>NW_011888785.1:16200999-16253076 GCF_000151845.1 Pteropus vampyrus
AGCCATATTCTCTCAGTCACTCTGGAGGTCTCCTGAAGCTTCAGTGTTCAGCTTTCTGTAGAAGCTAAAATTTTTACCTCAAGCTCTTGCTTTGCTGCCTGAGGGCTTTTTCTAGCCTGCAAAGCATGCTGGACAAGACAGGGATTCATGCCTAAGAGCAATCTTCAATTAAAGAGGGTGTAATGAAGTTGGCGAGTACATTCTCAGCCTTCTTGCCCAGGTGGTCTTCACGGTGTCTCATGGCATCCTCAGCAAGACAGAGGCTAGTTGCCCAGACTGGCTGTCTGCTCACAGCACTCTTTGTTGAATTTCTTCCCTTGTTTCATTTCCTCACTCTTTCTCCATGTTTCCTGGAATCACCTTCCAAATCCTTGTCTCTGAGTCTGCTTTTAGGGAAGCCCAAATGAAGACTCTGGCCTTCCTTGCTATAATTGTAACTTTTGGCTCGATGCACCTGCCAGTGTTTGGAGCTTTAAATCCAATTTGACTAGCATGTAAAATTCTTTATGGATGAGAGTGCTCTTTCATAAATCAAATAACATTAAGAAATGAGCAAACCAACACCATAAAGAGAAAAGAAACACAATGATTACCTAGAGAACTTACAATGAGAAAAGATTTCCAAAATTGTCTCAAAGAAAATGTACTTAAAAGAAAAGCAATCCCATGTTCTGGTGGTCAGCAGGGGATGGGAAGAAGGGGAGAAAATTTTGACTGTGCTTATTAATATCTATGTAGTAGAGCCCGGGCTTCAGGCTTCGTGTGACTGTCTTACTTGTAAGCTAAGGGCGACTGGATAAGTAAAGAGAAGAGCCCAGTGAGAGCCCAGACTCTCACTGCAGAAACTTGCTGGAGGCTGGCCAGAAAGAAGAGCAAATGGTGTAGGTGAAGATGCCATGTGGAGCAGGTGCTGCTCATTAATCCATCAAGTTTTGACAGGCCTCAAATCCGGGGACTCAATTCAAACATTTATCGAGTCCTTACTATATCGATATATTGGTATGTGGTGGGTGCTGCTTCATATGGGGGCCAAGAGAGAACTGGACACAAACCCTGTCCATAAGGATCTTATAGTCTAGTAGAGGGCATAAGACATGTCAACACATTTGGCACAGGCCAAAATAACTGTCCACAAAAATAACTAAAAACAATTGCCTACTAGACTCTAAGAATCTTAAGGGAAGGTCACATCTTTATATGACCTCCAAGACAGTGCCTTTAATAACCCAAGGAAGAATCTTATTCTATAACACAAAATTTGATGAAAAATCGGAGAAGGCAGAAACCCATTCTGGCTGGGGAACGTGGGACGGCTTGGAGTTGGTTGGCAATTCTGAAGTAAAACATGCTCAAGTAAAATGGACTCTGCTGAATTATCTTTTGCTTGTCAGCAGAGACCTGGCTCAAGTAGGGGGATATGTCCATTCTTCCTTTACTCCTTGATACCTAATGGGTACATATTCAACTTTGACTTTTTAATACTTTTTAAATGGTTTGCTGTTAAAACATCCAAAGTTGGAAGCTATTCTCTAGACATCAATGGAAGGATATTATTTCACCGCTTCTACTTCAGCTGAGAGACTATTGTTACTTTATTCTTCATTGTTGAGATATACTTATAGACACAAGAATCCATTTGAAGATGGGAAACAAAAAGATGGGAAAATGCACCTATACAGGAAAGTAAAGCTCCAAAAAGAGAATACGAGAGGCTGCCAAATAGATTTGTGTTTTAACTTGTGATCCTTCTTGCTCCCAGCTTGTAGCCACCTAATTCCTTCATTACTCTCTCGCTTTTCCTCTGCCAGGAAGTACAACAGAGCCTGATACAGTAGTTTCAGCACCTGCCAGGTAGATAGACTACCTTTTCATTAACTGGTGAACAACATGACATCGTCATTTCTGTGGTTCAACAAATGGTTGAGTATCAGCAATTTTATATAGTTCTAAGTAATATCTTGGTAGGACAACTAGCCCATCAATTAAGAAAATAAAAATAATCTTGAGGCTTTGCTTTTCCGATTTCAATTTGGCATTGAAATCTGTCCATGTGGCAGGGATGTGCTGCATGAGAATTCTTAGTAAGTCTAGTGAGGTCAGCACAGGAAGAGTAGATTTGAACATAGTCCGTGAACAGAGATGGGCAGGAAATATCAGAGAATGTGCCTGTTCTTAGGTCAATCTAAAGGTCATGCCTCTCTGGATGCCTCTAGTGGTGCTGCCAGAAAGCTAATTCAAGTTGCAAGTTCCTGGTCTCTTACTTCTAGAAGTGGAGAAATTGTTTTGTTTTGGTCTCTTCCCAGGCTTCTCCAAATCTATTCCACTTCTACCCACAACTCCCTTCCCTTTACCTCTTCAGTGAACTTACCACGTTCTAAACATTTAGGCTTTTCGAAAGCAAAGCCAGAAAGCTTTGGCGACTTTCTGCTTTAAGAATATAAAGTGAGCTTCCCCTGGGGCAAGGTAAAGCAGAGCCTACTTAAATGGGGGAGGGGTAGTGGGAGAGAAAAGTAATTGATAATCACAAAATATTTAGCCACAAAGAGAATTTATGATAGAGAGTAGTCGGGGTTAGAAATATCCAAGAACTTCATCTCCTTACTAATTTTGCCCAGGTCAGACTTTAATTTTCCTGTTGCCTTAGATTGCTTTAAGAACAAAAGAAGGTCCTGGAATCATTTGTCTTTGGGCCCTCTGCCTCAGGGGAAGTGACTTAGCACAGCCCACACTTCATGAAGGTTACGAGACTAGTGTGGGTTTGTAAGATGGATTTGGGTTGGCTCGTACCTTGTCTGAACTGGTTGATGACAAATAATCCGAATAAAAGCACAAGAATTATTTCCAGACATTCAGAATGAGAGCAAGACAGGCTAAAGGAACTTCTTCTCGGAGCCCTAAAGTATGGTTCCCTCTTTGTATTTCTTTTGACTCTTAGATCGATTCAGAATTTTTGTTTCAAGACTTCTTCATGCTCTTTGACACCCCTTCAAGTGTGGGTGGCATTGGTTTATGTTCAGATGTGTATTTTTTTCTTCACTTGACTTTCTGTTTGCCCAGTTACCCAGGTGATTGATTTGGCTATTTTAAAAGCTACTTTCAGAAGCCTCACCTTTTCCATGCACCATTGACAGTAAATATTTCAAGCCTGAGTCAGAGAGCCACTGTCTTTGTGAAGATTGCCATGATGCAGAGTTATCTTCATTGGCGTTCTCTCCCTCACAAGATCCTGCCAAAAAGCTGTAAAGCGGTGAGCTGGAGAACGAGCGACACAATTAGAAGTTGGAGTTTCAGCTAGGCCTTCTGACAGTCTGTACAAAGGTACACTTGGGATGCTGTACAGCAGCGGTCTCCAATCTTTTTGGCATCAGATCGGTGTTCCTTTGAGAATCTAATGCCTGATGATCTGAGGTGGAGCTGAGGCAGTGATGCTAGCACTTGGGAATGGCTGCAAATACAGATGAAACTTTGCTTGCTTGCTCGCTGCTCACTTCCTGCTGTGTGGCCCAGTTCCTGACAGGCCACAGACTAGTACCATGGGGACCCCTGCTATAGAGAAGACAATGAGCAACAGAAACTAAAAGCCTCACTGACATACACTGCTTAGAGTTTTTTGTTAAACAGTGTTGTTTTCTGATAACTTTGAAAAATAGACAAAAGGACCACACAAGAGGAATGTGTATCAATGAGAAAGTTCTTGTGCCAGATAAGAAATGAGATATGGTAAAAATGGACTAAAGTATCCTGTGGAGTGAGGAAGCAATAAAATATTTATGGATAAATCTTCATTGGGGATGAGAGTCTGAATGCTGAATGCCAAGGCCAAAAAAAAAAAAAAAGAACCCTGCATCTCACCGAGCTGGGACATGTTCCTTTCTTAGTTTCACAGTGTGTAAGAATTGGTGAAGAGATTTCTGGTTCTTTGTGAGGAAGAAGTTTCAGAGGAAAAGAACGGGGGCAGGCCTGGGCTTGTTGGGGCTAGCTTTGAGGAGACTGAAAAGTGAAACAACAGTTGTAATGATGAAATGCTTCTAAATGGCCTCAGAAGGACTTGGAATGTGGCCACATATGCACTATCTGACCATTTTATCTCTGTGTGAAAGAAGAACCCAACATGAATTTTCATCTTCCCCTCTGCACAAAAGGTGGTCGAGGTTGAAAGACAGCAGTGAATGGCACCTTGGCCTCATGAGTACGGAACTGAAAGGTGTTGAAAAACCAGAGGAAAAGCTTTTTTTGCCATCTATTCAGTACCACAATTATACAGTTGTCAACCTTGAGGTCATAGATTTAGCAAACTTTTCTACTTACAGAGAAAAAAAGTTACTTGGGGGGAATTCAAACTTATGTTTTATTTTATTTTATCAAAATCTCTTAAGCAAATAATTTCTCCTGGAGCTAGGAGTTCTGGGGCCAGTTTCAAATCCTGAGCTCACTCTTTGACCAAAGAAGGCAAGGGCATCTTTGTTCTCCTCACAGGCTACCTCAAGTAGGATGCAATTCTTAGCTCATCTCTGGCCTTGGGAAGGGATGATGAGGCCAGAGACCCACAACCCAGAGCAGAACACAGAACTCTGCTCCAGTCCTCGCCCTTCTCTTCTCATCATTAGAGCATGGACAGTCTGAGAGATACTGAAATTTTCCTGGGGAAGATCAGCCTCAGATACTGATGAGACATCAAGGGAATAAAGTTGCTTATTATGAAAAAAAGCATGACCATATGAAGAAAGGAAATGAATAACTGTAAAAGGGATCTTTTTATAAGTGATATAAAACTAGATCATTTTGGGGGGGAGGTAGATAGTATTTTGTGCGTGTGCAAAAATGGCAGTCAGGAAAATGAATCGAAGTTCTGGCTGGAGTACAAGTGTGTGCGTCAGAAATGGCCACTGACAGGTCAGTCTACCCATCTCCTTCATGTCTAGTCCCCTCCTCACATCCTTCACCTGCAGCCCTGGTACCCTAGGTGACAGTGTGGCAAAGTGGGGAGAGCTGGAATTTTGTCACCTGGGCATATAACCACAATACGTGTGTCTTCATTCAGTAATTTCATTTCCTTGGACAAATTGCTTAACCTTGCCTGAACCTCAATTATCTTATCAGTGAAATGGGGATACTCATACTTTCCCTACATCTAAGGTCACTGTGAGAGTCAACTACAGGAACACGAAGGGAAGACCTTTGGCAAGTGAAGAGTTCTGTATACAGCATGCATTTTACAAAAATCAAGCTGTAAGGTTGACATTCTATAGCACATTGCTTCTTGCATAGAGGATCTGATTAACCATAAAATGTAGAGAGATATGTGATGACACTTTTAAGAGCAGTCGAAAGTGTCTGAGGCCTTCTCATGAGCGTAGATACCTTTTAGCTTTCTTGAGGAGGCATCGTGTTGCCCTATACTCTGCTATTTTCCCTAATAAGAATTTCTAAACTCTCTTCTTTTTTTTAATGTGTTGATTTTTTAAAGTTTGAAGTATAATCAGCATATAACCTTATATGAGTTTCAGGTGTACAACATAATGATTCAACATATGTATGTACTGCAAAATGATCACCACAATAAATCTAGTTAACATCTATCACCACACGCAGTTACAATTTTTTTTCCCTTGTGATAAAAACTTTTAAGATCTACACTCATAGCAACTTTCAAATATGCACTACGGTATTATTGATTACAGACCCTCTTCTTTATGTGTCACATGGTGCACATTTCCCATGAAGGACAGTGCAGGTCTTACTAGCTCCCCTTAAACTTCCCAGCAATTGAGATTTTATAATTACTTTCATCAAAGATATGTCATTAGGAAAAGTGTTTGTTTTCCATTGAGAACTGTCAAATTTTCATAAAAGTGTTTGTTTTCCATTGAGAACTGTCAAATTTTCATAAACCCTAAGCCCAATGTTCTTCAGATTTCAGACTCCATAGATCAATTTCATTAAAATGTAGAGGCAGAAGTAAAAAGCCACATCACCCTGGAACCATTTTGTTTTACACTGAACCGATCCAAAGGCAGTGCGATATGTGTCTCCCTTCACTCAGCCCCACCATTTCAGATTTATGTGCCTTCGCCCCTGGGCCAAATTTGGGGCAGGGTTGGGGGAGGGAGTGGATGCCAGAGGAAACATACATTTTATTTTATATTCACACAAATCTCTTCCTCAACTTTTATTACAGGCCTGTGAGCTCCCTAGGCAGGAGGAAATTTTGAATGAACTCAGCTTTTAGTGACCAGGAGTGGAGACATAAAAAGAGCTATTCAGCCTCTCTGGTTACAGAGATAAGTACAAAGGGTAACTGGCATTAAGTCTGTAGTAATAGCAGCTCTAAGTACTGACCATGATTTGAATCTCCCGATAACTGATTCTGGGGGAGGCTGGAATATTTATCAAGCCATTAGGAGAGGCTGTTTCTTGCTGATAAGATACCTACAACTGATGGGGTCCACCTGAAGATGGGGATGAGACTGGGCTGGATTTATAGCCATTTGCAGCAAGAGCAAAAAATGTTCTCCTTAAGAACAGCATGAGACGTTCATCAGTAAAATTATCAATCCGTCCCCTGGGGCCAGCCTATGGAATCTTCACAAAACAGAGTTGGCGAACACTCTGACATATAAAGTGATTGGATACTACACTCAGACTTGGCCAGTAAGTCACTGATTTGGAGGCTGAGGAAGTATAGGGTGGGATAAATGGGATGGATAAGTTATTTATCTGTGGATCTCATTTTTCAGAAAAATCTCACACTGAATTATATGGTGCCAGATATGTGATTATCCTTGGCTTTAAAAAAAATGAAATCAACAATTTTATACAACTCCAGGGGCTTATTTGGTTCATTACTACAGTGGGAGAAGTTGCAGTACAAGCATTATTAACAAACAGCAATAAAGCGGTCACCTGCATTTTATTTTCCACCTCTGTGACATTTTGCGGTCATGTGTAACCTCGGCACCAGCTTTTACATTTAAAAAAAAAAAAATACAAATTGCCTATCTCACACTTAAAATATATGACTTTAGTTGGCTTTTGAAATTTAAATGTGTTTTTCCGGGTTGGTTCTATTTTTATAAATAAAATCTAGGATGAGAGGCAAATACGCTGACTACGTGGTTGGATGGCCTCTTCAGCAAACTGCTGGGCCATGTCCCTTAATATCTTTAATGAAATACCCTTCCTACCTCTCCTTCATTGATTTTTCAGAAGCAGATAGATTTGCTCTTAGTTAGCAACACAAAATTTCCTTCTTTCTAGGCTCAAACTCTCTGCTGCCCAACATTTGTCTAAAGCTGGCTTAGGAATGATGTTTATGGAAAATTGCCTGGAATATATGTAGTTATTTTATTCTGGTTGACATCCTAGATTTTTATCTCTGGATCAAACCAGATCATCAGAGAAATGGCTATTTGCATCTTACTGCATTTCCCCTGCCCTTGAAAAATTATTTTGAGAATTGTGGATTGGCGTTAGAGCTTTGGCCTGCTTTGAAGAATTCTTTAACAAATAGCCCTGTGTAATTTGCTGCTGCAAGGCTGCTGGTGGTAGAAGGCATCAGTCATCTCTCACCCCTCCCCTCTGTCCCACCCAAACCTCTGCTCTAGTGAAGGAGAACTCAATTGTCCTAGATGGGCAAAAAAGTGTGTGTGTGTGCATGGGTGTGTGCATGTATGTAAGTGTATGTCCTGAGCATCTGAGATGTTCTCCTTTCATGAGAACTTAGGGCTTATCTGGCTTCCTTTTTTGGCTTTGGTCATGAAGACTCATAGATACCCTGTGGCCCACCTTTGGTAACTACCTGTGACTGTCACTGGTATCTCCATCTCATTTCATCTTGTTCTCCCGATGGGTAGTATAACATGGCTGTTAGGAGCATAGAATCAGGAGCCACACAGCCTGGATTTGAATTCTGCTCTGCCAGCTGTAGCTTAACTGAATATTAGACTATTAGGAATAATATTAGAATTAATCCAATACTCAGTGCCACTCCTAAAGCCCTTTCCTCCTCTCTCTTATTGTGATTGTTACTTGAGTGCCTCTCACGTCTTCAAAATGTTGGAGAGATCCATGACAAAAGTACTCCGAGTTCAAACCCCAATTCCTGCAGTCCTGCCACTGTCTTGATAGTGTGTGAACAAAGGACCATGGGATGAAATAGGAACCTGCCTCTGACAAATTGCTGCTGCATGGACAGCATGAACCCCCTCCTTGGAGACCCCACTCCCAGTCTCCACAGGGCAGCTGTGCCCAAGAGGGAGGACCAAGCTTCAGAATGCTTAGTTGGGCTTTGCTTCAGAAGCAACAGAATCCAAATTAAAAAAATGATTTTTCTTTTCCAATGTGCCTTGCTCCTGACTAGTTCAATGTCTTCAAGAACAGAAAATTCAGACACTGGATTCTCAGTTTAGGGCTTGCTTGAGAGCCTAGCCCTTACATTGGTGCTAAACAGATAAAATATTAAGCACCATGTGCTCCCCAAATCATTAGCAGCAAGTCCACAGATAATTAATTCAGCCCTTGGCTATTTGGGGACTGTTGTTTTTATTTCCCACCCACAGCACACACTTTTCAGTAATGAACTCTCCCTGTACAAGATGAGAGACACACACCATGTCCCCAGGAAGCGTGGAATGCCTCATTTCTGCCAAAAACTCTGGCCCCAGGGGCTCCAAACTCTCCGTCAGGAGCAGAGAGGAAGAAAAGACGATCACATAGCTGTCTAGCTTAACTGACTGGCTGATTGAGAAAACTCTATTTCTTAAATCAAATTACTGTTTTGAAACAATTTGGATGATTTTAAAAATCTATTAAAAAGAATCAAAAGTTAAATGGTATACCATTTTCCCTTTCCATAATTATTTTGAATTGCTAATTTATTATCAATATTATATTTAATTATTACACTAGTCCTAGGAGGCTGGTGGCTTTGTCCCCTATCATTTCTGAGCTCCTGAAGGAGAAGCCAAATCTCAAGAAAGTTAAGTGGGTTTCCAGAGGTCTCCTAATAAATGAGTGGAGATAGATTTTGAAGGTGGTCTCAGCTGCCTGGTCTGGTATTGAAACTTCCAAGGTCCCGGTCATCTAACCTGAATAGTCCCCTGAGAAACAGATGAAGTGAGGGAATAGCAATTCACTTTACAGAGGCCTACTAAAATATTTTTAGCGGAAGGGAGAAGCATATTTCCAATTTAGACAAGGTATCAGATAGATGGATAAATTATGTAGCCCGCAGTGGGTTGCTGAGTTGCAAGACTTTGAATAGAGTAAATTCCATTCATTAAACTGTCAAAGAATCGTCGTTTCATGTACATTTGTGATCACGTTTGTGTGTGTGTGTGGTTGTAATATCAGAGCTTTGCTGATTGCCCTTTGGAATATAAATATCATACAGTTTAAATGCAAGGTATTATTTGAAACTTGTTTCTCTGTACTAGACTCATGAAGTCAGCTACTAGTTATTTCCTGCCTGGCCTTTACAAAGGCTGAATTGATCTTTTTAGTTCAATGCTCTGAATCATGGTGAGGGATTGTAGTGATTATGTTTAAGAAATTGTCTTCAAATATACAAAACACTAAATTAGTATAGAGTAAACTTGGCTATTTGATCTTTAAATCTAGAAGTATACTGTAAATATATAAATAAATGAATGAATAAATAAATAAATAAAATAGAATGGGAAGAAAAAAGAATTCTATACTACTATAACGTATTGATAAATTTATTTGAGGATGCATATATTATGGGTAAAGGCTGAGCAGTGGCTAATGTAAGGTGGCAGAATTGTTTAACAAATTTGTGAATGATTTTATCTTCAGCAATTATCAAGTATCAGGACTTTTTTTGTTGTGACAAAAAAGAAAACCCCTCTAATGGATATAAGTCAAGAGGGAATTTATTAAAGGATGTAACTAACCATTCTAAGAAAAGCTGGCTTCAGGCAAAGCTTTACTTAGTAGTGATACCAGGTCCCAGTCTCTCTATTCCTGGACGCGGTTCCGCTCTCTGCTATGTGCTGGATTCATTCCTGGGCTTCACAGGGTTTTTCGGTAGGTATAGCAACTATTTATTCTCAGTATGCTCAAATTAAGTGCAGAAATTTCATGGCATCCTACTGTTTCTGATGCCTTTCCCTGAACCAATCACTGTGGCCAGCAGAACCTGGAGCTCTGATTGGATGGGCTTAGGTCACATGACATCTGTTGAGTTGGGCGTAGAATCAATTCTGCTGTCACTACTGTGTATTAAGAGGAGAGGAAATTGGATACTCAGAATGGGAAACTAATGAAGGAATAAGAGCAAATGGATGCCAGAGGTGTAAAACCCAGTGTCTACTACACATAATATAGTCATTAATGGTAGCAATAAAGGAAAAAAATACATTACTAAAAAATTTTTTAAGTAGCATTAAAAATGAAACAACACTCCAATGAATGATTAGTCTGTGTTAGAAACATCCATGTATCTTTTTGTATCATATAAATGCTTCAGAGAAGATAACTTAGCTAAAGACCATGACATTTAATGTGGTGGAAGACCTAAAGTGTTTCTAGAAGTTGTTACCAACTGGGTACAGAGGGCTCTTACATTGAAAGTACAGTGATGTGCTTTTTTTACTCACTCTTTCCTTTCCTGTCTTGGGCCGGGATATTTGTAATGAGAAAAGTAATGGGAGCTGGATTAGGGGAGCTTCCAGTTAGTACTTAGGCTGGAAGATGATTTTCCTTCCCACTTCAGCCTTTCGAGGGCATTAGGGGAGTTGTACAAGTGAGCTACCAATTCTGTGGTTCCTGTCTTACTTGGGTGGGGGTGAGAGCAATGGAAAGTAGTAAGAGTGACATGAATGCAATTGATGAACTCTGAACACTGAGGCAAAAGTTGAACACTTGAAGCCAATGGAGAAATAGCTTTCTGGATTTAATTTGTCGGCACTGTGATCAGAAGATAGCCAGTCTGTCATGGACCAGCATAGGATTTTTACAGCCTTGGGGCATTTGCATTTGCTCTCTTCACTGCCTAGAATACTTTTCTCATACCTTTTTCCGTGTTTGGTAGGTGCTCATCCCTCAGACCTCAGCTCTTCAGAGAGAGTTTTCTGATGCCCTTGCTTACTGATGGATCTAATAACTAATATAATTTTAAAGTAATAATTAGAATAAACAGTGTTTTGAGAGATTTGCAGCACCTAAAATGTGATATGAAAATATGTGTGATTTCTAACATATTCATAACAAAGTCGCAGGTATGCTAATACTATTGTAGCTCGTTGCCTACTATCCTAATTGAAAGAAATGCTAACTTTCATTGGAGGTTAATGAAAATGAAGATGTAGTTTATTTCTCATTTAAGTTATGGACCCCCTGAATTCTACCTACAGACCTCTTAGGGTGACTGTGGACAAAAAGATACAAACTTCCACTTATAAAATAAATAAGTCTATGGATAAAATGTACGCATGATGATTATAGTTAATAATACTGTATTATATATTTGAAAGTTGCTAAGAGAGTAGATCTTAAAAGTTTTCATCACAAGAAAAAAATTGTAACTATGTTTATTGATGGATGTTAACTAGACTTATTGTGGTGATCATTTCATAATCTATACAAATATCAAATCATTATGTCATACACCTGAAACACAGGGAAAGAAATTCACTCAATGCTAGTTTGGAAAGAAGTAAACAGGTGAGCATCACGAATTTTATTCTTTATTCTCATTCTTGGTCAGAGAAACATCATCCAACATAGGAAGGGCCCAAAAGAGAAGAACTTGAAAGGCTCACAGAAAACCATCTGTGATGCTCCTCAAACTGGAAGATGAAGCTATGTGAGTGAGTGCATCCATTTCAATAGTCTCAAGATGATATTTAAGAATTTACTTTTTAAGAATTTACTTTCCATCCTGACTCTAGAACAAATTGTGACCCTCATACAGACGTTTTCTTTATTTTTCTAAGATATCATTAAGAATTTAGAAACATGGTTATAACTTTAAAAATTGTCAAACATTATGAAGCATAGTCATTTTCAATGTGAGGTTCTCATTTTTCAGGTGTTTCAACAATACCTATTTCAGCAAGGGCAGGATTTTCTAATTCAGTTTAACACACGCACCAGTCGGTATATAGTAGGTTTTGTCACAGTAACAAACAATCCCCAAATCTCTGTATCTTTGACCAAAAAAATGTTTATTTCATATATTTTTCTTGTGGTTCATTATAGAGACTTCTGCTCATTACAATCATTTGAGACCAAAGCTGATCGAGGCTTCATTTTGACACATGCTTCCATGATCATTCTGCTAGGGGGAAGGACTATGGCAATCATGAACTGGCTCATAGCACCATACATCTCTTCTCAGATTTTTGGTTTAAATAAAGTAGTATGGCCACACCAAAAATTCAAAGGGGAAGTACAAGTTTATCATGTGTCTGGGAGGAGGAGAACTGGAAGTGTTTGTGAAAGGCTGCCATGTGCACATATTTTGTTCGCTTCCTGTGCCCTAGGGAGACAACCCCAAATTCCCATTCATCAAGAGCATTAAGCTCAGAGCTCATAATCTCTGAAGGATATTCAATAGTCTCTGTAACAGGTTTGAATGTGGCTCTTTTGAGCCAGAGATCTGTGAATTAAAAGATGTGCTGTATTCCCTCTATGCACACTATATATAAACTTCAATAAATATTAGTATTTAAAAAGGAAAATATGCGATACACATAGGAATTTTAAAATCTCTCTGGGTATAAGTGGCGGGAGCTTCTTCCCCTAAGAGTGAGGGATGTTCCTTCATTAGACCCGATTTCTGCCCTTGTTTCTTCCTCTGAGATGCTCTTTTCCCCCATTATCTCCTCGGCCACATCTGAAGTGAGCATCAGAGACTGTGCTTTCCTTTGGCACTAGCAGCTTCCTCAGCCTTCCTCTCCTCTTCCTCCTCCTTCTCCTTCATTTATTTGTTGTCTGTCATCCAGCTTTCTATTTTCCTAAACACATGTTCTTTTTGTTCTGACTGATTTTCCTCTTACATAGTTTCCTTTTTTTTTTTTTTTTTTAAAATATCTTTCCTAGCAACTTTCAAGTATATAATACAATATTGTTAACATGATCAAACATAGTCCTTTTTTTTTTTTTTTTTTTAAATATGTTGGTTACTTTGGACTCCAATTCAGTATTCTAAGTCAGCAGTTCCTTAAGCATGCAAAAATGACGTAGTTTCTTCCTACTGGGTCAGTGGTGAAGAAGCCAGCAGGCCACAAGTATCCTAACGATCCACCCAGAGGAAGCCTCCCAGCTCCCTAGTCTCTTTACATTGCCCTAGCTCAGGCTTAGGAAAGCCACAGCCTACCTTATTCAGTCAGTTCTCCTTGACCTGTAAAGAGAGGAAGAACCACACACTTACAGGAGACCACACTTGATCTTCCTTTTTGGGGTCCAGATATGTTTCTGAGCCAAGCTCTACCAGAATCCACTACTTTGCAGTAAGCAGGAGAGTGTCTGATCATCTTCAATCATTCATGCTGCCTGCAGGCAAAAATTCTCTCTACCAAGATTCTCACAAAGCCTGAGGCTCTCTTGCCCATGGACTATACTGCAGCAGCCTTTTCCTTCAGAAGGATGAAGGAAGGAAGGTGGGTATAGGTTTCCATCAATCTCTAAATAGTCCTAATATATTTCAGAAAATAACCCAAGATGGATAAATATAATTTCCGTGATGGTTGTGCTTGTGATGATGAAAAATTGACATTTCTTGACCACTAGAGCAATATCACATTAAAAAAATTTTAATATGAAACAGTATCTGTGTTTTGTATTATCTTATTCTGAAACCTTTTATACAGATTTTTTTTTTGTTCCGATTTAGGCAACAATATCAATTCCTGGCTTGACATCTCTTTAGCATATTATTAATTATGAAAATATAATTCATCAGGTTGTTGCTGAAAATACAGAAATCAGGTAGATATCAAATGTTATTTTAGTCATGATCGAATAGTCAGATCGAAGCTTTTATACTTACAGTATTAGAGGTTATCGAATTGCTCTTAAGCCCTACAATAAGTGAACTGTCTTTTCACTCAGGTATCAGTAAAATATTTTTTAATTTAAAAATGCACTGAAAACATGAGTAGCTGAAAACAGTGGAGAATTTTTCAGTGTAATTCAGTTTATCATGTATGCAAGTAGAATGACAGATCATTATGTACTAACAACTTCAAAAGTTGCCATGGAAAAGCAATTCGTTGCAAGAACGAATACAGAAGGGTGTAGAAGAAGGGAAGAAGCAATTGGGTTTAGGAAACAATTTGATCTTTAATTTCTTTGGAAATAATTTTTAAGTATATACAGTATCTTGGCTCCTCAAACATAGTTTATAGTTAGAAACCACTGGAAGGAAACGCGTATCTTGTTTTTTAAAAAAATTCTTAATTTTAATTTGTAAATGGTAGGATCTATTTTAAACAATAGGTTTAAATCCTCAAAAATTTTCTTTACGACAATGTAACATTCTATAAAAATCCTGGTTAGCTCATGAATTAAATTTATAAACACATTAAAAAAATTATAGATTGTTGTTGCATTGCCAACAAGGCAGTCTTTAATTGCTACAAAGCCTAACTCCAACTTACAACCTCTGTAGACTGGAAAGGACCCAAAATAATGGGACTGAGGCCCAGTTCTCCAGGCATATAAAAAAACTTGCTTAGTCTACACCTTCAGTTAACCTAATATTTGAATGTGTAAGGGGCATCCTTTTGTGAGATTTCATAATCAGATTTATAGGAACAGAGTTTAGGTCATCTGCCATACCCAGGAAAAAGTATTCTTTCCTTTGTGTCTTTTGTGGGTTGTGAGGAACGTGTAACAAAAAACACCAATATAGTGCCAATATAGTGACTGCATTCACATCAAACACTCCCTGAGCACCGTTTATATGCTTGATTTCATACTTGTTACTTTGGGCGACAGAAGGATAAAGCATGGTTCTTGTTCTCAAGGAGTTCACCACCTAAGTGAAAGTAACAATACCTAAACCTTGGGTGTAGAAAGATAGGGCTGGTCATTTGTACTTTTGATAAGCTCCAGAGCTGAATGTAGTTCATGCCAAAATTTAATAATCCTGACTTCAGGGTGAGTTTTTAAACTTCACAGAGTTTTACCTTACCAATAACTTTTCCGTTGTGGTGTGCTGAAATAATTTCTTTGGTTAGATGCTCAAGAGTTCTTCATTCCCTTCCATAGAACAAAATGAACACTTTCAGCTTTAAGGGACTTGACATAATCTCTCCCTTTTGTAAGCTTCTAATTCCTCAGTGTACGCAATGAACATTTCGAGGATTTTTCCTAAGACGAGAATGGTTGAAACACCAATTTTTATTCGTCTCATTCAGTTAGTTCTTAAGAGACAAAGGAGAAATTGCACTATGTTGAATGGGAAGCTCATTCAGTAAGGAGTTTATTCTTTCAACTTAGGGTCTCATGATTTTCTCAGAAATCCTAAAGAATACATCATGGCCTCAACAACCTGGGCGATGTGCTCTGAGAAAAATTACTATAGAGGCTTCCTCTTGACTGAATTATCCGAGTACTACAAAGGGAGTACAAATTCCATTTTTCACTCATAGTCATAGATGGGCGCTTTTGTAAATATTTAGGACTATCTTGACCTAGCATCTAGGGCTTAGATCAATGATTCTCAACCCTGGCTTAAATCAATGTCTGGGGCAGGTAGAGGAGCAAGACATCAGTATTTGATTTTAATGTGCAGTCAGTTGAGAACCATAATCTTAGGTCACCTGAATGGGATACTATTTTGTGAGTGGCTTTGGGTATAATCAAAGTATGGAGTCAGGTGATACAATAGACTTGGTTTTCTTTATGATAGTTTTCCAGTGGCCTCTTCCAGCTTATTTTTCTTAGCAGGAGACTTTGTCTTCTTAAGTCTGTAGGCTGAGAAAGATAATCCTCCACATCTTGAGATGCGATAAGCATATAAATTGATCTACAGGTGCTGTGAAGCAGGGACTCCCTGGCACTGTAGACAGTTGGGTCCACAGAGTCTTTTGCTTGCATTTTATGACGGGTTTTGGTGGTAAAAAGGCTTTTCCTTTGTCCAAAATAATAATCAAGATTTCATCATCAACTTTTATTATTGGTTTAATTATGTATTGTAAAAAAGATATTTTGCCATCTTAACCCCAGTACCTTAGAATGTGACCTTATTTGGAGATAGTCTTTAGAGAGGAAATCAGATTAAAATGAGGTGTAGAGTATACCCCAGAAAGAAAATGATAGTTTGTTTGGCACGTATATGTAAGTGCAGAAGAGAAAAAATACTGTAGAGTTAGACTATTGTCACATTGATAAGGGCCTTGATTTTGTGCACAAACTGGCATTTAGCAGGCCACAGGGAGATGATGATTGTTAAGTATGGGCATAATGCCAGAAATATGTTTGAAGAGGTGCCTCTAACAGCCTGTTATGGGATGGATTCGTTTTGGGAAATACTGAAAGCAGTGATTGTAATAGCCCAGGCAAGTGATAGGGATAGAAAGGATGAGGTAGGTTTAAGAGCAATTACCACAAAGGAAGAGAGAGATGCAGGAACTTCAGGCACATGGCAGACTGATGTAGAAATGTTTAGGCATGTGGGATTTTCTTACTTGTTCCATCTATGTGCCTGGGCATAAAGTTGGCCTGCAGAGGCTCTGCAGTTAGAACTAGAATCAGGATTCTGACCCACCAGGATCCAAGAGGGCAACCCTCAGATGGTACCCATAACCTGGGATGTTCAAGATAAGTGACAAAGGAAATGGCACAGCGTGACACCAGTCAAGCATCTGTGCTTAGCACATGTGCATCATGAGGCATGTAGACACATGAACAAAAACATCTAGAATCTTTCAGTTGTGCCCCAAAACATCTGCTACGTTGACCAAATACATAATGTAGTTGAGTCGCCTGACACATGCCTGAAGTATAACCTAAGTTATTTCCCTTCTGTGCAAAACAGCCATTTGTTAGTTTTCACACTTCAATCATCTTTTTACCACCTTCTTCCCCAGCCAAAATAAACCCCCAGCAAAGCAAGGCAACTTTGGAAGTACAGAAAGGCCGTGGGTCTCATTGAGGCCTGGAGTATCCCCCCGACCCCAATCCACTGTGCGTGACGGCAGCCTAATCTGCTTAGGCAGCTCAGTGCTCACAGGTTAAGTTAGATGTGACAGTGCCAACGGATGGATTTTAGTGTTCAACATCAGGTCACTCTTTCACTTAAAATTCTTTGTGAATATGGACAAGTCTGGAGCCACAGAAGCAGTATAATCCTCTGCCCCGGGCTCTGCAGGCTGAGCCAGCTCTGCAGCTGCCTGGCTCCCTCCTCCAGGCATTAGACATCACTCACCGTGGCTTCTTAGTCCTGTCCTGAGGACATAGTAGCTTTTTGCCTGTTGATAGGAAAGTCCAAGTGTGGGAGCCCTGTACTGGGGGATGCTGGCGGCGATGAGCTGCTGTTCTGTGTATTTACCATCACAGCGGGGAGGGCAGCAGCTCCCTTAAGGTAACCTGTAAGGCAATCTGCGATCCAAGTTGCTTACAGAGCTGAATTCTGCATTTGATCAGTAACTTCCGAACAAATGGCTAAGAACGAGACCTTAGCCTATTCCCGCTGCCACTTTCATAACCTAAAACATGCATAGCTGAAGGATTTTTAAATAAAAGGTCTTTTATTAAAAGGTCTGTTTCTCAGGGGCACAATGGAAGGCAATCCAAAAGTAGAGTTTAGTAAATGACTGAAAATGTGGTGTAAGGATTCGGCATATACATTTTCCCCTTGTGACAAACAACAGATTGTATCTCTGGTAACCTTGGGAGTTGTGAAATTCATCATATACTATTGCTTTATGGATGGAGAGGATGAGAGGCAGAGACAATTGTTGGGGTTTGGGGATTGGAAGAGAGAAAAAGAGTCGGGATCAGACATGCAGAGGAAAATAGAAGTCACGGACAGAGAAAGATTCCTTCTGGCTTCGCAGTTTTGGTTTCAGCAATTTGTAAATCTTTTTTTTTTTTTTTAATCCCTTCCCTTGTGATCCAAAAGATACTTTTATATCCTTTATAGTGACTGCCCCCTTTTTTCCTTCAGCTAGTTTAAGTAGGTTTCAGTTGTTTACTGTCCAAGGTTTTTAAATTATGGGTGCTTTCATGATAGACCAAGTTAATTTTCACTAAAATACAATTAATTATAGCAGTCCCCCCAACTCCATTATCTGGAAAATACAAGTTAATGAATGATCTCCTTGATTTCATGTTTTTCTCCCATAATTATTTCCCAAATCATTGGCACTTGTGATTTCTTGCCTGGTTGTGAACACTAGCAGATGACAAAATAAACGAGCCGAGAAATGTTAATAAGAAAACTGAGAAATAGTCCTCTGTGTTTAGCACACACTTGTTTTGTTAGACAGATGATAATAATAATTTTGTATTGCATGTATGTATTTATACACATGTATATTTATATCTACACATAAAATATATTTGAAAATACAGTTATCTTTTCTGCTAATAAAATAGATCTTTCTAAGAGATCTACTAGAATTAAACAGACCAATGGGGGGTTTGGCACCTGGACAAGTTTGGGAACCACTGCCTTGGATTAACCTAAATCTCCTGTTTTCTTCATTCTCACCACTCCCAGGCACTGCAGAGCCATATGGGGCCCAATCTGTCTCTCCCACCACTGTTTTTCCCCTGCCAGCCCAATTTCTAGCCTTTCACAATGGGAGCGTCCTCATAACCCACACTGGCACTGCACGTGCGTAGGGCTTCTGTTGTGTACAGTGCAGAAGGCTAGAGCCTCGATGCATGTTTAATTGGGAGAGGAGTTGTTCCTCACCGTGACCTTGAGGGTGGGAGGCCAGACCATGAGAGCTATAGTGTGGATTTCTTAGAAGTTTGCTCAACCCTGGGTCAGTCCCTGTGGAAAACGTCCACTCATTAGATTGCTTCTTTGTCTGGCTTGGAGATGCCAGTATTTTTCAAGTTAGGCCTGTGGATGGGGTTTGGGGTGTCTTATTAAACATAATAAAACGTTTACATCAATTAAACACAGTGCTCACTTATCAGATACTTTCATAAAATGTTTATTGAACTTCCCATAAATGGTGTTCTGGTAATAAAAGCTAATTTTATCTTTGTGGGCTTCAAGACTACGTTGATTTTTTTCCTACTATTCATATGTTTTAATGAAGAGTTAAATGCTAATTATTAAATCTCCCTTTTTATGAAGATCTCTGTTACTCATGTAGCTAACTGGCAAGTTCAATATTAATGAAGCTTAGTTTTCCATAAATAAGGAAATCTGGCACTTATAACTCTATTTGCTAAAATTTCAAAGGAGCCAGTTTTCCCTTGAGAAGGTCATTTATTTATTCCTTCTAATTTGGCATTTAAAACGCTGATATTTATTGGATCTTCCTCCTAGTTCTTGTGGTTTAGAAAATCACATTGCTCCAAATGGAGTCCTCTTTTATTTGGTATTTTTAGAAAGCATTTAGATCGACAAATCTTTGTCTTTAAAACTATGTTTATTTTTTTAGAGCTAATATGTTAGATACACATGAAACATAATAAAAGATTTCTATTAAATATTAATTTCTAGACATAAATTTACAGTGTATGTTACTTTGCAGTATTCGTTATCGTATAGTTTGTTTTTTTCTCCCTCTGACTCCCCACACTTTTAACTCTAGTTCTTCTGGGCCTTCCTCCTGGTGAAACTGCTCTTCTCTCTAGTGGCTGCCTCATATCTAAAGGTTCTCAGTGGTGATGAGAGGATGAAATATAAACATGGAGTTGATAGGCACCATTTAGGAAGTCATTTCAAAATAGTCATACCTGGATCCAGCCTCAGATATTTGATTTAGTTGGCCTGGGTGATGCCCAGCATGTGTATTTTTAAAAAGCTTTCCAGGTGATTTTCATACCTCCCTAGTTCGAAATCACTGCTTGAGTGTCTGTCTCTGTCCTTCATATATTCATCTAGTATCTTTTTTCCCTCCAATTTCTACAATTACAATTTAGAGAACTATCCATACACAGGCTTTATGTAATTTGTTTCCAATATCTCCTAATTGCAGTCCACTTTATCACTGCATTCATGTTAATTTTCTTTTAAAAATTTGTTTTGTTCTGATTACAATGTGACATCTGTCATAAAATTTTCAAAATCAGAAGTAAAAATATGATACATAAAGTGGAAGTTACTTATAATCATATCTCCAGATCTAACCAGATCCAATCAGGAAAATAGAAACCACTTTGGCTATTTAAAACAGAAGGAATTTAATGCAGGTACTTCATTATAGCAACATTAAAAGAGGAAGAGAAGTTGACCGGGGCTCAGTGAAGTAACTCAGTAATTGGTGACATTAGGAAGCTACTATGGTCCCAAACTGGAGAGAAAAAGATAGAGAGAATGTCGCTAGAACTCAGGGGCCAGTGTCACTAGGGGGAGGTAAG
Organism: Pteropus vampyrus; assembly: GCF_000151845.1. Classification (NCBI taxonomy): domain Eukaryota; kingdom Metazoa; phylum Chordata; class Mammalia; order Chiroptera; family Pteropodidae; genus Pteropus; species Pteropus vampyrus. Next base: position 16,221,517 of record NW_011888785.1, read on the forward strand.
ATGCTAAGGAAGTGATACAGATATTGCTGGAGAAGCCCAAGGAAAAGAAAGAGAGTAGAAATACTCTGGCTTTCTTTTCCATCCACTTTTCACTCTTATGTGCCAAATCTAGTCAGTGGAATTAACCTCCACTAAGATACAGAGCAGGGAAAAGACAAAAAAATGTGTCTGAGAGAAAATAGGCATTGCTACTATTCACAGTTTGATTTAAGATTGATTATTTCAAAGTTGGCTCTGATTACATGGTTACCACATTAACAATCTGTCTTTGGCTTTGCATTAATGCCCATATAAAACCGGACTCCTAGACCCTCCAAAATATAACATTTTCCAAATGTTCTTATCTTTTCTCCTCTTCTTAAATATGTACCATGCTCTGTTCATGGCATCCTCTCTCTCTCAAAAAGGCTTCCTTGACCCTGCCTCATTTACCATTTATTTTCTTTTTGACTCATTTAGTCTTATCTTCCATATGAAGTCTTTTCTAATCACCAGAGCTCATTGTGAATACTTCTTTCACAGACCTATATTTATTGCTGGTCTCATTCATTTGACATATTACAAAACCTATTTTACCATATTATTTGAGTTTTTAGGCATCTGTCCTGTTTCTCTAGATTTTAATGCCCTTAAAGGCAAAGGATGCCCATAGAGATCTTATGTTCCCAAAACATGGTTTGGTGACCACAGCATAGTGGATATTCAATATGTTTACATTGTGGTTGATGTAAGTCTGTTCTGACTTTCAGCTGTGATCAGAAGAAATTTTGGAACTATTTGCTTTACAGGTATATAAAGAGAGTTATTATATGTCTTTCAATTCTAATACAGAAAGAGCCATATGGAAATTATAAACTTAAATCAATTTGAGGAGTTATATTTATCACAGATGCAATCAGTTTAATTAAAGCTATGACCCAGTCTCACTTAGAATTGACTCTAGGAGAAACAGAAACTATTAATACTTTACCTTACTGTAACTACCAGGCAACTACCATACAAAGGAAAGAGAAATAAATAGAATAAAAAAAATTATATGCGGGTACCAAAATTTTGTTTTACATGACATTCAGAATACAATAAAAATCTTATAAGACATATGATAAAGGAGGAAAGTGTGACCTATAATCAAGAGAAAACATAGCAAATGTAAGCAGGCACAGAGATGGCTCAGTTTTAAGAATTAGTCATCAAGGACTTAAAAATATTATAAATGTATTAAAGAATTTACAAGGACTATAGACACCAAGGATGACAGGTCATGTATTTTAGGAAAGAAATAAAAAATATTCAAAAAGAACCAAGTGGAAATACTTAAACTGAATATATAATTTCATTGAGTATACTAACAGCAATTTGGAGACTACATAAGAAATAATTAGTAAACTTCAAGAAAGGTCAATAGAAATTATTCAAACTAAAACAGAGAGAGTAACAAGATTTCTTTAAAAAGAACAAAACTAACCTGTGAGAAAATATCAAGAAGTCTAACATACATAAAATTGTAGTCCTGAAAAGCGACGGCAGAATGGGACAGACATATATTTGAAATACTTGCTGAAAATTTTCCAAATAAAAAGTAGTATGGATTGGGTGGCTTGAACAACAGAAATTTATTTCTCACAGTTTTGGAGCCTGGGAAGTTCAAGATCAAGGTGCTGACCAGTTCAGTTCCTATTGAACGCTCTCTTCCTGGCTTGCAGACAGTTGCCTTCTCACTTTATCCTCACATGGCCCTTCCTTGGTTAAGAGCACTCAGAGTAAAGATCTCTTTCTTCTTTTCTTATAAGGCCACCAGTTCTATCAGATTAGAATCCTACCCTATGACCGCATTTAACCTTAACTACCTCCTAAAAGCCTTATCTTTAATACTATCGTATTGAGTGTCACAGATTCAACATATGAATTTGGGGGACACAATTCAGTCCATAGCAGGTATATTTATCCAATGGAATACTATTAACAGTATAAAGGAAAGAATTATTGACTTTCGTATACATTATGAGTAAAAGAAGCCAGACGTTAAGAAGTACATACTTTTGATTACATTTAGATGATTATAGAAATCAAAGAGCAGTTGACTATGTGTTGGGGGGTGAGTTAACTGGGAAGGGGGAACAGGGAACCTTCTGGGATGATGGCAATGCTATGTCTTGATTGGGGTTATAGTTACATGGGTGCATATATTTGTCAAAATACATTGACTGTGCACTTAAGATCTGTACATTTTACTGCATGTAAGTTATATCTTAAAGAAAAGGCAACTAAAAACAAATAACTGTGTTAAGTTATATATTAACAAAGAAAGACAATCTCCCCCGGTGATTTTGATGAACTCCTAGGTTAGGGAGCACTATCCTATAGAGATTTTTTTCATTTTAAATATTCTTACAAATGATGAAGGATTTAGGGGATTTCAGATCTACACATATTTATTGTGTGCCTCCACATAATAGACTCTCCAATTCACAGATGCAAATGAGAGGAAGGGACTTGTTCCAGATAATATTACTAACCCATTAATTCTGGAATGGGAACCACATTTCTAGCTTCCAAGTTTAGACTATTTGATATTAAAAGAAAAAAATACTACAGCACACGAAGTAGGTATAAAGAGGCTCAGGATGTTAGAGCTCTGTCTCCCAGGATGTAATCCTAAACCTACATGTGTGTTGTGGAGAGCAATTTAGGAGCAGGCAGATTTTCTGTGGTGCTGCAAAAGGCCTGTGCTGACCACACAGAAGCAGGGAATGTGATCTCAGCAGGAAGTGTCTCCAATCTCTAGCACACCTCTCAGTCCTATAACTCTACCCTAGTATTGCCCTTAGACTTTCTAGTCTTTCCTTCTAGGGATGGGCTTTTCAAGCTTAACCTCTGAGGCACCAGGTCCACCATTACTATTTTTCTTTCTAAGGCATTTTCAATTGATGTTTCATCATGCATCTTGAAATTCTCTGGGAGCAGGATTCAGGGCTCACACATCTAACACAATAGTGAGGGCTAAATGTTTGTGGAATCACTTGAAGGTATTTAACAATCAAGAAGAAACCATCCTCATTTCCATTAGCAACAGCTTGCAGTGTTACATAAGCACTTTGACGCAGCTTCATGAACTGCAGATTTAATTCTGCAACCACAAAAGAAAGAAGCTGATTTCTTATGGCCCTTCTGTAACTTCAGAAAGGTTTTGAGAAGTCTCTAAATTGAATTTAACTGTCAAGCACAGCTGAACTGAAAACACTCATCTGTTTAAGTCACCCTCCCTCCTGTACATTGTACATTCATACAAGGTCTGAATCCTAAGTGCTTTGGCTAAGGACATGTGCTCTGTGTGAAAGGCCAAGGAACCCAAGGGGCTGAGATTACTTTACTGCCTGCATCACCACATTCCTTTTGTTTGAATTCACTCAGATGAAAACCACTGAGTGGTTGTAGAATGTCTTGCATGGAGCAGTGGGGTCCCATCAGGCCACAAAGGTGGGTGGAAAAAGCACAGCCAGCCCCACAAAGGATGTTGGCGTTTCAGGAAGGAAAACAGGAAGATGGTTTTAAAAAAAGATATTTCTCAACAACAATATGCCCAAAATTTTCTACATTGAAAATTAGGGTGTAATTGGCATCTACCTTGAAGCCAAACCCCATGTAATTAGTGTTTTTTGTGTGTCCTGGCATTGGCCATGCCAATTTTCTCATGGGTACTAAACCTTCCTGAACACAAGGGAAGAATATTTATTAATCAGAATAACGCTGTAACAAGCCCTTGGTATTTGGCGAGGAGGATATTTGAGACAAGGAGAGATCATTTCTTGCTCACGTCACGGCCTAATGAGGATAAGGAGGGAGAAGAGTGGGAAGACATAGGAGCCTTGGGGGCCACATCGAGCAGTGACTTACACCACTTCTGCTCGCATTCCACTGACCATAATTCAGTCATGTGGCTTCAACTAACCTCAGAGGAGGCTGAAAAATGTAGTCTAGTTTTATACCTAGAAGAAAAAAGAAAAGAGGTTTCATGAACACAGTATTGTCTCTGACACATTATATAACAGTAGGTGGCAATAATATAAATTCTATCCTTACTAAGATACTTAAATATCTATTGAAAAGTGAGAAAAAGAGTATGTTCCATTCTAATCTTCCCAGATAGTGTTGGTGTGGTCTCTGGAGGTGTTAACTGTAGACAATAGCCCGGGCACTCTTCTATTATCTTCATAACCAATGCTTGTTCTTTAACTTATAATTTGACCATTAGAATTGATTATATAATGATTGCATGGAACAGATTTTCATTGTAGTACTAAAATCAAACATATTTTGAGGGCTATTCAATGCCTGTAGCTGATCAGGAGACAGGACTCTATTACGAGACTTCTAAATTGTTGTTTTTCCCCTTTACTTTCTAATATTATAACACTAAGCAGAGTTATTAATTATTACAGCCCATTGTAATTAAAATAGAAGATAGCAAAGATCAGTCAGAAAATAATGCCTTCAAGTTTCTGCTTCACTAGTTAGATGGTAGCAGTTCCAAAACTAAGTCAAAAGCACGTGTTAGCGACGAGACCCTCAAACAGGCGTTAGGAGGCAAAGAAGAGAGTAGGTCCAGATCTGGAACTCTGGGAAGGAAGGAAGCTGAGAGCCCTTAGCAGCATGGGAGGAGCTTGAGTGTGTAGGGTGAAAATTCCAGAAATAGAGTTCTTGGGTGCTACTTTAGCTGTCTTGGGGCAGGAACCATAGGCGTTTCCGAGTGACTTCACCTCTCTCGGTCTCAATTCAACATCTGGATTAAGGACTGGCGAATTCCTTATACTGACTTCTCATGGATGATCAGGCATCTAAAATCGATAGGCACTGTTTTAGGCCATGCCTCAGTCAAACCATCTGAAGTTTTTCAGTTTGATTGTTTGTTCTTTTGTTTGTTTGTTTGAGGTTTCTTATGGAACATCTGACATGGAGCTGGCAGATTAGAAGAGTTACACTGGTGATAAGTAGAAATCCAGGCCATAATCTCTTCCTGCCAGAGCTGTCACTCCCAGGAAAGTCACAATTTCATTTCCTAATGAGATACAGCATTTTCTTCCTAGGGCACTTTAAGTTCTCACTGCTCTGTATGTTGCAGTATGGCAATGATTGAATAACTGTGAGGGGGCCTGGCCCGCATATCCCCATGTGGTTAATTGCGACAGCATGTGGCAGAAGTCCTTACTGAATATGTAATCTGATGCCACTAATGTGATGGTGTCAGGTGCATAAAATGCTCCAGATAGTTGGACTTTTTTCCTACTTTGCTGGGAGTTTGGAAACTTGCCCAATAGTTTTTGAGAGTAGGAGAAAGTTCTCTTTGCCATTAAAGCCCTTAGCAGTTCTTGCAAATAAAAGCCCCTCTAAAACGGGCCTATCTGAGAGAGTACAGCTCTGCACTCTGTCATGTGCTCTGCACTTCTTGGTGGTAGGAGGAGAAGTTGGACTGAAGGAACGATGTCTAGAAACCTCACACAGGAGGATGAGGAGGGTAGAAGCATGACTGAGGGAAGAAAGAAAGGAGAAGAGAGGAAAGAATAGCGGGCCTCAGGAGCAGAGGGGAGAGAGTAACATAGAGAGGGACTTTGAAAGTAAAGGGCTATGTGTGTTTCATTCACTTGAAATGAGTGTAAGAAATGTAAAAATCACCTCATAAATATGAGGCCCCAAGTCAAAAAAGTGATTCCTTATCAGATACCTTAGGTTAGACCAAAAAATGGATATCATCATTACCAGTGGGCAAATCCCTAATCTCTCCCAGTCTCAGTTTTCTCATATGCGAACTGGAGACACTCACAGTGCCTACCTAACAGAGTTGTTGTGAGATTTCTAAGAGATGATATATGTAAAGCACTTAGCACAGAATCCATCATAGAGCGAGAGCTCAATATACTTTAGTGATGGTGATGGTGGTGAAAATGATGGAAGACATCAAAGAGGATGCCAGAAGAATCAAGCTAATGAATTTCATTCCAAACCCATGATACACATTTAGTTGAAGATTTAATCAAATTTAAAAATTGCTGGGACATTTCCAGCTCCACAGAAGAGCTATATGGTAGCTCCAGTTTATTTGCAGATTTTCAACCTCCCTTTCATTCCCATAATCCTCAAACACATGCACAAAGGAGGAAGTAAAAGCTGGAAGAAATACCAGCACCTGCAAGTTTGGGATACACAGTTACAATGTTGGAGGAAACATCAAGAAATCCTTTTATAGAGAATTATATTTAAATATCCAAGACAGACGAGAGTCTATCCTGTTCTTAAGGACTTCTAGAGGTGTGGCTTTTCTTAATAGTTGGGTTCAGGGTATAACTATCTAGATGTTTAACTTAAACACCATTTCAGTCTGGTTCTGATCTCCCTGGCAATGTACAACAGCTGGAGTTCTATAAAATAACCTATGACCCATGGAGTAGGAAGATAGGAATAACATCCATACTATAACCTAGCTATGCTAAACCAGGCCTAGCACAGATCCCTAAAGGTGAGCTTAAGGTCAGGTGTCATCTGCCTTCAATCAGGGATGTTTGTGGGGAAAATGAGAATCATATCATGCCACAATGCAGTCCAGATGTCTGAAGAACCTCCAGGGAAGAGAACCAAGAGCTAATAATGCAAAGCAGGTGGAGTTCAAGGTGACTCATGTGGGCAGCTCTGGATTGGCCCATTCTGACATTAAAATAGCCAGAAAAGAGTCAAAGTTTGGACGGTTCCTTTGGGACTATTTTGGGGAACATGCTTTGATCTGTCGAGCTGAGCGTGAATCCAGCTATGATGGGGGCCTACTGTTGCTTCTATCGACTCTTTCAAAGCCCTCTTTTGCAGGCCTTCCTCACCTCTGTGGATCTCCACTAGACTCTCCCTAGTGTCCCCTCCCACCTCTTAAGTCACGGAGAACAAATCCAAACTCTGGGCTATAATTAGAGTCTGACTCATGATGCATGCAGCCCAAGGATGTCTCTTCAGGTGCTATGTGCCACATGTCATATAACATGTGATTCCTGCTAGTTCATCCTAGGGCAATCTTCTCTCTCACAAACAAACAAACAAACAAACAAACAAATAGAATAGAGCATACTTTTTCTGACTCATATGCATCATGTGGATCCTTCCCATTTAATTAGTTGAATCTCTCATTCTTTGTGTTTTAGCTGTATAGTTTGGGGTCCTTAAGCACTTAACTTGCACCTGGCTAGGGAAACAGAGGACACACATCTTTTATTTTTATTCTCCATTGTCTTAAACAGTGCTAACACCATAGGTGAATGGCAAATGCTCTTTGAGCACATGAGTGAATAAGACATGAAAAAGAAGCACTCATCTTCTTGCCTACACTGATTTTTATTACAGAGCCTAGACCAGGGGCTTTAATTCACCAGTATGCTTACACACAGCTGGATGCAATGCCCTCGCTTTTCCTGGTACCATCTGCCAGTTAAGTCATCCCCTGAAGGCCAAAAAAAACACAGAACAAAAGGAGCATTGGAGAAAGGAGGAAGGAGATGTGGAAAGTGGACAGGAAGAGGTGTTTAAAAGAAATGGTGTACATTCGCAGATGTCACAGAGATTTATTTCTTTTTCTATGGGGATTACTTTAGTGACCAAACTCAGCTTTCAGAATTTTTTTCCTGAAAAGCTCTTGGGACATTTATCATGTGCTATGGGGACTGCTCCAGTGGCAAAACTTTTTTTCTACTCAGATTTTGGGTTCAGGTTTTAGATTTGAAACATTAAGAGGAGCAATACCTTGACATTACTGGAGAGAGAAGGTAGAAAGCTTAGGGTCGGGGAGGGAGTTGTCAAAATAATTTCTCTAAGTACCTTTCTCAAAATCATCATTTCTCCCACTCCTGACTCGGAGTAGCTACATCCAGGAAGTGTGAGGAGTGAGGGCCTCAGACCCTCCGTGTGGTGGGGAAGTGTCAGCGATTTGAGTTCTTAGCATGTGTATTAGGCTGCATTTTGAAACCAGTGTCCAGACAACAGGTCCTTTGTGTTCTTGAGGGAGTATCCTCAGTGTTAAGGCTCTGAGTGTTCCAACCAGCAGGGAAGCCCTTGTATGAGATATACTCATAGTGGACAATAAATTCTCACTAATTAATTCCAGGCCACCACGGCTTTCCCAGGCAGAGATGTAAATTTCCCTCAAAAATGTTTTTGAAGATGGGGAATACTTGGAAGGGTTTAAAAAAGGGAAGTCTTTAAATTTTTTTTTTTGTCAGATAGCTAGTTATTTTAAAAATAACTATGCCATAAAGGTGCTTTATGACATTTTTGTTTGGGTACCATAAATAGAAATATAGGATAGTAATTATCATTAACCTTAAATGTATAAAATCAAGGAATCAAAAGGGCGGTCATTGGCAAATGATTCTCCAGAGTCATTTCCATTTAGAAAAGTTAAGTCAGAGAGTTAGTAAACAGTGTTTATAGACATCTGACAGGGAAAAACAGAAATCTGAAATCTATTCTTCAGTAAAAAGTTTATTCATTTTAAGTAGGGTACTGCTAGCTGCTACAACAGGCAAACACCACAATGTCATTGGCTTCTACAAGAAACAATTTTTTTTTTTTTTTTTTTTTTGCTCATGTAATAGTCCATTGTGGATACCACTAGTTCACAAAGCAGAGGGGTGGAAAGCACCGTCACTCCACTGTAATTCAGGGACCCAGGCTCAGCAGCTCTGCCATTGATATCATGGGCCTTCCAAGGACATCAAACACACCAACACAAGCCAATGGATGGGGACAGAGAGGAAAAGGCATATCTGCTTCTGACACATAACACTTCTGCTCATATTCCACTGATGAGCACTTATCACAGGGCCCCACCCAAGTGGGCATAGGGCTAAAAATGTAGTTTTTGGCCAGGCAGCCACCTGCTGGCCAAAACTGTCTACTCTGGAAGCGGGAGCTTGAACCCACTGGGAGACAGTTACACAACAATTTTATGAGAAGAATTAGGAGGTGTATTGAAATGGAGGAAGCAATAAAGTCAAGTTTATAAAACCATTTTAGGGTTCTGGCTCTGCCACCCATCAGCTGGATAATTTCATCTCTATGATCAACAATTTCCTCACCTACAAAGTTAAGAAAACAAACACAGCTCACAGGATTTAGTGAGGACTAAATATAACACCAACTTTGAGGGTCTTTGTAAACAAGAGAGGGCTACCTGCTGCTCCTGCAGCTGTGGATAAGCAGAGTTGAATTTTTTAAATATATATTTTTTTCAGTTACAGTTGGCATACAATACCATATTAGTTTCAAGTGTACAGCATAGTGAATAGACATCTATAGAACTCACAAAGTGATCACCCCAATAAATCTAGTGCCCCTCTGACACCATACAGTGATTACAATATTATGGGCTATATTCCTTATTCTGTACTTTCTATCTCCATGACTATTTTGTAACTACCAATTTGTATTTCTTAATCCCTTCACCCCTTTTCACCAATCCCCCCAACCCCCTCCTATCTAGTAACCCTCAGAATGTTCTCAGAGTTGATTTTTAAAGATTAGATTTATTACATATTTTTGAAGGCTTACTACTCAAGTCACTGGCTAACTACTATCTGAACAAAAATATGTTTTTAAGCTTATATTATATTTCTTAATTATTACATGAGAAAAAGACAGTGCATTTTTTAAAGTATATTTTAGAAATTTGGGCTTGGAGTAATGGAAAGAAAGCCTGCTTTCCACTTGCAGCTCTGACACTGGCCAGGTGACTGACCACAGTCTGATTACTTCCTCTGTCTGGGCTTTAATATCCTCAGAGGCAAAAAGAGAATGGTAATCTAAATGGTCCTTTCCCGATTGTGAATGAGATATTCTGAGGAGGAACTTCAACTAAATGACTCATCCATCCACATTATCAGATTACAAGCATGGGGAGGTCAGTGGAGAAGTAACACTCAACTTATGTAAATTTAGAGGTAACATTTTGACAACTGGACAGAAAAAAAAAATCATTTTCTAGCCTCTTAATGGAATGATTTAATTACTACATCAAAAAAAAGTCAAGTGTTTCAAAACTTTGTTGTATTATTTGCCCCCACATTCTCTCTCTGGTTTTGCGTTTACATTTTTCTTCTCGAGCTAATATGGGACAAATTGTGTGTAAAACATAGATATGACTAGGTAAGACATAATTTCAATGGCAAGTGAGCTTGCAACTTTGACAAAAAGAATTCCCCCTTCGTAAGTTAGATCTAATGATCTGGAGAGAAAGATTGAGACCAGACAGATGTTTTTATGTGATTGAACTGGTTTCCATGTTAAGAAACGAACATTCACACATGTTTAATTTCTTTTCTAGACACTGATGCAAAGCTTTGGGTTCTGAGGTTAAGTAACACCCGAGGCAGCTCCCTGATCCTAGCAGACACTGAATAAATAGTTGATGAGGATAGTGAATATGTCAGCAATTAACAATTACTAGTGATACTTTAATGTAGTTCCTGCTTTCCAAACTGTTAACCTTGACCAGCTAATTACTTAAACATATATTATTCATTACATGCAGAATCATTTTTATTAAACTAGAAGTATAGCCCCAGCTTAGTCTCATGGCCTCTCTGACCCTCAGTTTCTTGGTCTGTAAAATGGGGATAATTTTTTTCTTTTGGAGTTACTGTTCAATTGTGCAAATTAGAGATAGTGTTTGTAAAATGGCGGGTACAGGGTCTGGCACATGGAAGAGGGTCAATAAATGGCAGCTATTAGTACTTTGTGATATAATCAATGACCACCGACCTTGTGCTTTCCATTCTGTGCTAAGTAATGAAGATTTTTAAAAGAGAGTTAAGAAATGGTTCTTATTTGTATAGATGTACAGAGTAGCTGGAGAGACAGGGCAGGATAATGAAAACACAAGCTGACATTTGCTAAGTGCCAAACCACTTTTAGTAACGATCCTCTTGTTGTAGAGACAGCCTGTGTGACTGGCAGGTGTTTCATAATGTATATAAAATATTTAAATAACAGCCATTACTCAAATTTGTATTTATTTGCAAAAAGATTTGTCAGTGCTTTATAATATGTTCTATGGTGACAACGGGAGACCAGTCAATTTTCTCCCATTTTATAGACAACTGAGATGAATGAAAAAAGTCCAAGTTTTTGTAAATTTGTGTGTGAGGAGCTTTGCAGAGGGAAGATCAGAAATCAGATGTGTTGATACCTATGCTTGTGTTCATCTCTCTATGTCCCATTAGAGTTCAGAGGAATAAGATTCAGTTAAGAACTGAATTATTTTTCTGCCCCTTAAACTTCATTACATTTATCTAAAAAGATTGATGGTTCAAATGAACGCTGGAAACTGCCTCCACCTTTCATCTCTTTGAAATCATGCCAGAAAAAGCCTCCAGCACGCTCAACTCTAGTTTACCGTTTCTAAAGTTTCTTCCTCCCTGGATGATGGCAACGAGGATCATCACTTGTTAACACACAGATGACTCCAGAAATTTCTGCACTTCAAAGTGAATCTTTTATTCACCTGAGTGTTTAACTGTGTCAATGTGCTCTCATTATCAGATTTAATTGAATAATTCAACAAGGAAATGTGCCCAGTGCACGCATTATACAGATGTGTTTGCCAAAGTTATCTTGGCTTGTGGGAGAGAACAACCCTCTGATGCCTTGAGTTATTTAGAAGGCCATCATAGATGTCAAAAGATGGAGGAGATAGATACTCATGATAATGTGTAAATAACAAAATTCATCCCTAGTTTATTCTCCCATCATGTTAATAGGGTGTTGCCCTTGTGCTGGAGTTATATAAGTGAACAGCTGGTCATGAAGAAGTTGCTGTACTTCTCCTCCCACTGGATGGTATGTTATTCTTCATTAACATAAAGCTTGTCAAGAGTGGCTGTACTCTAAGGTAAAGTAGGAAGCCTTGCATGTGTGAAGACCTTGCTAGGCTCCTGACCTGCTAGTAGAAACCAGCTGAAATATCTCCGATTCAATGGGAATGTGCATATATATATTTCCACTGCATTCACCCAAGTGTGGTTGTGAAACTATATAATACAAACTAATTTTCTTTGTCAGTTCATATGGAGACTTGATTAAACTTAACAATAAGATATATAATTTCAATTAAACCTACTATGAACCACATAAAATATACAGCAGGCAGGAATAATTTACCACAGAACTACTGTATTAGGCGACTTTTTGCTGCAATAATGCTATATAACAAACGACCCCCCAAATCTCAGTTGACTTATAACAACAAGCACTGGTTTCTTGCTCACAGATGTGTGGATAAGGTATAGCTCAGCTGAACTTGATTGGGCTGGGTTTGGCTAGGCCTGGCACCAGGACGTGGGGTGGATTCAGGTCTATTCCATTCTGGGACCCAGAATCAAGAAACCGTATCTCCCTGGGACAATATCTCTTCACAGTGGATTGCAGGAATGCAAGAGGGCAAAGCAAACCAAGCTTACACATTTGAATGTAGTACACATTATGTGCTCTCACATTTCATTGGCCAAAGCAAGTCAGCTGGCCAAACTCCAAGCTAGTGACATTGGGAAGTGTCTCTGCTAAAAATATGTCTCGGCTGATGAAGGAAGAAAGAATGGCAAAGAAACAATATAATTTTCCATAGCTGGTTACTATAAGCTGCTAAAAGAAGTTCCAGCCGATTGGACCACAAAGAAATTGAATAAATCAGAATCAATTGGGAATTTTTTAAAATATTAAGTCGAAGTATTTTTATTTCCCTTTATATCATTATGCCATGTGATTTCCTTCCTTTGAATCAATGAGTTTCAGTGCTTCAGGGCCAGAGTATATGTCTTCTAGAATGATAAAGTCATTGCTCAGCCTCAATTAAGGCTTAATGAATCTCTAGTAAGGCAATAATTTTGAATATCATGCTTTTGTGGGAGAGAAAAAAGACTTCCAAATTCTAAAATCTTCTTTCACATATCAGAAACAGAGTTTAGGAATCTGAATGTCGATTTTTATTGTAGGATACAGACAGAAAGAGCTCATGGTAAGACAAAAAGAAAGATCCTAACTGCCTTGGAGCAAGTGACCACCTCCGGGTCTTAGAGGTGGGAGGAGATCAAAGAAGAAGGGTAAACCATCATGCAGGTAGGGCCTGGCCACCCCGTTGGGTAGAGGGGCAAGTTATTATTTTCAGGTAGGCAGGGAATTTTGAAAACAATAAATCTTGTCTCTGGTGCACAACAGATATTTTTGAGAAGCTACATGTTCAGCCTAATGCTGGAGCAACTTGTTTCAAAAGTAGGTCAGTGTATCAGTCAGGATTTTCCAGAGAAACAACCCAGTAAGGGGATATACATATGTGTGTATATGAAGAGATTTAGTTCAAGGAAAGGGCTTATGTGATTTTTGGAGACCAGCAAGTCCAAAATCTGTAGTATAGACTGGAACGCTGGAAATTCTCAGGTAGGAGCAGATGCTGCAGTCTCAAGACAGAATTCTTCTTCCTCAGGGAAACTTCATGTTGCTTTTAAGGTCTTTCAGTTTATTAGATGAGGCCCACCCACATTATTGAGAATTATTTACTCTACTTAAAGTCAACTGACTGTAGGTGTTAACCACATCTACCAAATACCTTCATAGTAATGCCAAAATTAGTGTTAGCTTGAATAACTGGGTACTATTGCCTAGCCAAATTTACACATGAAACTAGCCATCACAGTTACAACAACAGATTTAAGAGAAGGAAAAATATGGTGAATACTACACTCAGTCATAAATGTTCAATTGATTTAAATAAAATGTTTATTATTGTCCCCAAACACTATTTTTTTTATTCCATTTTTTCTCTTGGTTTGTGTTACTTAAAAGCGATGAACAAAAAATATCCTATGATTTCTAAGAAAGATAATAGAAGTCAATCTTATTACAAAAACTGTCATGGAGGTAGAAATCAAGACAAGCAAAAATAATGGGTTGAGTATTAAAAAGCTGTGGGTCTGTGGGGAATGAAACACCAGCATCAGCCCACGGAGGGGCCATCTGATTTTGCTATGGACTTTATCAACTGCCACCACAAGAATTCAAAAAATTCAATGAGTCTAATACAGGTAGAACACTGGGATATGTCTGACAAAATGTTGCCAACTGTGAAAGTATCCACAGTATAATGAAAGGGGATGAAGACAAGCAAAAAAAGTACAGCTAGATAGCTCTTCTTCCAACACTAAGTCGGAAATATTCTCTGGCATTTGGAGAAAGCCAGATCATTTTTGTCTGGATTTTGAGGGTCCCCATCTCTGAGAGGAAGTCAGCAATGTCTTTCTAGGTGGCTCTGAGATATTACAACTTGTCATCTTTTTGTCCTCCCCTGAGTTTAAGAAGCAATGTCGTGTTGCTGTTTATCTCAGTTACAGGTAAGACATATAAGAAGTTCCTGCTTGTGGCTAAAGAGGAAGGCATACTTCACATACAAAAATGAGGAAGGCCCATTGCTTAGCAAAGTGCTGTAGAAAACTAGAAAAGGCATCATAGTAGGTAAGGGACTTGGAAAAAGATGAGATACTATTCTTTGAGAGCAAAGCTAGTAAGAAATAGGATGCAGGGCTAAGAACTGTCAGGCTTCATGTGGAACCGGATTTCTTCTGAGAAATGCGAAGTGTTTTACACAGATAGGTAAATTCTTATATTATTTTTGTATTTTTTTTTAATTTGGAATTTTTAAAAACTTACTCACCAAGTAGCATCTTATATTACAGAAAATAATGGAGAGTGCTGTTCTCTGTTCTCCAATGGGGCAGAACAGTTCTCAGGCTCAATTCTTTCATAAAGATGATCCATCTTTGGTACTAAGCCCAGAAATAAAAGAACAAAAGAAGCCTCTTCTTGCTTTTCCATTGCCAGTTAAATCTGTGCTTTATGATTTGATTTGCATTTTATGACTTGAGTTTTTCTTTACCAAATTTACAGATGACTTCGAGATGATAAAAGTTGCCTTATATTAGAATAAAGACAAGGCTCCAGAGAGAAAATGTATTTGGAAGTCTTATTCCTGTAAAATTTTTATCCTTGAAAATAATCTAAAGCAAAACTGGATTTCCAACAATGTGAAACAAAGCAAGCACCGCTGACAGTCCTGAAGAACCCCAGACTGTCAAAGGGGGGAAATTCCTTTCTTTTCCCCAGAGGATCAATCATCCTGAAATGCCGCTCCAAATACTGGTAGCAGTGAAATAATCATTTACCTGATAATAGTGCTTCTTAATGCTAGGGTTTACTCTCTCCTTGAAGCCTAAGTTATCCAGCTATAAATCATATCAAAGAGAAATCAAGGCAGTAGCTAAATATTCTGATTGAAAAGTTCTTCAAAAGCCTGTTATATCATAATTTTGTTGAAAATTGCCTATTATATGCACATGATATTTTGCTAGCTTTAAATAATCTCTTTCCTTTTCTTCATCTGCTTGTTTCAGTGACTTTATGTTTTAAAAAATAGTAACTGAAGAAATAGTTCTATCCAAAACCATATATCCAATTGTTTTCTCATAATAACACTTATTTATTTTTCATTATATTTTATTTTTCATTAAATGTTATTTAAAATTTATTTAATTAATATGTACTTATTAGGGAAAATTTTTGAATATAGAAAAACAGAAAAATAAACATAATATCAAAAGCGATCTACTAGAGATAATCATAATGGACATTTTGCTATAATCTGTTCAGATGCTTTTCTGTTTGTATGAACGCACATGTATGAAGTACTTTAATGAGATCCTCCTATACAAACCTACATTTTTCAGCTGTCCTTTTAAAAAAACTTCTTATAAACATCGTTGCATGTCAATATGTGTAATTTTACCTTAGTTTTAATGGTTTTATTTAATCCTTCAGAGCCCTTGGATTCATTTTTATTTTTATTCAACTTATTTTCTTATTCCCCACATAATTTCTCCTTTGACCCATTCGTTGTTTGAATATGTTGTTTAATTTCTAAATATTTGTAAATTATAGTTTTTCTTCTGTTATTGATTTCTAGCTTTATTCCACTGAGATCTGAGAAGATGCTTCATATAATTTCAATCTTTTAAACTTTGTTGAGACTCATTTTATGGCCTAATACATGGTCTAACCTAGAAAATATTCTAAGTGCTCTTGAGAAGAATGTGTGTTCTATTCTTTTGCGGTGGGATGTTCTATATATATCTGTTAGATCTTGTTAGATTATAGTACTGTTCCAGCCCTCTATTTCTTTAGTAGTAGTCAACATAGTTTTATCTGTTACTGAAAGTGGGATATGTTCCAACTATTAGTATAGAACTGCTACTTCTTCCTTCAAGTCTATCAGTTTTTGCTTCATATATCTTGGGGCTCTGATGTGAAGTGTGCATATGTTTATAATTGTTATATCTTCTTGATATATTGATACTTTTGTCATTATATAATGTCTTTCTTTGTCTCTTATAATAATTTTTGACCTATAATCTATTATATCTGATATTAGTATAGCAAACCTAGTTCTCTTTTGGTTACTAATTGCATGGAATATATTTTTTCCATCCTTTCACTTTCAATCTATTTGTGTCTTTGGGTCTAAAATGAGTCTCTTGTATATAGCATACAGGTAGATCAATTTTTTTTTTAATTTGTTCTGCCAATCTGTTTTTTTAATTGGAGCATTTAGTTCATTTACATTTAAGGTAATCGATTTTAGGGAAATAAAGTTCTCCTTGTTCTCACCAGCACTAGGAATCTTCACCAGGGATGTGGGCTGCTGTCCTCGAGACTGCCCTTGTGCCAGAGAGGATAGGGCGGGGCAAAGTTAAGTTAAAACACCACAAAACTCTCTTACTAGGTTTCAGTTACCCCTTTCTTGATTAAGCATTTACTTGGTTGCTGTAAATCTTTGATTATCTTTCACAGTTTTGAAGAAGTTGCTTCTGACAGTTTTAATCAGCCTTTTCAGGGTTTCTGTTAAGGGATAGGTCATTGGAGTTTCCTATTGACATCTTTTTTATTCTTTTAAAATATTATTTCCCACTATATCTTGTTTTAACCTTAATTTATTTAATAAATATCACATGCTTTAAATTTGGGGCTATTATAAATAACACTATGTGACTACTTATATAGCAAGAATTTTCATAGATTATTTCCTTAGGATAATTCCTATATAAGGAATGCTGCACTTTAGGACTAGAAGGATATAAATATGGAGTTTTATTAGATGACAATTAACATTAACAGAGAGGAAAAAAATCTCAGAGCCCTGATACTAGTATATTGGAAGTCAAACCCTGTTAGGGTTTTATAATGAGGCGTTTGAATGAATTAATATCTATTCAATTGCAACTTGTCTGACTCTTCCCCTAAAATAGCCAGTTTTTAAGTGTGAGTTGGTGTGCTTGAGTCAGGCCTCTAGTGCTCTAGTGTATGTTAAAGTTGCACACTAACACCAAAGGCCCTGCAGTGCATTAAAGACAAAATGGAAATCCAATTCCTTTGACTGGGGGCTATTTCCATTAACTCCAGACAATTTCTAATCTAAAGGTGATTCCTAGCCACACAGAAGCAAGCGTCTGGCTAACCAGATTCATTCATCTACAGAGCACCAATAGGATGAACTATTCAAAAAACTAAAATGGTATAAAGCTTAGGATGAACTATGTCTATAAACAATTATACCTCTGAATAATTTGTGCTTGAATTATGAATACAGTACCTGTAGTAGAACTGTAGTAGGTATGCAACAAATTCCTCTTTCTCTCCTAGCATCCCTCCCCTGAGTCTCTCCAACCTCTCCTTCCTACTAGCAATGACAAGCTCCAAACCTAATTCTATCTGTAAAACAAAACCATTTTGTCCCTCACATATTACTCTATAATTAGTAACTCCAAGTCATATATTAGTATCTTTTTATTATGTTGCAGCCATTTGTATTTTATTCCTCTCCCTTTGTCATTACTTGACAAAAACCAATACAAACATAATTTCGATCGGAAGACGTTCTTATGACTGACTATGCTTGAGTTTCAACACTCGACCCATTAGATTCTTCCATTTTCTTATTTTAACATAATACTAGCTTTTATTTGCATCTTTCCCTCTGCTTCTTCTAATTCACACGTTGATCATTAGTATCAACATCAATTTTCTTCCCAAGGGTATTCAGTATGAGAATGAAGGACTATGTCTCCCAAGAGAAGGAAAGCATCATTTACCAGACAGCAAACATTCTAGTCTTATTTATTCATTCATTCATTATTTATGAATTGCCCTGTATAAATCAAGAACTGGGCTATACGGTGATGGAAGAGGTGTGTGTTATTTTCAAAGAATGAATGTCATATCAGAATTTCAGAGTCAGCATGCTGTTTCCGCCAGATACCATGGAAATATTCAAGCCTATGCCTAACCTTGCAAACCGTTATAAGTGAATTGAGTGAAAATAAAAATGTGCAGATCTTTAATTCATTCAGATTGTGCCATGTGTAACGGTTAAAACTTGTTTTAATTTTCACTTTCATCCAGTGATTTGGAAAATAGTTTTGCTACAGTCTAAAATGTAGGAGCAGAGCAGCTTAGATGTGTTGATTGAGAGTGAAAGCATCTTATTCATGTGTAAAAATCTCTCTTCTATTGGAGCCTGTGTTCCAGCAAATAATTACTCAATGAAATATGTCTTGCTGGTAATTTTTTGGATAACAATTAAGAAAAGTTTACAGTTTCTTCCTTTTATTTTCCAATTTCTGGCAGGGGTACCAAGATTTTCAAGGAGGGTTTGTAGAATCCCAGCTCCACCAGAAAAAAGAAGCACTACAAGTTCCCCCGGGAAAGAGAATTCTTGCTGATTCAGGAAACTTCAAATTTTGGCTCTTTGCATTTGTTCCAAAACATTACAGAGATTTTTGGAACCAAGTTGCTAAAACCCTGGGTGGCTCATTCATCTTCAATAATAACGTTAAGATTTACTCAATGGGCTATCCAGAAGTGGTGGGAAGAAGTTGCCCACAATTCTATTCAGCATTTTCAGAATGGACAAAATGTCAGATTAGAAAAATTGTCAGTTATGAAGTTCCAGCATGCTTTCCCTCCACAAATAAAACCCACTGTGACATTTTATGTAAGTTGCATTTCAGAAAATTAGGGAATGGCATCTTTTATCTCTAACTAGTTTCTGGAATTAATTTGCTCTTTTTTACTTGCATCAATATATTTGTCCTCCGATGGCATATGTTTCATCAAGGCAACCATGTGGAAAACTCAGACACAAAGAAGTATTTGTTTCTTGCGAAGAGCAGTATGAACAGGGCATTAGTGTAGTTTTGATGCCAGATAAAGTACTTCGTTATAGCAGAGAGCATAATAATGGAGAGACTTATACGGGACCTGGGTTTGTTGATCTTTACATTTCTTCCACGATAAAGTGGTAAAGTTGGTTCAACCTTTTCAAACAGCTGAGTAAAGTGTGACTATTTTTTATTATATCTCCCTTCTGAATAGTGTAGCTTATAGCAACTTCAGAAAGTTTTAAAGATCTCGTGGAGGATTTCGTCATGCAGATTTGGTCCAATAGGGTAACTATAATGGCATGCAGTTGTTTTTATCTTGAATAGTAAAGCGCAGGATAGTTACCCTCCACAATGAAGTTCATCAACCTTTGGGATACAGCATAAATCTATTGAATAATTTGTAGCAACACTAAAGAGAAATTATGCCTAGAAATGGGGATTTATGTGGTGATTCAGTTCTTATGGAGACTACAGGAAAATAAAGATGAAGATAGTAACAATCTTTTAATAGAAATGAGGTAGGTTATAAGGGCTAATTCACACATATTTCAGGATTGTAAGAAAATAACAATGGTGGAAAGAAAAGATAAGTGGATGAAAAATCAGGAGACTGGATTTTAATGCCAATTCAGCAGCTGAGCCACCTAGAGTAAGTGACAAGGGTGAAATAATAATACCTGTTCAGGTTATTTCATATAGCAGTTGTGAGATGAGTAGCCAGTGTACTAAGTAATAATAAAGTTCTTTGAAAATTAAAGTTACCCATCAGTTGTTATTTTGGAGCAAGTTTAACAACCAGAGATGGACAGATTTTGCCTAATCTTAAAAAAAAAAAGAAAAAAAGTAAAATGGACAAAGGTATACCTTCAATAATACATACTATTTGGCATTCCGCTAAATGTAGGTCTGTTTTCTGTGGTATCATGGGTTTCCATACTAAGCTTCAGCTTTAATGTATCCTTTGGTGTAATTTATGATAACACAACTTTAGTGGAGGTCCCTAGCAAGGATGATTGAGTTATAGATGGGAGGCTCAAAATGTAAACTGGAGGAAAATCCACATCTTCTTCCTCTGTACTCTTTTTTCTGAACTCAGCTTCACAGAAATGTGGGGATATTTTAGTAAGATCTTCACTATTAGGCTGCTTTCTGAGAGCTTACTGGCTATGTATTAGACAGAATCAGACCTCTGGCTAACATAGACCTAAATGGAGGGATTCAGAAAAGGAATGGATTAAATAAAATTATTTTTTAAATACAATATTACTTTCTAAGAGGATACTTCAATTCAAAGTCTTTATGCATGGAGAAAGAGTAATCATCGATCAACCAACAATGGATTGATCAAAATGTTGCCAAATTGAGACTCTATCTTATTAGGTAGTGACTAATTTATAATTAGCTCATTGGTTTTCATTTGTGTTTAAAGAGAGTTAGTTGTCTGCTAAACGTAGGATCACTACGAATTTTTAGTTTCACTATGAATTTTCTTAAACTTCTACCTAGCTTCTGCTGACTTATCCTAAGTCACAAATTGTGAGATTCAAAGCTCTCTTCATAATCTACTGAACCTTAGAATATTGGAAATTTAATGCATCACCATTTTTTATTCCTCTAAAATTTTATTCCATTGTTTCCTCTTCCTTTTCAATTTAGACAGAGAATTACTTAAAAACCAAGAGAAATGTTGTTTTGACAATACTTTAGTCCAACAGGAAGCTCTGTAAACATCCAAAGAAACTTTAATTCTCAAATATTGCCAAATTTTTTGGCAGATCCAAGATACTGAGATAGTCATAATCAGATGAATTTCCCCATCCTTTGGAATTCAGCACTCCCACGGTCAAAATTAAAATGTAATACAAATTAAAAAATTAAAAATAATTTTAAAAGGCAGGAAAAGAGAAATAATGAATCATCAATTGGGGTTGGAAAAGCTTAGTTGCTTATCCTGCTGAAACCTCTGTATTTTTATTTTTCTTGAATTGTTGGTGGAGACAATAGATTGAAAGACCATTATGAGTCGAAATTCTGTGTTCTATTTTTATTTCCGTGTTTTTGCATCTAGTTGAATTTCCCCATCAACCAGATACTGAAAGTTTGCATGTATTGTTGGGTAAATGTTTATATAGGCCTAAGATTCTTGCATTAAAGGTGCTATAAAGGAAAAGAATATTATTGTTATTACTCATGAGAAATAGTTTTCATGATGATTTTGGCAGAGTCTGGCTGCCTTCATGTCGGCTACCAAAGGAAAGTCAACACACATTCATCAAGCACATTTCTCTGCAGTAGGTACTGACAGCATAAGAGCTATCAGGTTGGGAATTAAGAATACTTCCCTTATAAATGGATAATTGAATACAAACAATCTTTCTCACGAAAGTAATATAAATAATTTACCTCCTCTTGATTAAATCTCTGGTAGAATTTTGGGCAGTATTAGACACTCAATAAAGATTTTTTGATTGATTCTCTACACTTATATTTGAGTAATTTTATCCTTTATGCAACCCACCTGAAGCAAGCAGAGTAGATTATCTAGCAAGAGCCTTTATAAATAATTATTATTTCTCTGCTCTGAGATTCACATTTCTTTCCAGAGAAATTTACAAGGTGTGGCCATGTATTAGCAAGCTACTTTGTTTTGAAAATGTTTCGAAACATTTTCACATAAATGGGAGTGTGAAGATGGATTATCAATTATAAAATTAGAGTTTCTATCAACCACCCAAACTTTCAATTAGGATGCCTTTCAGCTACAGGTTAATAAGAAACCTTTTTTAAACAGGTTAATATAATTTATAATTTCCCAGAGATATAGTTTCTCAGGGCTTGATCTCCACCTCTCTGACATCTCCCTTAGCTCTGCAATGCTTACATGTTGGATTCATTCTCACATGAACATCAAGGTGAATGCAGCAGTTCTGGGCATCACATCCAGACATAACTCTGTCCACAGGAAGAAAAGAGGCCCCGTCGTCCTTGTGCAGTTTTTTAGGATCAGGGTTGTCTTTTCCAGAAACCCAAGCTCCTCCTAGCAGATTTTCCCTCATAAATCATTGGCTTCAATCAGTTCACGTGCCTCTCCTAAACCAGCTACACACTGGCAAGACTAATGGGATTAGCATGATTGGTAGACTAATTGGATAGGCACATACTGGGAGACTGCCACCATGATACCTTTACCTGAGGAATATTTAGTTCAAATTTCTATAACATAAGCCTCCTTAAGTACATATTCTACAATTTATCAATCCAGAATATACTCTAATTTGAGTACATTGCGTATATTGAAGTTGCTAATTTTCTTTTTATAACCCAAACATTAAAAGCATCTAGTATTAAAAGTTTCTCTTCATAGAATCTATTTTATGGAGTCTATAAAAATGAAACTAAATTTTAGTACATAACCAAAAGCTGCAAAGAGTCTATAGCTTTATATATCTTCACTACAGGCTCTGGGACTTCTCAACCAATGCCACTTGTCAAATGTCAAGGCGAAGAAGAAGATAGGAAGGGCTGGAGAAATGATCATTCCTGTTTTAACTAAGGCCTTCAATCTCTCCATGCCCAAAGCATTTTTATCAGTCAAATTAATTATACTGCCGTAATGAAAACACCACTGGACAGGGATCTGGGGGATGCCCAGCTTTGTTACATGCAGATGTGGTCTCTCATGTCCAAGAAACTTTTCTCTATATGACCTTATGCTTAGAAGCAGGAGGTTCTGGACTGGGATATTTAATGCCTTTTTTAACTCTAAGAAAATATGATGGTGTCCTTTAATTTCTGCTATCTCTCCTTGGAAGGATTTGCTAATAAGGAGAGATCTCTTCAAAGCATATAAACAAGAGAGAACAAATACAGCTGAATAGGATTGGGCCTGATCATCTCCGAAATAATTGAATACAACCTCTCTGAGTGAACCCATGACCGAAAGCATTGTTATTTATATGATCTGGAAGAAATGTAGTGTCTGGCTCTCAAATACCTTTATCGATATGTATGTGGGGGGAGGGGGGGAGGAACAGAAGAAAAGGGACCGTTTTTTAAAATGGGAAAACAAAAATAGGATAATATCGAAAACGCTGCACTTTTTCAATTCTTTTCAACTTATGAATCATTGCTATTTGATCATTTGATCTTCACTACAACCTAGTGATGAAGAAAAAAAAAATTATGGTCCTCGTATATGGATGAAAAATATGAGATTCAGGGAGCCCAGAGCTTAAAGTAATATCAGCAGAGCCAGCAGTGGAGTTGGATCTTTTCAATAGAAAGTGTCTTTAGGGAATTCTAGCTATTTTTAAAACCATTTTAGTGCTCATATTTGTAAGATAATTTTAAGCTCTAGAACTTGTTAGATAAACAGCTTCTCATAAAGATTTGATTGGTTGGGATTCTCATTTATTCATTCAATAAATATTTATTGAGTACCTACCATGTTCCATGTATGCTTAATTATGTTTTCATATTGAAATATGTTTTGTTCATATATCCTAGATCTTCCCTCTAGTTTGAAAAGCCTTCTGGTTGGCTGAGATAGTTTGATCTTGAGTTTAAATCTCTTCTTGGAATTTAGAGTCAAGTGATTATTCTAACCTTTCTATTCTATATCTTTAAAACAGGAAACAGAATGACTGAAGAGCTTAGCCTTTGCCCCATCCATACTTAATGCCTTCTTGGCAGGATATCTAGTGAAGCTTTTCACAAAACTACCTGCATAGTCAGAGGCAGAAACAGTTTATGTTACATTAACGTCTTTCAAGTTGCTACACCTATTTAGCTATAAAATTTCCAGGGCAGATGAACCCTAGTTTTTTCAGCTACCTTAAGTACTACTAATCTTAGTCTTTCAATGTGTTAGTTTGCAAAGCAAATTTACCAATTTGTTTCATTATTATGAATCCATGCTCATGTCAGACACTTAAGTAGCAAAGGAAGTTTTAAGAGGGGTGATTTAACCCCTCTTGGTCCAAGAAAAAAATGCCCTGTTGAAGGATAGAAACAAGTCCTGGCAGGTAACAGTAAAACCAGTGTTTTCTCCATAGACCATGATGATACTTGTAATTAGTGTCACCTAAATCAAAATGATTAAAGTAAAATCATGTCCTTCCAGATGCTCAGCATACACTTCCTCACAATAAATTAAAGTCACCATTAAGAGTCTGAAATGCCTATAATTTGAACCATAGTTGCAAGAAAAGTCACTCATTTGTGAATTTGTTAGACCATATGTTATTGTACCAGTGTGGGTTTTCTTTCCCAAGACCCCTGTTGCCACCTTTGGAGTAATTTTTAAAAGAATGACATTGACTTGTGTTCATAGCTACTCCATGACTAAGAGGTAGCAAGTTAAATAAGAAAAAAAAAAAAAAAAGCTGCTTTGGCAAATAACAGCTCTTAAAAATAAAATTAGTCCCACGTTTCAGTTTTGAGCTGTGAAGAGTATACTATTTATTATAACCATCTCTCTTCCATCCTCCACCCCAACACCTCCCTCTCACATCAATAGCATTAAGATGTAGAGAGCTTGTAAAAAATGTTTTTAGGATAATTCTTAAACCACTGTTTAAAAAACAGTTTCCATTTCTTCTTACAAAATGAGCTACTTGCCAAGTAAACATATTTATTTAACTATCATCTGGTTTCTCTCAAGTTATCAAGTCTTTCTTCCAACAGAGAAATAGACAAATGGTGGTCAAACAACCAACGAAATAAGGGAGACAGGGCATCCGGATAATCCACAAAGAGAATAATTACTCTCTGAATTCCCAACTTGGATTGCACTTTTGACTAACTTTAAAGTGTTAAAGAAACTCATGAGTCTTTTTGGTGATTCCCTAAGAACTGTTACAGAAGGTTCTTCCATGGATGCCTCAATCATTTTAAGAACCTAGAAATTAAATTTCCTCTGGATAGGCCATCAAAGAGGAACAGCTTCCTAACCAGCTAGATCTACTAGATAAAAAAGGAAATTAGAACTACACGAATTCAAAATAAATTCAAAATTTTATACATTCAAGAATATTCTAATTATTTTTATCTAAGAAAGTGGTTTCTAGAAGTGAGATAATATATCTTTCATATCCCTTTAGTCTGGAATAACGGTGAAGAAAGGTGAGATTGGTTATTGAATATTTATTCTTGAAAGAAAATGACTCCATTTAAGATTTTGGAAAACTCTATGTCACTTATATCTTTCTAGGCATCTCTTCCAATTTTCACAATTTCTAAGCCATAGTCCAATAATCAATGATACTATTTTTAGAGACAAAAGGCTAATTTCTGTGGAGACAGAACTACGGACTTCATCTTGAATAAACTTTCTAAAGCTCTGATTCCCACATTAATATATATTGGAATTAGTTAAGAAATTTCTGGGGAAAAAAATGCCAGCACTTGAGCACAACGTCAGGGGCAATTAAACTGACAATTTTGGGGCATGTAACCTGAACATCAGTACTGTGATTGTGATGTCCGGCCAAGGTTGAGAACCTCTGATTTGATCTAACCCATTACTTTACAAATAAGAATATGGACTTTCATAGAAATTAAGTGTTTTGTTCCAGATAAAATAGCCTACTTAATGTCAGAGTTAGGATTAACAGCTATGTCTGTCTGCCTACATGCAGGTGAGTTTTTATGCTGTGTACAACATCACCTAGAACGTTTAACATTGTTATTAACTCTTCGAGGTATAATTTACATACGATAAAGTGCACAGATTTTATTAAGCAGCTTGATGAGTTTTGTTTTATGATACATAACTATGTAACCGCCTCCCTAATCAAAATATAGAGCCCCGTCTACAGCCATGCCACCCTGAACAAGCTCAATCTCATCCGATCTTGGAAGCTAAGCAGGATCGGGCCCGGTTAATACTTGGATGGGAGACCACCTAGGAAGACCAGGTGCTATAAGTGTAAAAAATAAAAAAATAAGGGATTGTAAGCTGACAAGGTCCTGCAAGGTCCTGTGAGGTCAACCAAGGGTTGCCTCGCCTGAAAAAAAAAAAAAGACATGGAACCCCACAAAGTTTTCTCATGCCCCTTTGCAGTCAAT
The DNA here is from genome assembly GCF_000151845.1 of Pteropus vampyrus. NCBI lineage: Eukaryota > Metazoa > Chordata > Mammalia > Chiroptera > Pteropodidae > Pteropus > Pteropus vampyrus. The sequence continues at coordinate 16,247,871 of NW_011888785.1, forward strand.
CCCACTCTACCTCCTGCCCCAGACAACTGCTAATCTGATTTCTATTGCTACAGATTAGTTTTGCTTGTCCTATATCTTTATATAAATGAGGAGAAAAAAGCCTCAGAATGTACTCTTTTGTCTGGCCTCTTTCCCTTAGCTAAATGTTTCAGAGATTCATCTACGCTGTTGCTTGAACCAGTATTTCTTCCTTTTTATTGCTAAGTAATATTCCACGGTATAAACAAATACCCATTTATCTGTTGATGGATATTTAAGTTGTTTTCAGTTTGGAGTTATGAATAAAACCACTATGAATATTCACATAAAATCTTTCTATGGATATATGTTCTCTTTTCTGGATAAATGCCTAAGAACAAATTTGCTGAGTCACATGGTAAGTTTATATTTAACTGTGTAGGAAATTGTCACGCTGTTTTCTAAAGTGATTGTACCATTTTATATTTCCACCAGAATCTCTGAGACTCCCAGTTGCTGTGCATTCTCACCAACATTTGTATTAGTTTTTCTATTGTTGCCATAACAAAATTCCACAAATTTAGAGGCTAAAACAATGCAAAGTTGTTATCTTCTAGTTGAGTAAGCCAGAATGCTGACACAGATCTCACTGGGCTAAAACCGAAGTGCTGGCAGGGCTGTTTTCCTTTCTGAAGGCTCTGGGGGAGTCCATGTCCCACTCACTCAGGTTCCTGGCAGAATTCAGTGACCTGAGATTGTAGGATAAAGATTCTCATGTTCTTGCTGGCTGCAAATTGAAGACAGTTCTGTTTCTAGAGACCACTGCATTTCTTGGCTTGTAGCCATCTTCCTCTATCTTCAAAGCTAACGGCCACCAGCGAGTCAAATCCTTTTCCCATCTCATCTCTTTGACCCACTCTTCTGCCTTACTCTTTCACTTTTAACAGTTTATATAATTAGATCGAATCCATTCAAACAATCCAGGGTAATCTCCCTATTTCACTTATCTACCTTAATTCCATCTGCAACCTTAATTCCATTTGCCATGTGATGCAACATATTCACAGGTCCCAGAGATTAGAATGGGGACATCTTTGTGGGACCACATACTGGCTGACATACCACCACCCTAGATATTCATGCTATTGTTATTCCTTTTACGTCTATATCTGTTGTGAATTCCACCTGACAATGTATTAATTTTTCAAAAAAATCAGTTGTTCTTCACAAAAAGCTACACATCCTATGATTTTATTTATATGAGATGTTTAGAATGGGCAAATTCATAGACACAGTTTAGTGCTCTCCAGGGGCTGGATGGGCTAGTGGATGGCAGGGAGTGACTGCTAATTGTTACAGGATTTCTTTTTGAGATGATGGAATTTTCTGGGATTAGATAATGGCGATGATTTTACAACCTTGTGAATATATTAAAAATTACCATATTGTATGCTTTAAAAGGGTAAACTTTATGGTATGTGAACTATATCTCAACTGAAAAAAATAGAGGGAAAAAGCCACTTGTCTTTGAAGGAAATTACATGAAGAAAAAAAGCAGCTTTTTCACCAGTCAGTCGTTGACTAAGCCGTCTCCATGAGGAATTAGCCCAGCTGCCTTGCTTGTGGCACGCTCCCATACTGAAGGCTACGGGAGCAGTTCCAAAAATAGAACTAGTAAAAAATCTCTGACTCAACATTAAACTATAGATACAAGCCCAGTTCAAAAAGAGTCATGAAGTTAATATTTGAAGATAACTTTATTATCTTTAGTTTAAGTTTCTTTAAGTGAGATATATATATATAACTTACAGGCCCCTTCATTCCTTGGCTTGTAGCTATCTTTCTCTATCTTCGAAGTCAGCAGCCACCAGTATATATGTTGCCATATATATGGTATATATCTATATATATCTGTATATACACCATATATATGGTAAAAGATACATGCAGTCAGTGTGTAAAATTTCACTAATCTCTGACACATAAGCTTAATGTCTTTTTACATTAATTTTTTTTTTCTTTCCCTATTGCGTTGACTAGAACCCCAATAAAATGTTGAAGGGAAATGGTGATAGCCTACATCTTTGTCTTATTCTTGACTTTGAAAGCATTCAATATTTCACCATTAAGTATAATGCCAGTTATAAGTGTTTTTAATTTTTAGTCTACCAAATTAAGAAAACATCTTTCTATTCCTGGCTTGCTCTTTGTTTAGCTTTTAATTACCTTAATAATTTATTGATTATCATGTAAAAACTTGTCCATGGTGTCTCAGATAATAGTATCAAATTTAGTTATTCAATAAATAATGAGTAACTTTGATGAGGTAGGTTCTATTTTAGGTACTGGGACCAAAAAAAATAAATAACACACAGCCCTAGTCCTGTACTACCTCACAGTCAAAATGCTATGGGATCATTAAGAGAAAGAAACTGACTTTAGTAGAGAGGAATCAATGAAGGATTCAGAGAAAGTAATATTTGGGCCAAATTTTGCAGGCAGGGAAAAGTGAGTAAAGTACATTTTGGGTAGAAGTTACAGCTTGAAGATGTAAAAGAACATGGAGTAGGAGGTGACCGCATTACACCAATAGAAGCATCGAGGAAGGGTGGTGGAACACGAGGCCAGAAGGGAAGGTCAATGCAGACTATAAAGTAAATTATAAAATTTGATAATGGGTTTAGACTGGATCCTGTGGATGAAGAGGAGCCATCAAAGTATTTTGAAAGGTTATTCTGCTGACAGGTGGGGAAATAGAGGATAATGGAGATTAAAGCTGATAAACCAGTTAAGAAGCCAGTGATAAGGATCTGAAGTAGGGAAGATATGGGCAAGAGGAAAAGATAATATATAGTGAGCATTAGGAAGTAGAAACAGCTGAATTGATTGTTAAATTGGATGTAAAGTGAGGGAGAACAGGAATCAATGTTTCTTTCCTGGTTACTTGGGTAATTGTTAACATAAACAAAGATACAGGGAATTTAGAAGGGTGAAGATGCTGGGTTCAGTTGTGGATTTGCTGCTGAGGAAGGCCACCAAGTGGGATGTTTAGAAGAAAGGTGAAATGTTGGCCTCACACTCCTGATTAGGATCAGTCCTGGTGAAGTTGCTGATCCAGAAGCTAGATTATTAAAATAAATCTAGGATTGGCGCTAACATTTTGAGGGATTTACAGCAAGCTCTAGCTCTAGAAGGGCTGTCAGGCCCTATGATTTCCCCCATTTTGTAATCAGCATCAATTTACATGTGGCATGGCCATCTGAAGTTTCCAAGCCCTCCTAAGTCACTCTTTTCTGGGCTTTGGCCCTGAATTGTTTTCATCGCTGTCCCTTGGCCTTGAATTATTTTGACCTCTGACCCACCTATCCGGGCTTATATCTAACAGTAACCCAAATATGAAAGAACACCCTTGAGGTTTGATTTTGTTATCAATATAACCAAATAGAAACCTAAACACACACACACACACACACACACACACACACACACACACGCACACACACACACACACACCATGAATCATTACTGATTCCCAAATTCTTCCCAATGGGAGAATGAGTGGAAATAGGTGTGTATTAGGCATGTAGGTATGTATGTGTGTGTTTAGTTGAAATGTAATAGGTATGTATGTGTGTGTTTAGTTGAAATGTAATAACTAAAAGCAGGTTGGATACCTGGCTAATGATAGCTGGAGAAAGTAGGAATCTTGTGTGGAAAGGGGAAGACTCACTAAGGTTTGGGATTAAAGGAGAAGGAAGGCTGTGGGGAGTGGGCAGTGAAGGTGAGTAGTAGGAGGGTGGTCATGCCAACAGCATAGCTATAATGTTAGGTTTTGTTGGACATAAAAATTTGCAAAGCACATCGAGGAAGAATTCTCAACATATAACCATGGACTGATGGAGCCCAATCTTTTATTCTCTCATAGGGGATTGTAGGAGGAAATCTGGAAATCCCTTTTTGCTTGGTGAGTAATCTCAGCCACAGCTGGCTAATGGTTCCTCTGTGATGTTGAACAATGTATGGGAATGTGGGTGTTTGGTGAGGTGGCCAAAGAACCTTCTACATGGTGAAAGGAAAATCATGACCTTTCCTTTCCAAAGCACTCTTCACCCAGCTAGTCTCCCCTAGATCAAACACAAACACCAGGATTCAAATAAGGTACACACATTTTTTACAAAAGGTCAGAAAGGTCTCCCTGAGCAATATTACCTAGGAACACCAGATTTTCTGTTTCCCTCCCACCACAAAAGGCTGTGCGTGGGAGGCATGTACAGACTCAGACCTTTAGGAGGAAGGGGTACTCTACATGGGTTATCCCTCTTTTCTAACCCTCTTCTACTCTCCCCAGTTTGTTGTCTTACAGGTCTTTCTTCTGGACCTTCAGTCTGGTGTTCACACCCACCCTTCAGAAATCTCTATTGCTCCTCACTGGAGTTTCCTCCTCTGTGATCTTCCTGAGGCCATGAACCCAAACATCCCAGGCTTTGCAAACTCCAAAGGGAAAGGGGTTTGCTCTGGATTTATGTGTCAAAGAGATAGAAAGTGCCTTGATTCAATTTCCCTACCAGCAAGAATTGTGGCTGATTTCCTCTGCCCTAAGAAGCAAGCATATTCATCAAAGCAAGCATTCATTTGCACTCACCATATCCCCAATCCCACCCCAAAGACATCACAGACTAGTTGCGTAGGAAGAAAGCATATTTCATGGGAAACCATAATGCTGACATCATCATGCTAAGGAGCATTTGGCCCATTCCATTATGAGAGTCACAACTTGAGTGTGAATGTCTCCATTTAATGTGAATGGCTCTTACTCCAATTAGATTCTTCTCTCGTGAAGGGAATAACAGGCATGCATGTGTTAGGTCTCTATTTTACACTAGCTGCCACTTACTGATATATAATTCACTTTGTACACATAGTCCTATGTAATCCTTACAGTGACCCAGCCATAAAGAAACTGAGTCTCAGAGAGTTAGAAAATTGCCCAAGTTCTCATAGATGGTGAACAATGGAGCTGGTATTTGAGTCCAGATATATCTCCAAAGTCTATGATCTGTATTGTGCTACCTCTTAGCATGAGGTGAGCAGAGATGTAACCAAAGGAAATATCACGGGATTCTGGATTTTTAAATCAGATGCTCATGTGCTTGTTTGTTAGGGCAAAAATCAAAGTGGATTTTTTAATCTTTTCTCTCTTCCTCCTTAACTCCTTCCCTTCCTCCCTTCCTCCCTTTCTCTCCTCTTT
>NW_011888785.1:16253126-16254602 GCF_000151845.1 Pteropus vampyrus
ATATCATGGGATTCTGGATTTTTAAATCAGATGCTCATGTGCTTGTTTGTTAGGGCAAAAATCAAAGTGGATTTTTTAATCTTTTCTCTCTTCCTCCTTAACTCCTTCCCTTCCTCCCTTCCTCCCTTTCTCTCCTCTTTCCTTCCTCCCTGCCTCCCTCCCTCCCTATCATCCTTCCTTCCTTCCTTCCTTCCTTCCTTCCTTCCTTTCTTCCTTCCTTCCTTCTTTCTTTCCTTCTTTCCTTCCTTCCTTCCTTCTTTCCTTCCTTTCATTTATTATAAAACACCAATAGTAATCACAGAAGAATCAGAAATAATAGAGTATAAAACTGCTTCAAATCAATGTCTGGGTAAAAAGCCATGATATAGTCTATTGTTTTATGATTCCATTTAGAGTGAACATTATATTTATAGCTTTTTCCCAGAATACACATTAAGGTAATATTGAACTTTTGGTAAAAATTACACCATACAGCTGTGTTGACAGCTTGTTTCCTGAACACAAATCTTTATCTACTACTTTCAGCTTTCAATATTTTCTCCAAAGAAGTAAGTTAGGACGTTAAAAGTTTCAGGAAAGAAACATAAAACAGATGGGACCAGATTTTTGTGGGAGTTATAGCCATATTGAATTTAATGGAAACCTAGCAAGAGGGAGACCTGAGCGGGAAACCCATTAAGCATGCATAGAGAATGTCAAGGGTGTACAACATCTGGCTTACAACTGTAGGTTGTCCTTAAAGTTGGGTGTTCTTTAAGATACAGTAAGAGATTGTTATAGGCTCTTCCTATCATTAGGGCAAATATTTCCAGCCATTGAAAAGTACTGATATTTTGTGAGTTTAGTGTTTATTCCTTTCACTTCCCACTTTGGGCAAGAGAAAGGCCTGGAGATCTGGCCAAGGGCAAGGACCTAACACCTATGGCTAAAGCATTGGTTGTGCTATGGCTATAGTCTTGGAGCAAAGGGAAAGTAAATTTAGAAGGCTGAACTGGATTGATCTCAGAGAGCAAGAGCCCACTAAAGTTTGATAGATCTACAAGAGGCTTGGTCAAAGTAGAGGTTACTGGTTCGGGAAGCTGAAGATGGAGGCAGTGCTTGGCAGATAGAAGGACTCTTTTTTGTAGTGTCTGCTGATAAACAAGAAGAAAGATACGGGGTCGGGGTGGGGGGCGCGCCTGCAGTTAGCGCAAGATGATACCAGCAGCAGCACACATCCATAGACAACTTAACCAACGAACCCTTTTCTTTCCTGTTTATTCAACCCCTCCCTCTCAACTGGACTGTTCCTGTCAATATTTTAATATCGTCTGGCTTCTCCTGTGTAATAAAAAGAAAAGAAGCCCCATTCAATGATGCCTTCCTTCTCATCCACAAAGCCTCCTTTTTCTCTTCACAATGAAATTTGTCAAAACTCTGTATCCGCTTTCTCCATTTCTTCACATTCCACTAATTCCTCTTAAGACCGTTGTTTGG
>NW_011888785.1:16254652-16259144 GCF_000151845.1 Pteropus vampyrus
AAGATACGGGGTCGGGGTGGGGGGCGCGCCTGCAGTTAGCGCAAGATGATACCAGCAGCAGCACACATCCATAGACAACTTAACCAACGAACCCTTTTCTTTCCTGTTTATTCAACCCCTCCCTCTCAACTGGACTGTTCCTGTCAATATTTTAATATCGTCTGGCTTCTCCTGTGTAATAAAAAGAAAAGAAGCCCCATTCAATGATGCCTTCCTTCTCATCCACAAAGCCTCCTTTTTCTCTTCACAATGAAATTTGTCAAAACTCTGTATCCGCTTTCTCCATTTCTTCACATTCCACTAATTCCTCTTAAGACCGTTGTTTGGCCTTTGTTCCTTCACTGTAACAAAAGAACTCTTTCTATAGTTATCTGTGACCATCATATTGCTAAATCCAGCAAACAATTTCCAGTTCTCATCTTATTCTATGCTCAGCAGCATTAACTTGCCTTGCCCCTCCGCCCCTGATCCCTCCCTCCATCCAAAAACGCCCTCCTCCCCTTCTCCACTCTTCATGCTTTCCTTCTACCTCTCTGGCTGCTCTTATTCAGCCTCTTTGTCGGTTCTCCTCGTCTAAGCACTAAATGTTGGAGGATGTTAGAGCTCTGTTTCAGGCCCTCTTTTTCCACTGAGTACTCTCTTGCCAAGCCATCTCACTCATTCTCATCACCTGAATTACCAGTGCTGATGTCAGACCTCTCTTTTGAGCTCTAGAGATGTATCTAATTGCTTATGTAATCTCTTCTCTTGGATATAAGGACCTCAAACACAATATGTATAAGCCCGAATTCATTATCTTTTCTTTCCCATGTGGTTTTCTCCAATGTCATCTCTCAGTAAATGGTATGACTATGCACCCAGTTGCTGAGAAAGCTATGCGGAAGGCATTTTTGAACCTTCCTTTTTCCTCACCCTACATACTCAATTCACTGACAAGTAACATAGATTTTTATGTCTTAAATGTGGACTAAACACTTTCATTTCCATTCTCCTTTATCTACGATCAACATCCCAATCCAAACTACCATGATTTCTCACCCTGGATCACTGTAATAGCATCTAAAATGCACTTTTACTAATCCTCCATCTCAAGTCTATGTGTCTTCTCAAAAAGCAAATCTGAACACATTCCTACCTTCCTACTTTCATGCACGGTGAAAGCCATGCAGAAGCCCTTACTTTGTTTTTGGGTTAAAGAGCAACATTCTTAAAATATTGTAAAGCCATTCACAATCTGTCCTGTACCTACCCGTGCCAGTTCTAGCTTCGCTCTTCCCACTGTACTTCAATCTTTAGCACGTGGCATTCTTTCTCTTTCTTAATCCCTGCATGTTCTCTTTTTCCCCAAGTCTTAGGACATATATTTCCTTTTATTTTGGAACATTCTCCAATCGCCCTTCACTTGTCCACAGCAGACTCTTGCAGAAGACCAGTATGCCCTTGCAATTTGTACTTTGAAGAACTAAAACGCTAGCCCTCTCTCTGAGATAAGTCTGTGAGCCCCAAGTAGACACGCATGCCTTTGATAATACTCAGGCCATTTTCATTCCTCGGATAAGTTACCAAACCAAAATTAAAAAACATAAAGCATCATAAAACAATAAAACTTCCTAAGATTTTTAATAATGTCTCTCTATTTAACAGACTATTGCAAATTAACCAAGATTTAAATGGTGTCATTCTTAACTAGATAACTAGAAAGTTTTAAATAAGAACTAGTTTTTCAGAGATTTGAAATAATTCTATATTTTCCAGCAACATTTGCAACAAACATTATTGTTATTGCTTTTCCTTAGCATACACTTTAAAATGATGCTGACCAGAAGTAGGTAAAACAAAACCCTCAGCCTCTGGCCCTCTTGATACCAGACAAGTTGAAATAATAGGTCTTGGTTCTAACAAAAGGCTTGAAGCAGGCAAGGAGAGCGAGTTAATGAGATCCTGTAATCTGATCCACGGCCCGTCAGAGACAGCTGTTCTCACAGCCCTAATGAACCCTCCACCTTTACAGATCACGAACTGGCAGAATCCGACCCTCATGGGTGCAGGCAAGTCCTGACACTGGAAATGGTTTTGCTGGTGTAAATAACAGGGATCTGTTATCATGAGATTACCTGTCTCTAAATGCCTATTTATCTTCATTACATTGCTTTTTGGAGGAGAGAGGAGGTGAGTGTTACTGTCTAAGATGATGCGTTAGGAGAAGATAAAGGCATCTCTGACGGAAGGTGAAACCTGCTTTAACTCAATAGATTTGTTCCCCAGCCAAATGGAGTCCATAATGCTGATTCCTAGTGTTGAGCTCCCTTTAATACTATAAGTAAGTGTCTGGCAAAATAATGCCAGGAAGAATTCAAAATTGGGATTGCAACATCATTGTTTGTACAAGAGTGTAAAATGGTAGCTTTAATCTGGTAGTTTCCATCCGGTAATTTTCCCTCCCTCCCTTCCTTCTTTCCTTCCTTCTTTTCTTCCTTTTCTTCCTTCCATCCATTCACCAAATATGTGAGTAACTATGCCAGCACTACTCTAGGCATGGGCTATAGTGTGGTGGAAAAAATAGACACTATCACTGCCCTGACGGATATTTGATTCAATGGGGCAGACAGAGGGCAAAATAAACAGTAAAATAAGCATGCGATTAAAAATGTGATAAATGCTAACAAGTGGAAGAAAAAGGTACCATGACAGAGAGTAACAGGAAGAACCTACCTCAGTGAGAGTGATGGCTTTTAAACTCACATGTGAAGAATTAAAAGTAGCCAGCTGTGAAAAGAAGGAAATATAGTGGGGCTAGCCAATCGATTTCATGTTTTTACCTTGATTTTAATATGAAATGTAAATACAAATGCGTACAATTATGAAATACTCTTTTAATCATAATCAAACAATTCCAAAATATATAAAGAAAAAAGTGACTGTTTTTTGCCTCTTTTTACAAAACTTCCATTCTCTGGAAGGACGCGTGGTTAACAGGTTGGATATGTTTGAATCATTCTTACCTGATCACTTTCCATCTGTGGAAGAATACAAACTGTAAAGCTTTCTCTTTAAAAAGAATGAGCAGACTGACCCTAAGTAACAAATGCAGCATACTAATGTCAGAACATCTTTGCAATATCTTAATATGCTTTCAATTGCATGATAATTTGCATCTGTGAATAATCAGGGGATATAAAGTTCTGTACAATCTGCATTCTGATAACCACATTTCCAGATCTTTCAAAAACTTAATTGAAATAAAGTATATAACTATTATCTTTCTGACAATCACTAGAGCTAGTAAAAATTGTTTTACTGCTTGTTTTGGCAGCTCAAATCTCAGTTCTGGGTCATTCAAGTTGCCTTTGCTTTTGCTCATATTTGATTGATTTTGCAATAGTGGTGAATACAGAAATTAAAAAAGCCCCCAAAGTGGACATACAAGCCATATCACATTACTAAATGATAACAAACAGATGACATTCAGAATATCTAATCGATAGCACTCTGTATTTCACTAGATCAAAAATACACTTCAAAACAGCCTGGATTCATTTTAAAAGTATAGTAAAAAAAAAAAAAAAAGTCAATTACAGGCTTACTATATATCCCATGAGGAGAAATAAATCCAAATTTCTAAAATAGAGAATGCTGAGCTAGCTCGGCTCCATGTGATATGTGAAGTATCTCAGGACCAAGAGTTATTTATTTCCTAACATGGAGTGCTACACATAGTAAACCTGAATTACGAGGAGTTGTGGGCCTCAGGGGAGGCCCAACCACAGGGAAAGGAAAGTCATAATTCAGAGACATATGTCCTTACCCCCTCAAGAAAAAGTACCCCAAATGTTAGACTTATTTTAACTAAAGGATTGTGAAATAAAGCACATATGTAGAAAAGTGATGAAATCTAAACACGTGTTTAATAAGTGTCACCTGTGTGACTGTGAACCAGTTACAGAAATCAAACATTACCAATACCCCCAAAACTCCCATGTACCCCTTCCAAGTCTCAATCCCCTTCCTTCCCTCAACGATTACCACTTTCTTGACTTTTCTGGTTGTTGCCCTCTTCGCATTTCTTAATACTTTTGCCACCTGATTGCACATATCTAAACACTCGAGGGTAATAATGCCTGCTTTTGAGTTTTATATAACTCATACCGTACATGTTCTTTTGAGCTTCACTTCTATCATTTGACATCATGCAGTTGCTCGTGGCTAAGATTCATTTCTTTTCATGGCTGTATGATATTCCATTATACACTATACCACAGTTTATTTATCCTTTCTGTTATTGATGGGGATATAGGTAGTATCTATATTTGGGAAATATGTTGCTAAATGAACATTCTTGTACATGTTTCCTGGTGCATCTGTGCAAAAGAGTATATATATACACACTAAGGGGTAGGATTGCTGGATCACAGGTTATACATACATTTAATGTAACTAGATAATGTCAAACTAATTGTGTCAATTTATACTTCCACAGGGAGTATATGAGAGT
>NW_011888785.1:16260099-16287542 GCF_000151845.1 Pteropus vampyrus
ATTCTTGTTTCCTGAGATGTCTTGAAAATTTCTTGCAGATATGTTCTCAGGTATTTTGTAATTTTTGTGTGTGTGTAATTTTATAAGCAAAGTCTTTTTTCTATTACATATTTATTTCTAATTTCTGCTATGTTGTTATAACAGCCCAAATAGACTAAGATACATATATAGAGAGAAAAATGTTTAAAACATAAGTGAGTAGCTCAGTAAATTTTTACAAACTCAATTTACTCTTAATCAACACCTGGATCAGAAACAGAAGCTTCCCTTTTGTCCCTTATGGCCCCTAAGAGTAACCACTATTCTGACTTCTAGCATCATAAAATGACTTACACAACTGGGCAGACTTTTTACTTTTAACATGGAGTTCATAAGATTCATTTATATTGTTGCAAGTAATTGTAGTACTAACTGCTATATAGTATTCTCTCCTGTGAAATTACCTTAATTTGTCTATTTTATCGTTGATAGACATTTGAACAGTCTCTCCTGTTTGAGGCTATTTCAAATAGTGCTACCATGAACATTTTTGTAGATGTGAATATATGTATGCATTTCTTTGGGTATATATATACCTAGGCATGAAAAGTCTGGGTGATAAGGTATACATATATTCAGTATCATATTAGTAGATACTGCCAAACAGATTTCCAAAGTGGTTGAACCAACTGACATTCCAACACCAACAATTTATGAGTATTGACTTTTAAGTCAAATGATAGAGCGTGGCCCACATTACAAGTACTTGCTCCTATTAGTCTAATTGGGAGCACTGCTGGGAGCATTGATGGAAGACTGCTAGATTTCAGTGGTATTTCCCTCCTCTTATACCCCAGGGAGTTGGGCAGCCCTCTGCTCACTTTCCAAGAATCCAGCATTTCTCTCAGTGATATATGTGGGGGGCAAATGTAGTCAGTGACTCCCTGGGGAAGCACTATGCTCTCAATGTTAAAAAAACTACTGTCCTAATCATGTCTTTCTCCGGCACACCCCCTTAGTGCTGTTCCAGTGCTTTGAACAAAAGCTGGGCTGAATCCAAACACTATTACGAAAATCTTTATAAATCTAGCGCAATTGGGCAGAAATTCTTCCAAGTCTCTAGTATTCACAGTAAGGCAACATGCCTATGGTTCTTCAATTGATTTTCACTAGATTCTCTGTAACTTTCAGGCTAGTATTAAAAAGTTTTCTTTTTAATGTAACAATATCTTTGTTAAGGAAAGCTTTACATTAAAGGTACCACAGAGTTATTAAAGACTTCTGAGGGAATAATGGCTGATCGAAAGAAGCTGCTCATAAAAACCCTATACATTTTCTTTATCCAAAGGATTTCTCTCTTCAGTTTCCAAACTATCCATTTACATTGCCTTTATGAGCAACTGCCATTAAGTTAGTCTCTACCTGCAGTACCATTGAAAATAAACCATTGTAGTGTCGCTAGGGTGAAATCATTAGAATCTTATTCATTTCTAAGCCTTACATTATTTGTCACCTTTCCAAGCTACCAGACAGAGGTACTCGAAACCTATTTTTATGTGAGCACACTCTATTACTTTCCTCTTGTCGTGGATTTTTATTCCTTACTGTGATGCTTCTGTTTCTTCTCTGGGAAACTGAATGCAGAGAGCCAAAATATATGGGTCCTATTATAGACTGCGCCACCCAGTTACAACTATGCCTTGCTTTTCTTTTCTGTAAAATAAAGGAAAACGAAGCCAGCCACTTGTCCTAAGGGATTTACATATCTGTTCCATTATCTTGTGATCTTGGATTTCCTCTCGACTAAGTTTCCAGGCAAGAGGCAGATAAGCCAATCAAACACATGGTGAATATTAGAATCCACAAGCTGAATGATGATAAAGAGATGAATCAGCCTTGTTGGACTCATAGAATGTCTCATGAAGCAGGCAGATACCAGAAAAATCATTAGAAGTAACCACAGGGAGAGATAATAGATTTGGACATTGTCCTGACATCGTGCATTCTGCCTGAGGTTTACACATAACATTTCCTATAAGCAATCTGTCATTGTGACCTTTTGAGCAACATATTATTGGCATCTGGGCCATGGCAACGATCAGGCACTTTGATTGTTAATTGGCCAAATAAAATTGCAACACACTGCAGTGATTTTATTCCAAGCTCGTTCGTATGGGATAGGCGTCAGGCTCATCCTCTTGAGCAGCACAAACATGGAGAACTTAGTAGCATCTTACATCTAACATAATGCTCTCGCATAGTGGAAGCTTAACAGATGTTTACGGAGTGGATGAATGACACAATGAGTCTGGTTCTCCCCCACAGATCTTCTAGTCTTCAGTTTGCCCTTACAGGACTGACCTCTTGCATGAGGATGGGAAATGAGTTTAGAGTTGTCTGAAAGGTGTCTCCTCTGCTCCCCTAGATGCTCAGTGCAAGGTAGAAACCCCAAACTCCCTTTCCAGCCAAATGAGATCAGAGACAATAGGATCTCACAGGGCTAGTCTGATGGAGGGAGCTCTGTTCAGAACTGTGAAAATCCCAAAGTCAGGGGAGTGGGTCAACCTCAGAGTTGGGGTAGAGGCAGCTGGATTACTTTCTAGTAATCTAGAAAGAGGAAACATAATAGATGCCCCAAACCCAGGAAAAAGATCAAGAAAGTATAGGGCTCAGGAAACCAGAGTCAAGAAAGGGGAAGAACTTGATGGATAAATGGAGGCTCTTTGTGTGCCTGTGCAGTGTGGTGTGGGAAGGGCTCCCAGGCCCGGAGGCTAAGTAGAGGGCAGACAGGTGACCTATGCTGGGACCCCGTTTACCTGGCACCTTGTTTTTAGTAACTTGAAAGGTGAACCTAGGCTCTGTCTATAGCTTATAGCTCTGTCTATGGACTTGGTAGCTTCGAGGTCTATGACCAAGGCATGGAAAGCAACCTGCCCCTCATTTCTTCATGCAGGCATAGGGAAAAGGACATGGGGTAAGTAAGTGAAGAGAAGAATGGAATGAGCAATTGATGTCTAACATGACTCAGTTTAATAACAAAGTACATGCTTACAGTTCCAGATCTTTTTCACCAAGCTTCAAAAATCAACATTTTTTATTTCTCAAGAGGAAAGGCAATGAAAACAACCTATCCAGTGGTTTTCCTAAGTTAATTCACTACTTGGAAACTAATGACTCTCTCTCTGATTAATTCTTCTGACTAATTCACTATGGCTCAATTTCTTCCACACAAATCTGCCCATCAAGCTACTACAAAGTCTAACCAGAATGTAATGTAATATAACGTATATAGAATGGGGAGGAATTCCAATTACTATTTAGTAGAAGTGCTAATTAGGAAATAATCATGATGCTCATAAAGAATTATCTTGTAGAAAAAGGAAAATGCTTCAAGAATTAGCAAGAAATAAGCTGTCCTTTCATCTTTATGTGGAGCAGAATCCTGGCATGAAACATCCAGGGACTCGAGTGAAGGCATTTTTTCCTCTTGTGTGTTTTGAGTCCTCTGCCTTCAGTCACTGGGGACAGCACACCCAGCACTGACAGTATCTCTAGCACCTACAGGTGGCACCCTCCTCTGGGACTCTGGGATTTTGTGAGCCAGATGGTGGGACTAACTCAGTATCTGTTTACCAAATTTCTCTAGGGGAAAAATAGCTTCCAGCTTCCAGCTTTTGTCTTGTTCCTCATGGCACCATAGCCAAACAGGAGAATGAAACTGCCTAATCATGTTTGATTCTAAAATTCTCTAAATTTCTTCAAATGTTGAACAGAATGAGAAACTCCATTTGTTTAATTGATTAACACCTCCGACTACATTGTGCTTTGTTAGTTTCCTAGTTGATACTACTACACTTCGCAGACACACTTTTTCTCTCCTTAGACCTGTTCTTTTTTTTCTTTTCTTTGTGTAAAGGGTATGTACTGGCTTTGTGAAATCCCTGTAGCAAGTTGTGAATGATGTATGAAGCGAAAAGTCTTTACTCAGGGCACAGTAGGAAGACAGAAAGTACTGTGCATTCACTGCTGGGCTGAAATTTTGACTGTGTGCTGGAGTCAGATATCCTGCATTCATCCTACACTGTTTCAAAATCCCAAGAGCTCTTGACCAAGTGACAAGGGGTGCAGACCTACAGAAAGGCAGGGAGATAAATTTTTTGACCTCCAAAAGTCCTTCCTAGCACTGTGTTCCTGCACTCACTACAGGTAGGGTTTTCCCCTGTAATCTGAACAAAGGAACATGCATAGGAATTCAAAGTCTGAGTCCAGAATGTAGAAAATTAACCCATTCCATGGCTTGGGATATGGGAAGATGGGGGAAGGAAATAGGTGATGGTTGGTACTCTACAGTGGCTTGAGAGAGAATATTGTTATGCCCTGAGGAGTTAGGAAGAGAGCTTGCCTTGTGATTATGTAACATTTTCCTTTCAAGGAATCAGAACTCTTTGAGAATTATCACGGTTTTCCTGTGAGCTGAGTGTCACAATGGTGGATGATCTAAAATTCTCCTATGTTTCAAAACTAGATGTCTAATTATTCAACAAATATCTTATGCAAATCAATTTGACATTATTCAGTGTCAATTCATATATTCATGGATTAACTATGTTTCAGGTGCAGCAGGGATGTGGGGCACACACCCATTAGAAGAGAGGAGCTGAATAATTAGGTACTGGCTAATTATGGTTCATTGTAATTTCCTCGAAGATGAGAAGAGGGGATAAGCAGAACAGCTCTGGTTGCAAGGAGTGGAAGCAAAAGGGACAGAGTCCCCCCACTCAGAATCTCCCCATTCATTTCCTTCTTCCAACAGGAAGCCCCCAAACTCCAAACTTTGAATCTTCTCTTTTGAGCAAGGGTAGGAAAAGAGCTAAGCAACTATTCCTTAAGTGTTAAGCAATCTTTAAGGGTGAGCAAGTTGTAGATCATGCTGCTCCTTAGTGACATTTACGGCAATGTTGAATAATTGAGCAATAACTCTAGTTTCATTTTTATGCTTGATATTTTGTTTTCCATAACTACCCTCCTACTCCCACTCCAATCTCATGTACCCAGTCCAGTGGGAGTAGACTATTTGCCTCTCTCGTCTTAGAGGATAGACAATTATTATCCAAGCTGATAGACCAACATTCAAACAGAATCACTGACTTTCCAAATTTCACCTTTTCACCTCCTCATGCATTTATGATTAGGTTTTAGACTTACCTTCCATAGTCTCAGCCTTCTACTTGG
Source organism: Pteropus vampyrus (assembly GCF_000151845.1). Classification (NCBI taxonomy): domain Eukaryota; kingdom Metazoa; phylum Chordata; class Mammalia; order Chiroptera; family Pteropodidae; genus Pteropus; species Pteropus vampyrus. Next base: position 16,265,311 of record NW_011888785.1, read on the forward strand.
AGTACCACATCCCACACTCTCCTTCGCTGCATGAAGTATAGTAAACCTAAGGGAGACCCATGAGCAAGCAAGGGCCCTAAATAAAGCTAGTTAAAGAAACAATGGGCCCTTTAATCTTGAAGAGAAGAAAGCAGAGGCGCAACAATGGTTTTCATGGACAAGAAAAGAGATTTCTGAGAGCATGGAGAGCAGTTGTATTGAAATCATTCTGGAAAGATTTGTGTAAGAGTCAGTATAAATCATTTCGTCTTACCAGCTCCGTCTTTCGATATGGAGAGGTTTTATTTTATTCCTGGGATCAGTTATTCAAGGTAGTTAACAGAAAATTCTCAAAAAGAGAATGCCTCGTGGAATCATTGGGGTAGAAACCTTTGAAGAGTTTGAGGAATAATATTGCACCTTGTTGGCTATGGGTTAGGATAGCTCCAGTTTGGTGAGTCAACTTTGGGAAAATAAGTACTTTCTTTTCACTCATGGTTTTCTGTGTTGGGTATAATGATATTATGACATTTCAAGTTCCTATCTCATAATTTTTCTTGTCTCAGGCCATTTGCCCATACTTCCTTTCCACATGAAGCTCTATGCTTACAGGCTTTTTGCCTACACTTCTGGATTTCTAGTCCGATTTTCTCTTTCTTTCTCTCTTGATGACTATTAGGTACTCATTCATCCATCCGCTGCTTGCCAACATTGAGGCCATCAAATACATAAAACAAAATGGTGAAAAGGAGGAGGGGGTGATGGTAGAAGGGCTTGCAATTTAAGTTAAAACAATCTGTTTTATCTCCAAGGGGAAGTTCCAAACTTAGGTCTCCTTTATGCCTAGGAATATATTTTCTTAGTGAGGCTTTTCCCTTATTTTAAGTAGCCTAAATATAACTGGTCCAAGGAATAAAATGAAACCTCTCTGTATTAAAAGCAAGAGCCTTTTGCAATGGTGGCAACAAACCCTGAGATGCTTGGGTTTGTCTAAAATCAAAATTCAGCAGGGTTCTGTCACTTAGCATGTCATGAAAATCTGAATTGAATTTAACAAAAAAAATGACTCTGGGCTCTGGGTCCATTAGGAACATATTAACCTGTTGAGATACAAGACATTTTTCTCTTTTGTGGTAAAAATGAAACAGAATCCTGAATGCAAATTTATCCCCTCTCCTCACCAATAGATCATTTCCAACAACTAGACACATGCGTGAGGAAGCAGTTGAAAGCATCTTAGCCTTAGGAAGAGTCATGTCTTGATGGCAGGCATGGCCATCTCATAATGCCACTGCTTGGGCTCATCGATGATAGCATGGGCAATGAATTTCACATTTATTCCTAGTATAATTCTTAAAACATTCGATGCCAAAACCAAATCCTCAAATAGCACCTGATGGAAGCACAACCTAGTCACACCCTCAGTGGTGAGAGATTGTGCCAGTTGGTGACACGGGCGAGTGCAGAGCGCTACTCTAAGCTTCGCGCCAGCCCTCAGTGATTTCTTACAGATATTTACTTTCGCACATGGCATATAGAACATTAAAAGGGTTTTGAAAAATCCCTCAGTTTTTTAACTTCTGAAGGATTATTAACTTCAAAGTCTAAAGAAATGTCGCCCTTCTATCTTTGGAAATGCCAGGAGCTTTTGCATATCCCTACCACAGTCCCAAGCAGCCCCCAGCAGAGAAGAACGATTACTGCCTCAGTGGCGAGAGGATGGCTTTTGATCTCTTAACATATTGGAAATTACTTAAAGGTAAGCCATCTGCTAGCTGAGGAACAAAAACAGATTACATCACACCCTGCTAGAAAGATTGTGTTAAATCCTGTATATCAAGGCTTTTAATAATTCTATATTAAGTCAGCTAATAGGATTAGGTACACATTTTCTTTAGGCTTATTTCCTCAACTATTAAAAAAAAAACTTTTTGTGTGTGGTTGGCGATCTGCAAAATTCAAGAGTATTCCACTGTGAATAAAAAGAGTTCTTTCAAGAGGAAGCATTTCTTCAGATCACTACTGCTCTCCAAAGAGATGGATAGCCGAAGTGCCTTTCCAGAGCAGTTTGTAGGGGGAGGGAAAACCAGTGCACTTCTGTTATCACTAATGTGATTTATTGCTTATGCATTACAAACCTACCTACAAGAGCTTCATACTTTTATTGTTCTTCTTCAACCCATCAGGGGTGGGATCTAGGAAGGCGGGGGAGGTAAGATGCCTCATTCCCTCAAAAATTGCAATTAATGGTAACCACAGTGACAGTTCACCATGAGGTAGGTGTGGTACAAGTATTAGAGAATGATAAAGGAATAAGCTTTGGTTAATAAAAGCTTAAAGCATCTGCAAGACTGGACAGCCTTACTTAGCCTTGACAAAACTTACTTTCTAAAATTATACCATGCGTAAATGAAACATACTGTTTTTCCTGCCTGTGGTAAGCTCCAGGTCATGGGAGTATTAGAATATATTCACTTGATGACATACAGGGAATAAAAAGAAGGGCCTTCTTTATTCTTTGCCCCAACTTTCACTAATTTGTTTAGTATTACTTTATAGTTCCTGAGCATTAAATTCACACATGATATAAACTAACATGCACTCATTGCATCTCAATCTTGTATAAGAGGTTCATTTATTCACTCTGAGATACTGACTGTGAAATAAAGTTTTAGCAATAATAGCAACGAACACTTTTATCTCTCAATGGTCCTTAAAGTAATTCTTTAAAATGAAAAGAGGTCTCAGTTCTTCTGAGAAAAAGTAATTCACATCTTAGTGACAATAGAGGGTTACAATAATCCTTGAGAGCCAAATAAAATGCAAGATTTGGAAACCAACACTATGTGTTACATATTAAAGGCAATTGAGTTTTTGTTGAATTGTATTCCCAAGAGATTACCAGTAATGATTGCCATGATTTTGCCTTAATTATTAAACTCCAGAATAAAATGAACTTAATTTTATTATTGCACAAATGAGAGAGGGAACTGTAAAATCAGTAGCCCAAACATTTCATTGTTGCATATTAAATCTTTATGCAAATGGTCCAAAATTTCTTTGTGTGCTTTTTACAACATAATAAGCATAATTAATAATAAATCTAATAAATCTATGACACTGAAGTACTTTATTTGTTAACACTTTAAAAACATTGCCTCTAATACAGCATTTTTAAAAATTAAAGCATAGTTGACATACAATATTATATTAGTGTCAGGTGTACAACATAGTGATTTGACATCTATATACCTTATGAAGTGATCACCATGACAATTCTAGTAAACTTCAGTCACCATGGAAAGTTATTACGATGCTCTCACAGCATATTTGAGAGATGGATATCATCGCTTCCTGTTTACTGATGAGAAAACTAAAATTCAGGTGGTTTAAAAGCACCTGAAGCAAATGGAAGAGTGAGAATTTAAACTAGGATTTAATACCGAAGTCTATGTCATTTTTGTCACATCTGACTGCCCCCAAATTAGTGGGGGCCAAGAGCTCAGGTGTAGTCTTGCTCTTCCCTCAGTGGCTTGGCTCAGCTCTCTTTTTCTTTGTTTTGAATCTTTGGATGAATGGGCAGAATAATGACATTTCTTTTAAGATGCATGGATTTCATCCAGCGGATCTCACATTGTGCTCCTTCAGGCCGGTCCCCACCATGTTCCTCCATGACAATAATGTCTCTTCCATTAGTTAGCGAGAGGTAGCCTAAATGAAATACTAGAAGTTTCTCCCCAAGACACAGAATTATTCTTTAATTAACCATAACCTTTAAGTTCTCAACTTTGTTTTTCTCTCCCAGTAAAAATTTAAAAAACTTTTATCAGCTTACATGTTTGCAAGCAAATCCTAGTGGAAGACAAAACTATTGTTCAAACAAAAACCAGCAATAAGAGAAAAACTCAGGAGTCATGAATTACAGATTATTGAAACGGGAAAACCTATACATAATACTGCAATTATATTGTCTGCTAGTCAAATTATTCCTGGGGAAGAAGGAATTAAATATGTGATAGTATTTAAGTAAATATTCATCGAATACATATGTTAGCATTTGTATTAGACTATTACTAGTTATAATAAACAAACTCCAAATTTTAGTGTTTTAACTTTATTTCTTGCTGGTATAACAGTACAATGTGGGATTCCTGCGAAATTGGCCTTCCATGCAGTCATTCAGGATTACAGATTCTTTCCATGTTATGGCTCAGCTGTCTTTAACTTGTGGTTTTAGGGTCACTAGACTCATCTGCATTATGAAGGAGAAAGTGGAAGAACTTTGAGAAAAGCTCCTGGGAGATGTCTATGGATCAGGAGAGGAATGGTGCCCATCACCTGTGGGTACTTTCCATTGGCTAATAACTCAGTCATACGGCCATATCTTACTGCAAGGGAGACTGGGAAATGTAGTTAATTAACTAAATATATAGTCAGGAAGAAGAGAAAATAGGCTTGGTGATAAACTGGCCATCTTTTCCATGGTATTCCATGATAATTCATAAAGAGAACTTTGAATTTCAAGTGCTCTGATCTGAGAATTATCTTGAGAATCAAAATATAGATCTATAAGTTTTATTCAGATTGAAATACCTGCCCCGGACCACTATTTGTATGACTGCTAAAAATTAGAAGAATTACCATAAACATAATGCCATTCTGATTTAATGAATACTACTAAAGCATGAGCACTCCTTCCTACAATGCCACCTATTCCTATATTTTTCTCTCATTTTTATCAGCTCTAGCTGATAAAACCAGTACAACTCTAGTACCTAGAATTCACTCAACACATATGTGTTTAATAAATGAATAGCCTTCTAGGCTTGATTGTGCATCTTTTGTATCACTTGTTAGAGATTATGGCCCAAATATCATAGTGAAACAACTTAAATTTTTTTGTCGTTGTTATTATTGATTCAACCATGACCTATGGTAGTGGCCTTAATTATATGTACTCATCACTCCAAAAATGTATATTATTTCTCTATAATACACCTTTTGGTAACAGAAAGGGTTTTATTAAAGTCTGCCTTTACTTATCTAGACTCCTGGGAATGAATCAGCACCCACATTGTATAATAGAGCAGCGAGAAGCCTAGATTGATTTACTGTTTCAGCGTTTACTTTAGACAAGATATGTATTCCCTCTAAGCCTCAGTTTCTTCATGTAGAAAGGGTGAATAATAACATCTACCTTCCATAGTTGTAAGCATAGCAATTTATATAGAAATGAACCAGAATGTAGTAGGCAGTGAATAAATGGTAGTCACTGTCATCATCATTACTAATGATGATTGATTGTTTATAATGTTAGCATTCATAATAAAAATTGTAAACATCACACTGTTTTGTTTCCTATTAGATGTGTTACCTAAGAAAGCCTAACATCCAGAGGCAACACCATAACAGAATCCTAAGTAGAGCACAAGTTTTTCCAGACTCTTGCTTTCATCTGGGCCCCAATTGAGGAGATACAACCCTGGGGACAAATGACCATCCAGCAGAGGCCTCATGAGCTAAAACTCAAGCTGCCGCATTCACCTCTAGTTTGCATAGCTGCTTTCAGCTTCCACAAGGGGAAATAGCCAGCACACCAACAATGCTCTTATGATTCAGTCCTATACAGCCTTATCTATTTCAATACCTGCCGGTAGGTGTGGAATATTAGAATGTGTGTACTGGGAATCCACTGCTGTCTTGAATTAGCAACCTTGGCTCAGAAATTACATATTTTTGTATCAAAAAAGCAGAAACCTTTCTTTTCTCTCTTTACTGATGCATAACATTCTAAAAGACAGGAATGGCCTTCAGCTAATACAGATCAATTTCCATTCAGTTTTAGTCACTATTTAATTACCGTTGACTTTTTCAACCTTTCTCACTTCCTTTATGGATTACATTTCTTTCCACTCCACTGCCATTTAGTTTATTTGGTGACATAATCAAACTAAAATTATATGATAAGATATTACACTTTTTTTTCTCTCTCATGTTTTTATTGTGCTGAATTTATTTAGAAATAAATTATTTCTTGAAGGAGAAAAATTTTTAATGAGCTGTCTTTTTACTTTATATGTGCTTCTTAGATCTTGATTCATTAAAAAAGCACTCTTCGATTTCCTCCATCACACGTTTCAGAATGATGGAGCCCTGCCATTCCCTGTAACAGTCCTGTATAGAAGTGCATTGCATGCTAAATTACATATTAAAAAAGAAAAACTAAATCTTAAAGTGAAAATAAACCACTATGAATACAAAGGGGGTTATTAGAGTGATATAAGAGAAGAAATTGTCTTCTTTCTGAGTAGTCATTTTTATTATCACTGATCTAGGCATCAAGAATATAGAGGAAAGAGCTTGAGCTTTAGAGTTAGACACATCCTGTTGTAAAACATGGCTCTGCCACTCATAGGCTGTATGTCCTTTGGCAAGACCCTTCACTTAGCTGAACCTGTCTTCTTATCTGGAAAACAGAAATAATTTTTCTACCTCTCGAGATCACCATCATGATTAAGTAAAATGAAATATGTAGACTGCTGACATGTATGTTCTCTTCCAGCATGTAAGTACATTTGAACCTACCAGTGGGACAGTAGCCTGAGCTTGGGCTCTTCTGAAAGGGAAGCCTGAGGCAAAGTCTTCTGTACTACTTTCCCAGCTCCCAGAGAGCTGGAGTGAGGGACAAGGAGGGTGAAGCAGGGAAGGAAGGAGAGTCAATATGAATATGTATAATTAAGAGGTAAGGTAATCTTCCTGAACTGGACATCCTCCTCCCTGGCTGTAATCTGTAGCAGCAGACTAGTTCCACATAGTAATAAGGGTTGATTACAATAGCTTGACCCATAACTTCCTTCTCTATCTGCTGGTCCACCAGCATGAAGGGTTCACAATGTGGTAGTTAAAGGTTCAAGTTGAGTTGAACCCTATCCGTGCCCCTCCTCCTTGACCACCCCAAAGTGGGAACCAGGACCTTAAGTTTGTGGGGACAGAAATACAAATTTCACAAGTGAATTACTGTCCTTACAATGTGAATACAAGCTGCCTTTGATCCTTCTTCCCTGTGGGCACTGGGAAGGATACATTCTCATACCTGGTACCAGAGGCCTTTTTAATCCACTCACAGTAAAGATAACACATCTGGCTGAGCAGATGCGATTGGGGCTACTGGTTAAATTGATAAGTTCCATGTCATACATCACAATCCTTCAGGATTTTTCAAGTCCAGACAGGTAAATCGAACCAGGGATATGAGGGCAAGCATCACATTTGTGTCCTTCAGGTCTGATAGTGGACCAAGCTCTGCAATTCCTCCTGGGATTCAGTGTTGCTTCTGATTTATGGTCCTGGTTATACTGGCAGTTTCAGGGGCTTCTCCTTGCTCTTTCTGCCATAACAGTCCTTATACCACAGATCCGGGAACCAGTGTGAAGGTTCTATCAGCCAAGAAATATATTTATCCCAATGGTACACTCAGAGTATGAGAAATAACCTCAAGATGGGGCTGTGACTACTTTGGACCCACTGTGAGACAACGTTAGACCAAAACTCCATTATCGTGGTGCTCAGGTGAGCTTCCATTATAATTGGGAGACCTTAATAGAGCTTAGGGTTCCTTGCTATTATTTCAGCCCAGACTCTACCTAAAAGATTTAAAAGGCCTGGGTTTTCCCTTTTCAACAGTGTATAGTTACTCTAACAAAGGGCCACAGGTACATTTACGGGGAGAATCAGAAGAATATTTCCTGTATATACTTGTGGTGACGTCGAAGGGTCCTTCCTCAAGGGATCATGGCCTCCCCATCAAGCATTGAACTCTGGGTCTATGAACTGATTTAAGTCTGGGGACTGGGTGATTGGCTATGACTTTCCACTATGGTAGTCAATGTTAGTATTCTCTCTGCCAAGCTTCAAGACACATCTCAACAGACCATTAGGACTGCTCCAGAGGTTACTTATAGGCTATTAAACCCCAATCATGGATGGGTACCCATGATTCAGTAAATTCAGTAAATTTTCCTCTATCCAACTTTATAGTCTGGCCTCCTCACTCTAGTTTAAGACCCTCAAGCTCCATTCTCATATGTGTAGCCCCTTCTTATCAGATCATATTAGCAAATTTCTGCAATCCTTTTGGTAAACTGTTTCCTCCAGGAGCAGCGTCTGGGCTGGGCTGTTACTTCACCATGGTCAACAGTCTAGAGGCAATGAGGGATGCTGGGGGGATATCTCAAGAGAAAAATTAACACTTTGTGAGGTACCTGCCTTAGGGGAAGCCCTTGAGCAGTCTCCAGGCAGGCAGCCAGTCTGTCCTCTAAAGGTCCTGGAAAGTTTAGTGGGAGTTCAAGACTCTCAGTCTGGTTCATCTAAATATTCTCATCCACTCTTTCCCTGCCAAGGTCCTGACTTTGACATAGAAGATTTATTGAGGTTGTGTATTCACTCTCCTTTGCGGTTCTGCCACCTTTACAATTCACTCCTGGGCCTGATCTTCAGCACGTTCTTCCCTCTTTCCAGGAGATGACCATTTCCACTGAAGCTGCTATAGAGGACTTCTGGCTTTCACAGCTTGGCTTGAGTTGACAGATAGCTTCCCTGAGTCTATACTTTATTTCGAAGGCTTCCAGTACAGTTAACAGCAGTCATCATCTCTATTCCACAATTTCCATCATTATCATTTTGTCTGTACTTTTAACCACCATTGCGTTCTCATTTACTACCTGTATCTCAGCCCAGTTACCCACAAGTGAAAGTCTTGGTTATAATGCCATTACATGCCAGGGGTTATCATCACCATACCTTCTGCTAGCAATAGGGCCTTTCCAACCCATATCCAAAATATCCTCCTGAAGAGCTGCTTTTGGAGCCCCTCTGGTATCCATTGTCTTAGCCTTTGTTACCCAGAAAATAGACCTTGAACTAAAGTCTTCCATCATGCTACTTTATTAGGGAATATAATCCAGAATGAGAAATTTGGAGTATGAGGCCGAGAATGATAGAGGAAAAAAATACAAGAACACTGATCAAGCCAGCTGCTGCTAAGTTAAACAGACTGCTTGATGTTTTAAGGCCATGAGAAGCCATATACACTGCTTCTCAAGACAGTCTCTGTAGGAGGAGAAAGGCAAAATAAATCAATTCATGGGCTCCTGTCATCCTCTGGTCAACTTTTAATCCCGTGAGGATGCTAACTTCATTATATTTTTGGGTTATATTTGCATGGGTGCCTAGCAGGGTCCTGTGGCATTCTAAACTTCTGTATTAACAGAGGGACCCTCGGGCAGATGATGCAAAGTCAGGGCATAGAGAGCATCACTGTCAGGTTGAGCCTGGGAGAATTTTATCAGAAACCACGTAGAGCTAGTCACCACAGCAGTGGCTGGAGTTAGAGACAAGTAAGACAGAAAGAATTAGAAATGGTGCATGTCAGGTGACTGACAGAAGGGTGTTTACAGTTTTCTGAGGTAAGAAAACACTTAGCATTACAGAAACACACTTCTGTTTCTATGTCACCTCAAATAAACAGATAAACAAAACCGTTAAAGAAAGAGCAATTAAAGGCCTATGGGTTCGCTCAGGTTTTCTTCCAAAAAGAATCTGTTTATGTTGTATCTTATAGTTATGGCTCATTTTATTCTAATATCAGGGCAGATACTGTTAGTCCTATATTAACAGAGAGGCTGTGCATTACTGAACTAATATAGGAAGTAAGTGGCGGATAATGGAGACATAATCTAATTTATTTACCCATAAAGTGCTTCTTTCCCCCATGCACCATGTAGCCAATTCATCTCTTCTTTCTCTCTAGAAATGATGTTTCTCATCACTTTTACCTTCATTACTATGCTATCATAAGATTTATTCATACAACAAAATGAGTCTGGAAGCTAGGGCGCTAAAACAAGTTGGACTTTAAAGTGTTTTCTGTGGTGTTCTACACTGAACTTTATCTTTCTCACTTTATTTGTGCTTGCTTGTTGTTTTCAGGGCAGAAGAGACTTGAGTGGGGAGGTAAGAAATGAGGATGCAGGTAAGAAATGAGGATGCAGGTAAGAAATGGCAGCAACACATCAACCATGTCTGTAAGACAATAAGTCCTGTTCTACTTGTATTCAGCTCTTCCCTTGTGATCATTGCAGATATTACTCCATAGCCTTCTTCAAAAAAAGGACCACGCCATCTATCCTGCATTTTCCTCTGCCTCTAGGTAGTTACCCAGACTTAGCAGTTGCTTCATATAACTTTGTTGAAGGAATATATAAAAAGTCACTCCCCAAGCACATGAGTGCGCATCCTTCCCTTCCCCATCAGGGGTAAGGCTAGCTTTGCAGGCCATATATTTTATAAAACATCCTTTGCTAAACGAAGCAATTTTTGAATGAGTGGAGTCATCTCAGACATTAAGATGACGATTAGGGAAGACTTTATATAAGAGGATTATTACAAAATTCTCCTATGGGTTTCATGACATCTCAAGCCTCCTTTTTAAAATATCGAGTGCACACACGATGGTACTAGGCAGCTAAGGAAATATAAAGATTCAACTCTTTTTTTTCTAAAAACCCTAATAGTTTTGTGGCAGTGCAAAAAGTGTCCTCTGAAGGGGAACGTGTAATTTACCTCTGGGCTTGGGCATGCGAGCCCAATGTCATTAGCCAGTTCTTTCCTGGGTGAAGTGAACCACTGCTGTGCTGCCCATCTCCTTAGTGATTAATGAAGGGCAGGAGTGGGGGCTGTTAAACACACTCGGTGGCTCCCCACCGCTGCGCCTCCCGCCTCTACTGCAGCAGTCAGTGCCAAGCTGAGGTAAACGGGGAAAACGGGAGTCCTGACTCGTTCCTAAGGGTTGAGTCACAATGAGATGCCAGTTTCACCAAAACCTCTGCTGCCGTTGTTTTCACTTTCTTGGTAGATATTTTCTGAGACTTCTCATTAGCAAAGGAGAACACTCAAAATCGGTGGAAACCAATCTATTTTTCCTAATTTATTCTGAGTTTTTGAAATCTTCAGCACCAGTCCCAAACCAATGCATGGTACTGGTGTAGGGTGAAGGTTAAAGTGATGGGATCTGGAACCTGACTGCCTGGGTTCAAATTCTCTTGTGTGACAGTGGGCTCATTACCGACCCTTTCCAAGCCTTAATTTCCTTATCTATAAAATGCAGATAGAAATACAATGCATCTATTAGTATCATTGTAAGAAATATATAGATGGATACAGATAAAAATGTTGACTTCTTGTGGAAAGGGAGGCCAACATTTCTTTAAGATCTGTAGGTACTGTTCAGCACAAATCATAGAAGGGGATTTAAGTGAATATTCCTTTCTTCATATTTCCTCAAAATATCAATCGTTCTTTGGCTTAAGTACTAGACCCCAGCTCAGAAAACTTATTCAGATTGGCTCACCCTCTCTCATCTTGAATTGGCACTATGTGCAATCCAATCACTATAGGCTCTCGCTGTAGTGGGAATTATTTTCTCAAAGAGGGGAGCAGCAAGACCAGGCCAACATTGCTCAGCAGAGTAGTCTTTCGTAATAGTCTTTAGTAACACTGTTTCTAAAGCAGACTTTAAAGGGAGTTCATCTTTTGAACCAACCAAACCATTTCTTTTTTTCAGGTTGCATCTCCCCTGCAGTCTACATCTATGACTACTGAATCAGACCCATGGCCACCTGGTATACCTAAAACACATGCAAGTATAGATTTATATATAAACACTTATATAAAATACTTCCAGGTATGTATGTGCATGTATGGCATATATGCATATATAATATATATACCTTTTTATATAAAGAGAGGCTTGGTCTTATATTTTGCTTGCAGCAAGTTCTTATCTACCTTATGGTTTTATAATTAAACAATTAAGTGTCATTTCTGATAATTAAACATTACACCAAAGTGGTAAGTACGCATTAACTCACTTGAGAAAGATGTTCTCTTTTAGAGCCAGCACAACATAATAGCTACAGTCAGGAAAGTATTAGTGCTTGGCGCTTGGCTCAGTGTTAGCATCCTTGCAGACAGACGACAAGTAATTCCACTCTCCAGCTACTGCACCAGAAATGAGAAAGACCCCACAATCAATCCCAGCCAGCAGGGCGCAATGGCTCCCTCTGGAATATTATCGCCACTCCATGAGTTTCACTTGTAAGTAGTTCAGGAGATGCCAATACCTGTGCTACTCTTGAGGTGTGGTGGGGGGTACCTTTGCTCAGTTCTTTCACATATTAAAAAGGATTCTTTATTTATCTTAACCACTGTCATGTGGGATATTAAGACTGCCAGGCTTAAATTAGAGGAAGGAAAACGCTTATCTTCCCATCTGCTCATCCTACTCTGAGTTTAAAGATACTTCATGAATCTCAGCATTGAAGCTTGAAAAATACAGGGTTGTATTATCTGTAAGGCTCATGAAAGGAGAAAAAGTGAGGGGACTTGAAGTGACCACACCGTATCCCAACCTATCTGGCCAGTTATTTCTCTGCTACATGCTGCCCCAGCCCTGCCTGAAGCTGTGACTGACCAGGGCTGGATGCCTTCAGTACAGGACAGGAGAAGGATTAGAAAGATTAAAAACATCTCAGCCAAATCGCACCCCAACTGTCCAGCTAGAAGACAGAAATTTTCGCATTTCTTACTTTAATGCGTAAAGCCATCGAGAGCCGGTAGAAAAATTATAATATCTGGGGAGGGTGAGCACCATTAATAGTCACTGCTGCTGCTGCTGTTGATGAATAACAATACAATAATAATAGCTCTTCTTGATTAGACCATTACTATTTATAATACAGTGTTTCAAGTATCACTGTTTGACTTTAGAGCATATACTCTTAAGGGCTATACTATATTGCCCATGTAACCTTATCATGTGCTGGTGTATTAAATCTCGTACTGGTTATCTACAAGATCTTGAGAAAAAGAAACACAGTTTTGCTAAGATCTGGCAAGAGATAGACTTTTAGTAAAGGAGGTGGGGTGACGTTAGTGAGAGGAACAGAACCCAGAGCAGGAAGATGTCTGTCTTTCTTAGCTGTGAAACTGGAATTTTGAGGAAGGATTTCTTTTATCTGCCTCCTCTAGGAAAATCTCGGAAACAGGGCTGTGGTGGAAATAGGTAGATACTGGGGTCTGCAGAGTGCATGGCAATTCTTACTTGACCCTTTGTCTATAGACAGAGGCAATTTGGTTCGAGATAACCAGGATTTTTAAAAATACTTTCTGGAGCCAAAACATACCACATATCAAATATGAAATGGTAAAATTAGAATTCTCTCTCTCTCTCTCTCTTTCTCTTTCTCCCACTCGTATTATGTAAATGGATATATCTGGACCTTTTGTATTTCAACAAACAATTCCTGTCAACATTCAGAAAAAATTTACAGCTGACTAGTTGGAAAAGGGAAAAGAAGGGAAAGTTAGTGGTGGTGTAGATAAGTGTGGTGAGAGACGAGCCCCACTGTCAGTTCACAGCTGAGAGCCGCAGGTTAATAGAGCCATTCATGCTACGAGAAGATCCCACCTCTTTTGAATCAAGTCAGACCAAAAGACTATTCAGTGCCTCCAAACTCCGTTTAACTCCAAAGCAATTAAGCCAGGTGTTTGAAAATCCTTTTTCTAAAAAACGAAAACAAAAACAAATAAAACGAAAAACAAAAAAACAAAAACAAAACAAAAAACATTGATTTTCAATGTCCACATTTGATTTCCAATGTCTACATTTTTACTGTGATATAACATTCCATGCTTCAAAATGGCTTCAGAAGATTATTTTATCTACTTGGTAGACTGCCAGTTTGGGGCAGGTCTGAAAGGATGGTGGACACTGTATTGCCCTTTAATTCTATCCAGTACCAAAGATATCATTTGGAAGTTATTTAACATGCTTCTCGTCCCGATCACGGTGCGATGCCCCTCAGCAGAATCAAGCGGGCAGGCTATGGTGTAGTTCGCCAAGAGTCCTGGGTTCATCGTTTTTTCTTGGTGGGCCTTAATTTCCTCCATTAGAAAATGAGACAGGACTAGCTTCCCTGCGTCCTTTTCCAACTTTGATTTTCAATTTTTAAAACATGAAGTGCTTAAAAATGATTGTAATATATTTATTAGAGCACCATTTCTTGAGACACTCAAAACATAGTTTCTCATTAATTTCTGCCAGGTAAGTCTAACCACATAACCCCATTTCAAAGAGTAAAAGTGAAAGCCAGAAAATTTTTCCATCTGTAGCCATGCTACCCTGAACAAGCCCGATCCTGTCCGATCTCGGAAGCTAAGCAGGGTCGGGCCTGGTTAGTACTTGGATAGGAGACCACCTAGGAACACCAGATGCTATAAGCATAAAAAATAAAAAAATAAAAAATAAGGGATTGTAAGCTGACAAGGTTCTTGCAACCTGTGAGGTCAACCAAGGGTTGTCTCACCAGAAAAATTAAAAAAGAAAAAAAATTTTTCCATGTGATAGAGAAATAAAAGAAGGAGGCAAAACCAAATTGCTGAGTAACTTATGTTAGACCTGGGCAAAACCGAATTTGGGAAAGTCCATCTTTGGATTCTACTGAAATCCCAATTCCTGATTGTTCTTTGTCCTCTAAAAAAAGGTTATTGTTCTCTGGTATACTAGTGACATTTTTAAAAACACTTCCCAGGGACACTGTATCCGAATAGAGTCTACGAAGTCTTCATGCTCCAAAGAAAGGTACTTTGAGCAGAGTCAGGCCTACTAACAACTGCATAGGCTACTACACTCTGCTTTCATGTCTCAGTTTGTCTTCATGAATAAAATTTAAAGATAGCAGTTGGAAATAAAATGTAAAACTCTTCCTTCCCCTCCCTGTAATAGTCTCGTGGGTTCGCAACTCCTTTTTCTCAGAAACTACCAGCTGCCATATTCAGGCCTTTCTGTCTTCTCTTATGCTTTCCACCGCTATCCCTTAAAATTCTCTCCAGCTTTTCCGATTCTGTTAACTTGCTGCTTCTCCAAGGAGAAGCTATGCCGAATGGTAACTTAAGATACATCTGACCAGTGTAAGTAAATATTATTAATTTCATTAATCTCCTTCTAACTGCCTTTTCTGTTTATGAAGGGAGCATCAAAGCTCTGGGAAATAAACTACAAATAGCCCCACAATAGTAGCAAGGATGACACTTCAAAAGAAAGCATTAAAGAAAGCTCACTAACAGTGATACTTTTTCCTAATGGTTCTGGGAGGATAATTAAGTTGTTTATCACCTTTGATGCTTATAACCCTAACACAGGTGTTCCCTGGAAACCAATTAAAAATACTTACAGCTGATAAAGAGTATCTCTTAGCTCAACAAATTTACTAATAATTCCAATCCCATTTGGAAAAGAATTTTGTCAGGTCTTTTGACACCAAAAGGCAACTTTCACACTCATTTACACTTCAGTGCCTGTAGTGATAAGCACACACAGGGTGTTTACTCAGCCTCCCTTGATCTCAATAGTAGTGTTTTTCAGAAAGCTTCCCTTGGCTACTGAATGACAAATTTAGTTTTAAAGTATGAATTACGCTCAGTAGTTTGGGATTTCCTTTGAAAAGAAATGGACTGGGATCTCTCAGATGATACCTTTGCCTAGTTGTCAGGAAACAGTGGTGACTTGAATCTCTTGCTCTCAGTTTATAACTTTCAGTGGGCACCAAGTTGATTGCTTTTAGTTTCTTCAAGGACTCATGGAAGAAAGAAAGAATTCTTTGTGAAAATCCTAGGTGGTAACAGGTGGCTTATGTGGCAGACTCGTAGAAGGTGAGCTTTCAATTCATAGTTTGGTCAGGACTCACTTGTTTTCTTATATTCTGAGCAGTTGGTACACCAAGCCCCCACCCCTGGCCTCATCCATATCCATTGACTTATGCTGGACCCTCTCTATAGCAGGCCTTTCCAACCTGGTTGAAAGTTCATTGACAAAGTTCCCGATTCTGATGTCTGAAGCCTCACTACTTCTCTTGTGAGTATGTTTGCTACTTGATTGGTGGATTGGTTTTAGCTCCTTTCATGTGCTTTAGCCTCGTGCTGATTGACTCCGTCATTCTTTTAGAATTATGGTAATTCTCAGGTCACTTTATTTCTCGTTAGTTATTTTCTCTTCAGTTGGAGCCAGAAGTGTGACTTCGAATTCAGGTGCTCTTAGAGATCATCTATCAAATAGCTTGTGTGGCTTTGGTCGTTTCCGTCTTCTCTCTGAACACTCATTTCCTCGTGTCTTTATTTGGAGGGAGAGAATTAGACCAAACGATGTGCGAAGAACCTTTCAGCCCTAAATTTTATAGGATGCTTTTGGTAGATGGCTGATGGAAGATTTTCTTATGAAACATTTTTTCTTACTACTTCACTCTTTTAAACTAGTTATTTTGTAATCAGTTTCTTTTCTAGCCCTCTTGAATGTATAGTTACATTTAAGAAACTGATTCCTGGCCAGTGTTGCTGCAGTTGAGAGAATGAAGAAGATAGTGGCATGAAATTAGACTGAAAAGAGAGGTTGGAGCCTCCTGAAAAACCAGTGAGAATTTTCTACAGGTGGAAGAATCACTTTAGCTATAAATATAGAAAATAAGTTTTGAGTCAGTGAATGTAGTAGCTCTTTTGGTTAAGAAGCTATTGCAGTGTTTTAGCAGAGGTAATACTACTCCTTTGTACTAGGTAACTACAGAGATAAAGAGAAACGAATGGATTCAAGAGCTATTTGGGAAGTGAGATTTACGAGTTGAGAATGACTGTTAGTATTCTGGCTTGTGCTATTAGATGCATGGAGCTATCATTCATCAAGATGTGGAATAATAGAAGAGGACCAGGGTTAGGGTAAGCAGTAGATGTCTCTTAGTCTTAGACAACTGAGCTTGATATAACTTTGAGACATTCAGCGGAGATGCCAAATAGGCAATTGGATATATAGGTCTGGAACTAAGAGGGGCATTTTGGGCTGGATATACAAATTGAGAGTCATCAGAAAACAAATGGTGATTGAAGCCATGAACATAGATGAGGTGACCTGGGAGAGAGAACATAGAGTGAAAAGAGAAGAGGGTCTGGGACTAGCTCTACATTTTAATAACCAGGTAGAGAAGGATAAACTAGCACCAGACACAAAGAAAGAGTGATTATGGAGAGAAAATCAGGAGAGTTTAGTGCAGTGAAATAAAGGATTTGTTTCATGAAGCAGGGAGTGGTTAATAGCATCAAATCTTGTTGAAAGATGAGATGGGGTAAAAAATGCCCACATGATTTAACAACATGGAAGTAACTGATGCCCTTAAACAAAGCTGCTTTGGTTGAATAATGAGGAGGAACTGGGAGATGAAGTATCAGGGACAATGAGTGTTAAGACCTTACAAACTCTGGTTCTGCAGTGGGAGAAAGAAATGGAGGAGTAGATCTAGGGAGATTGTAGGGCTGCGTGACAGTTATTTTAAAAGGAGACTCAAGCATGTATTTACCAACAAATATTTATTGGACACTTCACTTGTGCTAAGCTCTATTTTAGGCAATAGGGATGCAGCAGATTCCCTGTTCCTATGGAATCTACATCCTAGTAAGGAGGTGGAGGGACACAGACGATAAACAAAAATATAAATATACCCAGTGGTGATAATGTATAAAGATAAATAACCTAAAGAAAGGTGATAGAAAATATCTGAAGGGGAAAGTACTATTTTAGACAGTGAGGAGTCAAAAAAGACCTCTCTGGTGTATGGTTGCCAGATTTAGCAAATAAACATACAGAATGCCAAGTTAAAGTTGAATTTCAGTTAGAGAACAAATACTTTTCAGTAGAAGTATATCCCATTCAGTATATGAGACAGTATATTAAAACGTTATTTGTTGTGTATCCAGTATTTAATCTGGCAAGTCCACTCTGGTTAGATACATTTTTGATGTTTAATGTCAGCGGGAATTCTCCAGTTGAAAGGAGTTCGTTGAATACAAAGGAGAGAAGAGAGACTGTACATGAGAGTGGTGTAGAGCACCTAAGAAATGTGAAGGAATGGGATCCGGAGCCCAGGCAGAGGGGTTCACCTAGGCAAGAGAAAGAAAGGGGAATGCACGGGTTCAGGCAATGGTTCATAAGCACAGTAGGGAGAAGGGGAGGGTTCCTGCTTGATACGTCTGATGTTTCTCTGTGAATAGGATGGAAAGACAGGGGCCAAAAAGGGGAGGTGTGTGGGCAAGGGGATGAGTTGAAGGTTGGAGAGAACGAAGATATGAAAAGAGAAAGAGCATGAGTTGGCCTTACAGCTTAAGAGTTCTAGGGTCGTGACTGAAGTTGATTATTCATACTCTCCATACCATTACTGAGCACCCTGAAGGTAGGAAGAGGGAGAAGCTCAATTACGGCCCCGCTGACCACCTGACCCAAGGCTCTGGTACTGACAGAGCTTGCTAAGCTTACTCCCATCCTCTGCCTCAGGGGCTCATTAAGCATTTCAGCTATTCTCCTTTAGTTGGAAAGATTGCTGCCACTGTAGAAGCTACTTTAATAGCCTTACTTAGGAAAGGAGATGAATTTGAAGATAAAATCAAAAGAGCCATTTATGAAGCATCTAATTTTGACACAAACTCCATCTACACAGCCTGAAGTAAACTGGAGATTTGGCAATTAACCTGCTAATTTGAACAGTACTGACAGCCAGTCTTCAGAGATAACACAGTGAACTTGACTTTTTGGTTTTTGTCTCTGCGGTGTTCAGGTTTCTGCCTTTTACACAGTCCTTCAGTGTGGTACCTTTCCTTGTTTAGTTGCACACATTGCATTTAAGAAAGAGGCAAATCATTTTAAACAAGTTAAAATGTATTTCATTCATTAACACTTTACATTTCATAATCATATTATTGCTTTCTTAACAAGCATAATAATTGCTTTGCATTATTTCATTTACATGCAGAACATTTTTACGGCATGTGCCTTCATGTTTCATAAACATAAGGCGGAATACAGAGTTCCTCTCCAGAGCGAGAGCAGTGTGAGCGGAACCTTCTTTTGTGGGATGATTAGCTCGGTGGGCCATTACCAGAGTGCTCCTATCCTTGCAAATCAAAAGAGCAGCAGGCAGCAGCATTTAGTGACGTTTCCCTGGCACCTATGAACTCTTGAGTGCACATGAGACCACTGTTCAATGGGAGAAGTACGAATGTTCACCAATCATGCTTGGGGTGGGGGAGTGTAGTGCAGAGAGCTCCGCTGTCTGTCACCAGGGTCAGGGCCAGTGCTGAGACCTTTCATAGGCGTCCTTTTAGCGCACTGTCTTTGGATGAGTTTAAATAAAGAGAAGAGATTATATCAGAGACCTAGAATCAAAAAAAAAAAAAAAAAAAAGGCTGGGACGTTTAATATTGCGATATTTGCTGTTTGACTTTGTTGGCTTCCTTGGGTCCTGTCCTCTGTGGATGTTTTCCTGGATTACATGACGTAGAACTGGGTTTCCACCCTTTGCGTGTAATCATGTTATACAAATGCGCCTTTAAGCAAAAGTGAGTCTTTCGGACTTTGTTGAGGGGCTTGGGAAGTGGAGGGAAATTTTCTCCAGTACACATATTAGGAAACGTCTCTAATATGTGAGAGAGAAAGCCTGGTTCTGAGTGTTTCTATACAAAGTCACTCTGGTTGATCAAAATCCTGAGGAATTGCTGCCTGGTTGTGGTCAGGATCTTTGTATCTTTCACAGAATCAGAGAATTCAGATGGGAAAGAGACCTGAATAGTTAAAACCTTGACCAGTAGTCCTGAGTCTCATACTGACCATTTTAGTGGATCACAATCACTTGTGAATAAAGTGTCAAAGTTTTGCACATCAAAAGAGATTAAAGATTATGGCTATGTTAATGTCATTTTCCCTCACTTGCATTCTGATGTGTTTTCTTGACTAGGAGACAAGGCGAATGTGCCATTTCCGATAGCCTATACATGTCTGTGACCACGAGCTGTGCCAGCGAACAATGTCCACCATGACTAATATGGAGGAACGAAGGTTGAGAATGACAATCACCATTTACAGATGGCTGCCTCATGTCCACAGGCCGACTAGTGGGAATCTGGGACTTTCTGGAGTATTGGCAATACTCCTTTCACCTGGGGGCATGACCCAAGAGAGCTAACAGGCAGCCTATGGTTTTGTACTTCTACCAGAGTGATGGGTAGTAGCAAAGGCTACCTACCCTTGAACCTATGCTTTCCAGCCCGTGGATGAGAAAAAGAATTGTACTGGTTATGGGGAGAATTGCAAACCAACATCTCAAACCTGCGTTAAGAAGAGGGTACCATTAGGTGTCACCACTTTCCGTAAGTCATAGGAGTAAAGCAAATTCTGTTGTGTACCACTTCTTATGTTTGCACAGACAAAATGAAGTGGGGAATGGTCCAATTAACCAATGTTCACTGATGCAGATAAGGAACTTGGAAAATTAAGGCCAAGACTCATATATTCCTCTTATAAGCAGGCTTGCTGGCCCTAATACACAGATGAGAACTTTATTGCTCCATTTTATTTTATATTTGTGAGTAGCATATCAGAGATACAAAATTCAGCTTCTGTTTTCTTAGTAAAATTTCTAATTTCTGTCCTCTGACAAAAAGACTTGCTAATATGCCACTTCCAGTTCAAGTTCTGGGGCAATTTTAAACAAAATAAACATAATATGGACACAAGTACAAAACAAAAGCTCATCTTTATTCTACGTATCAGATGACATCAATACATCTTTCTTTCACACACTTCACTTTATAGTTTCTAACCTTTTATTGTTTTACTTACAAGAGTAAGGTGTAGAATTTAAAAATTTTGTTTTAGAATATATGTTGAATAAATAGAGGCTACTCATTGAAAACAAATGGATTTTCCTCTTTGAGAGAAAACATTGCATGTTTCATTGTACATTCAATTATCGACAGTTTTTTCTAACTCCATGCAGTAAATCAACTTTCAAATTACTATGGTGATTCTGCTTTACAGTCAGGATATTACTTCTGTGTACATCTACAAAGTGTTAAATACATTTAAAGCTCAGCAGCTAAAACCAATATATTTGGTCAATAATCAAATTATGGGTGATTTAACTATTTTATGTTTTTTAGCATTTCTCAAAATAAAACTTTAAAAAAATATTGTCTTCATTTTGAGGATGAAAAAGCAAAGCTCAGAGATTTTAAATGACTTTTGCAAGGTCATGCAGCTTACTCCTGAGTCCAGGCTTCTTCATTCTCCAGTAACTGCTTTTGGCTATCAGATCCCCAGAACACAGCATTTGAACTGTAGACAAAGTTGGGAAATAATCACAAGCTTCAAACTCTACCCTTTGATGTGCTATCACCTTAAGACTTCTTGGTCTACAGCAGTGGAGTTTTAGCCTACTTAGCATATAAAAATATAAAATAAGAGTTGCTAAATGCCTGTATTTTCTCTTTCTGGGAAGAAGGCAGCCGAGTTAACTGTCTGAATGGAAATACGGAAGTCTGTGTTCCTAGTGGTGTTGTATGTGTTGGGTGAGCTACTGAACATCGTATCTCAGTTTCCTCACCTGTGAAAATATTGTGCTGACCTACTTTTTCGGGATAGCTGGGTGGGCTACTTCATGATTTAAAACTGCTTTGAAAATACAAAGCTCCATTGAAATTGTTTGTCAAGAGTTTCTCCTGGCTTATACCTTTCTTCCTTCTCGATCCCTTCTCTGGCATATAAGCTCTGCAGCCTTGGTATTTTTCTATGTCTGATCCAAAAGTCTACAAAATTAAGCGGTCATTTTCAAATTGGAAATACGTCCTTTGGTATTTGCTTCAAATGAGAATAGAGTCACTATTTCTCCTAAACCTGAATGTAAAATGTGCGCGCGCGTGTGCATGCGTGTGCGTGTGTGTGTGTGTGTGTGTGTGTGTGTGTGTGTATACACGTTTAAGACAATCAGGTGAGCCCAGAGGCAGCTTGGGATGCTAGCTTCATATGTGCACTTCTCCTAGCTTCATTTGGCATTGTGATTACCCAGACAGTAAGAATTAGTGGTACAGTCTTAAGCGGGGAGGCAGAAACTGTTTTCTCTTCTGTCTCCCCTCATTTACTGTCCCTGCCTGTCCCATGGTTGCCCTATCTGCCAACGTCTGGGGAAATAGAAGCAAAGTATCAATAAAGCTACAGTTCAATAAAGAAATAAAGAAGAAGAAAAGAGATCAAGGAAGGGAAGTCAAAAGTTTGCATGAGTTGTTTTTACCAACTAAAATATTGTTGAGTGAAAGAAAAAGCCCCCATC
>NW_011888785.1:16287592-16289913 GCF_000151845.1 Pteropus vampyrus
AAGTTGGGAAATAATCACAAGCTTCAAACTCTACCCTTTGATGTGCTATCACCTTAAGACTTCTTGGTCTACAGCAGTGGAGTTTTAGCCTACTTAGCATATAAAAATATAAAATAAGAGTTGCTAAATGCCTGTATTTTCTCTTTCTGGGAAGAAGGCAGCCGAGTTAACTGTCTGAATGGAAATACGGAAGTCTGTGTTCCTAGTGGTGTTGTATGTGTTGGGTGAGCTACTGAACATCGTATCTCAGTTTCCTCACCTGTGAAAATATTGTGCTGACCTACTTTTTCGGGATAGCTGGGTGGGCTACTTCATGATTTAAAACTGCTTTGAAAATACAAAGCTCCATTGAAATTGTTTGTCAAGAGTTTCTCCTGGCTTATACCTTTCTTCCTTCTCGATCCCTTCTCTGGCATATAAGCTCTGCAGCCTTGGTATTTTTCTATGTCTGATCCAAAAGTCTACAAAATTAAGCGGTCATTTTCAAATTGGAAATACGTCCTTTGGTATTTGCTTCAAATGAGAATAGAGTCACTATTTCTCCTAAACCTGAATGTAAAATGTGCGCGCGCGTGTGCATGCGTGTGCGTGCGTGTGCGTGTGTGTGTGTGTGTGTGTGTGTGTGTGTGTGTGTGTGTACACGTTTAAGACAATCAGGTGAGCCCAGAGTCAGCTTGGGATGCTAGCTTCATATGTGCACTTCTCCTAGCTTCATTTGGCATTGTGATTACCCAGACAGTAAGAATTAGTGGTACAGTCTTAAGCGGGGAGGCAGAAACTGTTTTCTCTTCTGTCTCCCCTCATTTACTGTCCCTGCCTGTCCCATGGTTGCCCTATCTGCCAACGTCTGGGGAAATAGAAGCAAAGTATCAATAAAGCTACAGTTCAATAAAGAAATAAAGAAGAAGAAAAGAGATCAAGGAAGGGAAGTCAAAAGTTTGCATGAGTTGTTTTTACCAACTAAAATATTGTTGAGTGAAAGAAAAAGCCCCCATCAAAAGCAGTTCCTTCTCCTTCCATCCCACCTGAGACCCTGACAGGGCTGAAGGATGATGAGAAGGGGATGTGGGTGGTCACATTATAGGCCAACTCCCCTGGAACACTTACACATGCGTATGACATGGTTTGGGAAAATCCTGGCCTTCTAAGATACTGCTGGAATCCTCTTCAATTTCTCCCTCTTCTTTCATATTTGAATATTTTCAAAATATTCTGTGTTGTTCTTGAGTTTTGGGTTAGTAAAAATGTCTTTCTCCATGTATATTACACTTTCCTTGGATCATAATAAACATCTTGTAACTCTCCCAAAACTTACAACAGTTCTCTGTGTATAACAGGCAATTCAGAGCGACTAATAAAAATAGTTCTAAATGCTGTTCAGTGTGCATCAACCATCCTGTGATTCTGGGATTATGTCTCCAGACTCTTGCCTGCTTACTCTGTAATATACACATTTTTTGTTTAGGGGTCTTTCTTTGGTTAATGATCGTTCCTAGCACACCCATGAAGACCCCACAAAATCTATTTTAAGCAAAAGAAAATTAATCCTTCTTCCTCTCTGACATGCTCTTAGATTCCTTTGTTATGTTTTCTTAGATTTTTGAGAAAGCGTTATCTCCATGGTCTTCCGGCCCATTTACCCACTGGGTTTCCAAAGTCACTCCCCAGCTTCTTCATGAGGTGGGCTCTCGGTCTGTAAAGTCCTTCAGGGACAAGGACCACAGTCCCTCCTGAGGCAGCCCTTTCCTTATCTGAACAGCTCTGTCTAATAGAAAAGTCTCTACCATATTGAGTGGAAATATGTCCACCCTGGAATTCTGCCTCATGTGATTGTGGAGAATAAGCCTAATCTCTCTTGAAGACAAGGCTTAAGTGTCTTCTCCATTTCATAAGCCATCTCCACATCACTCCTCCTAGTTAAAGTCTTGCTTCTTTCCAGCAAATAGCTGCTCAGCTGCTGCAGATGTCATGCCTTGTGGGACAGAGATGAAATCGTATGACTCCTAGAACCCTGGAGCAGGACTGCTTATAGAAGAAATGTGACCATTTCACACCTTCTCTCCTTCGCTCTTGAGGAGCCCATGCCCAGTACTTCTGCTGAAGGCAGGCACTCAGGGCATATGACCAGGCAGGGAGACCTTCCATTCCACCATTCAGATGTGCCTTGGGAGGCAGGCCAGTGCATGCTCCACACCTGCTCCCTCTCTGAGGCATAAGCAGGAGTGAGGCTTGGCTTAATGACTGAGGATAATAACACTAATGCCCCAACTTCTCACACCATAGCCCCTACCCAAGGAGCTCATAATTCAAAGTGTAAGGAG
>NW_011888785.1:16289963-16292158 GCF_000151845.1 Pteropus vampyrus
GTTAAAGTCTTGCTTCTTTCCAGCAAATAGCTGCTCAGCTGCTGCAGATGTCATGCCTTGTGGGACAGAGATGAAATCGTATGACTCCTAGAACCCTGGAGCAGGACTGCTTATAGAAGAAATGTGACCATTTCACACCTTCTCTCCTTCGCTCTTGAGGAGCCCATGCCCAGTACTTCTGCTGAAGGCAGGCACTCAGGGCATATGACCAGGCAGGGAGACCTTCCATTCCACCATTCAGATGTGCCTTGGGAGGCAGGCCAGTGCATGCTCCATACCTGCTCCCTCTCTGAGGCATAAGCAGGAGTGAGGCTTGGCTTAATGACTGAGGATAATAACACTAATGCCCCAACTTCTCACACCATAGCCCCTACCCAAGGAGCTCATAATTCAAAGTGTAAGGAGAAGCATGTGCTTCTCTAATGTAAGATGTAACTTTAATTTAACAAGTAAGAATAATTATAGGTCACCTAAATGTTTCTGGCTATGGTACACATCATGGTAAGGGACCGTCATGTTCTTTATCACTGGAGATACTTGTAAAGACAGCCAGAGGAAACGAAGCAGGACTGAATAAAATCAGCCTAGTGGGAGTTTTGGTTCTTGTTTTGTTTTAAAGTTAGTCATAGAATTATGGCCTATGGAGATTAAAGCACCTAACACGTCACCGACTCCACTCCTTAACTAATGAAGGAGAAATAATTAGGTAGTATGTTCTGTTCTCTTTGGGCTCATGCAGTAAACATTTTGATTTAGAACAGTTTGTGTAGGAGTGTAGTAGGCATATTGAAGTATACTTTGTGTGAACTGTCCCATAATCTTTGATCCTGGAGAAAACATGTTGAGAATTATCTAGGGCTGGAGCTACCTACAGCAGGAAATTAAAGTATTGGCCTGTAATATTTAGTCAATCTGATTTCCCCAATGTCTTCTCATCCGCCTCTCAGGTTGGGTCACTTTCTATGTCCCATCTGTGCTCCATGGCAACAAAGCCAGTAAGTTGCAACTAGTGAAAGTTTTCATCTTTCCAGTTTCAACACATTTGCATAATTGGGTCTCCAACTATAAGAACAAATGTCAACAAATGATCTCCAACATACACACTCACAACAGATAAAGCTCAAATGTGCAGTATAGGGTCTTTTTCCTTTGATACATCTCTCTCCCTCCTTCTCTACTTCCTCCCCACCCTCCTTCTCTTTCTTCCTTCCTTCTTCAAATGTTTGCGAATGCCTACTCTGTGCCGCAGTGTTCATACACAATGAACAAGATCTGGCCTCTGTCTTGACCTCATAGTTGAGATGGGGTAAAGAACCAGCCAAGAAAACCCAGTGTGCTGACTGCTGGAACACAAGGTGCTCAGGGACACTGAGAAGGGGAGCAAGGATGGGGATGATGAAGGTGAGATGGAAGGTTTTGGAGTAGACCTGACCCTTAAACTGAATCTTGAAAGACCAAGAGTAGTCAGTCTGATGGCTGAAGTAAAGAAGGGTGTTAGGGAGCAGAAGGAATAGCACATGCAAAAGCACTACCAGGGAGATAGGAGGAAAATTAGTGTTTCCTGGTAACTGGAGTCCCTGAGGCTCCTGTCCTTGCATGCAAGTCTATGACATTTGGAGCATCAAGTACATGGAATTGCATAGAGTTGGGGGAGACCTTGGAGACCCTCAAGTCCAGCCTTCCTCCCAAATGTGGGAAGATTTCTTTGACCACCAACAAATGACCTCCAACCTACACACTCACAACAAATAAAACTCAAATATGTAGTATAGGGTCTTTTCCCATTACCTTCTGATTGGGAGCTTTCAGAGTCGCTGAATCACTAAGCTTTATCACTTTCAGAGTCGCAGAGTCCTACCAAGTATCATGGGCAAGCCAACTTTAGTGGCTGCGGCCTGATGTTTGAGAATAGATAACCCCTGATTCTCTGTGCCTACTTTAACGTCAGAATGTGGCTTTCCGTATGCGCTGGAATTCGCTACTTCATCTTGGGCCCACAGTACCTGATAGTTAGAACAGCTACCATTTATTGAACATCTGTTATGTACCAGACACTAGGACAGTGTCAGTGGCTTTATCTATATATTTTCTCATTTAATTGACTTAGAAACCCCATTAAGGTAAGCGTACAGATACAGTTCTTTCTTTTTGCAAATGACAGAACTTGATTCAGCTCACTTATGCAAAATCACGAT
>NW_011888785.1:16292208-16307451 GCF_000151845.1 Pteropus vampyrus
CATGGAATTGCATAGAGTTGGGGGAGACCTTGGAGACCCTCAAGTCCAGCCTTCCTCCCAAATGTGGGAAGATTTCTTTGACCACCAACAAATGACTTCCAACCTACACACTCACAACAAATAAAACTCAAATATGTAGTATAGGGTCTTTTCCCATTACCTTCTGATTGGGAGCTTTCAGTCTAAGCTTTATCACTTTCAGAGTCGCAGAGTCCTACCAAGTATCATGGGCAAGCCAACTTTAGTGGCTGCGGCCTGATGTTTGAGAATAGATAACCCCTGATTCTCTGTGCCTACTTTAACGTCAGAATGTGGCTTTCCGTATGCGCTGGAATTCGCTACTTCATCTTGGGCCCACAGTACCTGATAGTTAGAACAGCTACCATTTATTGAACATCTGTTATGTACCAGACACTAGGACAGTGTCAGTGGCTTTATCTATATATTTTCTCATTTAATTGACTTAGAAACCCCATTAAGGTAAGCGTACAGATACAGTTCTTTCTTTTTGCAAATGACAGAACTTGATTCAGCTCACTTATGCAAAATCACGATCTATTGAAAGAACATGGGGTAGCCCATAGAACTGAAGAAGAAGCTGAACAACCTGGTGGCTCAGGAAATCCAGACAGCAGATACGATGGGCAATTCCTTCATGGTGCCATCCTCAGAGAGAATCAGCTCCAACCATTTTATTTTCTTTTAAAAAATAATTAATTTTAAATATTCACTTTTCAGTAATAGTTGACATAATCCAAAGATTTTCATCCCTGGGCCACTGCACTCAGAATTAAAAATCCACAGAGGCAAAATTTCATGATCTAGGGACTGGCAGGCCACCTTGATTTACACTAGGCCTTTACTTGGAGGAAATCAAGGTGCTTTTACTGGAGCAGCAAGAGAGAATGCTGAGTGGACATGAACAACAGTTGTCCATCTGCATAGGTCATGCTATCCCCACTGTACAGATCAGGAAACTGCAACTCAGAGAAGCCAAGCAACTCTCCAAAAGTTACACAGATAATATATGACAGCGCCAAGGTTTCAACCTAGACCTTCCTGACTTCAAATTCTGGGCACCTTCCATTCCTCCTTGATACCTTTTTGCCTGAACTGAATATGGATATTGCATTTGGAGTCAAGCCATGCCTGATAGGCTGAAACTTTGCTGTCAGTCCCAGAGCTGGGCCAGTCTCCTCAGTTCCCATCTCAGTTCCTAGGTAATGGCTCCAGAAACAGCTTCCTGTCCTCTCACATGAGCCCATATTGCCCTGAGGAAACAGCCATGCCCTGCTGCCCTAGTGGGAGACTAGAGAATATTAAACCACAGCCTGTCTCTCCAAGGTCTACCCATTGACTCTGCTTGGCCCACGGGAGCAACACAAAATACTCCCTCCTCCACATGCTGACCTTCCAAATATTTGAAAAGAGCTATCTGTCCCACCCAGATCTTCTCTTTACAAAGCTAAATATTCCTGTTCCTTTAACAATTCCTCATACTGCTATCCCATATGACCACATGGGGATAATTTCCATATGTTGGCTAATTCTCCAAGACTTACATCAGATGAGAAACTGGCCCTGTATGAAAAGAAATAATTTCCCCTTGCTTTCTCTCTCTGATCCATTAGATTTCATATAAACCCTTCTGATGACTACCTGCTGTTTTCAAATTCAGCTGCAACCCAATATGACTCGCTAGGAGAAATTCTCATTCTTCAGTCTTCGTTTATCATTTCCCACCAACCCAACCCCTGATAAGCACCCTTCAGAAGCCACAGCCAATGGGCAAAATATGTCCATGAAAAATGTCAACTTTTGATTCCTTGCCATGTTTTAGTTTATATATAATCATATGACTTTTTAAAATCAAGATTTTGCTAAATGTAAATAATTTTAAGTTTAAACAGCTGTAATCACACCCTTCGAAAAAAAAAAAAAACCTCTGAAAAGTGGCTGAGGGTGTTGCATGCCATACCCTCCCCTAAAATCTTTTTAATTGTGCTTTCCATTAAAAAAAGAAAGGAAGAAGAAAATAGAGGTTTGAAAATCATTTTGAGGTTTTGAGCATTTGCAGGGCATTTCCTCACAAAAACATTAGTTGTGCTGTTTCCGAAACAAAGTGTCTGATTATATAAACAGTCATGGAACCTCAAAGTTTGAGTTGGAAGAAGTGAAAAATGAAGGAGAACTGCAAATATAGGGAAAGAAGTTTAGGATTTTTTTGTTCAGAATCTTATACGTAGGCAACTCTGAAGACTAGAGCTGGCATATTATAGAAATATATAAATACCAGAAAAGCTAGACTGAATGAATTTATGCCATAGGCTCAGCATGTGATTAGCCACAATCAAATACTCCTATCCTCTTGCTCTTCAGAACATGAATCAAAATCCACCATTTACAATCTGCACATCATGGAAAATGAACTGAATTCAAACAGTGGAGCTTACTGTCTAGGCTCTTCCATCAACGAATGATATATCTTTGAACAAATTACTGCAGGATTTTGCATGCCCCTTCCATTAAACCATTGGTCAGGTACCATCTCTTTAGAGAAATGATATTTAAGGATGAGTCTGTGGTAAGAGAAGGGAGCCATTTATATTGCTATATTGTGCTGTTCCACCTGGAACAAAGGAAGACAGAGTCTCTTACAGTTCTCTCCTTGACTGGACTTAATATGTACAAACTGAAGAATGAGTGGTGAAATAGAGCTGGTAGCTTCTTTGGTCACTTGTCATTGAACGTTCACTGACCCTCCTCATGAATGGGAAATCGAGCTCTTTGTGTTTTAATTTGAATAAAGGTAATGGCTCTCTCTTTGCAGGAAGAGCCATGCTAGACTTACTGGAAGGCTGATAACATATGCTTTAAAATGTTAAACTATGTGAAACCATCATTACTAGAGAATAATTTAGACATGGGGCAACTTTGGTTCAATATACATTGTATTGATGTTTTTCAGTGCCTTTGTGACTCATACAACTTTCTAGGATTTTTTTGATTAACAAGAGAAAAATTCATAAGTCGGCAAGAAGAGGAACTGTGGAATTCTGCGTTACTCCACATGTAAAATAATCACCTTAAATCTGCTGACCACCTCTGGCACCTGGCTGCACAGTCGAACTGGATAACTTACTAATTACTTTGCTGCATACCCCTCTAAGTGACTTCTGGGATGGGTGGGTGTTCACAGGACTCCAGTGGCGTGAAACATAGCTGTCAAATTATTTGTGTTCACTTGAAAAACACAGAAAACAACCTGTGATTTCACTTCAACGTTTCCAGAGTCCATGACTTTGGCTTGTCCTTGACTTACAGAAGATCCAGGCCTTGTCTCCACTACACCCAAATGTAGCATATAACTTACCTCTCTGGGAAATGCTGTTGATCAGCAGTCACTTCACTTTGAGGACAAGAAAATAATCTACTAATGGGATTTATTATCTCTTTTACCACTTCCAGTTTTAATGAAATTAAGTTAATGTCAACATATTTTTCTGTGGTGCTATTTTGCACTGGCGTGTGTGTGTGTGTGTGTGTGTGTGTGTGTGTGTGTGGACATGTGTGTACTTTGTTTCATTTTATGCTTTCACAAATAGCCAGGAGACTGCAGAAGTCATGGCCAACCAGTCCTCCAGTTGCTGGCAAGGAATTACAAACTGAAGGAAATCAGCTTTAAAAGCTTTTTTGGCCTCTCACATTATTATTAAGCTAAACGTAACAAGGATATGGGAGGTAGGGAAGGAAGCAATATACTTTCCAAAGAAACTAGCCTGAAACTATTTAGAGACGTGATATCTACAATTTCTATTAAAAAAAAAAAAAAGAAAAAAGATTCTCAATTTCTTCTTCTCTTCCTAAGGTTTGAAATAATCTTTAAAGTCAGTATAATGACAGCATTTATTTCCAGTCAACAGCTCTTTCTTAGCTTACTCCAACTTTAACCTTGCATATCCCCCTTCACTAGAAACCACCTCATTTAAACTAAAAAACAAAACACGATGAAACAAAAACACTTTAAAACAAAAAGAAAAGCAATGACTCATCATCATATATTGTTCTAATTCTTAGCAAAGACCAACAGTCTGTTACAGAAAAATATAAATTAAATGACTAATAAAAAAAGTATGTTCTTTACTTAGTGATCCTGGGTTAATCTTTTCCTAAGATGACTTCTATTGTTGTCACTGAAAAGCAATTCCTTTGAGGAACAGGATTCTCTCTGTAAAGAAATGGTTATAATTCACAAAGAAAATTTAATGTTCACCAATAGCTTTCCAGTTTCTCTAAACATCCTAGACCAAAACCTCTGGACTCTCCTTCTGCAACTCTTTCAGAAGGATTTCACTAAGAGCTTGGGCTATCTTCCTTCCAATTCCTGCTATTCCTATTGCTGTTGGTTGAAATTCTCTGCTGCTAAGTGTCGGCAGTCTGACTCACTCTAGGGACGGAGAACAGGGGCCTTCACATCGTGAAGTTCAAGGCTTCTGTATAAGAAGGTCAGACGGTGCAACTACAACTGGTTAAATAAAGGCCCAAGAAAGAAGGCAAAAATCTTATTCTGAGGAAGACTCCCAGGTTGTACTGAGGACTTATTGATTTTAATTTTCCTTTTAGCTTTTATTCAAATGAAAGGTTTAATGTAAGGTGTTTATATGTAGCTTCTTGACCTTCCAAGTGATTATTGAAAAGTACGCAGTGGGAAGACTTTAATCCCAAACTCGCTATCTCTACAGCATCAGATCATTACAATTTTTTGGTGCAGAGGATAAGCAGTGGCCCTCCACTGTAATGTTCTTTACTTGTTGATAGGTCTCTGTCTTTTACCCAGCTGGAAACTTTATCAAAGGCAAGAACTGTGCCCTTTGAGTCTCTTTATCCCTGAAGCATTGTTTAATGCCTAGTATATAGCCAGTAAATATTTGCCAAATTAATCCATGGAGGTAAATTGAAAGTACGCCATTAGCGTTTAATTGTTGTTACTGGCAAGACTTTCTGTAGGCAAGTAAATGGGCCCGCTATGACTCTGGTAACCACAGTGCCTTTTGAGGCCCAACGTTAAGCCCTTTCTCATTCTCCTAGCCAAGCATGGAGCCTAGGAAGGCCTCAGTTTGATTTCCATATTTGGATCATGCTGAGCGCAGACCCCAATTCTATAATCCATTTCTTTTTGAGGCTGTTGGCATCTCTGGAGTCAGGAAGTAACATCTGCTTCAGTGAGCTGATTACCAATGAGAAAAAAGAGGTAAAGGCCAGCGTTAGGTGGGGTCTGGCTTAGCTTCAAAGAAGGCATATGGCTTGTATCTTAATGAGAGAGTTTACATATTCAGGGAAGATACATCTGAAGGGCAAATTAACTGATTTGAGAAGAGTGCTTAAATAAAGTGTTGCTGATTGGATTGCTCTAAGCAGTGGCACATCGTCCTATAAAAACCCTGAGATCTGTGCTTCCTTCTTGGTTCCCACTGCATCACTTTAGCTGGGACCCTGGTTGCTCAAGCCTCATTACTGTAGTGGTTCCTCTCATGATCTACCTTTGCTAGATGTCTATTTGCCCCAAAGCCTACTTCACCAAGTAGAACGTTAATCTCTCTAAAATGCCATTTTCATTTGCTCAAAGACCGTCAAGTTTTCCCTCTGTCACTGGCATTCAAGTATATTTATGAGCGTCTGGTCATTCTACCTCACGACAGAGTTCCAGTCTCCATCCCACTAGCCTGGTACACAGACTCGGTCTTCTGATCCCTTTCTGCTATGTCTGTTTTTCATATTTGCCTACAAAGTCCTATTTACATTGCTTCACTTCTGCAAATTCTGCCCACCCTCGCAGGTTCGCTTCTAGCCTCATCTATGCACAAAACCTTCTGTCACTATTCTAGCCCTTAACAGCACTTCCTTCTCTGAGCAATTATAGAACTATAGGACACTGAGAAGGGACTAATGTATATCTATATTTTAAATATACTTTGATTCAAATATTATTCAGTGGGATAAAAGCATAAGTTCTTTAGAAATCTCTGTGTCAGCTCACAAACTGTCCAGTGTGGAGACCTCTTGTGGTGCTGAGAACAGAGACTCAGTCTAGTGAGATAAAATCAGTAGGGCAGGATAGAATGTTCTATCTACTTCATCCCCTTTGCTTCTTCCTACTGTTGTTCCTTTTAATCACAACACATTACAGCTATGTCTTCAGGAGTGAGTGGTGTCAGCCAGAGAAAGATTTTAGTTTTAAGAGAACTCTACTCTCAAGAATAGGAAAATCCAGGTGACAAGAATCTGCTAATTTTGATCTGAATGGTGACAGCTTGAAACAGGACTAGCTGGTGTGAGCATAGAGAGTGGTGGCAGAATGAAGCTGAGCTCCCCAAGGAGAAGTGGGTGGAAAAGAATGGAGGAAGGACTTCCAAGGGAGAGGCTGATTCCAGGCAGAGACAACATAGCAGAAGGAGACTCGAGAAGAACAACAACAATGATAGCAAAAATCTGCCCATCCTTTGGACTATATGTGGATTTCTGGGCAGCTGTAAAACTGGGTTATTTCTGGTGGTGGACAGACCATGTACTCACTTTCAGGAGATGCAGAGAATACAGCAGGAATACTCCACTCCATAAGGAACTAGATCTGGGGGTGCTGTTAAAGAGATTTCCCCATGGAAATATGAGGAGGAGAAGGAGGTGGTGGTAGAGATAAACATGACATCAGGGGAATGTTTAGCCGATTGGTTCATGCAGTTGTAACCAAAGAGAAGACCAATGCCAGCTACATATATTTTAATGAAAATACCTAGAAGAAAATAACCTATGAAGTACAGCTTAAACCTAAAGTCTAACTCTTGACATTTATTCCATGAATATTCTTGGCACTTATAATGTAAGACCTTGTTTTTTTTAGAACATGTTTTAAAAACATTTTTGATGTCCACCCACACTAAAAAATATCTTACATCAGCTAATATTTCATAGGAAAAAAATACTTGTAAAAGATAACTATGATGCACTTTGATATTTCTAATCTGGTATGGTCTTTTTAATTTAAAAAATGCTGGTCAAGACCTACTAAATTGACTTCATGACCTACTAATGAGAAAACTATGTTAGAGCAATTAGGCATGGCTGACTTCCAAGACCATAAGACAAGCACTAAGAGAGACCCAGCAAACCCAGCTCTACAAATTTTCGGAGGAATTACCAGGGAGACTATTGGTGAGAGATTTTAAAAGCTTCTTGTGAGGTTTAAACTGTACACTTTATTATTGTAATCCTGTAGGTGTAGGCAAACTCCTTAAGAAACCACACAAGGATGGAGAGACTACTTAGGGACATGGGAGTAATCTAGAATCTGAGAATCTGCATCTCATTCCGCAGTGGTCCTTGGAGGGAGAATAGACATTCAAAACAGACCAAAGCTCATTCTTTGATGACAGGACCATGTCTTTATGTCCCCACCAGCACCCCGTTTGGTGCCTTGCATGAAGAAAGTACATAATAAATTGATCACACATTTTGAGATTAATAAATTCCAGAATAGTGTCTTTCAATTTTTAAAGGGTATACTTTCTTTTAATAAACATGTGCTCACATTTATGACCATATACCCAGATTCTGATCCTAGATCTTTCTGTCACCTACAATTTCATTGGTAGTTACCAATAGAAGAGAATGAGCATTTATTAAAAACCACCAAGCTTCAAGCAGATAGTATAATTTATCTCACCTAAATTGTGTAACAATTTTCTATGTTCCGACTGATAGAGAATAGGTAAAGATAACAAGCCAAAGGGAACCAAGTATAGCCTTTGCAACTGGCAGAGAAAACATCCAATACTCCTCAAAATGTAGGGGCTGGTAATATCTGAATTAGACAACACAACTTATACTTGAGGTCAACATGGAATCTTTCTAACACTCTCCTGAATCCAGGTTATAGGATTTACCTGATTGACTCAGTCTACTGAGAAGGCTCCAAATCTACTTTTCCAATCAGCTGTGGACCTGGGAGTAGAAAGAAGCTTTAGAGCTGCAGTGTGGAGAGATTCTGTCCACCACTAAAACCATGGCCCCTGAATGACATGATCTCTGACCAGTCAGTTTACTCTTCCTCCTATGGGGAGAAGGGTATTAGGTAAGTGAAGAAAGGTTTCCATCAATTCCCACAGGAAGAGAGGGCAGAATACCAATGGAAATATAGAGGGTGAGATTGAAAATAAACATTCTCTCTTTTTCAACATTTCCTATAGAAGGTAATGGTATTATAATTTATACTTCTCCACTCGAAGCAAAGAGACTCATAATTAATTTAGGTAACGGAGTTCCCTATTGCATCCTGGTCTTTCAGTTACCCTCTCTACAGTTGGTTCATTGTGGTTAGTTGGGAACAGTATTGTATGTAAAACACAAGTTAAGGATCAAAGGTGATAAAGATCAAGAAGCTCCAAATGGGTGGGTTAATAAGAAGTAAAGAAGCATTAGGTTGTTTTTGCGAGTTATGCTTATTCAGTATTTTATATCCACTCACAGTAACAAAATACACTAAGAGCTATTAAAAAGCCTTATTCTTAAAATTCTGTAGGAAAAATAATTTTATGGCCCTGAATTTAATAGCCACAACCCCCATTTCCCATCGAAAGAATTGTTTTTGTAACACAGGTTTTCTCAGGGAGACAATAATCATATTACAGAAGACAGACTATATTTTATTCATTACATATCTGGTATGTTTCTGACATGTATTAGACACCATGAGGGATTCAGAATTTAACAAGACATAGTTTATGTTCTAAATAGTCAATGGAAAACCAATAAGAAAATAACATGAGCTAATGGTATAGAGTTATAACTCAAACTGAAATGGGGTAAGTGCTCACAGTAGGGTGCATGGATATATTAAGTAATAGGATGATTACTAGTTTAGGGAGCAAGGATGGAGAGGACTTTGGGAAGGTCAGAGAGACTCAGGAAGGACTCCGGGAAGAGGTAGCTTTTGAGCTCAATCTTTGAAAGGTGGGTTTTATGTAGACATAAAGAGGATAGATAGGATAGGATAGGCAAAGGGAGTGATAAGAGAAAGGCACTGGGAGTGGTGTAAATCAGAAAGAGAGAATAGCTCCCGTTGGCTGGATTGTGAGGCTCACCAAGAAGAGCATGAGAAATGCAAGACTCAGTAGAGGCTAACTAGAGAACCCCTCGTGCCAAGTAAGAGTCTTTGGACTCTGTTCTCCATGGTGGTGTGGCTTCGTAGCAAAGCCGGGAACAAATTGCAGGATCTCTTGCCTGTTTGGTATGTACAAACCTTAGCTTTTCCCTCAAAAGATTGGAGCTGCCGGGAAGCTTTTTGGGAGGGTGTCATAATTGTCCAGACAGGAGTCCTGTTTACCTGAGCTAGGATGGTGGCTGTGAGAACTGCAAGGAGAGAATGAATAGGAAATGAAATGTGGGTATTTCTCAGAAAGAACTGATGGAATTTGATACACTTGATTTCAACCCAGTAAGTGCCATGACTCATTTACTTTATATTTAACAGAGATTCTCCTCAGCAATGTAATTTGTAAATCATTTCTTATCAAGAATAAATATAAAATTATTTAGATGAATACCAGTTGACTTTAACCCATTAATTTTCAAGCGCCACGTATTGTGCTACTCTAGCTTCAGAGCTAGGCTACACTTTAGAGAGCAACTTCCCCAGGAGTTTCAAACCTGGCTGTCACCTCAACTTGCATCAAGCTGTCCCTTTTTATTTCTTTCACATATAAGGCTGCTTGTACCATTTCCTTGGCACAAAGGGTTCCATAGTATAAAATAGTTTGAAAAATCGCTAAGTAATCCAAACTTTATAAATGAAGGAACTGGAAGGACACTACAATTTCTCGACTTCAGGTCAGATCACAAAAGAAATAGATAAATCCCCTTTCAATATGCGAAAATTTCAATTTCTCTTTCAGTGTTGTAACCCCTGCTGTGTCATTATTATTCTGTTTTTCATCCTAGCATAATAGTAACATCAGAGCTAGTTATAGATTTATCAGTATTCAGATGTGGAAAAATCAATCATTTACAAAAAGAATGCCAGCATCTTGATGGAGAGCTGCAGAGCTACTACTGTGGGAAAAAAGAGATTCTTGCCTGGGTGTTCGTTATCTTGTTTAATTATTTGTGTGCAGTACCTTTTTATTCAAATAGCTAATATTCCATTTAAAACTAACATTACAGAGTCAGATAATTATGAATTTCTGTTTGTGGCTGGAATGTTTTGTTTTGTTTAAAAAAAACCAACAAAATGATTACAATTCACTAATCCTCATGGGAGGTTGTTGGCATAATCAAAAGATAATTTAGAAATCCAAAAATGGGTCTGAAGGGTCAAAGAGAAAGATAAGTAAAATGTATTATTCTTTTAATAAACTCATACTCCCTGAAGAAATCTGAA
Source organism: Pteropus vampyrus (assembly GCF_000151845.1). NCBI lineage: Eukaryota > Metazoa > Chordata > Mammalia > Chiroptera > Pteropodidae > Pteropus > Pteropus vampyrus. The sequence goes on from NW_011888785.1 coordinate 16,302,641, forward strand.
AAATGCTAATAATATTACACAAATTATTAAATTTCTAAAGAGGATTAATGGAGTGCAGCTTTGGCAAAATTTAGTTGAGCTCTTTTGGTATGCCTCATATTTTGTGATGACTCTATTGCATGCTTCCTCCTCACACAGTACTAGGGTTTCTCAAACTGCACACACAGATCAGCAGGGTATCATATCAAAATTTGGATTCTGATTCAGTCAGTCTGCATGGGGCCTGGGATTCAAGTGATGCTCCTGGTCCAGGGACTGCGCTTTGAGTAGCAAGAATGAACATATTTCTCTGCTCTGATTCCATGCAGTCTGGCTATCTTCTGGGGATTCTTACATCATGCTGCAGTCAATTTTTTTCTCGAACAGCACTTCCTGAAATTTTAGGGAATAGTGAGTATTAATGAGAGGATAGGGTAGGGTCTAGAAATAGACCCGACAAATAGGGCTAGGACCCTGAACAACTCTGCTACGGCAGTTCCATTTTTTATAGGTTCGACACATAGGCTGAGCTTAAAAAGAGAAAAAGTCTGAAAATGATGGCTCTAGACTTTTCTATCTTTTCTCCTCTTTAAAGAAAGCTAATATTTGCTGATAACTACAATGTGACAGGCCTGTGCAAAGGGAAGTTCACACATTTGAGAAGCAGTAGAGAAGACAGGATGGGATCCAATAACCGTCTCATTTTACCTAAACCTAGGTTATTTCACATGCACCGTGCTTCCCTGTCCTGCTTCTATGCTGTGTCTTAGCCTCAAGGGGTCTAGTGCTCTCCTTTCTCCACTGAGAGCTAAATATTATGGGAAACTATTCAGCATTTGCTAATGGACTCTGTAAAGAAACAGAGGGGATAAAAGTTCAACGTATAAATATGAATTATATTTCTAAATATAAACAATGAAAAATTGAAACTAAAATCTAAGAAATACATACCATATATAATAGCTCCAAAAATTGAAATACTTAATTATAAATTTAACAACTATAACTATATAACAACTGTAATTAACATGCTGTAGTTGTTATATGTTCAACTGTGAAATGTTGACAAAAGAAATCAAAGGAGATCCAAATAAATGAAAAAATATACTGTGATCATGATTTGGAAGACTCAGCATAGTAAACATGTCAGTTCTCCCAAAGTTAGCTATAGATTTAAGAAATATCAATGAAAATCTCAGCAGAATATTTTTGTATAGATTATACATGCTGTGTATCTATAGACAAGCTTATTTTAAAATTTATGTGGAAGAGAAAAGGAATTAGAAGAGCTAAAATATTTTTGCAAAAGAAGAATAAAGTTGGAACTCTTTGGTATAAGATTTCCAGGACCTACCATAAAGCTACAGTAATTAAGGCAATTTAGAATTGGCAAGGAGGTCGACACATGGATCAATGAAAGAAAATAGAGTCCAGAAATAGACATATACAAATAAGGCCATTTGATATCTGACAAAAGTGATTGACAAAAGTGATTCAATGGAGAAAAGATAGCCTTTTCAACTTCAACAAATGGTTCTGGTTTTGGAACAGTTAGCCTTTCATATGTAAAAACATGAACTTAACTATCTTCACACCTTACTCAAATACTAACTCAAAGTAGATCATAGAAGTAAATGTGAAACATAAACATACAAAATTTTAAGAAAAAAAATATAAGAGAAATACCTTCATGACCTGGAATTAGATGATGACTTCTTAGAACTGAAACCAAAAATATCACCATAAAATAAAATTTTGATATATTAGTCTTCATCAAAATTAAAAACTTTGCTGTGTCAAAAATACTGTCAAGTGAAGAAAAGATTTGAAAGAGAAAAGATTTGCAAATTATGTATCCAATAAATGACTTGTATCCAATGTATTCAAAGAACTCTCAAAGACTCAAATTAAAAAAGACAACAAAGACTCAAATTAAAAATGAGTAAAAGGCTGAACAGACACTTCACCAAAGAAGGTATAAAAATGATAAATAAACATATAAAATGACATTCAGCGTTATTATCTATTAGAGAAATACAAATTTAAACCATGACTCAATACTGCTGCATACCTGTTAGAATGACTAAAATATAAATACTGATGATACCAAGTGCCGACAAGGATACAGAGCAACTGGGACTTTCATACATTACTCTTGGGAACGCAAAATGATACAACCACTCTGAAAGTGGTTTGGAAGAGTCTTATAAAGTTAACATATAATCCAGCTCTCCTACTTCTGGATTATTACCCTAGAGAAATGAAAACTTATGTCCACACAAAAACCTGCATACAAAAACTCATAGCAGCTTTACCACTAACAGTCAATGCCTAAAGACCACCCAAGTGTTCTGTCTTTCAACAGATGAATGCTTCAGCAAATTGTGATAAATTCATACAATGGAATACTATTCGGCAATAAAAAGGAATAGATTATTGATACTTGCAACAAATTGGATAAATCTCAAACACAGCATGCTAAGAGAAACTATCTCAAAAGGTTACATATTGTGTGATTCCATTTATATGGCATTCTTAAAGAGACAAAATGACAGTGATGAAAAACAGATCAGTGGCTAAGTATAGGGGGAAATTGTGACTATAAACAGTGTGAAGAGCTTTTGTGGGGTAATGGAACTCTTCTGTATGCTGTTTATGATGGTGGTTACATAAATCTATACATGTGTTAAAATTCAAAGAACTGCATACCAAAAGGAAAAAAAGTAAAATTTATTGTATGATCATTTAAAAATAATGTTAGCAATAAAAAAGACACAATGATGGAAAGCTATATTTTAAAAACTTTTCCTGTTCTGGTAACAATATTTTTAGAGGTCAAACTATTTCTGCTCAAAATATTTTTTCAAATATGAAGGCATAGAAGAAAATGTAAATTTTATGTTCTGTGGAATTTTTTCTGGTCTATATCCAGGAAATAGATATAGAGAAGCAAGTTCCCTGTGTAAAACACATAGACAAAGGAAATGGAAGCCCAAGAAATCTCAGAAGACCCTCAACTTCCTTTAGTCAGTTTGTGAGGTGAGTGTTGTAATAGTCAGATTTGCAAGTGTAAAAGGGCTGAAAGCACTGAATGCATGAGTGGCTGGCCCATCTAGACCAACAGAGAACAGAATGTATTATTCTTTGATGACTGGAAACTTTGCAGATGAGCAAAAGGTGAAGGCATTCTAATTTTCAATTGCTTATTATAATATTTATATCAACTTTCATTACTCTTCTCTCAATACTATTAAGTCAATATAGGCAAACAAATATTACTATCACTTCATGGAACTATTTAATAAAAAGTAATGTATTCAAAGACTAAAAGTAGGTGTCAATTCATCCCATTTCTCTAGTACCTCAAAACTGGGGTTGTGGAGGCTTGGCAATTTAATACTACTGTCCTGTAGTGTGTGTTGTGAAAATTGTAGGTATAACAAACTTCTAGGTCACAAATCAGCATACTAGGCCCATGGTCCACAAGCTAAGAATGTTTTTTATATTTTCTAAGGGCTGTTAAAAAAAAAAGAATATGGGACACACGTGATATATATCTTAGAAAGCCTAAAGTACTTATTGTTTGTCCCTTTATAGAAAAATAAATACCAATTCTTGCTTCATTCTTGATTTGAAACAAAACAAAACCCCCCAAAATCTAAGCAAGTTGGACTAGATAGGCACTTCCTCAAACTTATAAAGTGCTTCTACAAAAGAACCAATAACTAACATCACACCTAATGGTGAAAATCTGAAAGTTTTCCTCTAAGATCAGAAAAAGGGCTATCCACCATCCCTACTTCTAACCAGCATTGTAACAGTAGTCCATCGGTTAAATAAACAAGGGAAAAAAACTAAAGGCACTCATATCAGAAAGAAAGAAGTAAAACTGTCTTTCTTCACAAATACATTATAATCTAAACACAAAATCCTATGGAATCCACTAAAAACTACAATAAATGAGCTTAGCACCGTTACAAGACACGATATATAAAAATTAATGGTATGTCAACATATTAGCAACAATTGGAACTTTAATTTTAACATTTTCAATAATATCAAAATATGAAATATTTAGGGATCGACTTCACAAAACAGAAAATGTGACAGAAAAGAAATTGAAGAAAACCTAAATAAATGGAGAGATATACTATGTTCATGAATTATAGAAACAAATATTGTTAAAAAGTCAATTTTATCTAAATTGTTGTATAGATTCAATGCGATTCAAATTGAAATACCACTGGGCTCTTTGGATAACTTGAAAAGCTGATTGTGAATTTATATGTAAAAGCAAAAGGCTTAGGATAGCCAAAACATCTTTTTTAAAGAACGAAGTTGGAAAAATTACACTACCTTGTTTTTAAAAACAAGCAAACCCAGGGTAGCTCCATAGTGTAGTGGTTAGCATGTCTGCTTTGCATGCAGAAGATCCTAGGTTCACACCCCAGGTGGAGCTAAGGACCATACCTCAGGTGGGCCAGGCTCCCCACCCCCGCCCCCAGCATGTGGGAGGAGACGCCCTACCTTCAGAGATCCAGTTCTCAAGGGGAAACGGCAACATCCATGGGTCAGGGGTGGAAGTGGGAGGAGGGGAGAGAAAAAAAAAAACAAGCAAACCCATGAAGGCAAACCAGGGGAGGTACTGACCTTCATTGCACTTTGTAATTGTGAGGATAATCGAAAATATTTTCAGCTCTGATATTGCATTTTAAGATGCAGACTGAAAACATAAAGATGGGTGATATGTCTAAACAGCAATTCATTTTAGTAATGGGTAGTATTTAACCTAGAAGGTTTATTAAGGAGACCCAATAACTATATTAAAAATT
>NW_011888785.1:16308201-16313525 GCF_000151845.1 Pteropus vampyrus
TCGGTGGAACCAACTGTAGCCTAACATCCAGAAAGAACACCAAAGGAATGGCCTCACTACAGGGGACATATCAGCCATGACATAAACTACCTTGGGTTGTTGACCCAGTTTATTTTCAAAGTCACGACTCTTGGCTGGAAAAGTCTGCAAAGGAGATCCCTAAATATAGTTCATCATCTTGGGGTTATATCCATAAAAAGAGTAACATTTTTTATTTTTAAGTTAAAAAAGAAACAATTACCACCTGAAATCCAAATATAGTTTCGTGGCAGGAAGAAACATACCATTTAGCTGCATTGCATATACAATTACATTCCCTGTGAACATTATTTAAACCATCTTTATTCTCACATCATTCCTTGCCATACAACAGCCACAGGAAGCATAGGAGCTCTCCCACAAAAAAATAAAATAAAATAAAATAAAATAAGGGACAACTTTTTTTTGCTCAATTCAAGTTTATATGCAGTTTAATTAGTAGATGCATGTACACTTACCATGGTTGGATCTCTGGGTAAATCAATTCTTTTTATCATTATGAAATGACCTTCTTTATCTCTGGTAATATTCTGTACTGAAGTCAACTTTGTCTGATAATAATATGGCAATATCACCTTTCTTATAATTAATGTGCATATAATGTATCTTTTCCATCCTTTAACTTTCAACTTGTGTCTTTTGTATTTAAAGTACCTCTCCTGTAAATAGCATATAGTTGGGCTCGTTAGTGTTTTGTTTGTTTTTTACTCCAGTCTGACAATCTCTGCCTCTTAATAGGAGTATTTTATCCATTCACATTTCATTTAATTTTTGATATAGTTGGGTTTAAGTCTACTATCTTTCTATTTATTTTTTATTTACCCTCTTTGTTCTTTTGTTTTTCCTTTCCTGTGTTTTTTGTGTTGCGTTGTGTGTGTGTGTGTGTGTGTGTGTGTGTGTGTGTGTGTGTGTGATAATCAAGTAATTTTTAGAATTTTATTTCACATTCTCCTCTGTTGGCTTTTTATCTACTCCTTTTTATATATTTTCCTAGAAAGTACAATATACATGCTTAACCTATCACAGCCTATGTTGAATTAATATTGTAATACTTTATGGATAATGTCAGTACTTTGTAACAGTACAATTCTATTTATACTCTGGCTTTTATTTTTTTCTTTTCTTTTTTTGCTATTGTTGTCATATATTTTACTGCTACATATGTTATAACCCTCCACAATAAAATCTTTGTTTTAACTATCAGTTGACTTATAAAGATTTTTTTAAAGAAAAATAGTATTTTACTATTACCCACATATCTACCATTACTAGTACTCCTTTCTTCCCGTAGAGCTGAATTTTCAAATTATATCATTTCCCCTTTGAGGAGCTTTAAGCACTTTTAGATTTTAAAAATTCAAAAAAAATTAATTAGACAGTCAAAACCTTTAACAGTTTTTGTAGTCAGTTCTGCGTATGCAAATGTTCTCAACTTTTATCTGTCTAAAAATTTCTTTATTTCACTTTAATTTTTAAAGATATTTCACTAGGTATAAAATTCTAGATGTCATGTCATTGTCATCTGGCTTCTATTGCTTCTGAAGTCAGAAGTTATTGAAATTATTGCCCCCTATATATAATGTATTTTTTTTTTCCTGTGTTAAGATTTTCTCCTTTAGAACCCTCAAACACTGCTGGTGGGACAGCAAAGTGGTACAATCACTATGGAAAACAGTATGGGGGTTTCTCAAGAAACTAAGACTTGATCTACCATATGACCCAGCAATCCTTCCACTGGATATTTACCCCAAAGACTTGAAAACATTTATCCAAAAAGATATATGCACACTGATGCTCATAGCGGTATTATTCACAGTGGCCAGGTCATGGAAGCAACCAAAGTGTCCTACAACAGATAATTGGATACAGAAGATGTGGTACACATTGACAATGAAATAGTACTCAGCTATAAGAAAGATGAAATACTGCCATTTGCAACAACGTGGATGAATCGCAAAGTAAGCATGCTAAGCAGAATAAGCCAGTCAGAAAAAGTTAAAAACCACATGCTATCACTTCTATGTGGGATATTAATCTAAAAGCAACAAACAAACAGATTCATGGACATGGAGAATAGACTAGTGGTTACCAGAGGGTGTGGTGGGGGGAGAGGGAGAAGGATAGGATAGATGGGATAAAAGGGGTCAAATATGTGGTGACAGAAAGAAATCTAACTATGGGTGATGAACACGCGATGTGATATATATGTATGACTTACTGTTGAATTGTACGCTTGAAACTTATTAGATTTTGTTAATCAATGTTACCATAATAAATTTTAAAAAATACTTAAAAAAAGATTTTCTCCTTTATCACTGGTTTTCAGCTGTCTGCCTATTATGTTCCTAAATATGGTTATCTTAATATCTATCTACTGGGTTCATTCAACAGCTTTGATACATGGATATTTTTCCTCTCTCTATTCTTTCTCTGTCCTTCTCCTGGAAATCAATTTAGACCTATATGAAGTCTGGATACTGATCCACATGTCATTGAGACTCTGTTCGTTTTGGTCCCAATCTTTTTTCTCTCTGTATTTCAATTTGGATGATTTCTATTGATCCACTTTCAAGACCCCTGATTTTTTTCTATTTTCTTCATATGCTATTAATTTCATTTAATGATTTTTAAAAAATATCAGATAATTTTTTTTTAGTTTTAGGATGTACATTTGGTTTCTTTTCAGTCATTAAATCTCTTCTGAAATTCCTATCTCATAATTCCAATATCTGGGTTCTTTGTCAATCTGTCTATATTGATTGTTTTTACTCTTGACTATGTATCACAATAAAAAATTTCTTTGTGTGTCTAGTAATTTTTAATTTTGAAATGATATATTGTAGAGACTCTGTATTCTGTGATCTTATTCTGAAGAGTGTCAAATTTTGTTTAAGTAAGCAGTCAAAGTACCGGAGGCTTGGTCTTATGGTTCACTGGATCTATTTTCATTTTCTCTTAGTTTCAAGGCAAACCTATTAGTCTTGTTATATGGTCTTTACTCTTAAGGTCTCTCTGGTGTTTCAATGGAAAGCCCAAATTGTTGACCAAACTTTTCTAACTTGTCAGGATTCAGACTACAAACTGTTTCCCCTGTGATTCCAGCAGCCCCAAACTTTCCTCAGCTCTTTCCACTGCCTCGATGTCATTTTCTCCTTGGGATATTTAGAATCCTATTTATGCCTGTATTGCTCAGAAGTCAGTTAAGGATTTGAAGGGAGTTTATACGCAGAACTTACTGACACCCCGCCTCTGATCACCATGGCTTTCTTCTTTCTGGGATCGCCACCCTCAATTTTCAGTCATTCTATTTATCTCACACTCTGTTCTCTGTGCCTTCAGGCCAAAGAGACTGTATTGTTTTTGCTTGAGTTCTAGAACCTCGTGTAGCATGTAGCATGGGATTCTCCTCAGGGAACACACTTCATTCTTTCGTGGGTCAAATGCTTTTCTGTTTCTGCCTACTTCTGGTCACTGTCCAGTGACTTCAAACAGGTTGTTTTTTTTTTTTTTAATATTTTGTCCTATATTTGCAGTATTAGTAGTCCACTAAAAGCTATTCTTTCCTTGTAGGAATTGGGACTCCAATATGCAGTTTTAATGTCAATTATCCTAACTCCTTCACAGTATCTTTTTCTAGGAATTATTTCCTACCCCTGATTCAGGGATTACCACCTAATGGTGTATGAAATTGCTCCAAACTCCTTATAACTTTCAAATGAATTACTTTGTGCTATAAATAGCCAATCCAATTACAGATTTATCACTTTAATCATTTCTCTCTTTATTTTAAACGAATATGTTGTATAACAAAACTCAAGGATATGTCTAAAACAAAGATCCAACAAACCCGGTGTAACTATCTTTAGCCACAACAGCTCCTTCTTGGTATAATTTACTACTGGATTTTTTTAAAGGATGTTCTCATCTGGGCTCCTGCTCTACCTCTTCTTCTTTCCTACTAAGATAGAGTTGTCAAATTTACCTTATAAGTGAGGAGCCTGTTTTGTTCAGAACATACCGATTCAGCATTGTGATCACTTTCCTGTGAATTTCCCTTCATCACTGAATCATGACCTTCTTTATTCCAAATTATGCTTTTTTGCCTTAATAATGGTTCTTTAGCAACATTAGTCTTTCCCTGTTTTATCTTTTCCCATCTCTTTCAATCTTCAAATATCTTTATGTTTTGGGTATCTCAGAGATATCTTTATCTCTGATAAACAACACATGTTTTGTATTTCTTAAAAATCTGATTGCTACTTTTGAACCAATTAGTTTAATCTGTCTACATTTACTGAGACCGCTATGTCTAGACTTTTTCTACAATATGTTTTTTTCTATTTATTATGTTTTTTCTTACCTTATCTTTTTCTTTCCTCCTTATTAAATCACTCTAGTGTTCTGTGATCCTTTCTTTTATATGTGCTTTTTGAGGAATTATACATCTTTTTCTATTCTTTGAACATTACTCTTAAGTTTTAAAAGGCATACTACCTTAAAGCCTAAAATGAACCTATCTCTATCTTCCTCCTGAATAATATAATGAACCTGGAGTTTATAATTGCAGCTTCTTCTACTCCCTTTATCCATGTAATGTCATCTAGCAATTTCATTTCTTGTTATTTGAAAAACTCCCTAACCGATCTTTTTTTAATGCTTTTTAAAATTTACGAATATGTTTACATATTTTTTTGCTCATCATTCCTTCTTGCTTTTTTACTTTGGGTTTAAAATTTCTATTTCCTGAAGTATATTCATTAACAGTTATTTTGGCAAGGGTCCAAAGTCAGTGTATTCTCTCAATCCTTATTTCTCTGAAAATGCCTTATTTCACTCCACACTTGAATAATAATCGAGCTTGATATATTATTCTAAGTCAATATTTATTGTCCCTCAGCATTTTGAAGATGTTCTCTTACCCTATAGTGTCTATTTTTGTCAACAGGAGTCTGCTCTCAGTTTAATTTGCAGCTCCACATGTAATTTTATAAAGTTTTCATAGTCCTTTATTCCACACATTCCTAAAACAGTGTTTCTTATTCTCTTTTTTAGAGGGGAGTTTACAGAGAACTGTAAGAATCTGATAGCAGAAGTCACTCCCATATTTCCCTCCATACAAGATCATTAGGTTCAGAGACCCCTTAACAATTCACAATCCTGTTGTGAATCTCTGCCTAGAACTGCTCTAAAACAAAAGAGTACTCAATAAGTATGTTTTGTTAAACTAATTAGTTAATGGATGCAAGTCTGGATAGAGGTCCGGATGAGTGAAGCAATTGAGCCTG
>NW_011888785.1:16315115-16327647 GCF_000151845.1 Pteropus vampyrus
ATTCAGGGATTACCACCTAATGGTGTATGAAATTGCTCCAAACTCCTTATAACTTTCAAATGAATTACTTTGTGCTATAAATAGCCAATCCAATTACAGATTTATCACTTTAATCATTTCTCTCTTTATTTTAAACGAATATGTTGTATAACAAAACTCAAGGATATGTCTAAAACAAAGATCCAACAAACCCGGTGTAACTATCTTTAGCCACAACAGCTCCTTCTTGGTATAATTTACTACTGGATTTTTTTAAAGGATGTTCTCATCTGGGCTCCTGCTCTACCTCTTCTTCTTTACTACTAAGATAGAGTTGTCAAATTTACCTTATAAGTGAGGAGCCTGTTTTGTTCAGAACATACCGATTCAGCATTGTGATCACTTTCCTGTGAATTTCCCTTCATCACTGAATCATGACCTTCTTTATTCCAAATTATGCTTTTTTGCCTTAATAATGGTTCTTTAGCAACATTAGTCTTTCCCTGTTTTATCTTTTCCCATCTCTTTCAATCTTCAAATATCTTTATGTTTTGGGTATCTCAGAGATATCTTTATCTCTGATAAACAACACATGTTTTGTATTTCTTAAAAATCTGATTGCTACTTTTGAACCAATTAGTTTAATCTGTCTACATTTACTGAGACCGCTATGTCTAGACTTTTTCTACAATATGTTTTTTTCTATTTATTATGTTTTTTCTTACCTTATCTTTTTCTTTCCTCCTTATTAAATCACTCTAGTGTTCTGTGATCCTTTCTTTTATATGTGCTTTTTGAGGAATTATACATCTTTTTCTATTCTTTGAACATTACTCTTAAGTTTTAAAAGGCATACTACCTTAAAGCCTAAAATGAACCTATCTCTATCTTCCTCCTGAATAATATAATGAACCTGGAGTTTATAATTGCAGCTTCTTCTACTCCCTTTATCCATGTAATGTCATCTAGCAATTTCATTTCTTGTTATTTGAAAAACTCCCTAACCGATCTTTTTTTAATGCTTTTTAAAATTTACGAATATGTTTACATATTTTTTTGCTCATCATTCCTTCTTGCTTTTTTACTTTGGGTTTAAAATTTCTATTTCCTGAAGTATATTCATTAACAGTTATTTTGGCAAGGGTCCAAAGTCAGTGTATTCTCTCAATCCTTATTTCTCTGAAAATGCCTTATTTCACTCCACACTTGAATAATAATCGAGCTTGATATATTATTCTAAGTCAATATTTATTGTCCCTCAGCATTTTGAAGATGTTCTCTTACCCTATAGTGTCTATTTTTGTCAACAGGAGTCTGCTCTCAGTTTAATTTGCAGCTCCACATGTAATTTTATAAAGTTTTCATAGTCCTTTATTCCACACATTCCTAAAACAGTGTTTCTTATTCTCTTTTTTAGAGGGGAGTTTACAGAGAACTGTAAGAATCTGATAGCAGAAGTCACTCCCATATTTCCCTCCATACAAGATCATTAGGTTCAGAGACCCCTTAACAATTCACAATCCTGTTGTGAATCTCTGCCTAGAACTGCTCTAAAACAAAAGAGTACTCAATAAGTATGTTTTGTTAAACTAATTAGTTAATGGATGCAAGTCTGGATAGAGGTCCGGATGAGTGAAGCAATTGAGCCTGAGTAATCCTGGATATATGCCATTATTTCAGACATTCTTGTCTGTTACTCCTGTTGACATTACTGAGAAGGATTATTTCTTAGTCTGTTACTGTGAATGTTATAATTTGAACAGAAAAAAATGGAACAAATATAACTTCTTCAAGATACATTCTACTTTGAAGTGACAATTTGATTATTAATAATAAGACCCTATACAAAAGATAGCCAATGTTTGCCTTTAAAGTTCCCAGAGCAGTTCCACTATATTCTTTCAATTCATTTGATCATCGAATAAACCTAATGAATTAGGAATCATCATCTTCATTTTTTGCAGTCAAGGAAACCAAACCCGTGAGAGAATTCAAGCAATTTGCTTAAAGTTATACAACCAGATAGCAGGACTCAGTTTTCCATTCTGTTCTCTCTGATTTCTCTTTGCCTGCTCTTTGCTTCTCATCCCTCCTTCCCTTTGCCTCCAAGGGCTCAGAAATCAGTGTTAAGTATATGCATGCCCCAGCAAGGGCAGCCATATTGAGAGGGAGGGCATCCCCAAGTCTCCAGAGTGGGCTCCAGACCTGACCGACCCTTGAGCTTGCACCACGTGGGCCAAGAAAAACGGGAGAAAGGCCTGGGGTGATTTTTCTTGGACCATGTTGTGTGTTACATGGGTGGGTGATAAACATCCAAGGAGACTTCTCCTACCCACTAAATAACCTTGAATGTGATTGCTTCCTCCCCTACGCTGCTTTCTCTCACCCTATCCTTTTCTACCAAGGCCATATTGCTGGAGTCCTTTCCATTAGACCTACTGTTCACTCCTCTTTTAAATTTAGCATTACCAACTTTTATCCCAACTTTCCTTTAGTGGTGGTGGAAGTGCAAATTGGTACAACTATTTAAGGAAACTAGCAGTATCTACTAAAGCTGAAGATACACATACCCTACACCCCAGCAATTCCACTCTTAGATCCTATAGGCCTAAGTGTGTGCATACGTTTACCAAGAGATGTGCACAATATTTATGATTTTATTCATAATATGCCCAAACTAGAAACTATCCAAACATTTATTAATAGTAGAATGATAAATTAATTGTACTGTATTCACACAATAAGATACCATACAGCAATGAGAATTAACAAATTGTAACAATACAGATGAATTTTATAAACATGGTATTAAATGAAAGCAGCTAGGCACAAAGGGACACACACTGTGTGATTTCATTAAAATTTAGTATAAAATAGGTACAATTAATCTCTGTTGATAGAAATCAGGAGAGTAGCTACCCTTGGAGTAGAAATTGAAAGAGGACAAAGGAGCCTCTGGGGTCCTGGTAATGTCCTGATTCTTGTTTTGGGTGCTGGTTACATGAGGGCGTTCATTTATAAACTATACAATTATGATATGTGTACTTTTCTATTTATACATTATATATCCAATAAGTTAAAATATTTATCTTTACCCACACTGGATAATTTAAACATATATGTCCAAGACTTAGATATACCATACAAATGTACATACTGGTTATGTGCTTATTATCTATCCATTATGGATGAATTTGAAGACCCTAATACATTCTCTTTAAAAAATAATCAAAGTGAATCACTAGCTGGGACCAGAGCTGTGTGACTTTAACTTGTTCATTTCATGAGATATTATATCAGTGGCCTCCCACCATACCACCCCGAGACCAGTAAAGGAATTATGTAATTACAATAGCCAGCCTTGATGAAACAGCAATTATATATCTTAGCAGCTGTGTGCTTCTGTTCAAGTTAGATAATTAGCCAGAAAATTGTTTGCATAATTATTTTATGGAGCATTTGGTGATTTAACCATTTAACTCTGAAGGCTTATCCAAAAGTCATTAAACCATTTAAAGTGGTAGAGATCACAGTTGGTACTGTTTCAGTACACGTAACAAAACCCAAATAGCTTTAGAATTCCATGGATTTCTTCTGTGTAACCAGTCATCGCAGCTGGCAGATCCAAGCTGGCTTTTGCTTTTTAAATTTTATTATTTTCTCTCTAAAGGACATGTGTGTTGACTCTTTTAAAATGATATACAACCTAAATGAGTTCTTAGGCCTGCCACTGCTATTTCTGATTAGATGAAAGTGTACATGAATCATTGCCTTCATGTACACTTCGTTATTAAATCCATGTGGCTTCATTCCCTGTTTATGAAGAAGAAACACTGAGAACGAGAAATCAAGAGAGGTTGCAAAGAGAGGCAAAAATAAAGAAGGGAAAACTGACCTTGGAGATTATTTTGAAAAGTACTTCTGGTTCACCAAAAGTGTAGACAATCTTATAACATTTTGGTAACTCTTCTACTCACTATTAATGTCATAATAACAATATATTTGATTATATGAAGCTTCAATAAGGAATATTTTCTATATCCTTTGGGTAGGGGGGCGGTTAGCAGAAGAGCTTGATTCTGTGTACCTGCTAAGATATTGATCTAAGTCATTGATGGAGGCATGTTGCCTTGCTACAGCCCTGTGGGCTTGGGGTCCAAATACTTCTATTCAAGTCTCAACTAGTTCCTTTCGTAATGTATATCTTCTCAAAGCCTCAGTCTTTGCTTCTAAAATGAGAACACTGGAGGCAATTACAGTGGAGTTCAGATTGGAATCAAACTAGACATGCTTACATCTCAGCTCTGCCTTTACTAGCTCTATGACCTTGGGCTTGTCACCATTTAACCTCTCTGCATTTCTGGCTAATTTTAACAGAGCTCTGTCTCATCTGGTGATTGAAGAATACATAAATTAATGCATTATGGGAACTACTTAGAACTGCCAAGCACAGAATAAACACATTATAAATTAATTCTATTGTTATTTTTACTACTGTGTATATGAAAGTGCTACTAAAACTATAAATCCTAGAAAAGATGATTCCCATAATCCTGTCATTTCCTAAGAATAACTCATTCATGATTCTCTAGGGAATAAGTCAGAAGAAATTCTAAGTCAAAATTTTCTAAGCTCAAGTTCAGGTTTGTGTGCCCTAGGAAAGGAAACCCAACTGCATTGCTGCCATCAATTAATTCAGTCTTCTCTGAGAGCCCACAGCAGGCACAGCTCATCTGGAAGATGGCGACTGAAGACTTGAGGAAAAGAACAAAATATGGGCAACTATGCTGAAGAAACAGTGTCTGTCATTTTTAAAACTACCGCTTGAGAGTCACTGCTCATGGGCATGGGGTTTCTTTTTGGGGTGATGTAAATGTTCTAAAATTGACTGTGCTGATGGCTGTGCAACTTTGTGAATAGACTAATACCATGAAATTGTACACTTTAAATGGACAAATAGTATGATTATGTGAACTATATCTCAATAAACCTGTTATTTGAAGAAAATCTACTTCTTATATTTCGGTTTATATCATCAGTTGAGAGAAAGAGAGAGGGAGATAGACAGACAGACAGACAGAGACAAAGAGAGAAAGAAAAGAGAAAAGAAAATGCATTTGACCTTCTCTGGAGTGGAGTGTGGCTACTGGTGCCAAGGCTGAGCTCAGCAGTTCCAGCACTGGCCATCTAAGTGATTATGGCAGGTATTGCAGACAGTGGCAGCTTAAAATCCTCACCAGACTGTGGGTAGACAGAAAAAAAATGTCAACGTCTTTCTTTTTAATTCCCTCCACTATTTGTTTCCAAATAGGAAAGCAGAATTTGAAAGGAAAAAGCCAACTCCAAAAGTGTGCTCTGTGAGACACATGGTGGGCGCTCCCAGCAGGTGAGAATAGGAGGGGAAAGAAGCAGGATGAGCACCCATGAGGCAGTGGTGAGAAGATGCCCAAACGGGGCAGAGATTTCTCCTGAGGACAGGTGTCTGCAGTGCTTATGGTACAACTGCTGAGCTGTTGGCATTTTCTTAGGGTCTTCTGTGGTTTAGAGAGACTGAGTTCCCACGTGGTGGCAGGGCGCTTTCACCTTGCCCTTCCGATGGACCCCCAACTGGTCATCAATCTAATATACCAGTTCAGACACAAGGCTCAGAGCTTAGGGTCCTGCCAGAGGTGACATTTAACAATTTCCAGCGTAAACAATAAGAAGCCATCATAAAGAGATCCACAGACATGAAAACAAAAAGGCTCTGCAAAAATTCTCCAAAACAAATTACCAGACTGCAGTCTCAGGGATGGGAGTAAGATGGGCACTGGAGATTCTCTGGAGACTGGCAAGGGGCCAGTTTGTCCCAATGCCAGCTTGCAGGACTGATTAAAAGATTTCTTACCCAGTGGGAGTGAAAGGAATCGTTAAAGCAATAGTGAGCTTCGGAGACACCCAGAGAGAACAAGTCTGGTCTTTCAGGCACCTGGGCTCTGTCACAGGGCTGCCTCGTGTGCCTCAAAGTGCACGCTTCTTATATATGGCTTTCTGGAGAGATGGGCTTTAATTAATAGTATGCCTTTGTTATTTTTAGCCAAAAGTTACAAAAAGGGGCAAGTTCTAAAATATTTTAAATGATAAACTGTGGGTAGAACTTTGAGAAGAAACACGAAACTTAAATAGTCTCAAAGTATCTCCCTACCAGAATTTTATTAATTACAAAGAATAAAATGCAGTTGGGATGATGTAATAGGGCAAACTGACGTCAGGTGTTTCTTGGTATGTTTATGAAACAATGAGAAAGAGCTGACATATCTTCTGTGATATTTCTGCCATATTTGTATAACCTGAAAATAGTTATGAGGAAACATCAGACAAATCCAAATTAAGGGGCATTCTACAAATCAATGGCTGATATGCTTGAGAAATGTGAAGGTCTTAAGAGGAAGAGTTCAAGGTTAAAAGAGACTAATATACCAAAGGTCATGCCTGATCCTGGATCGGATCCTTTTGTCATATAGTCTATGGTCAGGACAATGGTGAAATTTGAATAAGGTCTAAAGATTGATAATAGTGATGCAGCCTTATTAATTTCATGATTATAATAATTTTACTGTGTTTATGTAAGAAAACGCCCTCGTTTTTAGGAAATACACTGTAGTAGTTAGAAATAAAGAGGCATCACATCTGCAAGTGGTTTTAGAAAGTGCTTATCTGTCATCACATCCAAGTGGTTTTTGAAAATAGTAATGATAATAATTATATATAATTAGAGATAATAATTAAAGCAACTGTGCTAAAATGTTAACATTTAAGGAATTTGTGTGAAGGTCACATGAAATCCTTTGTACTATTATTGCAACTCCTTTGTAAGTTTGAACCATTTCAGAATAAACAGTTTTTAAAAACCATTATTTTTGCCAGGAGGAAAAATGAAATTAATCCTACATGGCCCATTAAACCGAGTTTAGATTGTCTAGAGACTCCAAAAGGAGGGTGTAGACATGGAGGAAGTGAGTCTTGTAGGGGTTCCACACGCGTCAGTGTATTCCTGGGGGAGCTTGGCAATTCCAGAGAAGTCTCTTCCAGGAGGTTGCTCTGTGGGTTGCTAAACTCATCTCTTCCCCAAAGGGAACCAAACTGTTTCATGCTTATGAGGATGTGAAACACTCTCTTGACACTCAACATTTGGAAATAATATATAATGTGATAGAGAGGCCGAGGACCCAGTCCAAGGAGATCATTTCCCATCCTCCTTCTGTGTGAGGCATCGAAAGGCTGTCATTTTGGATCACCAAGATAATGAGATGCAGATGAGAACTGAAATTACAATGTATAGGCTCATGAAATGTTTTCTTATTGTATCTTAGCTACCTCCTCCTTCTTCTTGTCCAATTTTCTTTTTATCTGTTTTATGTTTATGAGTTCATTAACTGCTATCCCCAAGACACTGCAGGAAGAACCTTAGGACTTTGTAATTCATCATTTGCCAAATGCTTTTAGGAACTTCAGTATAACATCCCCCACCCCCACCCCCCAGCTGCCCCTGCCCGCTGAAAGTTGTGTTTTTAACTGGTGAAAGGAATAAAAGGGAAAGGAAGGGAAGAGATTTAACAAGTGCTTTATACCAATATCTCATTTAATCCTCACACAATCTCGGAAGGTAGGCAGAAATATCCACTGACAGATGAAGGCTGAGATTCAGATAGGTTAAGAAGAGGATAAAGCCACACAAATCGTAAGGATCAAAACAGGGATTCAATAGCCAGGTTCATTTAACTCTAGGGCTTATGCTGTGTCCACGTCACCATTTAATATTAATGAAATCTGATTTGTTACTTTCTCTTTAAAAAGAGCACTTTTTCTAATTGTGAGGTGAGTATATTTTTAAAAACTTAGAAAACACAGTAAAAAAAAAAAAATCCCTAATCCTACTACTCATAGCTAACGTGCATGGTTTGGAAGTTAAGACTAATTAAAAACAGCACCATATTTATCAGTATTCACAATCCAAATCTGATATTGGGTGTCTTTGCCCTTTTAAGTAAATCAAATTTCAGGAGAAAAGCGTTGTAGGTGATCCAGGTTGGGTCTCTCCTTTATAAATAGATCTCTGTCAGGGAAGTGGAAACATCAACTTTCTGAACTAAAAGAGAAGTTGGACCTTATGGCCTGAAAGTTTCTTTTTAACTCAAAGGTTTAATGATTTGAGGACCTGTGTTTGTGTGTATTTGTTTCACCTATGCTGCTAACCTGAATTTCTCAACTGGACACTCACAGTTTTTCTGTATCTAAGAAGGCAGTGATGGAAACTTCTATCCAGTGATGAAAGGAAGTTTTTAGTATGATACCAATCCATCAGCCTTTTCCACTCATCTTGTCTAAGCAGTGTGCATAGCAGTTAAAAGCCAGAAAAGGGCTTCAGAGTCAGACGCTTTGAGGATCCAGCTTGAGTTCTACTACTTCCTAGCTGTGAAACAGTGGACAACTTACTAAATCTCTCTAAGCCTCTTTCCCTCTTTCATGGAATAGAGGCAAATATAAAGAATAGTTGTAGATAATTCAATGAGACAATGTATGTATAGGGCTTTGTACAGTGCCTAACAAATAGCTCCTATCATCAATAAATACTTCCTGATATCAATTGAATAATATGGGTAGATAGCATCCCATGGTGAAATAAGTGTAGGTACAGGAGTAAAACAGGACAAAGTCAACTCTTGGCATGATTTCTCTACTTATAAGCTATGTGGTCTTGGTCAAGTAACAAACTCTAGGTGCTTCACTTTCCTAAATTGTAAAATATGATACTCGTGATTCAGTTCAGGTCTGTTTGACTTCCAAGCTTATGCTCTCAACTACTACAGTGCAGTGGTAAAAATGACACCTGCAGGGTTGATATTCCTACAGCACTCTGTAGGGAGAGTGATACTTAGATGGATTCAATATCAGCAGACATGGTACTAATAGTAGAAGTAGTAGTTGTTACTGCTGCAGTCATGCTCTTATTCATCATCATTGTCATTCAGTGATCTAGGATGATATTGAAAGATAGAGCTAGGCCTGTCTGAGAAGGTGATTGGGGTTGAAGAAACTGGTTGAGACATAGTACTGACATGGTCCCAGTAGCAGGGTGTGACCCGGGCCAGTCACATCTCCTCCAGCTCAGATTCTCCATCCATTTGATGCAGATAAAGGCAGGTGAGAGTAGTTTCTGTGTTTCATAGGTTTCTTTCTTTGTCTCCTCCCCTGAAGGAGAGATGACTGTGAAAACCATGAAAGTCCCTTCTAGTCTTCAAATTCTTAAATTGAGTATCTAATGAATCTAATGATATCCTTTAGGATACCTTGGTTCTGAGCCATTTAATCTCTCTGACTCTATTTTGTCATCTGCCAAATGGTGATGATACTACCTACTTCCCACCCCTGGCAAAGACCACATACTCCAGTGTATCCTGAATGCCTAGGGCAGTGACTGACCCTAGGATGATGATGTAAATCTTTGCTTATTAAATGCTGAACAAAGCAGGGTGGCGGGGTGGGGAGGATGGGAGGAGATAGGTCCCTGCCAAGGCATCTACCCTCTCACTGTTAACAAACAACTCCTTTCAGATAAATCAAAAACACCGAGTAGAGGCCCCTCACCAGCTCTGTTCCTGTAAAATCCTTGCAGCTCCCTGCAGAGGAAGACCCTCTGGGAATGGAAAATGCCTAGGGTGTCCACATGCTCTTAGGTATAGAGGAAACCATCCTGCAAAATTGCAAATGGTGCAAAACTCAGTATCTCTGAATTCTTCTTGGGAGAGCCAGTTCAGCCTCTCTCAGGTACTCACTAGACCACCAGGCCAGAATGTGATAGCCAGGAAGGGGGGTTTATTTGACCATGACGGCAAAGCCCAGACCCCTTAAGTGTTTCTCCATGCTGCCTGCCAGCCTCCCACTGGGGATATTTTTTTCCAGCATCAATAAACTGTGGCCTCTGGTTTTGTGCTTCCATCTCACATTGTCCTTTCCTCTCCAGTCCACATCGTCATCATCATCATTCATTGCCTTTATTAAGGGCCCATCTGCGGGCATTTGGCTGTCTGTGTACAACAGTGGATCGGTGCCACTCCTGCTCTAATGTCAGGAAACTGCTCCCCTCTCATCTTAGCCCCCAAGCATCTTCACCACTGTTTTTACCTAGTTACACACAGGGGCACACACACACACACACACATGCACACACACCCTACTTACTCACAATTCACTATTTTCAGCAAAGGGGTGGAGAGCTAGTTAATGTGCAAATGTTACTAGAGATTAAGAGCATATTAAAGCCATTCCAGTCCAGATTCTCCTGCCAATTCTTTGGGGTTGAGGGATTCAGAAGCAGGTACTTGGAATATGTTTATGGTGAGGCGGTGAGGGGAAGGCTGAGACAAAGATCTGGAACCACGAAAGGGCCTAGAAGACACCACTGTGAGAGGACTGGGTGAAGGGGGAGCATCTTCATAGTCACGCTTCTGCTACCCAGACCCAGCCTGCTGCTGCCTTCCAGATAATTGCGGTAGGATCCAGATAGTCATGCCCCAAATTAAACTCAACTAGAATAGGCATTGAAAATAAAGTCAGCGTGAGTATCAGCATCTATTGAGGCAAAGTCTCCTATACCAAATGAGAGTATGTATTGTCTCTGTTAGCTGAGCCCAGACAGTTCTCAGGGCTGCATGGAATTGAGATTTGGTGTGGCTGTGGAGGGCCAGTTCTCAAGTTCTGAGCCGAGGTTGGCCACTCTTCCCAGTGTATTTGGAGACAGGCCGAAGAAGGTGCTGTCAACAGGGCGCTCCCTGCTGGCTGGACTATATACTCCCGACAGCACACAGTAGGAGTTTTCCAGGACTAGAAGAGCAAGAAAAAGCAAAACTGATGAGGAGAAAATATCTTCTCCTTGTGAGGAAAAAAAAAAAAGATTCTTTATTGAACTGATCTTAAGATGTTAGCAATCTTGTTATTAATTACCTGTGGCAAAGCCTTGAGTCACAATGCTTTAGTGTCTAATGTGGCCTCATGGTCCTCTCAGACCATCTTCTTTTGGGTAGATGGCAGCGCCATCTTAACCCTAAATTTCCTAGTGGCATAATTCCTGTTCTTGCTATTGTGTGAAATGATAGTATTCTTTTTGGCTGGGTTTCCAAGGAGCCAGAAATGTTGCTGTCTTCTTGAACTAACGAGTTCACTATTGGGACAGCACAAATAAAGACTGGTGCTTGAGACATCTTGGCTCACTTTCGAAGGGTGTTGTTTCTGAGAGCGCCTTAAACAGTGATCAGAGGAAGACAGCAGAGAGTTATAAAAAGAATTACATATAGTCATTTGGGGTGGAGAGATGGAATAATCTTACAGAAGAGTCCCTAAACATTATTAAAGCTTCAAATGTACAAAGGCACTTAAATGAGTTGATGTTTTAAAGTCCAGAGAAAACCAAACAGAAACTAATACAGGAAAATGTTTGAATGAGGAGGGGTGCTCTACCTGACTTGCAGAAATGACTTTCAAGATCCCAAAGAAGGGAAGAGTGGGAATTGCTCTTTTTAAGATTTTAGAAAGTTTCATCTTGCTGTTCTTGTAAAGGGAAAACAAATCTGTCCTTGAGAGAACTTGTAAGACAGCCTTCTCCTTTAAAAAAAAAAAAAATACTCAGAAAACAGATAAGTGCCACAAAACTTTGAAAGAGCTAAGATCAACTTGGTGTGTGACAAAGCTCATGTAAGAATGGTAATCAATCTCTTGGCAATGGAAATTTTAAATTTAAAATAAGCTTCAACAAAGCCTTTGAACCTTCAAACACTTTATCCTTAAGAAATTAATGGGTCCCTGAAGAAGTCACATTTCCTTTTCTGTTTCTGTAATGTATACTTCAATTACATTAATCAACAATGCAGCAAAATAACTGACACCAACCAACTTCCAAGTCGCATTTCCAAATGCTCCTTTTCTTCAGCAGAGACTTAGCATTTGAAGATAGCTAATTGAGGTTTATATAAGCATGAATAAATATTTGGTAAAGCTGGATTTTCCCATCCTGTTGTCACCCTTTGCTCACCCCAGCATGATTTCCCATCCTTTTCTTCCTTCTGCTGACATTTCTGTTGACTGTGATAAACCATCTTGCTGAAGGAGATATTATGTTAAACCATTCATTTGAAATGTCTGCAAAGATGCTAAAATACCCAACAGATGGTCTTTTTTATTTTAAAGCACACTGGGATTTGTGAGACATTTTGTTTTTCCCCATTGGAAAATCAGCTGAGGTTTCTCTGGGTCCCTGTGCTCTCCCCTACTCTAGACAAAACAAAAAACCAAGTTTCATGCCAGTCATCTTTTTAGATGTGATTTTTTCTTGTAAATTGGATTTTGCTTTTAATGTATCTACCCTCAAATCTATCCCTATGAGAGTTTTGGTTTCATTTAAATTTTCTCAGAGAAAGGCTCCAAATATTGATTTACTAGTGTGGTGTTACACACACACGTACACACGCATGCGTGCACATGTACACACACACACACACACACACACACACACACACAC
>NW_011888785.1:16327697-16404593 GCF_000151845.1 Pteropus vampyrus
TATTGGGACAGCACAAATAAAGACTGGTGCTTGAGACATCTTGGCTCACTTTCGAAGGGTGTTGTTTCTGAGAGCGCCTTAAACAGTGATCAGAGGAAGACAGCAGAGAGTTATAAAAAGAATTACATATAGTCATTTGGGGTGGAGAGATGGAATAATCTTACAGAAGAGTCCCTAAACATTATTAAAGCTTCAAATGTACAAAGGCACCTAAATGAGTTGATGTTTTAAAGTCCAGAGAAAACCAAACAGAAACTAATACAGGAAAATGTTTGAATGAGGAGGGGTGCTCTACCTGACTTGCAGAAATGACTTTCAAGATCCCAAAGAAGGGAAGAGTGGGAATTGCTCTTTTTAAGATTTTAGAAAGTTTCATCTTGCTGTTCTTGTAAAGGGAAAACAAATCTGTCCTTGAGAGAACTTGTAAGACAGCCTTCTCCTTTAAAAAAAAAAAAAATACTCAGAAAACAGATAAGTGCCACAAAACTTTGAAAGAGCTAAGATCAACTTGGTGTGTGACAAAGCTCATGTAAGAATGGTAATCAATCTCTTGGCAATGGAAATTTTAAATTTAAAATAAGCTTCAACAAAGCCTTTGAACCTTCAAACACTTTATCCTTAAGAAATTAATGGGTCCCTGAAGAAGTCACATTTCCTTTTCTGTTTCTGTAATGTATACTTCAATTACATTAATCAACAATGCAGCAAAATAACTGACACCAACCAACTTCCAAGTCGCATTTCCAAATGCTCCTTTTCTTCAGCAGAGACTTAGCATTTGAAGATAGCTAATTGAGGTTTATATAAGCATGAATAAATATTTGGTAAAGCTGGATTTTCCCATCCTGTTGTCACCCTTTGCTCACCCCAGCATGATTTCCCATCCTTTTCTTCCTTCTGCTGACATTTCTGTTGACTGTGATAAACCATCTTGCTGAAGGAGATATTATGTTAAACCATTCATTTGAAATGTCTGCAAAGATGCTAAAATACCCAACAGATGGTCTTTTTTATTTTAAAGCACACTGGGATTTGTGAGACATTTTGTTTTTCCCCATTGGAAAATCAGCTGAGGTTTCTCTGGGTCCCTGTGCTCTCCCCTACTCTAGACAAAACAAAAAACCAAGTTTCATGCCAGTCATCTTTTTAGATGTGATTTTTTCTTGTAAATTGGATTTTGCTTTTAATGTATCTACCCTCAAATCTATCCCTATGAGAGTTTTGGTTTCATTTAAATTTTCTCAGAGAAAGGCTCCAAATATTGATTTACTAGTGTGGTGTTACACACACACGTACACACGCATGCGTGCACATGTACACACACACACACACACACACACACACACACACACACGCAACTTTAATTTTCCATTTGGGTTTTTTCCTGTCTATTTGGAAGTGATCAATGTCTGTCAAGTGGGAGGTCACATCTCCTTTTTGCTAATGGCCTGTAGGGGAATGCTCCTGACACTTTGTGCACTATAACGATGACCAGTCTTGCTATGGGGCTCCTTCAGCCCCTCACAGACATTTCCACATTTACCATCTCCCCTCTGCAAGGCATAGCTACTGATTCCATTTCACTAAGACCCCTGCCCTTACCCATCATCTTAGAAAACACTCTGATAAATTTACCCTTCCTAAGGTGGATCACCTCTCCATAGCTAATTTTAATGGGAACCTCCTAAGATGAAAAGCAAATTAGTTTCTAGGGTTAAATTACCTGCACTGGGCAGGGTAACAGATCTTTCTTAGGTTATGGAATAAGGCAGACCTTTGAGTCATATCAGCTCGGCAGCTTAAACCCATACATTCACAAAGCTTATACTTTGTAAAAATAATTACGGATTATCAACTATTTCAGAAGTTCCATTTTTTATAGTTCA
Organism: Pteropus vampyrus; assembly: GCF_000151845.1. NCBI lineage: Eukaryota > Metazoa > Chordata > Mammalia > Chiroptera > Pteropodidae > Pteropus > Pteropus vampyrus. The sequence continues at coordinate 16,329,584 of NW_011888785.1, forward strand.
ATATATCTCAAGAGAACTCCACATAATGAGAGCTCTTGCGTGGTTGGTACTTGTATGGATACTCACCTCGTTTTCAAATCTGCTAGTTATCAAAGGCAAATGAAGACATTTGGTGCCACTCAAACAAATCATCTGGATGCAAGTTGGATTTTTCACTTTCCACATGGGTGTTTCAGTCAAACAGCCGAAGACATGGAAATTCACAATTCAGCCAGCAAGGCTGACAGACCTCTCCAGTCTTATCTTGGGGCTCTAGCTGGAATTAGGAGACTTGATTTTCCCTGCAACTCCTGGGGAAGGAGAAGAGCTTCCCATATGTCCTTTTCTTCCGTGTCTTGAATATCGCTTTTGTTGTTGCATATGTGTATTTTGGTTATGTTCTTCTAAAGACATACCTCCTTTTACTTTACTGCACTTCACAGATGTTGTGTTTTTTTACAAATTGAAGGCAAGACCCTCTACCAGCAAAAAGATTAGGATTTGCATTATTGCAATACTTGCTTTATTGCAATGGTCTGGAACTGAACCAACAATATCTCCGAGGCATGCCTGAAATTCGTAAGATTGGCAATATATGTAAATAGACCAAATTACACCCAAAGAGAAACTGTTTGCATCCAGATCTTCACTATAATTGGACACTGGAATTCAATAAAAAGCTTCTACGCACAGAGGTAGGTTCGTACCGTCCCCAGAATTCATGCACCGAGGAAGGAAACATGGCACATTCAGCTACCGAAGTTGGCCACAAACAAAGCTCAAACTTCCACAATCTCTGGGAAAATGAGATGTTACATGTTCTTAGCAGGAGCTGACAATTAAGCCAAGTGAACAATCACACGAGGCAGGGGAGTGGGAGCTCATGCTGTTTACCCACACGCCTCAGGTGCTCAGTGAGTGTGAGGCCCAGGGCCAAATGCTTTCAACCACCCAAGGAGCCAGGGATCCTGAAATCGACAACCCTATGGCATGTTATTCTGTTTATTATCATGGAGACTGCCCTGTTCCTCCCAACTATTTCCTCTGGCACGATAAGGATTTTGTGAGGAGCCAGGGGAGAAATAATTCATTAAAATCAAGTAATGATTTGTAATATTTAAACTATTTCATTAAACCAGGAAGCAGGTCAGAAACTAACCTTTAAATACAGCCAAGGGAGAAATTCAGCCCAGCAGCTTAAAATATATATCTTTTGCAGGGAGCATGGAGCGTATAATTAGCTGTAATTTCTGCAACTGCTGTAAGGAAGCTCTATTTTTTGGCTGATAGGCAATGTTATCTCCTGATGCCTGGGAAACCAGATCCTAGGGTTATATTCCTGACTCCCATATGGACCCTCGTGGGTGGCTTTTGGGGGGGGCGAGGAATGGGAAAACGAGCAAAGAAAAAGAATGGGCAGGGTGAGGCCGAGAACTGGTGAAGTTACAGGGAGGGATCTGGGTGATAACCTCTTTGATTGTTGTGTAAAGAGACTCTACATGTTGTAAATTATATTTAAACATATTCTGATTTCCAGTGTGATCACTTCCCCAAGACATTCTCAGGACTTAATACACTGGGCAAAAGCTGTACTCCTTGGCTCCTGCTGGTAATCGTGGAGGAAGTTAAATGTGCTACTGTTAGAGGATCACTTTTATTTTTGGCTGTTTCAACAAGCACAGACTTCATTTTTTTCTTTTCCAGTGGGCAAATCTCAGTCTGGTAGAAGCATTAAAAATTAGTAAAGGTGGAAATGCTTTGAAACATTTGATCTCCTCTCAAGGAAGCTGAGCAGAAGGGAGGGGAATCCCTCAGGAAGCCTTGCCGCGTGGAAGCATCCACACCAACAATGAGATTTTCTTCAATACCTCCTATGGCCTTGAATTCTCCCCTCTAGTCAGGCACCAAAGGGGCAAACATCCAGCTCTCCTTTCTGACATTTGATCTAAATTTCCCGAAGTCTCAGGGGAGGCCAGGGAGGCTCAGATGGGGAGAAACAGAACAAAAACAGCAACTTGGCAGTAAATAAATCTGATTTTTGTTCATTCCAACCAGGGCTGGTTTGGTTTGCTGGGAAGGGAGTACTTTCAATTCTGTTTTTTCTGGAAACTGTCAAATCATGCCTCACCTTGCCCTCTGAACCATATCAACTAGCTAATCATCCAACAAACAGTAGAAATCTACCCTGTTCTTAACAAGAGTGACAGTAATTGGCATTGGGGAAAAAAAATATATCTCTCTCAGTTATTTATCAGGATTCTGCAGTGAATTAACCTCTTTTCTAATTATTTATTTAAAAATTTCTGCAGTCCATTTGGGAAAGAAGGGATATGGTTTTAAAGGATTTAATTTGTAAAAATAGTATAATCTTCGCCTTGTCCCAGAAAAGCCCAAATCCCATTTCTCTCTTCTGCTCCTTGGAATGAGTTCCCTTTGATGGGGAGCACGTTCAGATGTGTATTATACTGATATTCCCCAGATAACACATCTTGAATTATAAACTCTGGCATCTTCCAGGTACCAAGGTGGAGAGGATAAAGCAAGAAAGTGATCAAACACTCATTAAATGAGGAATGGAAAAGCAAGGGGCATCTTTCAGGGACCTCAACCACCAGTATTTATCCTACAATATCCACAGATTACAAATAATTGCCTCCGAGCTCTGACTTGATCAGATAAATCTGCTCACTGCCTCACAGAAGCAGCCCAAGACCATTTCTCGGAAGGCTCACGTCTCCTCCACAGCAGCGGCTCATCTCTAATGTAACAGTTCTGTGCTGTCCTCCAGAGCAGAGCGGCATTGTCCCAGCTATGAATAAATCATTAACCCTATTTTATTAATAAGGCGAAGCTAACAGTACTCCCAGCCTGGGCCTGCTCTTCCTTTCCAGCGGTGCCTCAGAAACAAGTGCCACACTGCTCTTCCTGTGTGGAAAAAGGCTGTAAGTCTCAAGAATGTGGCTTGCAGGATCTGGGTGGGAAGCACCAGCCAGCTGTCTGCAGATGAGGCACGACTCTGAAGCCCAGAGGTTTGCAACTGCTGAGAGAGTCAGCTTTGAAGAGAGGCAGTTACCCCGGGACATCCACCACTTCCATGGGACCACAGGAGAGGAGGGAGTTTTACAGTGTCACAAGGAGAGAGTCTGGGCAAGGAGGAGGAGCAGAGAAACACCTTACTTTGGTCTCAGTTTTTATAAAGAAATAACAGTTTTTTAAATATCTTTTCTCAAGAAATAATATTTTAATGTTGTCTCACCTTTTATATGACCTCAAATTGCCCCCGACCCATAGGAAACAGGTGGAACTAGATTATAAACTTTATTTAAGGCAACTTTACTAATGCATAAAGTACCTTACTTACTGTGTCATCAGTTCTATTATACTATTTGCTGAGTTATATTTCTTATTGTACTCAGGCCTCTTTTGGAGGCAAATGACAGAAACCCAACTTGGCTAAATTAAGCAATAAAAAGGGGGGGTGAAGTTGTCAACTTGGGTAATGAAAACTTGAGGAGGTGGGATCAACTGTAGGGACAGGCTGAATCCAGGAGTTAAAAAAATGACATCAGTGTGTTCTCTGTTTCTCTACAGAATTCATTTTCAGGGAGACTTTCTCACATGGGGACACCCACTGAAGGGCTGTTGAGGTTTTTGGATACCCAGCTGCCCTCTGGACTAGTTGAGAGAAGGCTCTACTGCTTGACATTTTCGTGGCAACTCTGATGAAGACCCCAGCTTTGGGAACTCTTGAGCATCCTTGACCTACTCTTCCCCAGATCTCCCCATTCAGCAATTGATAACCAGCATCCACCCAGGGCTCTACCAGGAAACTCGGAGCCTTTCTTGGTTCCTCTCTTTCCTTTACCTTCAGTTCTAATCCACTGGCAAGTTCCGTCAGCTCTATCTTCAAAATGTATTCCAACCACTTTTCACCACGTCTGTCACTACTATCCTCATCTGAGCCACCAGCATCTCTTGCATGGACCAGTGAAGAAGCCACAAGAGAGTGGTTTGTCTCCCTACCAACATTCTTGCTTCTCTAAAATCCTTTTTCCACGTTTTGATTATAGAAATCACTTTCAAATGATCATAAGTGGAACTGTGTCCTTATCTGCTTAAAATCTTTTAAATTTATTTCCCCACTGTTCTGAGGCTAAAATTCCCATATCAAGGTGTTGTCAGGATTCGTTCCTTCTGGAAACCCTGAAGGACAACCTGTTTCATCTCTCTCTCCCAGCTCCTGGAGGTTGCCAGTAATCCTTGCTTTCCTCGGCTTGTAGCTGCATCACTCCAATCTCTGCCTCCCTCATCTCATCACGTGTCTCTGTGTCCAAATCTCCCTCTTATAACAGTACCAATTATTGGGTTAAGACCCACCCTGAGTTAGTATGACATCAACTTGATCACATCTGTAAAGACTCTCTTTCTGAACAAAGTCACATTCACAGGTACAAGAGGTTAAGACTTGAATATATATTCTGGAAAGATACAGTTCAACTCAGTACTTTATAACTTCTGCCCTTCCCAAAACTCACATTATTTGATGGGCAAAATATATTCACCTCCTTCTCCAACCCTTAAAAGTTTTAACCTATTCCAACATCAACTCTAAGTCTAAAATCTCATCTAAATATATTCAACTCAAAAAGCTCCAGTCTCATCTCCTACGTGTATCCGTACTTTGGTATCATCTAAATCAGGCATAGGTGAGACTCTGAGCATGGTGCATACTGGAGAAAAATTCCTCTCCATCTGTGGACTTGTGAAACTTAGAAAACAAGTTATCTGTTTCCAAAATACAGTGGTGGGACAGGCATGTGACAGGCATTTCCATTCTAAAATGTAGAATTTGAGAGAAAAAAGGAATTAACCCGAGACCAAGCTGGGCAAATTCCATTAGGTTTCAAGGGCTCAAAATAAACCTCTGTGGCTCTATGCTCTGTCTGCTAGGCCCACTGGCCAAAGGGACCTCAACCCTCAGGAAATTATAGGAGGGCCCAGCTCCCTTAGAGATGAGGCTGAAGGGAGGGTAGTACCCATTGAAAGGAGAAAATAGAAAATATCTGAAAATAAACTCCTCGTTTTTACATGTTGCTGAGGGTGGAACCTGAGGCGGGTCTCTTGGACTGACTTTAGCCACATGTGCAGCTGCAAATGCTCTGGTAGCCCCAGAGCCGCCCTGAGACGAGGAGAAGGGAAAGGAGGAGAAAGTCCTGCAGCAGATAAGTTGTTTGTGTTTGAGATTAGGGAACAAGCAGGCCGCCTTTGGGTGCGCAACTTGCACAAGGCCCCACATTTAGAACGACCCCATAATTGGTTTCATGCTCTTTCGTCGCCATCTTAAAATTCTTAATATTTGAACGTGGAAATCCCCATTTTAATTTTACACTGGGACCCCACAGTTATGTAGCTAGTTCCTAGTGTAATCATTTACTTATGACATCTTTCTATATAGATTGGGGGAAAAAACTGGAATCCGTACCAAATTATTTACATAGTTATTTCTGCGATGTGGGATTTAGGTCATTTTAAGTTTTCTTTCTTTCTTTTTTAAATTAATTAATTAATTGAAGAAATGATTTAAAAATTTTCCCCCCATTTACCTCCCCCCTCCCCTCTACCCTCTGGTAACCACTAATCCATTGTCCATGTCCATGAGTCTCTGTTGGTCCCGTTCATATGTTGCTTTTAGGTTTCTTTCTTTTTTCTTTCTCTTTTTGCTCGTCTATATTTTCTAATTTTCTATACTGTATTACTTATGTAAGGAAAATTATTGTTTTTACAAACTTTGTAAATTATCGATGAAATAAATTTCTTATAAAGTATCCTTTCCATCTTGAACTCAAATCAAATGATCCTATAGGCCTTGTTTTGCATGTAGAGTTTACTGAGAAGAGGTCATCTGTGGGGAAAGGGCTGAGCCAGGCAAGAATGCCCCCCTGGGTGGTTCTTCCACAGCCTCTTCTTCAAGCTTTTCTTTACTTTTAAATGTATTTCTTTCCTCTGACTTCTACCTCTTAACTTCCAAATGAATGAGGTGCTATTTCTCTTTTCATGTAAGAACATAATTCCATCCTTACCTAGAGGATATTTTCAGGATGAGAAACCCAAGGTCACCCTCATCCAATTCTTTGTCACGCAATGTTTTTCAGGATTTTTAAACTCTATTCATGCATATTATAACTTTCCAAACTTTGCTTATCTATGTACTTTGTATCTATACTTCAGCATCTATACTTATATGTCAGTCAACATGTTTTATTTACGAATTAGCTCCTTTTGTCTGCCTAAGCTCACAGCTCACTTTCCTTATCCTTCATCTTTGGGATTACCTATGGTAGCCATTCTCCAAAGATGGCCTTCAATGAACCACACCTCCCAGAATTCATGGCTTTGCGTAGTCCCCATCTTTTGAATCTGTGCTGGCCCTATGACTCACTTTAACCAATAGAATATAATGACAGTGACACTGCACCAGTCTGGATCTAAGCCTTCAGAAGACCTGGCAGCATTTGCTTTTTCACTCTTGAGAGTAATATTTAAGAAGACCCCTTAAAGAAGCGCAAGCTAGCGCCACAGTGAGACCATCTGGAGATAAAAAGAAAGATGGCAGCCTTCCAGCCAACCCTGCCAATACTTGAAACAAGTGAGTGGAGTCATCTTGGATGACCCAGCTCATGCCACCACATCAGCACATGAGAGACCCCCAGAGAAGAACCATCCAGCCAAGAGCAGTCAACCACGGAATCACGAGAGATGGTCAAACTGTTGTTTTCACCTCTTAAGTTTGGGGGTGGTTCGTTAAGCATTACAAATAATTGAGACACTAATTTGCTTCACCAAACCCCCCTTGATAGCTTCACAACACCCCCATCACCTCCATTACCTACGTCAGGTACACACAGGCTGACAATATATTGAATAAAGGAATTCCGAGTGGATGGAATTCCAAAATGTATCTTTGCTTACACAGTGTGAATTTCTTTTAAGAAGTTCCTTCCCAACCTTTAAAGCCTAGCCCTGGGCTGCCATTCAGACATTTGCCAATGATCTTATAATTCTGGCAGCTGTATCCTGCCTGACATTTTTGTGGACCTCATTTATATTTAAACTACTTCAATGTGGATATAGTAGCTTTGGTCTAAAACACAGAACGTCATTTAAAATTAATGTGTTTTGATTACTGCGAATGCCCTGTCTGATATTAAGGTAATTCACAAATGACATGATGAGACCCTTCTTCTAGGGTTTCAGGCTGTTCTGTAAGTCTATTATTGCTAGCAATGTCTTGCAAGCTTTTGAAAGTAATAGTCTATAGCACATGCCAGGGGGAAATGCCAATTTGAAGGACTGAAAGAAAAGTGTAACAAACCGCCATATTTGTTAGCATTTTGAGGTACAAAAACCTTTGTGAAATTTCAAACACCATCCATTTCCTCAGGCCTGTACATTCCAATGTGGTAACATAACACATCAGAATTCATAAGCTCTTGCCTGCAAAAATATTTCCAAGGAATGTCTCGTGAGTCCCCAGTGAGGGTCTCATGCCCACTCAGAGGGTACTCCCCGGTCTCTCCCTGATCTATCGCCAGATCCCTGGTCTCTGGGAGGGTACTCCCCAGGGATCTGGCGACACTGCCAGAACCTCCCAGAGCAGATGTTCTCCCCTCCGCTGAGGCACCAGAAACCTCCACACAGCCAAACTGTTCAGTGTTCTCTTTCATTTTACATTCTGTTAGGGAAATATAGCTGTGTCCTTGGACACAACATTTTCTAAAGTTTTTCCAAAACAGATCTTCCAGATTTACTCACCTCTCCCATGCTTACCACCGGGCTCACATGTAAACTCACTGGGCTCAGAGAGGACTCATCTTCATGGAAACTAAGTGACTGACACCGTTTTATTCTCAGAACTACTCCCTAACCCTATAACTCTGAAGTTTTAGTGCTAGGTCACACTTTTTAAGTTTTCTCTCCCCTTCGGAAAAGAATCTTCTAGCAGGCCAGCTCCACCAGCTCAGAAATACCTAGCCAGTCTGAATTGTAATCATGTACCAACTTAAATTCAAAGTGGGTCTCCTATTGCAAAAACATGGTAAATAATTGTATGAGACTCTAAAGACCTGAAATGTATCATAGTTCACTAACATTCCCCTGGTGGGCAATACAAAAACCAGAAGTGGGAGGCCAGATGCTAGATATATTCCTAACTCACTCACTTGTTGGATAACTCAGGTGAGTTAGTGAACCTCTCCTGGCCTCAGCTCCTAAATGATTCCAATCATATCAGCCCATAATTCTTCTTGACGATTAAGTAAACTTCATTTTCCTTCTGTATATGCTGGGAACATCCATCTTAGAGAGGAATGCAGGCTTGGATGAAGTCATAACAGGCTCCCTTCTCACTAAACATAACACATGGTGTGATGATGCAGGAGGCGCAGGTGGACAGCCTAGTCCTTGGAAGGTAGGCATGGAAACTGAAGCAATAAAATGCAGGTGCAGGACAGAGAACCTTGACTTTCCTTTGTAAAACAAGATACAGGGGGGAAAAAGATGTGGAAGAGACATTTCATTGAAATAAATCAAAGATAACTTCTTCTGAACTTCCTAATGGGCTAAAATAGGACATTCTTTTTACGATTAAGGTGGAGAAAAACTATTCCCTTGGGTGGCATGAACTGAAGGCAGCTTCTCAAGACTACAGAGAAGCCTTGTTTGTCTATATGATATAAGTAGCAGTTAAGATAATGGTTCACTTATTACATCCCAGACACTGAGCTAAGCATTTTATATGTATTAATACATTCAATCATGACATCAACCTCATGACATAATATTCCTATTGTCATCCCATTTTAAAGATGAGAAAACTGAGGCATAAAGAGGTTGATCTACTTGTCCAAGATCCACAGCTAGTACATTGCAGAAGCAGGATAGGAATTTAGGCAATCAGGGCAAGAACATTTTAATCACGTGGCACCAGAGTTTCTCAAGCTTCACACTAGTGACACTTTAGGCTGAGTAACTCTGTTGTGGGGGGTTGACCTGTGCATGGCAGGGTGTTTAGCAGCATTTCTTGCTTCTACCTACTAGATGCCAGTAGCACACCCCAGTTGAAACAATCAAAAATGTTCCCAAACATTGTCAAAATCCTATCCTGTTGAGAAACATCGTTTGGTACTAAAAGTCCCCACAGTCTGACAGTGGCTTCAATCACAGCTCTGACCAGCAGTTCCTATCCCCAGATTCCTTAGGATTATAAAGTAGGTTGTGTGTAGACATTAAATGAGTTAATATGATTATGATGCTTAGGAAATCTCCATACACATAGCAAGCACTAATGTAAGTACTAGCTATTATTATTGCTATTTTTGTTATTGTCAGCGTGACAGGAGAGACAACAGAGCGAAGTGGAAGGGAAGGTGCTCTGGACAACTGGGGATTCTCCCCACTCTCGGATAACCAAAACCAGGGCTCCTGTGTGGAAAGTCCGGCCATCAGGGACCAATTCCAGGAGCCATGACAAGCAGGATAATATTAATTTCTTTCCATGAGTTTTTATTAAAAAGTCGTTCTGAGTATGTTATCACTTTCCCATTCTTGCAATGAATGCTTTTCACTGGAGTCTCGGGTATCTCCTGCCTTGATGCAATCCAGTCACTGGGCTATTTGAAAAACACACGTCGTGTCAAACAGGCAATGGCTTAAGAAGCAAAAGGGTAGGGTCTGCGTAGGTTGATGTGTGAAGGGGCAAAACAGTAAAGGAAATCATATTTTGTTGTCCTATTGCTCAGAATGGGTCTCTAAGTAGACAGCCATCTTTAACTGATGACAGAGTGAGAGGGAAATCTTAAGTCAGGGAGGCTGGAGGATTAACACACCTGTGTGAGGTAAGCACTGGGACTCATTCCAGAAACAACCACAAAAGGCTTTCAAGAGACACAGAGACTCTGGGACGCTAAGGCACCCGCAAGACAGCTTTGTGAACTGCTAGGGAAAAATCTACCCTAAACCTTCACTGCTAAAACTAAGACAGACAGTCAGGGTTCAATGGCATCAGCTACTTTAAAGAAAGAAACATTAAAAATTCAGGGAATATGAGAACACAGGGGCAGTGGAAGGTTTTTGCCATTTTCGTTAAAAGCATCATGTCATCTTGGTAATGTTTACAGACATAGAAAAGCCATATTTGGGAGTCATAGATCAGAGCCGTGAGGAAATCCTTGGCTGTGGTAAAACGACCACCTTTCTATGTGTCCACTTACCTTTCCTGGGTCCCAGTTTCTTGATCTGAAATCACAGCTGTGTTGTACCTGATTTAACCTTTTTCACATGTAATGTTTAATTTAGTTCTCACAACACCTGGAGAGCAAGCATTTTTGTCTTTAACCGAAAGGTGAAATGGACGCTCTCAGAGGTTAGGTTATTTATTTAAAGTCCCACAAACGGCCCTATTTCCTTCTGCATACAAAAACAAGACAGAATGAGAGGCAAGGAAAATTATCCTTCTGGGATGCAGTTCAAAAAGGACCATTTAAATAGGGAGAGGAGCCAAAATTATCTGCAGGGTTATTTTAGAACAGGACTCAGGTTCTCAATTCAGGGGGGAAAAAAATGAACTTTTTAAAGCCATATAACCTATCTTGAGGCACTTTTTTTTTTTTTTTGGATTTTCAAACATTTAAAAAAATTGCTTTTACATGAAAAGCCAAGATTAAACTATTTTCAGAGTAGAGTGTTGGTTCCCTGAGTTATGGAAGGGTCTACGCTTAGTCTATGGGCTCCATTAATATTAATGAAGGGCCCAGATAAGTGATGATAACGGCAGTGGTTCTGGGCTAGTTCTCACGCCTTATATTTGCACCCAGGGGGGTTGGCTATGATTTCATGTTTAAAGAACTGAGCTTCGTGACACAATATATCTGGATCAGTGATGTATGTCTTCCTGCTACCGAACAATGAACTCTGCAAATTCATAGCTAAACACACACACACACACACACACACACACACACACACACACACACACTCTTAAATCAGCAAAAACCAAACTTGCTGAATTTATACATCTGTTTATTTTGTGTCTGAGTTTCATTTTTGCCACAAGGGCTACATGTTTGGCCTTCATCTGATTATTTTGCTGATGTCTAAAAAGCCTAGATATGGTGGTTTCTGGGAAAAGTAGCGACTGCACCTAATTTCCCCCACCCTATCCCAAGGTGTCCCATACCTTTCTGTCACAGTAACTACTTCTTCGCCTCTTCCCACATCCACGCGCAGCACTCTTAGTTCACCTGTCTCCTGTTCATGGACACATTTCTTTAGCAATGGGCTAAGAATCTTTGCATCTATACCTGCAAGAGTCTACATGGCATCCGCCATCATGCATACACAGGTCTGAATATATGTGCTGCCTGCTGCTGGTCAAGGGGTCGGGTATCGTTTTCAGACTTAAGGGGGATGAGCCACACTAGCCCTTTGTCTTGGATTCGCATTACACCACCCATAGGAATCATCTAGCTGTTTTGTAAGTTAAACTCCAAAGCGAATCCAACATATGGGCCTGCCTACAAACTACCCCAAAGTCACCATGTCCAAACAGCATAATTAGCTTGAAATCACAAAATTTAACAACAACAAAAAAAAACGTAAAGAAATGACCATTCACAATTTTAATTTTTAACAGAGATTAATAACTAAGACCAGGAAACTGTAAGAGGACAATTAATTTGACAAAACGATCATCATGACTTTTTCATTTTTGCCGCAGGGGCTACACGTTTGGCTACATGACTACAGCATGATTTTTCTTTCTCACAACATCTCACATAATAATTAGATATTTTTTCTGTACTATAGACAGTTTAAAAAAATATATACCAGGGATACATCCATTATACTTATCTTTAATATAACTTTCTAGCAGGCAATATGAGAACAAATATCCAAATTTCAAGCATTTATAATCTCCATATCAACAAGTCTACTTCTAGAAATTTATCCTTAAGATGTCACAAAGTTCTAACATGTATCCACATATTCACAGATGTATCATTTGTAATAATGAGAAAAGAAGCCATATAACTACTACTAAGAAGTCATGTGAGAGAATAATAAGAATGCTGTTGTAGGCATAGGAATTTAGGCATGATATGTTTCTAAATGAAAAAAAAAAAGGTTTTTGAAAGAATATATATGTAGGTTTGTTTATGCTTGTGTGTGTTTGTATGTATGTATGCATAGAAAAAGAAAACACCTAGAAAGATATTTACCTAAGATAAAAATACCTAGAAAATATTCAATGGGTTATCACTGGGTGGCATGATTAGAGATTAATTTTACTTACTTCTTTATAAATCTTTGCACTGTATAAACTGCTTTGCAAGTGAATAAAGGTAACACTATTTAAATTTGGGGAAAACACATAACAATAGGGGACATGCAAATATTAATGTCAAAATGAAATACATTACAGTCAACCACCAGAATCTACACCACAGAATGTCCCAGGCCTAATGCAGTGATTGAAAGCCCCCTCTGTGCTCACCCAAGCCCGGTGACTTGGTGAGGATTCGGGGATGTCATTATTGTAGGAAAGATTGGGAGCTTTTTTCACTGGTGTCCCTCCATACACAGCCTTGTCTCATTAGTGATTTAACTTTTGCCACCCCACAACCCGCGCACCCCCGCCTTCTTCAAAACTCACGGGCAGGCTGCAGGTGAATGATGGTCTGTCTATTGCCAGAAAGATGAGCTGAGCTGTCAGAGGAGTGGAGATGAAAGTGAGGAGGAGTGTGTTCCTCAAGGCAGATGCCATCCAGGAAAGCATGCCCACGTACCACACGCCTCCCATATCCACAAATGCATTTACTCAGTAGGACACAACCAGGTGAAACGTTCAGTACAGTCGTTTAGTATTCCATTGTAAAAACTGAAACAGACGCAGAAACTAAACTCAACCTTGATTTTTTTCTCTTTCTTTCTTCGGACCTTTCTTTTTTTCTTTATCTCTATCTCTCTGGCAAATTTCAAACTTTCTTTGTAACTTGCCATATGGGCTAAGCCATCTCTGAAGAGAAATGCTAATAAGCCTTTCTAAGTGGCAGGTTATCATATTTAAATTTCAAAGTTCTCTTTCTTCCCCTGCATTTTGGTCCCCAAAATGGAGTCCACTTTGCACACTCTTGGCCACAGGCGTGACCAGAATTCAGTTTGTGCCTCCCAACACTTCTGCAAACATCTACAATCTAATCGCAGCTGCATTTCCAACCTTCCAACCTGTCTTGGGCTCAGATACTCCGCCAGGCATGTGATGGGCCCGTTAAAGCTGCACACTAAGTAGAGACAGAACATGTAGATTTTATTTAAAAGGACACATGGCTACGTGTTCAGGAGGAAATGTTGTCATCCTGCTCAGGCCTGGACCCAGTCCGTGTTGGAGAACATGAAAGGACCCCTGGCTACGACAGGGAGTCACCATACACGCTCCTATAACCCAGTCAGGTACACGGCTTTTTCTGACCATTTTTTTCCCCTCTGATAAAAGTTGGTATCATTTCACACACATTTGGCACTGATAAAGATTGTTCCATTACTCCCTGTTTTGTAGGGATGAAGGAACAAGCATTTTATAACCGGGTTTCAACAACTTTAAAATTACTTCCTCAAATCTCTCTCCACCCTAACTCTATCTTCTTTACAAGACATTTTTTTTTCTTTAAATATAAATATGAAACCTTTTTCTATGACACACAAACATACCATCTGGACATATAGCCAGGGGTTGGAGGCTCTGCTCCATTTCTGAGTGTTGAAAATGGATTAAGAAACTCAAACTATGACTCTTTCAAAGCAATTTGGAGGCAGAGTTATCACCAGATTAGCAGGATGTAGGTGAAGCAACAATTCATGCAAAATGTTAAAAACCAGAAGTCAGGCCGAGACTCCGCAGCCCTAAGTCTGGAATTTCACCGCTCGCTGATCCTGAGGTTCAGCCCACTCGCCTTCACACCTGGGGCATGATGGCCAGTGCAAGGAGAGAACAAGGCCTGTGATCCCGTTAAGTTTATTATTGCTGTCGTTTATGTGTTTTTAACAACATGCTGCAAATGAGATTGTTTAATAAAATGTTCATTTCCCTCTATGTTATTGTCATGAAACTCAGTAGTGAAAGGGAAACAGTTAGATACGCAGTAACAACATACGCTGTTGGGTTTTACAGACTGTCTCCGGGTCTTCCAGAGGCGAATTTCTATTACTTTCACTCTCGGGTGTGATACAATGTGTTTGAGAAATACAAAGGGGAAAGAACAAACAGCATTTACTATCCAACTAACCTGTTAATGGAGCAATAGTAGTTGGTAACAACATTCACAGATATTAACCACAGCGCTGAGCCACACAGCAATGAGTGAGATTAGTTCCATTTCAGGTACAATAACAACAGGAACCAAGCCCACATATTTGTATCCTAGAGGAAGCTGAGGACAGATTGCAAAGCAAGTCTAGATTCAATATCAGACTGGAAAGAAGCCCTCTACCAGAAAATCAAAAACAAACAATTGCCAGTGGCAGCTTGCCCTGGGTTCGAAGTGTTAGGAGGCAAATGTTTTTGCAAAAGAAATCACGAGGAAGCAAAATAAAAATAAACTGCTCCAGGTCTAGGCATTCTTTGTGCCTGTGCGCTGCCTTTCTTTTACACAATTTTCAGGAGAATGGTTCAAAAATAAAACAAAACAAAATAGAACATGTTAAGGAGCCATATTTTCGTTGGCCCGAATAAAACAATTCGAGATCTCCCAAACAGATGTCTACGGTGTAACAAGACTTAATAATCTGCCTTACAACATTTCTAGTATTTACTCTATAATTGAGTCAAAACATAAAAATTGTAATAGAATTTTCTAAATTAAGACTACATTGGAAAGTAGAAATCAATGTTGGAAACTTTTTTTTTAATGAATGCCTATTTAGCTTTTATGGTACCCTGAAAACAAGCAACCCTGAAAATGTCTGTTTACTTGAATTTGATTTGACAATTTGAAATCTACCTTTTCCTATCTTTGCCAAGCTAATTCTACCCCTCCCTTGCACTCCCAATCACGGCCCTTTATGATTTCCGTTCCCCTTTACACCCGAATGCAGAAGCGAAGTGTGAAAAGCTGTTTTAAGTACTCAACTTTCTGGGAAAGGAAACTATCTGGCCATTTTTTTATATTCCACGAAATTAAAGTAATTTATCTGAGTTTGCACTAATGACAGTAAATCTCTCATGCTGACAAGTTGTGGTCAATTATCCTTTCTACAGTCTTTTAAATTCGAAGCACTAGGAAGTGCGTTAGTGTTGGAAACTTGTGGCTTGCTAATTCAAGAAATAGCTAACCAGCTTGAGAAGCTCTCTTAATGGTTCACCACCATGCTCTGCACCCCCAAACAGCTCTCCTAGGGGCTTACGAATGCTGAAACACTTCCGCTGGAATTTACATGAACTACACGAATGGAGGAAATGGTTTAAATAAAGTGGTGTGCTATTTATCCCTATAATGAGTAGTTTAAGGGGGACAATTAGGAAGGAAATTCTACAAGCCTGAACTCCAGTTACTTATTACTGCCACTGAAAGTCAATTAAAGTATCTAAGTAATTATAGGGATTGGGATCATCTGTCATCTGGCAAATCATATGAGAGGGAAGAGGTACTTGGTTTGTTTTGAAAGCGTGTGATCTAGTCTTCGTCATGTTGGTTAATTTTCGGACAAGGGAGCTTACTGATTCCTTTATCTTGCCCCACACATCTGCAGATCTGTTCACCTAGAGCAGGACACCAGCAACAGAAAAGTTTGCTGTATTTCCATCCAACCTCGGCTGCTGTGCAAGAAGCAAGAGTCGGCCAGGAGATGGGTGAGCAGATGCTCAGCTCACTCTTCCAGACCAGCCACCCAGGACATTGCTCTTCAACTCAAGAGCATAGTGCCTTATTCTTCCTTGTGCTCTTACTCTGCCAGCTCCTGTTCTCTTGTCTACTTCAAGGCCAACTGGCTCCCTACTACCCTCCGTTACCTCTCTCAGTCATCTTGGTCAGCTCACTGTCTCACAAATGTTTTCATCAGTATTTAAAAACGCTTCTGTGCTTTTTTTCAGCCTGTTACTTAAGATGCATTCTTTCCTTCTCTTCTGCTAGCCAAATCCTCTTCCCGCTTCGAGGCTCAACCAGAGTCCTGATTCCTCCTTCATGGAAAATTCAATACTAGACCTCTCCTTCTATGAATCTCCTATGAAGCTCCAAGTTCATCATCCAGTGGTTGTCAGATTGTGAATACCTAGCACAGGCTACATCTTAAGTCTCTGCTTCTTGCCCAGCATCTGGGATATATTTACACCCTCAAAGTGGTAATCTCCTGATCCTTGGTTTTTGTGGTTGCTGTAATACAGTCTCATGTTTGGTGGATGTCTTAATCAGCTGGCGTTCTTTCATTTGTCCACTCTGTTGTTCATTCAGCAGCATGTTTTGAATGGCTGCTTACAGCAGGACACCGAAACGATGCCTTTTAAGTTGGAATCCGGTACTTTCTCTCCTATCGCATTGCCTTGATGGGAAACTGCATTCGCTCACACCACCCTGCACAAATTAAGGAGTCTCTGAATGCTCATCGTTCCTTCCTCAGCTAATTCTTTCAGGGAAATGGTCATAAAAATACATAAAAATGAAAAAATGAGCTCTCTCCCCTGTGGTTCCACATGGCTCTCCTCAGAGCGCTCTCAGTCCAAACCAGGAGACAAAGAGAAGAAAATATTTTCAAATGATTTTCCAAATGACTTCAGTGCTTACAAAAGGTTCAAATTTGGTTCAAGGGATGGGCAAGACTTGGGTCAGCCAGCTATATGAGGGTCAGCCAGACACTGGGGTCAGCTGGTCATATTTGGATTGAATCAAGAGCACTTATTGTTCTTCACATCCCAAGACAGATAATGGAATTTTAACTTTCCTTCTTGCAACCTCTTTATGTTTTGAAAGTTCATTTCATCTTGGAGTCAGACTTCCCAGAGGGTCTATTTCTCTCGTTCTCCATTATCGTGGCATGTCCTTTGGTAGCTTCTGTTCTGCACCTGTGGTGTTTAAGCTTCATATTTTTACTAGCATTCACCACCAACACATTGTTTGTGTAAAAATGAACATATTGCGTGTGTCCAAGAAAACTGAGCAGGAGGAAACAAGAAATCTGACTGATGGGAAAATCCACAAAATGTTTTCACTGAAGCTTCTCGTTATTTTCTGCAGGAAATATTGCCCATAAGAATGCCTTGAACATAGAATATTCTCAGTCATCAAACATAAAGGCAAGACTGACAATTTCAGCGACATGGGATCATAGCAAAGGACTACTTAAAACCCTTCAGTGGCTCAAGCTGTCTTACAGCACTCGGCACATTGCACTGAAACTATAGTACCTGCATTGTAACACCCACACCACCAACAAGTCAAGGTGCATTCTGTGCTGGTCTCCCTTTACTATCTCCTGGCATGGGATTTTCTAATCTGAGTATACTAAAATCAGATCTCACTGGGCCCACTGCCTTACACACACACACACACACACACACACACACACACACACACACACACAGAAATTCAGACACCTTTTAAGTAATCAATTTGCTACATGATTGATGGGAACCCTTCTTTTAAATCGAACAACTTCGCAGATAATGATACATTCATTTCAGTCACAAAATATATATTTACTGATATCTATTATTACATGGCCCAGAACTAGGTGTCACCAAGACATGATCTCATTATTCATAGTGGTAGCAAAGATGGCCAGGGATCATCCTGAGGAGGTAGGGCTTGGCATGTCCTGTGGAGGGGGGCCCAGCTGCAGCCCTGGCCGTGCCCACTTCCCACTGGACACAGATGAAGGCGGGAGCATGAGTGGGTTGTGGTACCCTGCAAGCTTGTATGGGGGTGTGAATGTCTGAGATTTCAAGACTGAATCACACTCTCTCCAACACCAACAGTTTCTCTTCTTCTGTGATCACTGTCATTCACAGAAGCTTTTTCAGAAGCAAATGCCATATCCAGAAGCGTAGGTTATATGACTTTTATGTTAGTCTAGGATTGTCTGTGAGCTCGAGTATTTTTATTTGGGGATATTGCATTTTGAAATAAAACCAACAAAAACAAGGTCTCCTACAACTTACCAGAGGAGAATCTAGGACAGCAGGTCAAAGTGATTATGCAAATCTTAAAGAATGGTTGTGGTGCACTGAATTATTTTCGAAGGGAGCTGGAGAGGCTGCTAACCTTGCTGCCGATGCCTTTGGACCAGTCACCTGAGGGCCTCCCTTAGGAGTTGTTATTGTCCTTGTCAAAATCTATAGTTACAGTCATTCCTGCTTCAAAAAAAGAGGACAGAGACATAAAATGTCTTACAGGTGAGTTGGTCCACATTTTGTGGTTTTTGTATTACTTACGGTCATTGTAGCTCAGATATTAATCTTTTTTGTTAGGACCTCACCATGTAAACAGACATTCTTGTTACATAACCATCTGCTTTGTAAGTAGAGCACTTTTGGTTGGCCATGTTAAAGACCTGGGCATTGCTTTAAAAAACTTTCTGCTGGAAAGCCTCAGCTGAGACATCCTTTGGCCGGAATTCTACTGCTAAGCCTCATAGTCTGTGTACGCACACAGATTAATTATCTAAACAGGGCCCTAGACATGTTGAACCTTTATATATATAGAAACTCCAGTGGATTATGTATTCCTTACAGCTTCAGTTTAAATTTGCTCATCCCTTCCTCTAAAGAAGGGGCAAGATATGCCTTTTGATGACATCATTGATATTTCGGGTGGCTTCCTTAAAATCACATGGAGCTGTCAGGATTGCATGCTTTTAAAGATAACCATTTAGTCTAGCCAGACTACCCATTTTGATAAGATAAAAAAGCAATGAATGTAATCTCCCCAGTATTCTTAATATCACTGCTATCCTTAAAGCAATAAATAAAGTTTAATCTGGGAAATTAAACAGCTAACTGGTGAAAGTATCTCCTAAAGAAATGGAGATCTCTATGAAACAAATTGAATTAAAACTTTATTCCGTAGTTCTGTTTCAAAATGAGTTTGAATTTCAGAACGTGTCTGAAAATGACATTGTCTTCTGATATGATATGCCCAAGAGACAATCTTTTTAAAGATTTCACTAATTTAGATCGAGAAAATTTTTCTTATCTTTAAAATATAGCAGTGATCTAAAATGACCTTGGTGTGTGGCTGGTTTGTATTTTTATTAACATTGTATTACTATATATGTATTTTAAGTCTCGATTCCTCCATGAAGAACTAATGTATTAATGTCAATTTTCAAATGAAAAATTAAATGCCCAGTTTCTTTATTTTCAAAAATAAGAAGACATATCTCTGCACCAGGATGTTGGTCAAGCAACCTACTAGCCAAATACAAATAGATTTTTTTATCAAAACATTGTTGCAAATTCTTGTTTAGGGCAATTAATTTGGGAGAATTTTTGAAAATAGTCTAAAATGATGTAAAACTAGGTCTGGTAGATAGAGTGAGTTATTTGTAGTAACATTTTGGGTGATTTGTAACTATAATGCAGAGACCAATTTTCCTTTGGCTCAGAGATGACGCTACCAAAAGAAATTTTGAAAACGTTTGGAGAAAGGGCAGTAGTAGCAGAAGACACACTATGCACGGCGTCAGGCGTGACTGACTTAAGGCAACTCTCATTTGAAGTTAAAGATTATGAGATGTTTACTTACAAATCATCAGTTCAAGAACAGGATGGGAGAGGTCATGTCTAAAATATCTGATGTTTAAAATATCAGATTATCGAAGTAATTTATTTTTTAAGAAAATACATTTTGGTTTTGCAAACAATACCAGAGTGAAATTATTCTAAGATCACATCTTAAGCAAAGAATCTTAAGTGCTTTTTATTTTCTAGATTTAAAAATAAAAATCCCACACACCCAACATTCCTCTCTATACCTAAGAGATTAATTTCTCACCACTTTGGGTGATATCAGCAAAGTCATTCTGGGATTAATCAAAAATTTTAATGCAAGGGATATATGATATGGGAACACGAGTATATACATGCCACGATTAACTAAAAAGCATTTTCTTTATACATGAGTAAAATAAATAACTGAGCTGTCCATTAAACACTTATGAAAAAAAGCTTAGAAACTTGGCAAAATCTTTGACTTAAAAGAAGTTGATGTTAGTTGTCTTTGTTAGTAGTCCATTTATCTGTTAAGGTACATCAAAAGAAATTCCGTCTGAATGTATCTATTTTTATGTTTGTTGTTGCTAAAATGGACTTAAAATAAGCTGCATATACTTAAGTATACAATTTAATAAGTTTTATCATATGTAAATATCCATGAAATCATCACCACAATCAGTACAATGAACACACCCATCACCTCCCCACAAATTTCCTCATGCCTCTTTGTAATTCTTCCCTCTCCAGACAACCGCTAATTTTCTTTCTGTCATTATAGATTCTGTTAATATAAGATTTTATATGAATGGAATCGTACATTATCTACTTACTCTCTTTTGTCTGGCTTCTTTCACACTCAGCATAATTACTTTGAGATTCATCCATGTCATGTGTATCAATAGTTTATTCCTTTTTATTACAAATAATTCTATTTATTCCTATTTATTTGTTTAATTTCCTTATATGGCTATACCACAGTTTATCTATTCATATGTTGATGGTCATTTGAGATGTTTCCAGTTTTTAAATTTTTATTTTTAAAGCTGCTATGAACATTTATGTACAAATTTTTCTATAAACATATGATTTCTTTTTTCTCTTGGGTCATACATAAGTATATGTTTGACTTTTTAAGAAACTGTCGGCTTTCCAAGGCAGTTGCACCATTTTACATTCCCAGTAAGAGTGTATAAGATTTCTGGTTCCTTTATCTCATCCCCAATAATTGGTACAGTCAGCTTTTTCCCCAAGTTTAGCCATTCTAATGGGTGTGAAAAGATATCTCATTGTGGTTTTCAGTTGCATTTCATTAATGGCTAAAAATATTGAGCATTTTCTCTTGTTTTTATTTTGCATCCATATTTCCTCTTTAGTGACATGTCTGTTCAAATCCTACTAATTTTTATTGGGTTATTTATCTTATTAATTAGTCATAGTGTTCTATATATATAGTCTAAATACAATTCCTTTGTCAGATATTATATTTTCTAGGCTGTGGCTTGACTTTTCATTTTCATATCAATGTCATTTGAAGAGAAAAAGGTTTTAACTTTGATGCAATACCATTTATTGACTTTTTATTTGGTGGTTTGTGCTTTTAATGTCATATTTAAGAAGTCTACCAAATTAAAGTCACTAAGATTTTCTTCTGTGTTTTTTTTCTAGAAGTTTTATTGTTTTAGCTCTTACATTTGGACTATGATCCATTTTGAGTTTAGTTTTGTATATGATATGAATTAATGTCCAGGGTGTACTTTATTTTTGCTCAAGGCTACCCAATCGTTCTAGCGCCGTTTATTGAAAAGATTATTATTTCTCTCATTGAATTGCCTTATCTACTTTATCAAAAGTAAAGTGACTGTATACAGACTCTCTATTGAATGGGAAATCTCTATTAAGTAGAGTCCATTCCACTGACCTATTTATCTATCTTTATTCTAATACTACACTAATTGTCTATGTAGAAAATCCTACAAAATTTCCGACTTAGTATAGGAAGGATGGGTGATTTAATAAATTATACTGGTATAATTGGCTAATAAGGAAGAAATCTAATTAGCTCCTTACTTTAAACTGTTTGCAAAAAGCAATTCCAAATGGATTAACAATTAAAGAAGAAAAGCAAATTTCTAAACTTTTAGGGGGAAAAAATACAATATTTGTATGACAATAAGGTAGGGAATAACTTCATAAATAAGATATGAAAGTCACAAACCAGAAGACATTATAAATAAGAATTTTTAAAAATGAGACAAGTTAGAAAGTAAACGACAAGCTATATAACATGCCATGGATTGATATATTTAGTACATAAGGAGCTGTTACAAATCACCAGGAAAAACATGAAGACCACAGTAGGAAACAGGCAAGGGTAATGAACAAGCATGTCCCAGAAAAAGAAACGCATATAACCATTAAGCAGAAGGAAGAGTCTCAACCCACTAATATTTAATGAATCACATCTAAATACAATGAGATATCTAGTTACTTCAGAGATTGCCAAAGATTAAAAAGAGTAATAATATCTCACACCTTGGATAGTGTGGGAAAGGGGGCCTTTTCATATATGTTGTTGCTGTGAGCCTGTTATTGACACAATTTTCCTGAAGGGCAATTTGGCAATTTCTGTGAAAAATGCTATGAAATTGTTGACCTAGAAATGCCATTGCCATGAATATATCTTATAAAAATACTTACTCAAGTGCCTAAAGATATTTTTACAAAGACGTACATTGCAGGCTGGGTTATAATATCTAAAACTGGGAAACTAACAAAATGTCCCCTCATTGATGAATAGTTTAAAAATAAACAGAGAAATGATGTGTTCATATGACATGCTTTGCTGTTTTAAAAAGAATGAGGCTGCTCTAAATGTACTACCTGGAAAAGTGCCAGTGACACATTAAGTGAAAAAGCAAGTTGTAAAGCAATATATATGTATATATATATACACACACACATACATATAAAATGATCCTATTTTGTAAAGTGGGGAGCGGGTAATATGTGTTTGAATGTATGTGGAAGAAAGTTTTACTTAGAATCCTTAGTTCAGAGTGATAGAACTGAGCAAAATGTAGCATAAGCCAAAAGGGATGGTTTGGCTTAGGTCACCAGGAACCCATAGGTGGAGCTGGCCCAAGAGGTAGCTGGACCAGGGGGATCGGGCAGTGTCCTCAGACTGTCTTTTCATTGACTCTGCCTCCCTCTGTGTTTTGTCCTCATTGTTTTTTATCCCAGACAGCTGCCTCCCTCATATAGCTAAAAAATATAGCCACTGGTAAGCTGACTTTAGATCTTCCTAATAGAATGACCTGCAAAAGCAAGATATAGAATTTCCTGCTAGCTGTAGCAGGAACCCCAGGTAGGACTCTGAAAGTTTGCTTCCAAGCCAGTTGGGAACAAGCCCTTCCTTGAAGCAGTGACTGGGGCCAGGGCCAGGGCTCATTCTCAGTGGCAGGCAAGGCTCCTCATTCCTCTCTGGCAGCAGTGGGAGCATGGACTGGAGGCCGTTGGTTCCCAGGAAGGAATTCTGGTAAACAACCTGTGTCTACTACGCAATGGACATCGTTAACAACAATAACTTTAGGGAGTGTGTTACTGTTGTAATTGAAAAATGCCAAGGTTGGGACTGCAGAAAATGTGACAACAAACAAACAAACAAACAAACAAACAAACAAATCAGCAACTTAGGAGTCGTATCTTACCTCTGGTCTTAGTTTTTAAGATATTTATATGATATTTTTAAAAGATAAATTCATGCAATGTCATTTCTGGGTCTGAGGTTTCAGACAGTGTCCTCAGAGGGTGCCACTTTCAAGATTTAAAAAAACAAAGAACACACACGCATACACACTTTCCCATTATTTGGTCAAATTTTGGCCTATGCCTTTCTTGGCAACAAATTGGTTAATTTCTTCTGGAAAGATAACTGAGAGAGGAATTTTTATTGAAGAAGCTGATTCAACCTTTTTTGTGAGCGGAGACTCAGATTTGGTGAGATAAGTGAAGGGAATGCGCAGGCCTGGGGTGAGTGCTGAGGTGGCTCTGTGTGAGCTTGTCTCGGAGGCTCCCTCAGGGCAGGAGGACTGAAGGACAGGGCCAGCCTCATGGCTGCAACCCCCCGGGGATTTCTGACAGCTTCTGAACGGGCTGTAAACATCCCCAGGATAGGTTTTTCTGTCCAGAGAGCAGTTAGTGCACACTTTCTGTCACACTTTCAGCTGACTGCCTTCTTTCCTCCATCCTCCACACCCCCGCTACCCCCCTCCCCGCCAGAGCCACGTCAAAGAGAAACAGGAATGCAAGACCTAATAGTTAAACTCATTAATTTGGATTCCACAAATCCAGCATTTGAGATAATCAGGTAGGAGCTACAATGAAGTTCCTGTGTTCATTACCATTCAATAAAAGATTTATTTTGCAAATTACAGGGTAAATAAGTATGCAGAGGAATAGAGAAAGGTACTTTTCAAGCACCCTTTACTATTTCAGAAGCATCCATCAACAGGTAATCAACTGATAAAACCAGTGACTAATTATAAATCTCTGCTGTCTATTCAATTAAGGATTTTTTAAAAATCCTCTTCTACTGGACACGTCGTAGCCTGGTTCCCAGTTACTGTATATATTCTCAAAAGTAATTAAACTATGTATCATTCAGAATTTTTTTTTTTTAGTTTTTTTTTTCTTTATTAAGTAGCTTAAAAAATAATTATATTATGCCCATGGTAAAATACTCAAGAGTATATACTAATTCAGATTACCAGAGAGTTTTTATTGTAGAGTTGCTAACACTAGTTCTCAAATGTGATATCTGGCATAGTTATAGTGGTTAAGACTTTTGAGTCAGACAGGTCAAGTTCAAGTTCAGGT
Organism: Pteropus vampyrus; assembly: GCF_000151845.1. Classification (NCBI taxonomy): domain Eukaryota; kingdom Metazoa; phylum Chordata; class Mammalia; order Chiroptera; family Pteropodidae; genus Pteropus; species Pteropus vampyrus. The sequence goes on from NW_011888785.1 coordinate 16,354,194, forward strand.
TCTATCATTCGATGCCATCTTGGACAAGTTGTGAGGATCCAGTGGGAAGGTTGGCATATCGTAATCCACCAACAGATATTAGCATTTAATCTTTCTAGTTATATATTGGGTTTTAAATGTACCTAACTCTCCTAGGTCTCGAAGACATTTCCTTTTTAAAATTTTGGTCTAATGAGAACAGAGTAGGCCTGGCCCTAAATACACATCAGCCAAGTGTTCAACCGAACACTCTTTTGTTCAGTACAACAGGTCACGGAGTATCTGAGAGAAGAAAAAAAGTTATCATTCTGAATCAATCTGTCAACTTCTTAGTTCATTCATTTTGCAGGATCTGTGGATTCTTTTTTTAAGAAATGAAAGTTCCTACTGTCTTTCCATTAACAAACAAACAAATAAACAAACAAAATTCTTCTCCTTCATAGAGTTAGGCAGGGTTTAGATCTATTCAGCTTTAGAGTAGTCCACCAGAGTAGACCATTCCCATTTCAACGATATCCTAGTATATGGCACACACAGGCAATATTTACCCACAGACAACACTGAATGATGACCTAGAAAATCATGAGGCAGATTGAGCAACTCCAGTTAAGTAGAACAAGTGGTAAAAAAGTGAAATGACAAGTGACAAATTGGGAAAAAATATTTGGCACACATGTAACAAGCAAAGGCTATAAATTACTAATATCAGAATGTAAAAACAAACAAAAAAAATGTTTACAAATCAATCAGAAACATCCAAAAATCCAACAGAAGAGTGAACTTAGGTTATTCTCCGACAAGTCACAAAAGAAATCAAAGGGCCAAGAATATATGCAAAGAATCTGAGCCTCATTTATTCCTCAGGGGAAATTCAAATGAAAGCAACAGTGGCTCACCATTTTTGACTATCAGATTTGCAAAAAAGACTGATAAATATCTAATGTTAAGAATTTCAAGAATTGGGTATTCTCTTAAATGAATTATATTTACTTTTTATTGCTGCAGTAACAAATTGCCACAAACTTACTTGCTTAAAACAACACACATTTATTATCTTATAGTTCTTTCTGTAGGTGGAAAGTGCAACAGGAGTCTCCCTGGGCTAAGCTCAAGGTATTGGACTGGGCTGCATTCCTTCCTGGGGCTCCATGTTCTTGCCTTTTCCATCTTCTAGAGGACACCAGCATACCTGGACTCCTTCATCCAACTTTAAAGCCAGCAAAGTTGCACCTCTTTGATCATTCTTCTGTAGTCATAGCTCTCTATCTGACCACAGATGTGAAAGATTTCTCTGCTTTTAAAGATGCACATGATTAGATCTGGCCCAACTGGATAATCCAGGACAATTTCCCCATCTCAAGGTTCTTAACCTTAATCACACTTACAAAGTCCCTTTTGCCAAGTACAGTAACATATTCACAAGTTCTCAGAATTAAGACATGGACATGTTTGGGAAGGGGCATATTCTGCCTATCACACTAATGATGACAGTATTAGAGGGTAGTTTGGCAGTATATGCATACCCATTGACGCAGCAACTTAACATGTGGATATTCGTCCTACAGAAATACTTGCACATTTGCATAAAAATGTATGTCCAAAGATGTTTATTGCAGGTTCATTTTTTAAAGTAAAAGATAAGAATGCCCTTCGAAAAAGGTTGTTTAAGTAAGTTATAATATGTCCATATTATGTTATTAGGTAGCAGTTTAAAATATAGGTAGAATTCTATGTGCTGACATAAAAAGATCTCCAGAACATATAGTCATACAGTTAAGTGAAAAAAAGAAAAGAAGAAAAAACAAGTTGAAGGTATACTAAAATAAAAATTAAAACTTACAGATTAAAGTTTGGAAAATGTCTGGAAGAATTTCCACTAATGAAATTGATAAGGAATGGAGGGTATAGTCACTTTTTCTTCTTTATTAGATAGATGATAGACGATAGATAGATAGATAGATAGATAGATAGATAGATAGATAGATAGTTAATATATAGAAGAGACATGGAGATCTCTATCTCTATACATCTGCCATTTTTGAATTTTCACAGGAGTATATTCACATATTACTTATATAATTAAAATACTAAATTCTTAAAAAAACAAAGTGCACTGGATTCTAAGCCATGAGCACCGCTATGTGACTTGGGATTCTCACTTTGTCTCTCTAGGCTTGAGTTAACTGTAAATTTAAGGAGATGGACACAAGGATTCTAAATTCCAACTCTAGATTTGATGAGCAGATGTAGCAAAAAAAATTTTAACTCAATCTAGTAGTATTTTTGTCATTCATGAAAATGGAAATAGTAATTTCTTTATTAATTTCTAAAATCATGCCCTATATTTTCTAGAATGGTCTTGACTTTAAACATTGAAAAATTTTGATCCTGTAAATACATTAGTACTTGTCAAATTGTATGACTCAATTTGGATTCAGAAATATTATCTCCACAGGCATTCTAATACACTCCTGGGTGGTAATGTAAATTGGTACGTACTTTCTGAAAAGCAAATCTCAACAGGGGAAAGCTTTAAAGCAGTTTAATCTTTAACTGTTTAACCTAATAATCCCAAACAGTTTAAAGCAGTTTAACCTAGTAATCTCACACCTAGAACTTTATTTTAAGAAAAAAATTAGAAGCAATCTAAATGTTCAAAAAATAGGGAAATGGTTCATTAAATTAACTATATATGCAGGAAACACTGTTATACAGCCATTGGAAATATCTCAAAGAAATGTTAATAACACAGTGAAATTTACAATTAAATATTGAGTGAAAAAACCTAAAGAGAATATGTATATATTTCCTGTCTACTATATAAGTGTTATGCATATGAGCCTAAATAAAGATTGGAAGGGAATGTACCAGAATGTTAATGTTGGTTAACTCTAGGCTGTGATATTTAAAATATTGTTAAGCAATTTCCAATATTTTTTACAGTGAACTAGTGTTACTTTTATAATCATAAAGTAAAATTTTAAATGGTCTCTATACTTAAAAATTACAATAAGCTCTTCAAATGAAAAGTTTCACTGAGTTTATAGAAGAATTATTACTTCTCTTAACATTTGGAAAATCATCTCTTTTTCTTTCTTCTGCTTGCTTTGGGCTTACCCTACTTTTTCTAGTTTCTCAAGGTGGAAGGTTAGTCACTGAGTTGAGATCTTCCTTTTTCAAATATTGGTCTTTAGAGTAATAAATTTCTTTCAAAGCTTTAATTTAGCTATATTCCATAGGTTTTGATATAATGTATACTTTCTCAAAGTATTTTCTGCTTTCCTTCATGATTTCTTGGTGGACCTATTGTTGAGTATTTTTTTTTAATTTCCACATAATTGTGAATTTTCTTAATTTCCTTCAGATATATAGATTTTTAAATTAAATTCCATTGTAGTCAGAGAATATAATTTCAGTCCTCTTTAATGTACTGAGACTTGTTGTATGACTAACATCTGGTTCATCCTGGAGATTGTTCCATAAATTTGAGAAGAGTTTTATTGCTGTTGATTAGAGTGTTCTATAGATGGCTGTCTAATGGGTTTATAGTGTTGGTCCAGTCTTATTTCCATTTCCATATTGATCTTCTGCCTATTCTATTCTTTATTGAGATATTGAAGTCTCCCACTATGGTTGCCGAATTGTTTATTTCTCCCTTCAATTTTGTCAGTTTTTTGATTTATGTACTTTGGGGTTTTGTTGTCAGATGCATACGTTACATTATTGCTATGTCATTCTCATAGATTGACCATAGATTGGCCCTTTTATCATTATAAAACAATCTTTTTTCTCTAGTAACACATTTTGTCTTATAGTCTATTTTTTTCTGATATTAATATAGCCACTACATTTCTCTATTGGTTATTACTTACGTGGTATATATTTTTTCCATCCTTTTGATTTTCAACCTATCTGTATCCTTGAATATAAAGTATATCTTTTGTAGGCAGCAAGGAGTTGGGTCGTTTTTAAAATCTATTCTGGCAATCTCTGGCTTTGAATTGGAATGTTTAATTCATTTACATTTAATGTAATTACTGACAAAGTAGGATTTTCTATTTACTTTTTATGTCTTATCTTTTTTATTCCCAACTCATCCATTACTGCCTTGTTTTGTGTTAAATATTTTCTAGTGTACCAGTGTTGTTAATTTTACTATGTTTGGGGAGTTATCTTAATGATTGTCCTGGAAGTTACAATTAACATTTTAATTTAAAATAACCTAGTTTGGATTGATACAAATTTAATTTTAATAGCATACAAAATTTTTCCTTCAGCAGAACTCCATTTCAGCTGTCAACCCTTCCTGTATCAGAACAGCTGTGGAGGTATATTCATTATTTCATTTCTACTAGTGAGCACTTGTTATGTCTCACTTTAACTAATGAGCATGTCCTAAAGAATTTCTCATTTCTAGTTAGCAATAAATGAAGAGATAAAGTAACCAGTTTAGCTATTTAAGCATGGAATGTGGAAGCTCCATTTTATATAGGAGGTTTTGAAGGAGGCATCTCCATTCATTTAGCTTTTCCAGTTTTCATTTGGCATCTCATAAGGTGATTTTATGTGCAACCGAAAAAATGTTAAACTGTTTCCCACAGTGCTTTAAACAATGTATAATGCATTTTCAGGTACAAAGGGCTATGGAAAGATTTTCTGAAAAGCTTGAATAAAGGTGGGAATTTCAGTTTTTTATAAATTCTTTAAGCACTGACTCTAAGGCGGCAGCAGCAAGTTCGCTCTTGCTAGCTCTGAGCGCACTGTAACTCCCAAGCTGAAGAGGGATAAATAAACATTCCAGGGTCCACAAAATGAGAAAAATATATGTGCAATTCATGTGTCACTGAAACAGTTCTGCAAGTTTTGTCACCAGGAAGTGAGAAAGACAAATCACCCTTTACATATACATTTACACACACAAATTTATACAATATATAACACATCAATTTGTATTGCAATGATATTTGGCCATGGACTGAAGTAGAATGTGTGGCGGACATATAGTAGTTTCTGAATCGTTTTTTAAACCATGTATATCAGTTTGATTCAAAATAGCTTGGTGTCGGTGTTAGGCATCTGTGAACTTGAGCCACAGGTGCTGCCATTTACTCCCAGCATGCTTTGGTACTTCATCTCTAAATCGTTTAATCGCTCTATGCCTTAGTTTTCTCAACTAAAAAATAGACTTAAATTTGGTACCTACCACATAGAGCAAATCGCATAATGAATCAATGTGATCAGTTATTACTAATAATATAGATATTAATAAAAAATAACGGCAACTATTTTGCATATCTGCTACATGCAGACCAATGTACCAGAGCCTAAAGACAAATGGTAGATGGAATATATTAAACCCATTTCATTCAAATATGCCTCAAGATAAGTCTGAGAAATGAGGAATAATGACATACAGAATGTTGATGCAGATCAAAGCAAATCTCGGTGGAATTTTTAGGGGAATTGGGGGCAACAGGATTAAAGTAGAAACAGAATTGGAGTTGGAACTTGTCTATTTACCAGTTTTCAAAATACTAATGAAAAGAAAATAGCTACACTGTACTTCTACTTTCTTCAATACCCTAAAGATATTCTATTAGTATTAGTATGTCTTTGAGTTCAAAAATAGATTACTTTCATTTTTCATAACAAAAGTTTCTTTAAAATTATACATGAAAATATTTGTGAAGTAAATTATGTTTTAAGTGGTTCTGAATGAGCTTTGTGCTTTCCAGTCCTCACATTCTGTTCCTTTCACTCCCTACTTAAAATATTTTCCCATCCTTTCTCTGTGAACTCAAATCCTGTCCAGGCTCTCCAGCTCACCGCCAACACCACTTCTTCTCTGACCCTTCGCTAAGGTCATCCCAGTCCTGTTTTTTCTACTCATGTGAATTACTATAAGATCTTCATCTAATTATAAGGAAATTCAACAAGCAATCACTGACCAGTTATAATGAGCCAGGCACTGGAATTGGTGCTGGGGATATAGAATTGAACAAGATACCATCCCCACCCCTCGCTCCTGCCTGCTCATCTTAGGGAATGTAGAGTCCAGTGGCAGGAGACAGGTGTACTAAAAAATCATTATTCCAAGGAATATCTTTTATAAAACGTAGGGCACATTTATAGAGAAATACTTCCTTAGAAAGAAAACAAATCACTCATTAATTTGTCTTTTTGATAAATCTGGATTTTCATGTGTAACATAGTGCTCAGCCAGGCTTTTAATTTATTTTTCAGAGATGGAAAAGTGGCCTATTTAAAAGTAGTTTTTGGTTTTCTGTCTCTACACTTAGAGGAGAAATTCACCTTTATAAGAAGACTTTCCTTTTTAATTTGGGAAAGCATTCTAACATGTATTTGATTATACAAAGATAAAGCCCAAATGCTACTCTGGCATTGGGACACCGGGACAAGAAGTCGCCAAACTATTTTGTATGAAGATATAAATATTTGACTTCACCATGGAAAGAGTTATATCTGGTATAAATTAGCTTTTGCCAAAACTATGGTGTATAACAAACAACCTCAAAACACAGTAACAGAAAAGAGTTATTGTGTTTTCACAGATCTGTGAGTCAGCTTGGCTGGTTTTGCTTCACAGTGCAGGTCTGCAGATCTGAGTCTTTCTTACATGGTTTTCATCTCTTTGGTCCCAATAGGCTATTTAGGACACGTTCTCATGGTGATGGCACAGGCACATCAAAGGGCAAGTCCAATCACATAAGCACTTTTTAAGCTGATTTTTGCCTCACAGGTGCTAACATCCTACCAGCCAAAGCAAAACGCATGGCTGAGCTCAGACAAGGGCAGGGAAGCATGCTTTGCCTTTAGCAGAAGAAAACACAAAACAATAAGGCAAAGGATGTGGATATAGGAAGTGATGAAGTATTGGGTCTAATGACTCAATCCACCTGACAGCTCCATAAATATATTGATTGAAATGTGTTCGAAACTTGAGAGAAAGATTTGGGATTTGGAGTTCCTCTTATTAGATCAGAGAAAGGAGTAATTTGAGAGATGTAGAAAAGACACGCTTACAGCAAAGCATGAACAGCCCTCATAATGTAGGAACAGATGGAAACCAACAAGAGAATATAACATTTTGATATACCCAAGTTCTTTGGTAGAGTTTATTAAATGTTATTGCTTGATATTAGCTGGGTTTGGGGAACTTAAGACGGGCCCATGAGCAAAGTTGGAAGATTGGATAGACTAGTTATTCTTTGAATGATTGTAGTGTTTGTTTACAATGAGATACCTGACCAAAAGCGAGCAATAATGAGAGTGGATCATAGGAAACGAGTTTTCCTCCAGGGGTTTTAGAAATATTCCAGATGGGCAACTCTGGAATAAGAACAAAACTGTAGTATGAGGTGTCAAATCAACTCTGAAAAAAACACTGGAAAAACAAACAAACAAAGTTGTCCAGCTATCCCATCTGGTTTACTCTTTTCCGTCACAGATTTTTACCTCATGCTTGGACTGGACAAAATCACCTTTTCACCTGAGAAAAACAGCTCCAGCAGTGACCTTCCCTCCTTCACTTTTATTCTCTAAACTTGCTATTCAGAATAACTTCTTGAAGACTCCCCAGGGCTGAGAGAAACCTAAAAAAATTCTTTGGAAATGTTAATTTACCCTAGTGGTGAAGATGAATGCCAAATCTTCTCATCCAGCTACTGTAGGACTACAGACTGCCAGAGAGCTTCAATCCAAAGTGGAGGTGTTAATCACCCTTGTAAAGAAGAAAATGGTCAGCAGGTTGAGTAGATTTTTGCCCTTGCCCTGTTGTACTGAGCTGAAAGATCGGTATTATGAAGCCATAAAGCAGACACTAGACATTATTTTTAGTGTGAAGGGATTTCTACCTAAAATGGAGCTGGGGATATGAAATGAAGACTCTTATGCATGCTCCCTCAGGAAGATACAACTTAAGAAGCGAGAGACTGATTTCCCTGTGAATGTCTGACACAGAAAACTGGAACTTAGCTCCTGATGAATGAACATCTGCCTAGCATCTCTCCCCAACCTCAAGCAAATGAATTTATTGTGTCTTTGCCCTTCTTGCCCATAGATACTGCCGCCCCAAACATTTACTCCTGTAATTTGCTATAGATTCCGTTTCAAGAATTGCAATTCCTCTGATTTTCCTGAATAAACTCTATTTCTGGTAACTCGAGCTTGCGTCAGTTTACCTCTTTATGTAGGTCAACACTAGGCAACAGATTTTAACCGTTTTCTGTAGCTATAGCATAGTACATTGCACAAAGTAAGCATTCTATAAATATTCATTGAAGTAATGATTAATTCTATAGGTCAGTGAAAAAATACTCAAATAAAACATAGGAGAATAATAAATAACCCTAATGTTTTCATTGTTTCAGATTGATTTTTGCAACCTGAGGGTATGGCCATCCTAGTTTCTGTCCTATATCAAATTTCCTGGCTCCATCCCACTCTATTTAGGGCCAACTCTATTAAGCTAAAACAGGAGGTTTAAACTAAAACATGTTAAGAGAAAATACATAATACTTAAACAAAAAAAGGAAAAAAATTTCTTCCAGCAGGCAAACAGTTTAAGAATGTTAATTGGAACAAATTTTATATTGCAATCTTTTGTCACATTATAAAATAATCTCTAACTAACTGTAGTAATTCTTTTGCTGAGAAGGCATCATTTGTTAGCAATATTTAAGTGAAAGGAGAATAATGGTTGTGTTCTTTTGTTTAAGGGAATCGAAGTGACTTGTACATGTGTTAAGAGATGACATCTTCTAAACTATTATGTCTGGTTTAAAACTAAATTATTTTTAAACTAAAGTTGGAAAAATGGTAGTCTACACAGAAGTCCCCAGCCTTTTTGGCAGCAGGGACCAGTGCTCCTAGGAGAATCTAATGCCTGATAATCTAAGGTGGAGCTGAGGTGGTGACGCTAGTGCTGGGGAGAGGCTGCAAATGCACATGAGGCTTCCCTTGCTGGCGCTCACTTCCTGCTGTGCGGCCAGGTTTCAGACAGGCCACGGACCCATCGGTACTGGTCTGCGGCCGGGGGGTTGGGGACCCCGATCTAAGGTATTACTCAATTTATAATCTATCATTCTCATTAATAGATTCATTGAATATGTAAAGAAAATGCATAATCTCAATGTGTTAGATTTTGGTAAATTTCGAAGACTTGATTTCACACGATCCTCTGATTGCAATTCAATCAGAGGATTGAATTTATTGTAGAAGAGATAGTTTGCTCTTGCTCTCAAGAGCCAATTTTTCAATTTTCAGGAATTTTGTGGACCAGTTGTAAAAACACCCATTATTATAAATAAAATTATATAAATTTACAATTAAATTAAAAACGAAACATAAATACTCAAAACTCATCATTTTCTGGTGATTTTACTACATCTTGCTACTATTTATACTCTAAGGTAATTTACATCTTGTATCTTTAGGGAGGAAACATATAATAGGGTGATATTGGCAGACTTCCTCAACTCCTTGCTCATTGATGTCATGTTGAAACTGGCCATGGTGGGAGTATTGTCCTGTGGAAATTAGAGAACACTAAAAATCAAGGCTTGATTTACTGTTTTCTTGATTGTCCAAACAAAGAAAGTGATGGAGAAAATAATAAAAATAATAATAATAACAACAACAACAACAACAATAATAATAATAATGTGGAATAAACTTAAAAGTGTGTCCAATAAATACATTGGATAGCCAAGGTGTTAGAAATCTGCCAGAATACCACTGTAGCCAAGGATTCAAGATTTTCAGGTACTTTAGCCTGGAAGTCCCATCCCACATGTCAGAGTCTGTTCTCTAACAATGAAAGCCCTGACTTTGAGATAGAAGACCACCTTCAATTGAGAAGTTAGCATATTTGGTTTTTCTTCTCTTTCAATTAAGTCTTAGGCCTGTTCCTTAGCTTTATATCCTTTCCCACTGCAGGAAATGGGAGACATATTATATGCTATCGAGGAGGGCCCTTGGTTTTTAAACTTGACTTTTAATTGTTAAATAATTACCCACAGCATTAAAAAATTAAATAAATTTCCCAGAGTGTCAATTGAGTTTATTAATAGCCACTGCCCAATTCCAAAGTCCTTATAGAATCTACTTCTCCTATACTTCTCTAATACCTATATTTTATACCACTAATACATTTATTTTCACTAGTATACTATCTTGGTTTACCACCAATAAAAGTCTTAACAGTGCACTGCTCCCTAGTGTGAAGGACAAACCACACACCACCACTGTTAGAGTCCTCATTGCATACCATTCAACAGGTGGTTCTCCTCTAAAATTTCATTCAAGCATCTATTTTCTCATTGCCACTCCTGACACCATCTCAGGTTGGGTTCCCTGGGAAGCAGACTATGAGACAGAGCTTAGTGTGCAGTGCGTCAATAGGTAGTGCCCTTGAAATCAACCCCTGTGGAAAAGAGGGAACAGAGGCAGAATTGGGCAGGAAAAATGTTGAGTTCTGATATAGTCTCAAAGAAGGCTTCAGCCAACCCATGTTCTGAAACTTGGGTGGTCTTTCAGGGTTGTCTCAAGTTGGGTCATGACATCCAGGCCTTTATACCCTTGCATTGATCGGTCTTTGCAAATGGAAGGAAGGGTGGCCTTGCACAATTTTCTTGGCTGTTAGTGAAAACTATCTTTGGCAGTATTCCTAGTAGTCTTCATTCCAGAAGGGAAATCTGGGTAGCAAAGCACAGCACTTACCCAGGTGCCTGTTATGTACCAGGCACTACTCTAGATGCTAGGGATATGAACAATAAACAAATCAATAAGAAAACACATCGCATGTCAGATGGTGATGAGTGTTATAGAGAGAAGTAAAGCAGAGTCACTCACCTCCAGCAACACAATATCCACGATGGTCTTCAAATTGACTCTGCATGTTTCCATTCCAAGCTCTTTTTACTATTCCCTCTACTTGGAATGCTCTTCCTTCCCATGACTTAAGGCCTCACTCCTTTAAGGTCTTGGCTCAAAAGTCACCTTCTCAATAAAGCATTGTCTGACCATTCTATAGAAAAATGTCAGTGTTTCTCCCAACATACTCACATCCCAGCAATCTCTACACCTCTCACCTGGCAGTTTTCTCTATTCTCCTAAAACACCTGTACTCTGCTCCCCTGACTGAGGCCCAAGCATCCTTGTTGGGCCTTGGTAAAACACTTCTTTTACTTTCCTTTATTTCCCCCAAACAAATGAAACGTAACAACATTAAAGAGATTGGTTACTCTGCTTAGTTCCCCCACCCTGCAATCCTGCCCCATCCTACCTGCACCCTCACCATGAAATGATAAAGTAATTTTTCTCAACACAGGAAATCAACTGGAAAAGAAATGAATAAGAAACCCTGATTAAAGCAGATCAGGAGAAAATGATTTTACATGTCTGCAGAATGGTGTACACGCACACGACTGGTTTCCTGTGAGACAGTTTCGCTCCCTCTTCTGCAGGAACCCACTTTCCTTAGCAAAGTCCTCCCTGGCTAGGTCAAGCCCTGTTTCTGAGTTATCTTTAACTAACGCGGTTATTTGTTCAGTGATTGTCCCTCCTGCATCCCTGACTGGATTTGAATGCTTTCATACTTGAAAAAGATCTCTCTAAATCCTTTTCAATCTGTTTTTCTCAACAGATTAGTAGTAGCCTGAGCTCAGGCTCTGGAACATGGGGTGGGGAGAAGTTTGAGCACACTTCTTAGAGTTAGATTCTCAGTATAAGTTAAAAACAAACAAAATATTTCAGATCTGAGAAAAAGAGGAATGTCATCCTCTCTAGGTTGTATAGTTAAGTGCACATCAAATTTTCTCAGAAAAACACAGGCATTTTCAACATGTAACTATAGTCTTGGTCACTTTCAGGGGTTAGGTACTTGATGCCCTTTCGAACACATCTATTTTCCTTCCATTTCACTTTCTTCTTTTTTTCACAGCCAACCCCCTACCATGCCCATTCCAACCCACCACCCTCCATGCTCCAATTCACAAATTAAAGTGTTTCTGCTGGGAGCTATATATTCCACCGGATGACAGGGGTTCACCACAGGAGTTCATGTAGCTGAAGTATCCAGATGGTTGTCATAATTCTTCATTTTACTTTTTAGTATGTCTGGCTATCCTTTCTCATTTTATCCATCATCAAAACATTTTGAGTCATCATCTCCAAAGAAAGGAAAGGTGAAGTTTCACGTAAGGTGTTCCAAACCAACATAGAAATTACACTTGAATTCAGAAAACAAGCTTTCAAAATAAGTATTGACTGAAGTAAGATTAATATGCCTTTAAAATGTTTATCTCTTCTATATGAATAGGCTTATTAGTTTCTGAACAAATATTTATTGAACACTTACTATGTGCCAGACGTTTTCCTTAGTACTTGGTATATCAGTGAACAAAATGAAGACCCTGACACAGTGAAAACTTACATTTTAGATAAAATGCTGATAATAAACACAAACACAATAAATAAGCAAATTACGTAGCCTGTTTGAAGTTTTCCAAGTAATACGGGAAGCTTTCCCACATGGAATGGGGGGAAAAAGAATGAGAAAACACAGTAAAGAGGATCAAGAGAATGGGAGATTTTGGGGGTACAATGTAAAGTAGGGTGAACAGAGCAGGCTTTATTGAGAAGGTAACATTCATATAAAGAGGAAAGGAGCTTCTCAGGCTAAAAGTAACAGCCAGTGCAAAGGCCCTGAGGTGAGAGTTTGCCTGGCATGTTTGAGTGACAACAAGGAGACCAACGTGGCTAGAGTGGAGTGCATTCAAGGAGATGAGAAGGAGAAGGCCCAGACAGGGAATTTGGGTTGGAAAACATTGTAAAGACTTTGGCTTTTATTCTGAGTAAACTGGTGAGCCATTAGAAAATTCTGAGCAGAGATGTAATCTCATCAGATTTAAACTTAAAAGGGTCACTCTGGCTGCTCTGCTGAGAAGGAACAAGGATGGAAACAGGAACAGAGGTTAAGAAGCTGGTAATGGTGGTGCATACCAAGGTGGTAGCAGAAATGGTATTGAGAAATGGTGAAGTTTTGGATATGTGATGAAGGCAGGGTAAAAAATGTCCTGATGAATTGGGTTTTGGGAGTGAGTAAAAGCTGAGTCAAAGATGATGCCAAAGGGGTAGCCTGAGCCCCAGAAGGAGGTGTTGCCATCAACTGAGATGGGGACTGCTGCAGGGGGCGCAAATGCAGGGCCATTATCAGAAGTTCAGTATTTGACATGTTTAATTTGAGACAACCAAATGAAGATATGTTAGGGACCTATACTTAAGGCAAAAATCTGATTGGAGAAGATGGAAGAAGAAGAATCAGAAATGGCAAATAGAGACATCCCTTTCAAAAAATTTGGCTGCAAAGAACCCAGAGAAATGGAGAAATAACTTCTTGGGAAAGATGGAAGAATAATAGCATGTTTGTATGCTACTGGGAAGGATCCAGTAGAGAATAAATACCTTGATAAAATAAGAGAGAGAAAGAATAATTACTAAAGGAGTCAAGTGAGAAGGAATGGGATCTAGCACACAGGTGAGGTGCTGGCTTTTGCTGGGAGCATGGATACTTCATCTTTGTTAGCAGGTAGGACAACGCATATGAGGAGGCAGATGTGAGTGTGGAGATGTGATTGTAAGAGTCAGTAGAAGTTCTCTTCAGTTTTCTGAGTAAAGTAGGATACACCTATCATCAGCTAAGATGATAAAAATGAGGGGAGGAGATATTGGAGGTTTGAGAAGAGAGAAGGTATCAAATAGTCAGCGAATAGGCAAGTGAATGGACTAGAGAGATGTAGAATGGTTGCTGTAACCGCTAAGGTTCATTGAGTTCATGCTGATGAATTTAAAGTGAAACCAATCAGCACAGTTGCGTTCCTCTCCAGCCATGGAAAGTCACTCAGGTGCAAGTACGGTGCAGGTAAAGAGTTGGATTTAAGTGGCACTGTGGTTTTACCAAACAGGACAAAGCAGAAGAGGTGCAAGGAAATTGAAGATATGCGCTATTGAGAGTGAATGTCATGGATGGAATTCCACTGAGTAAAAAAAAGCCAAGACATGAAGGAAATAAGAGATAGTGAAAAGATGGTAGAATTGGAGGTATCAGTGGGGTAAAAGAATTATAGTCAGAATACTAGAGGAGTGATCCAGAAAGGGAGGAGATGTTAGTCACTGTGGGATACAGGACACTGAGAGACTGGGAATGACATGGTCTAGCAGCGTCTGACCTTGAGAGTGGGTGACTGCAAAAGGGGAGGACAATACCACTAAAGAAAAAGGGTCAGGCAGCTGAGAACCCAAAACACTGGAAAGATCATTCACTGCATATTGAAACCACCAGGCAAATGAAGTTAAACAAAGTACTGGTAAAACAGTGCAATGAATTATTAAGTCCCTAAATGATAAAAAAATGCTAAGGGTGGAAATCTAAGATATACAATTTTGTATGCAACCTATGTATGCAGTCCAATCTCATTACTTTAAATATGTATTGCTGCATAGAGAAAAGACTAGAAGGAAATAAAACAAAATGTCAGTGGGTTTATAGTTATGTGAAGTTTATTTTTTTTGTTGTATCTTTTGTGATTTTCTAAATTTCTTACAAAAACAGGAGAATATTATATTAACAAAAAAAAACAACAAAATAGAGTAAACATTATAAATCTAGTGCATTAAATTTCCTAAGACCATTTTTCAAAATAAAAAAAAAAAAAAACAATTTAGTCACAGCTCTCAGATTTCCCGATGTCTTCTAGATGATAGTTTACATAGGCTATGTGAAACATGACACAATTTTGTGGCTAAAGTTTGAATTTTCTTTCAACTTGGGAGGACTTTTTCTTGTACAATAGATTTTCTTTTCAGTCAACTGGGACTCTAGGAATTTGCTTTTCTGCCCAAAAGTTTTATAAATGGGTGTTAAAATTTAAAATGATCTTTCCTTCTGGATAGGACAAATGTCTTTTACAGAAGATATGGGAACACAGTAGCTATATTTCTAAAGCTTTAAGCATCTAGATCTGGCATGGAGAACCAGAATGGTTATAATTTAGATTACTTCTATAGAGTTGCTGACATTCAAGACTAAGTTAGTAGAACAAGGCTTTTGATAGGAGGTTTTTGTCCTCTTAGTAAAGTACATTGTGACTGGGCATTTTTTAAGAGAATTCAGTTAATTTTAAGTTTGTTATTAAGTCTGGCTTAAAGTAAAAGCAAACACACACACACACACATGCACACACACACTCACACACACACTTCTCATCCCTCAGGAACAAATAAATGTCAGTGTTTGTGAACATAGTGGTTGTCGATTGTTTCACTCTTACTTCCAGATTTTCCCAAAGAGTTTTTTTCCTGACCTGGTAAGGGAAACTACAGGGGAAAAGAAAAAGACCTCGTCTGACCCTCAGTAGAATAGACTTCTACCAGGTCCTTATCTCTAACACCCTCAGAAGTTTCATGTTGACAACAGAGGAATAGTTTAGGAAATATACTATGAGAACAGGATTCAGGGTTGAACCATATGACATTTCGGAAAACAGAAATCTCATACTGACCTAGCCAGAGAAACAAATCCTGTTTACCATTTTAAAAGATTTAGTTTAGTTTTAATATGTAAGGTTAAAGAGGAAATCTTTTCTTTTTACTTTAAAGCCCGTTACTATACACTTGACAAGAGAAAACTAGAAAGAAAAGATGATTGAATTTCAACCACCAAAAGTTTGTGTGTCTAATAGCTTCTGCGAAAAAGTCTCTGGGGGTAATTTTGAGAGGAAAAAACATTTCTAAAAGTTGAAAAATATCAGTTTTAAACATGAAATTTCATAAGTCTTGAGGATCAAGGATCACATTGCTGTTTCCTTGACTACTAAATCCTTTAAATCTTTGGCACCCTTTTCCCAAAACCTAATGCCCAGTGCCTGGCCAGGGAGGGCAATGGGGATGCTGATCTGTAAAACATTGCCTACAACTCATTTTGTCATCACCTCTATTCCTAACCACAAAGCCAAGGTAGGTGAAAAAGAAAACTCTTATTTCTACATTAATTTTGTATTAGACCTTCCACTCAAAAATGTAACTTTGAAGTGTCCAGGCAACTTATAGCCCTTCTCATAATAATTCCACTTTTTTTTTTTCATTCCACTTCTATGGTAGTTGAAGCAGCCTGAAAGAAAGAGGAAAGAAAGATCTGAGAGATAATCTAGAGCCCAATCTAGCAGACTCGGAAGGTGCATGACTTACCCAAAGTCATAAGGCTGAATAAGAACACTTGAAACCTCAAGTTAGGTTCTCTTGTGCACATGTATCTACAGTATAGAGTCTCTCCTTCATACACACACACACACACGTACCCCTTAATATTAAAGATTAAAAGATGGGGTGGCTCTATAGTGTAGTGGTTAGCACGTCTGCTTTACACACAGAAGGTCCAGAGCAGGTCCAGAGTTAGCACCCCAGGTGGATCCACAGTCCAGGCCCTGGGTGTGCCGGGCCCCCCGAGTGCACCGGGGGTGCCAGGCCCCGGGTGCACGCCACCAGCATGTGGCGGGGGGAGACGCCTTGCCTTCAGAGATCCAGGTCAGGAGTGCAAATGGGGCAGGAGTTGTTAAAGAGGGGGAAAAAATAAAGATTAAAAGAAACAAAAACAAAAAACTTGGCTAAAGTTACTGGCTCAATCATTTTGCCCCCTATAGACTGCAATTCCTTCCTATTTAAATGTAACATTTTAATTGCATGAGTTCTTACACTTTGTATTGTGAACAATCCTAAATGTATAAATATTTCAAAATCATGTGTTGAGCAGAAAAACTTGTCTTCGTATATTAACTTTGAATTTTTCAATTTCTTCCTACATGAGCTCATGAAATTTCTATTTATTCTAAATGGAGTAAGAACTTAGTTGTGCAATCAAAGATTGCCAAGAATCTCTGGCCTACATGTTCTAAATAGATGGAAGTTTGTACAACCTATGTGCTTTGGGCAAAAACATAATCGTTTAAATTTAAAAAGCTATATAATTAAAGAAACAGTTTATATTAAAGTCAAGAACAATAATAATAACAAATATTTACTAAGTGATTATTATATGCTGGACACTGTGCCTAGTATTTTACATACATTGTCTCATTTAATACTTCAACAATCCCATGGGGATAGCTATTGTTCTTATGCTCATTTTATAGTGGGGGAACTGGAAAAATTATGGAATAATTTACCTAGGTAAAAAGCTAGTGAGTCGCAGAGTTGAGATTGGATCCAGGTAGTCTTAACCACTCCTTCAACCATATAGCATAGAATAGTTACGAACAAATTAGAAAAGTATGCATTTGTGTGAATTCAGTTCTCAGTTAAGTGGTCTGTGTATTTAACTGACAGCTGATAGGGTGATTAGCACCATGTACACTTTGGAAATATTGCTTGTCAAGCATGGAAAAATAAAATATCTGGGCTTGCTCTTCTGTTCCCAAGACTAATTTTTTAAAAAATCCTCTAACATATTAAGACAGTAATAATGAAAAAAAGTAGTTACATAATCAAACCATTAGGTTCAGAGTCTATACAAGCATGACCTACCAATTTTCTAAACTGATGATAGAAGTTAACGGGTTGATGGACTTTAACCATTGCATAGAATCTACCCAACATGCTCTTGTAAATCACCTTTGAACTCGTTACTCATTACAGATTGTACTTATCATTATCATGCCACGTGTAAACTCTTGACAAGGTTTGCCTGACATCCGAAACAACCCTTATCACTCAAGCGGCACGTTTTTCTGGTGCGTCAGCCCGCTGCAGGTGTTTCTCTAACACAACGAATAATTACATCAGACAAAGACGAGAAATATTCTAAAGCTGACAAAACCACACATCTAAAATCTGTATTTTCTACCTCTTGGGAAATTAAAATCTACAAGTATAGGGGCTTTGGTGCCCATGTCTTGGGGCCATTCCAGGTTTATAAAGAAAGATCTTTTCTTTGCAAGCCCAAAGATTGCAATAATACAGGAAATTAAACTGTATTTATAGACTGGACACCAACACACCACACCAGTGTGCTTTCTCAGTTCTCTGAATCTCTCAACAAAAACAAAAACACTAGCAATCAAACGCGTGAGCAAGAAATGACAAGTGTTTTGACAGCTCTAGAATACTTTGAGGTATTTTTAGCATATTTCTGAGTTGTATTAGCTTAACCTGTAATAGAATATAAATGAGCCCATATGGCACAGATGTAATTATGTTCCATGGAAGAAATCCCTGCGGTAGGCTGGGCCGGCGAGAAGAATACACGGGCCCCACCTCCCCCGCCACCCTCTCCCCCTCACCACATGTGCCTTCTGGAGGGCATGATTTACACATCATTTGCATTGAGAAGAATATGAAGAAACACAATGCTAACAACACAGTACTGAAAAGAGCAATGGAAAGATTGGGGATCCCTAGGGGTGCTGCTCTCTGTGACTGACATCCAGTTAGGAGCAGAGGCAGCTTCCCCTTGGGATCACGTGTGATGAAGCGATCTTTGATTATGTGGGCACAGCAATCATAAGGCATAATTATTATTACTGCAAGAGAATGGGCAACACATCTCTGGGGAAAGCCTCTGTCACAGATACTTTGCTGGCGCACACTGGAAGCAAATGTTCTCCCAAGAATCATTTTCATTCCAACCTGATATTAGCCGAAGCTTCTTTGACTACCAGTCATGAAACATTAAATATAGATTAGAGCCAGAGAGATGTTGAAAGTTGAAATTCACCGGAGGTACACACTTGTGTCCTTGAGAAACAACCCCGAATGCTGTCCAGATGTTGCAGCAGTAAGGCAGAAATGTCCCATGCTGTAAGGTGGCCGCAGCAGAGGAGAGAGGCGGGTGTTCGGCATGCCACCAGCCTTCTGTTTGGTTTATTTGTACTCCATTAATTTAGCAGAGAATCCTAACAGGCTGTTAGTGGTAGATGTCGCAAAGTGTCCACTATCCCAAAAGAATGAAGAAATGCTTTTGTGCCAGGGAAGCGGGTAATTCAAAGCACGTAATTGATTTTCTACGGTTTCAAACTGTGATAAGACTAAGGCCTAGCAACAGAAACATATGTTAGCAGTTTTGTCTGTTTCTCAATGAATCCACAAAAAAGAGACCCTCATAACTCATAGATGGTTAACTTGCTTTGAACAACTCACTAGATATTAACAGACACTTCCACTGGAATTTGGAATAAGTTGGCCTGCTTTGGAATGGTTTGCAGAAGGGCAGCTGTGCTGTGTAAACTAAACCCCCAGGTGTGTGATGGGAACACCTCTTCCGTTTCCTCAATGAATTTCGTGTGCTGAGTTTGTATGTGGGGCTCTCCCAGCTATCTCACCCCCCGCCACCTCACCCACTTCTGCAGATGGCGAATCAGAGGAAGATTTTCTGGTATAAGCTAGAAGCATGTAACTGGTGTTATTCAGGGAAGACTCTTGCTCCGTAGCGGTCCCGGGAAACCAGAGATATTAAACCAGTCACCCTAGAGGCAGGAAATGGAGTTAGAGGAGATAAGGAGATAGGTGGCAGCAGAAAAGGAAGCGAGACCCAGGAATTCCTCACCCGCGAGGGCTGACAAGTGTGGGCGTGGATGAACAAAGGATTTTTCATTCCCACAGACCTTTAGAAACAGGAGGTACTAGTTGGCTCCTTGGGTCTCCCTGGAAGAAAAGAGCTGCATTAGATAACATGCTGTTTTCCCTTCTCTGCCTTTTCAGCTCTAAGATTTTTACCTTTCTATCAAACTAGCTCCCAGGATTTCAGAATCTCTCCCCAACAACAATAACAACAACAAGGAAAAAAAAAAAAAAGGACTGGACCAAAAGCTTTATCTGAAATTGCTACAGTCACGGGGGAGGGGGTCTGTCATCATTATGCTTCCGGCCTAAGGTGATCTTTAACAGCAAGCACCCCAGGCAGAGAAAGCAGAGGGGTGCAGAGATGACTCTGAACTTTTCAAGCATCCCTCTCCTAGTTCACAGTGAAGGGCCCTTCTGCAATGCCAGTTCTTGTGTTTATACTGATGGTGGAAGTAGATTTGTACTAAATGAGCTTGAAGTTCATTAAACAAATATAATTCACCAAATCCTTGGGGAAAGTCAGTCCCTACCAATTTTCACCAATCTTTGTTCCACTTATATCAGAACCCTGGTAACTGGACACAAAGCTAACTTCAAGAAATATTGCCATATTCCATCGATGGATAACCCTCCCTGTAACAGTTCTAGGGTGGGGGCATGGGGTGGCATGGGAAATATTTTACATGAGAGGCACCCCTTAAGTTGAGTTGAATCGTAAAGGGTAAGAAGGATTTTTCTGGGTGAATGGAGTTGAAGGCATAGTGTGCTAAGGAAGGCATTCTTGCAGTTGGAAAGGCACAGGAAGAATTGCAAGCTGTCAAGGAACTGCAAGTAGTCTGGTTTGGCTAGAAGGAAGCACATAAGTGGGGAGGTTAAAATCGGAAGCTGGACAGATAGATGGTGACCACCTTAAGGAGTTTCTCTGCCATTGTAGGGTTTAGAGTAGGTGGAGAAAGGATTACGCGGAGGTTGCAAAATCAGTTAGATGATATTACAGTGGTCCAGATGAGAGAGGATGAGTTCCTGAACTAGAGAAGTAACAGTTTAAATGGAGAATAAAGAATAGATAGGAGAGAAGCTAAGGTGGTGGAATCCACTGGACTTAGTGGCTTTTAGAATGTGAGAAATAAGAGAAAGGAAGCGTCTAGGATGATCTGCAAATAGAGCGAGCAGACAATCTGCAAACTATCTAAATTTCATCTTCAAATCGATTACTGGGTCACTGAAGTAGCAATTTTTTGTTCTTGTGTTGATTTTGATTTGATTTTTAAGAAGTTTGACTTGGAATTTCCCGGAAGCCCCCTCAGTGGGCAGTAAAGGAAAGGCACACAGAAGAAAGGATAGAAAGAGAGCTAGGAATCTCCCGACTCTGGGCAGAGGAAGAAAGATTATTTGAGTCACTGATAGAGCCTTTCGAGAAAGTAATATGATAAAATGTATTAAAAGTCTTTAAAATTATTGTACTTTTTGACAGAACCAATTACACCTATAGTAATGTATCCTAAGGAAATGACCGTCTTATTCAAACTGTGCAAATGCTCACTGCGGCATTATTATAATGGGACAGAATTCTAAATGATCAGTAATTGAGGCATAGTTATATAATTGCTCTAGAAGTAGTAGTTGATACAGATATATAAGAGAACACAATGAGAAGTATAAAAATTGGAAAGGAGGCAAAATCGTCATTATTCACAAATCAGATGAACATCTTTGTGGAAAAACCCAAGTGAATCAAACAGAAAACCACTATAAATAATAGAAAATGCAATAAAATGACAGATTACAAGATTTGTAAAGGATGTTCACAATGTTTTTACATACAATATGTAATCAGAAAATATGATAGAATGAAAAAATATCATTTGCCCAGGGGACATAAAATGATTGAATAAATAAAAAGATATAGCCTAATTGAAAAAAAAAATCAATAGCTTGTTTGGGGAAAAAATAATTCAACAGTAGAAGACAGTCAATTCTCTCTAAACCAACCCATATACTTCATAAGTCTCCCAATAAAGATACTAGGAGGTTTTTTTTATTGCTGATGGTGGTTTTGGGATGATTCCTTTTATTTTGCTTTTGAATAGGCAAAATAATTCTAAAGTTCATGGGAGGGGGGATGTCATTCAATAATAGCCTGGATATTTTAATAAAATTCAAAAGTAATAAAGAAGACTAGTCTTATTTGCCATAATAATTCAGTAAATAAAACCCTTATTCACTGGTAATTAAATTTATGGCCAGAACAATGGAAGAGAATTGAGAGTCTAGAAAGAGAACCAAATACACCCTGAATTTAGCATATGATAATAGTCCAGCATTGGTCTGGTCTTAAATTCTTAGGAGATGACTGTCCCTTCAGAAGCAGATTTACAGTATTTCAAAATTCAGTGGATTTTGAATGAGTAATTATTTGCCTGTTGGGGAATATTGTAATTTGGTCCAATTTTTTTACAACAATCAAGGGGTGGGGAGTATATTTGTTTCAACACAATTGTTTTGTCAGTTGATGTATATGATTAAATAGTTGTACGTATACTTTATATTTGTATTTGTACACAGCCTGATACCCAGTGAGCAGTATATGTGTGACATTTTTGTTTAATGCAGACATTCTTGGGCATCCAGAGAAACAAAGCCATTACGTTATCATCTTTAGCAAAGGGTTTGATAGGTGAGGCATTTAAAACTTCTGGTGAAAATAAGGTTTGGGGATTATTAACGGATTTAATTTCTGCAAGCCAGCTCCATGACACATTACCATGGCAGCTAAGTATTAACTGGATTTTCCATCCATTTCCCATAGTGTTGGGCTCAACCTTAACTTGTCAGCTTCGGCAAATCCCTTAACCCTGGTAAGCCTCAGTTTCTTCCTCTGTCAAATGAGAGGGTTAAGTGAATTGATCCCTCCAGGCCCTTCTTGCTCAAGCTTCTGTTATTCTGGGCACAGCAGCCTGTTGCCTATATTGTACTCAGCTGTACTAAGCTAAGGTGAAAAAAAAGAGGACTGTGCTTTAGCTAAAAATAGTACAGACATTTTAGGGAAAGTGGTTAACAGCTAAAAGAACAATGGTTTCCAAGTTTTTTTGGGCCTGCAATTCAGTGTTAAAAAAAAAAGACCACATGTCTCAATATTTGTAAATACACTTACAAATTATACACATTTATTGCTATATTTGTGCGTATGTTTATGTATATATATATTTTTTTAAGGTATACTGTAGCGATATATTATGTTCATTTAAACACATCCAAAAATATAAAATTAAAAATCCTAATATTTCCTTTCCATACCCCAATGGATCGTCTCGTATATCCTCCAGAACTGCTGGTTTAGAGAATAGAACTAGCTTACTCTTCAATTAGTGTTTTAATAGGGACTGAACTGGTGGAACCCAGGTTTTCTATTTAATGGCAAAAAGAAAAAATACAACTATCTTGTTTTTCAGCTTGCCAGATGCCACCAATTAGTTTATGGTTGAGAGGCAGCCAAGTATGGTTTAAAAAAAAAAAAAAAATCCTTGAATCTGAAGTCAGAAAACCCTGGTTTGAATCCTCATCCCCAGGGGCTTCTACTACTATCCATGCATCTTAATTCTTTGTGCTTTAGTTTCTTTATGTATTAAGAAGAGTTAATATTACATACCCTACATACCTCACAGAGTTATTGTGACCAAATAGATTATATATTATATATAGATTATATGTACTGCATTATACAAATGTGAGTATAAGAATTATTATTATTATCAAATACACAAATAGTATAAATTCCAACCCAACTTAACCTACTGCAACTGACCTGATTTTTACATACGTAACTTAACGGATGAGTACTGTGAACTGCATCCTAAGTAGATAAAGTTTCTATTATTAGAAAAAGGTACAGAGCAATTAAGTTGAAAACTTGAGAATAATCTTGAGCTTTTCATCTTTTTAACACAATTTATTCCCAGATAGACAATAGTTTTGGTAGCAGAGTCCTCCTACTTGTTCTTGTTCTGCTCACATCCTGCTCTCTCCTCAACCTTAGCCACCCAGAAGCTATCCATTTACAGTGCTCCTCCGTGGCAGGATGGGGCTACTCCTTCGTGGGCACTGTCTCATGCTCTGATGTTCTCTATGCTCCATTATCAAATGTACCTGCTTTGTGACCCATTCTCTCTCAGGACTTTGCCATCTCCTCACCGAGACAACAGTATGCTTAAGCAAATGATATAAATGCCATTTACTGGTGATAGGTAAATGTAAGACCTCCAGCCCTGAGGGCATTTGCATTTCAATAGAAAATAAATACCTGAATATACAAGGCATTAAATCTAAAGAATAGGGAACTAATAGTTGAATCATAAACAAACTTTTGGCGGGTGGGGATGGGGAAGTGCCTTTGACTTTAGCTCCCATCTCATTTCTCTTGCCTGTATTGTCACCAGTTTTCTCAGAACTCACTCCCTTCCCCAAATCCCTTATCCTGGCAGTAAGCTGAAGCCTGGGCACATGAGGCAAAGACTACAGCATTCCTGTCAACTGTCCTTCCCCACAACCAACTAGGACCTAGCATGAACAACTGTTTCTGTTTCTCAAACTCAGGGGTGCCCACTACTGGGCACCTGCATTGTTCCCCAATCTTTCTGGATGTCAACCTCTTTGTCTTCCAACTGATGGCTGCTAACCTTTATTGGACTATTTGCTATATATCAGGTTCTATTTTAAGTGCTGTTTTAAATCATGTAATCCTTACAGACATTAAAATTATATATTAAAATGGAAGCCAGCTGAATATCAATCCTGGCTACAGGTACTATTACTATCCCTGTTTTAAAGAAGAAATATTATTTTATTAAACAACTATTTCTGAGCTTTTCCTATGTTCCAGGCACTGTTACAGGGACACTCCTGTGAACAAAACACAAACATGCGTGCCTTCACAGATCTTAGATTACAGGGAAGGTTAACAAAGAGAATTTTTAGAAAGACTCTTAGCAGAGATCTTAAATCAAACCAAATAGTCAGCTACTTTCCCTACTGGGCCTTCCTTTTTGCAGTTGATAGCTGCTTCTCAATTTTTGTAGAGCTATGAGACCTAGAGTCAATGGAGCCCATCTGCTCTCATATACTCTAGTTTATTTGCCCCTCTGTGAGCACTGAAGAGCCAAGTAGCCGAATGTCCAATCTCTCACAAAGACAGTGGTTCAAGGAAGTGGGCTGGGACTGCATAGTTCTATCTGTACCAGCCCTATAGACAGAGGAAGAGTTCAATTTTGTATGCTGTAATTTTATAAAAGTTATAAAGTCACTTGAAAAGAGCTTAAAACAAAACGAGTAGAGTTTGCAATGGAAACTTGAAGCTACACGTTAGAATTTACTAAAGACAAAACCTCAACTTGGTTTAAAAAAAGAAGTCAACTTCTCTTTGTGAATTAGAAACAAAGTAAATTAAGATCTTGATCTCATGGGTACTATATTTGTAAAAAAATTTTCTCCCGTTAGTATCTTGTCAGAACTGACGGATGTGGCCAGATGTGATGAAAGCATTGTGTTTCTAAACTTGACCCCCAGGACTTTAACATAAAAACATCCTTTTGGGCCTTCGAAGACTATCACAGAAGGAATACCAGGCAGAGAGTAAAATCAAGTAACTAAAGTGGGGCATGCCACGACTACTGGGACAATGTGACCACGCTAAGCAAGGTAGGGCAAGTTGAAGTTGCCAGTGGGTGATAAATAATTGAAAGACGTAATAACTTTGCAAACATAATTTTTCAGACATAATTTTCTAGACTACAATGTGGAGTCAGGACGGGGGATGCTAGGGTCAACATAACAATGCGAGCATTATGCTTCTGCCTTTGCCTTGCCACCCTGTGAGACCTCATTTCCCTTGCTGCATTTAGATATGTAAGTTATATAATTTCATGTATTTTTCTGATTTAAAAAAAAAATACATGCTTAGGCTAAAACTTCAAACATTACAAAATGAACAGAGTTGAAACTGACAGTTTCTCATAGTGACAACACATTCCAATTTGACCAGGACAGTCTTATCATAATTATTAGCAGCATACCCTTCATTCTCAAAATCATCCGTTTAGATGACAAATTACTTATTACCCTATTCGTAACCCATACTCTAGTCTTAACCATGGTTAACTCTTTCAGTACATTTTCAAAATTCGCCCTCATCTACTAATTTAAAGGCTCTGAAAGGTGTCTCAAGAACCATGCACAAGAACATGGTTCTCACAATTATTGTGTGATGTCTACCATTTTTCTTTTCCTGAGATATGCTTCTGAAGCTTGTAGCATCCTTGAAGCTTCTATGAAGGCATTCCTGCAACCCCTCTGCTGTCCCCATTGGCATTGGGCCACTTCCATTTAATGTCAAAGTCTGCTGGTTACACCTGCCCTGATGATGCTATAAACTGATAGCTCTAAGTGAACCAGGTGCAGCGAAATAGCTGAAGCTGACAAAGAGCCAAGACTTTTAGCTCCACAAAGTCATGAAGAACTCTGCAATGAAGTAAGGCACCCCTTTCATGGTGTGCTTTGTCAGTGCAGTTGGGAAGTGTGCTACTAGTGCCGTTTATAGATTGTAATGAAAATTGCACTTTTAGTGAACTTGCAGTTCATTCTTGGGCTACTTTCTTGGTAGGCTTTAGCTACAATTCCTTGGGGATCCACCCAAAGACAGTATACCTGTACATCTCACTCCTGATACTTTGGCACTAATCTTCCATCAGTCTGGGGGGGATTTAACTCAGCCTGAGGTGAGTTGTCTCCCAAGAGGTGCCTTGGTCCTCATTATAACAAAACTCTGTCAGTACTCAAGTTATTCAGGCATGAATCTTATTTGCCACATGCAATTATTTCTTTATTTATATTCTTAGTCCCCTTTCTCTTTAACTTTTGCTTCATTTGTTTCCTTCCTTTTCCACATTTTCTTGACAGTTTTCCAAGTTCTGTGGGTTTGTTTTTTTAATTAGTGTAAAATTTGTTCTTTTTCTAAATTCTCATACTTTGTTATTTTTATGGTGGTAGAAGAAAGTAGAGGGGAATCTTTCTTGTCAAATGACATCTTTTTCAACTCTAAATTTCTAGAGAACAGGACCATGTCAACACAAACTCAATTCTATGTGCATGTGAACTCTTAATGATTGCTGTTCTGATTTAGAAAATAAAGCTCAGGATTTAAAATAAATCCTTCATATTATTAACTTTTGAACAGAACATAAATATAGATGTCGAGATGTTAAAAATATTGGGTGAGTTTAGGAAATATAGGTATATTTTCTTTTTCATGGCATCCAATAACTAACCAAAGATAAAGCAGACAGGAATGATTTTTTTCCTCTTCAGCATCTGCTAACAGAAAACCTACTTTTAGGGGTGTTTATGTGAATATATGTTAGGAAATGAACCATATCTGAAAACTTTAGTTCAGGTAGTTTTCCATTTCTTACATTTTTCTGCCTTGATGTTCTAGAAGTTTCTCTTGTCAGTTAGCCAGTAGCTGGCCACTGCATCCTGATGATATATTCAAACATAAGAATTCAGTGTAAGGTCAACAAAAAGGCGCTCTCAGAGCTGGAAGGAGTTGCACAGTCTGCCCACATTCCTGCATACTGCAGCTCTATGTTTCTTAAGACCCTGGCTTAGTTTGCCAAATGGGACAAGTTAAGATAATTTTAAGCAGCCTTAAATTGTACTGCAGTGTTTTGTATGAAGAAACTGAAGTTCTGTGCTAATTAGGAATATTTATATTATGGGAATGTCTTATAAAGTGGAATTTTTAAAAACCAAATTATAGTGTGTTCTCACCACAACACTCTCCTTAGACTTCCCGCTGTGGGACCGCGTTTGGGGTCTGAGTGGCTTATCATAAGATCCATTTAATGCTTAAGGAACAATTAGTGCCTAAGATGCCTCCAATTGATTCAGCATAGCAGCCTAGAGTTATGTAGAAGTCTCAGGGCAACAAGTAGAAAACCTTGAAATGATTAAATTCTAAATTAATGTTTTGTTTATTAATAAAATATTATATTCCCTATTTTAGGGGGTTTTAAATTTGCTGAATGCAAGTCCCTGTTTGATTAGTTTATATAAGCCTGAAATGATGCTATCAGAAAAATAATTTGATCTGCTGACTGCCTTAACCTTCCCTCAAATGTCTGTCTTGCTATTTTGAGATGCCATAACCCACCCCCTTTTTTTAGTTACTGATCCAGTGGTAGAGCTACGGAAAAGAATGTAGTATTTATACACACTATACAATTGATCTAAGGTAGATTTGACTCAGGCAATGTGCTAAGCTATTGAGATATTTTGTAAAACAGATTGCAGACTGGTAACAGGAGAGAGGCAATCACATAAACTTATTACATGAAATGTAGCAAGCTCTGATAATGTGCAGATGCTACCGGAGTGCACAGTGGGGACATATAAGCAGGTCTGTGGGGTTCAGGGAGACATATCAGGCAGAGGACACATATATTAAATGATGACATATTTTTCCAAAGGTGTCTAAAGCTTTGGTGGGGAGCAGAGGAAGAAAGAAATGTGATATTTTAGAATCTTGAATTAGAAGAATAACAAAAATTTTCCAGTAAATAATTAAATGTACTGGATATTTTTCGCCTTTGGCACTAAATACATAGTTACATTAAAAAGGCAAATGCACATATTTCATATTATCCTCCCACACACAGATGATGTCAAACTAGTGGACAGAGCTGATATGACAGGTGACAGAATTAAAAAACTGAAATTGATCATTTTAGTCTGGCAAGATGAAGTTATCTTTTCCTGCAGGAAACAAGATTACATTTATCAGGGATACAAATAAAGACTTCCATTTTAGATCAGAAAATGAAAGTTAGGGAAGATCTAGTTTCCCAAGGAGATGAGCACTTTGCACACTGATGGGCTAAAATTTAAATGATTTTTTTTTTTAATTCTGGGGAGCACTTTTAAAGAAGGATAATAACAAAGCAACCTGCATTCGGGACATGCATTCACAGCTTCCTTCTCAGAGTGGGAAGTTGGAAGTGATTGACAAAATCAATTTGACACAACCACCCTTTGTTGAGAACCTGCTTTGTGCCATGCACTGAAGGGATAAAGACGAAGACACTTCCCTCCTATGAAATCTGTCCACTGGGAAGACTGACAGGTAGACAGATCACAATGAGAAATTCTATGTGCTATGGGAACACAGAGAAAGAAAAGTCAATTCTGTCTAGTAAGGTATTAAGGACTAAACAAAAAAAAATAACATGTGAACGTGGCCTTGAAGACTGGAGTTTGAATGTCCTCCATAGTAAAGGAGGCAGGGCATAGATGAAGAATGAAGATAAGTACTTGCAGGACAGAAGGAAGTTAGAGGCTGAGTTTAGCTCTTTTGTCATCTAGAATAGTCAGCAATGGAAAGAACTGCATCAAGATTCAGGATCTCCTTGATATTGGAAAGATCACGCAGAAAATAGCTAATGAGTCTATAATAGTCAGTAAAGGATTCTAACTTGCTATTAATATTATGAGCATTATGGATTTTACAGCTTGTCTCCATTTTGGCTCCTAGAAAACTCAGAGACAAAATTTTAACCCACCTCTAGTGAGAGTACAAAACTTTATAATAAGCCCATTGCATATTACACGTCACCTCACCTATTTTCTACTCACTCAATATAGTAAGTCCTATTACTCTACAGTAATACTTTATATTTTTCTACATTTATGTTATACTATACATTTCGATGAGCAGTATGTATCCTTTTTAGTAATAGAGTGATGTATAAATAGATAGGTAAGCTATGAACTAATTCTAGAGTCACTTTTTTTTTCAATTTATTCAGAGATATGACCACTATCATGAACTTCCTTCCTTTTTTCATCATTGAATTAATTTCAGAATATTAAAAGAAGCAAAATGCAAATCCAAACTATAGTGAGATGCCATTTTATGCTTATTAAAATAGCTATAAGAAAAAGACAATAACAAGTGTTGGCAAGGATACGGAGAAATTGGAACCCTTGTGTATTGTCAGTGGATATGTAAAATGTTGAGACCACTTTGAAAAACAGTTTAGTAGCTCCTCAACAAATTAAGCCTAAAGTTACCACATAACCTAGCACCACTCATAAGTGTAGACACAAGAGAACTGAGAACATCTGTCTACACAAAAACTTGTACATAAATGTTCATAGTGGCATTATTCACAATAATGTAAAGTATAAACAACCTAAATATCCATTACCTGAGGAATAGATAAGCAAAATGTGATATATGCATGTAGTGAAATATTATTCAGCCATAAGGAGTGAAACAGATGAAACTAGAAATCATTATGATAGCTGAAAGAAGCTAGACACCAAAGCCACATGTATGATTCCATTTATATAAAATATCCAAAATAAGCAAATTTATACTGATAGAAAATAGAGTACTAATTGCCAGGGGAATCGGGGGAGGACTATCTGATAATGGGTCAGGATTTCCTTTTGGCATGATAAAATATTCTAGAAGTAGGTATTTGTTATACAACTTTGTGAAATATCAAAAGTCACAGAACACATATTTTAAAAAGGTGACTTTTATGGTATGTTAATTGTATCTCAATAAAAAGGAAGTTTGAAGAATTAGCTGGGGCAGATAGAAGGTATGAGAGATAGATCAATTTTATTTTCCCAAAGAGCATCATTTAATTACCATTTCAACCATCTCTACTTAACTCAGGTACTTTCTGTTGTAACTTCTTTTAAAAAGCCTCATAAATATTTTTATTTTCCTTAGCCATGAAATTTATACAATTTGTTATTTGGAAGGAATAGCTATTAAATGGCTTTTTTTCTTATTAGTCATAAATGTTCTTTGAATTAAGAATCAAGACTACGTATAGATAATTAATTAGATCTAATAAATATTTATTTTTAAAGTTCAATATCTTTCTTTATTAAGACCATAAAAACATTTTAATAATACAAAATTTATCAAGGATTGTTTTCTATTTTCCCATAGCATTCGCTATTTCTGGAGGAGATATTTCCTCCCAGTATATTCCCAGTACAAAGGAAGAGGCTGCTTGAAACTTTCCAAGCTCCAGGAAATTCTATGGAGCAGAATCACTTTATTCTAAAAAGATGTGACAGTCTTCTTCTTTGTACTGTGATTATTCTTTCCTACGAAGCAAGTTCTTAACATGCTTAAGACAACATGAGTTTAGATATCTTAGATTTGGTTTGTTTTTTTTAATCTTGTAAAATCAGTTGGCATATATTATAGTCCTGTTTTACTCACATTTCCCAGTTACCTGCATTAATTGATGTGAACAACAACAATGGCGCTTTGAAGCACTCGACTACAACAGTGGAAATGATCACATGTCTTAGTTAATAAATGAACTGCTCTTTCATAGGCTTTGTTTATGGAAATAAATAGAGTATTACCTTGATTAATGAATTCCCTGGGAAGGAAAGGCCTTCTAAGAAGTCAATTGTATTGAAAACCCAAACAAACAAACTCAGAAAGGATGAGAAGCCAAGCTGCCTGAGAAGCCTCCTTGCTCAGCTTCCACCAATGGCTGCTGCTCCACTGAAAGCAAATAGGCTCACCTTAGGGGACCTGGAGCCTTTTGAAGTCTCTCTTCCTCCTGCCCATCAGTCCTCCACCTGCTGCACTGTTTTCTCTCTCTGTGTCGCTGTCAGAAGCTGTATCTAAGCGAAAGAGATTCCATATCCTTCTTCTTTCTTACCTAGTGATCAGTGACATGATTCCACTCAAAAAATCTTGTGACTAAGGGATAACTCTAAGTTAACTTCTACTTGTGCAAATTAAAGTCCTCTCCTATGAATGAATGAATGAAAAGAAGTTTAGACCCACGTGGAAAACTCGGTGGCCTTGGAGAGAGGCCAGTTGGGCACACCAGGCTGTTCCTGATTTAGATCTTTACGGGCAAAGACAACGAAGGCAGGACAGGTCTGCTCCCTACTGAAAGCTCTAAAAAGCTGCTCTCTTAGTTTTCAAGCCTGAGTCCAGTAAAATTTTCACAAGTCTTTCTAAGAGGAGGCTTGCAGGTAGGAGGAAGGTCTAAGGACCTGTCTTGAAGTTGTGTTTGCTAAATACTTCACATGAGCTCAAGAAATAGCAGTCGTCTCTATCAAAAACTGGGGGAGAGGCTGGTGGAGCGGAAGGTCCTGCCAGCACCGCTGCTCTTGGGTGTCTTGTCATCAGTTTCATCCAAAATCACGCTGCCCCCAGTTGGGTCTGCTAACATGTTCCTTCTCTAAACCATCTCTCTTCCAATTGGTCTTTTTCCCATTTCCTTATCTTTACCTAATCCAATGTTTCAAAGAACACATCAAGAAACCCCAGCATCAGAACCTCCAGGATGGAGGTTCCTGGACCTTTCCCCTGGCCCACAAAATCAGAGTCTCTGTAAACAAGGCCAGAAATCCTCAAATTTAATAAGCTCCTTGAATTTTAAGAATTCCTAGTAATGCATTGCCACTTCTGATAAATATTGTATAGTTTTAAGATCATCTGGTTTTATTTCAGTTAGCATTGAATGAGGTTTCATTATAACTTGCTTTGTCTGAGATCTTCAGACACACCTTCCATATCCTACATTAATTCATTTTGGTTCTAATGAAGATATATATTATTAAAATATATCTTCTTTATTTATAGAACCATTACTGCATTCGAGTGACCTCTGGTCTGTTACTGAGTTATCCCTACTTGGGAAAAAAGTTATAGAAAGGATAAATGGTATAAAATTTTAAAAGAAGATAAACAATAGTGGTAATAAAACTTCATATATGTTAACTCATTACAGATTTCTAGAAATATTGCTATGTCTCTATATAATCTCTGCAAATTCAGATGCTTGCAAATAATCCATATTTGGTGATTATTATGAAAATTTTAAATCTGTCTTAAATAGTTTCTGGAAAAGGCATATTTTTTCACAGACTTATATGTATATGAAAGGAAAATATGTACTTTTAGCCCTAATGGTCTAGATAGAAAAAAAAAAATCTTACAGTTGGTTTCTAGTGTAGACTTAAAATTACATTTTAGAGAACATTTTTAAGGATGCATTTATAATGCTAGAAAAATTTCTTCTCCAAAAATGTCAACACAACATTTTTAACTAGGACACACGTATTCATTACCTGGATTTGCATAAAATGAAACCCGGGCAATCGAGATTTCTTTGTATTGTTTGGACAAAATGTTTAAATTAAAGATCATGAGAAAAAAGTTTCCCTCTAGAAATATAATGGTAACTTCATAAAGATTTAAAATCTCTAATCACAGCTAGAAATACAAATCTGGTTAATCAAAGACAAAATGAACTATGTCCACTATCTCTCACATCTAGCCATTCACCAAAGAGCAAAAATGCAATTTGAGAGATGTATTTCTGATGAAATCCATACAGTTATATCACCTGTAGTAAAAAAAAAAAAAATACTGGGATTATATATGTTCACTTGGAAGAAGAGGGTTGACATTAGTCAATCGTCGACTGTTTCTGACCTATTTCTGGGACAAACACGAAACATGAATCTAGAGGAATTTGTGTTGAAATGACATACAGGGTAACAAAAAAGGTAGAAAACAAGAGGCTATGTAGCAAGGCAGAGAAAGAAAGATGACATCTGGAATATAAAGAAACACGGTAAAGTTAGAGGATTAGGACTGATCTATAGATTGCTTTACAGGAAATGGGGTAAGAGGAGAGCTAAAATCACTGAGGAATTATGGACCATTGACAGAAATATACTTAGAATGAAATGGAGAACAGAAGAAATTCAAGAAGCCAACTTTTTAAAATTTAAGTATAGCTGGTATACAATTTTATATGCGTTATATTAGTTACAGGTGTGTGATATAATGATTCAGCATTTCTATACCTTACAATGTGATCACCCCACTAATTCCAGTAATCACTGTGTAAACTTATTACACTATACTCCCCTTCACCTTTTCACCCATCCCCTACCCCCGCCCTTCTGGCAATCATCCCTTTGGTCTCTGTAGAAAGCCAGTTTTTTAAAATGTGGAATTGTAAAGAAAGAGAGTGTGGTGGGGATATTTCTAAAGGAAACATCCTCTAGCTATTTCCAACAGCTAAATATAGATGTGGCAGATACAATAAAGGTCCCCCAAAGATGTCCACACTTTCATCCTTGGAACCTTTTTCTATATTGACCTAATCGTGTGAGTCCTTAAAAGCAGGGGGCCATTCCCAGCTGGAGAGATTCAGACAGTGAGAGAAAACACTTGACCCAATGTTGCTGGTTTTAAAGATGGGGGGAGGGTACCATGAGCCACGGGGTGACCTCTAAAATTTGGAAAAGGCAATGAAATAGATTCTCTCCAAGAGCCTCCAGAAAGAAACACAGCCATGCTACACTTTGTAGCTGATTAGACCAATGTTAGGCTTCCAACCTATAGGACTATAAGATAATAAATTTGTGTTTTTAAAGTTTGTAGTAATTTATTATGGTAGCAATAAAAAATCAATACACTAGACCATGGGCGTAACCAAAGCACCAAATGATTATCTGCTCTTTCTATATGAGGAAATAATGAAATGACCAAACAACTGCTTTGATATAAGCCCTCAATGCTGCTCAACTTCCTGCATCAAAATGTATTCAGTACGTTTCAGTAGTATCAAAGGAATATTTTCATAACACTATTGAATAAGCTCCCTTTGGCAATATAGTCAAGAAGGACAAACAAAGGACTCTTTCAATTAGTTATCAATGCAGTAGAGGAGCATATTTCTGAAAGAAAATTATGATTCTCTTCCTGGTCATGATTTGGACTAGCCTCGAAGGGCTGTTGCCATGTTACCCAAGTGTATAACCTACCAATTATGTCAGAATTGTTAGCAGCTGTAAAGAAATTGAATTTGAAACAGTGTATCCAAAGTGGGCATGGCTGCACTGAAATGCATTTATGCTTTAACAGCAATATCACTAGTTAATATACAGAACATGATTTGTGTCATTTAACTTTAAGACTTTCCATTAACTTAATCTTTTATCTGAGTAAGTCTTGTAAAACATGCTTAGCCTGAAAAGAGGATGCAGGAAAAATAAGGCATTCATTTGCATTATGCCTTTTCAATTTCCATCAGCGATATGGTGAGTTGTAGAAGAAGAGAAGGGAGAGGGAATTATGGGAAACAAGAGAAGAGGGGGGCGAGGTGCTGGAGAACAGGTAGAAGAGGACGAGAGAAAAGAAATATACAGAGGAGAGAGGATGACTAAGATTTGTAGATGCCTCTCTAGTGCTAAAAATACCATTATATACTTTATATCTTTGATCTTCCCGACAGCCAATTTAGTAAAAAATTGTTATTATTACCATTTTAGGTAAATGGAGCTGAGTCTAAGAGCTAGTTGGGATTTAAGCCAGGTCTTACAAGTCCAACATTCTTTCCAAGATGATATTCAACTTCTCTGTTTCCAGTTCCCTATTATCTTATAATTCTTTTTCTTTTTCATTTTTTTTTAAAGAAAGATGAAGAAAGGTGATTTTTCCAATCCAAGTTTATGTCCCTATTCAAGAGATATTTCCATTCAACTACTCTACTCAACCCTATGGGGGCTAGTCCCAGGAAAGAGTAGTTGACTTTGGTTTTTATCATACTCCTTTATTTTTCACCCATTCTAATGGCAAATGACCTCAAATTGTTTGCCTTCAGGACATAAAGCACTCCCACCCCAAAGCTGCTTCTCACGTCTACCTCAACTCATCAGTGAACAAATGGACAAACACAGCTCCTGGGACAACCTGTGCCACTCTGTGAGGGCTCTCAACCCAGAATGTCTGCCTGTGAAATAGCCACATTTGGATCTAGAACATAGTCTTAGCTCCTACTCCTCTAACCTTAAAACACTCCTCTAGAACACTTGCCCCAAACCAGCCCTCTCAAAGGCCTTCTTTTTCCTAATGAGGACCCATCTCCTCTCAAACGCACAGTAGCTACACTGCAGGTTGATTTATATTAAATTTAACCAAAGCCTCATAAGACAGCCCAAGTGTAGTGACAGAGCCAGAGGATGGGTGACCAGGGACCTTGGGTCCTATCAGTGACTGGAACATCCTTTTCTAAAAGTGGGGAGGGGCAGTCAAAGCTGAGAAAGAGCCTTCAAGAGGTTTCAGTCCTTTTAATTAGCTCAATGTGAATGATAATGAAAACTCGTCACATTTGTACAAAGCTTTCGTTGTTTATAAAAAGGTTTTCACACCTATCATTTCATTAATGTCTCCATTTGACTCATGACATCTTGTGAGTCAGACTCGCCAAGGTACCTTAACTTGATTAGCCCAGTTGATACCAGAATGGTAGTTTTCTGGCTCCCAGGCCAGACTTCTACCTCTGTGCCATCACATCTTCAATGATGCCTGGAAATGTGTAAAAGAAAATGAAAATGTGGAATATGAAGTATAATAGCATAACAGACTCCTTTAAGAGATTTTCCAATAAACTTGTTTAATGTTATCACAGATTCGTTTCCAGTGAAATTATGATACAGTATGTCCCTGTCTAGATTTAAAGAATAAAAGCAGGTTTATTTTATTGACTGTTATAGGCTAAATGCTTGCTTCCCCCTCAAAAATGTTGAAGCCTTAACCCCCAATGTGCTAGTATTTGGAGGTGGGGCCTGGGAGAGATAATGAAGCTTAGATTTGATCATGAGTATAGGATCCTCGTGATGGTATTAGTGCCCTTATGAGAAGAGATCGCTCTACCCTTATGAGTGCACACCATAAGCCAAGAAGCAAGATCAGACATCATATCTGCTGGCACCTTGATCTTGGACTTCCCAGGACCCAGAACTAGGAGAAATGTCTGTTTTTTAAGTCACTCAGTGGATGGCATATTGTTATAGTAGACCAAGACAATGACTACTGTAATATATCATCAGGCTATTATCAATTTAAAATGAATTTTTCAGGTCAAAAGTAAAAACCATGCTGTAGGCACAGTAAATCCATACTTTTCTTCAATTTTATTTTATAAATTTAACATATATCATTATTTAAAAATGTATATTTCACAATTTTCAGTATTCCTCTAGAGCAGGGTTTCTCAACTTTGGCAGTTTGGATCAGCTAAGTCTTTGTGGTCAGGGGCTGTCCTGTACATTGTAACACGTTTAGTACCGACCTGGCCTCTACTCATTAAATGCCCATAGTAACTGCCTCCCCCGTCCCCATTATGACAATCAAAAATGTGTTCGGAGATTGCCAAATGTTCTAGAATCACGGTTCCAGAGTCTAATGTGTTGGTACCTCCCGAAATAATTATATTATCTGCACATCTTTTTTATTCCTTTACATTGAGTTTAATTAAAAGATAGCAAGAATAGTGCTTTGTTTCAACACAAAAGCAGTGAAATTTTATATGCATTTCCAGAGAATGATAAGAATGGATAGATAAGAAGGATAACAAGAAGGATGAACTCAATACAGAAAGGCGTAGACCAATTGTGACCGAAGAGTTTCATGCAAATAGAAATGTGAAGGCCATGGAATTCATGGTCCATATGCTACATTCTACAATCCCCAATTATCACAGAATTTTAAGTTTATCTACTTCTTTTTCCTTCCTGTAGATGCGCCTTTTCATTTTGGGAAAAGTATGAATGCTAAACCTACTTACCTCTGAGAAAAAGTATGTGTTGATATATAGCCATTTGGGGTAATCCCTATTTGAGTTTGTAATCTCATGTCAGCAGACTGCATTATTATACAGAAAAATAAAATAAATATAAACATATGCATAACCTAATAGTTCCTCACAATCTGATAAACTGTTAACATCAATTAAAAAAAAAAAAAACTCTATGCATTCCAAGGGAATACTTTTGAGAGTCTTTTATAAAAATAGCTACTTAACTTGATTTCATGAGTAGCCAGGATTAGTTAGTTAGATTCCTATATCTAGGCCCCATTACTCAGGAGGCAGAGGCTAAAGGCAGAATGGCCAAGATATCAATGTGGTTTCTTCCATTATACTGTCATGTTCCACTTAGCTTCTGTTGATTGGTTCTCACTGTGAAGATCAGTTACGAAGGTTTGTGTTCATTGGCTTTTCATCTGATAGCGAAAGAGGCTAAAGCTACAGTGGAATACTTTTAATGCTGGACCAGTGACCACGATAAAAGTTTTTACTCTATCTTGGGAACACAATTTAATCCATGACTGACCATCTCAGTTTGCTCAGGACTTTCCTTGATTTACTATTGAAAGTCCCATATCCCAAGAAACCCCTCAGTCCCAGGCAAATGTGAACACTGGGTCACCCTATCTGAGTTATGAATTTTTAACAGAGTATTTATTAGAGTTAATTTTAAAAAAAAATCTTTGCCAAAAGTTGGAAATATAAGGTCAAGAAATCTCCAATCTATCTTTAAAGAAAAAAACAAAATCCTTATAACAATCAAACAGCACTTGGCATTTGGAATATGCATTAAACTATCCTGTATGACTTTCAGGTATTTGCTGCTGCATTTGTAAAGACTAGCATTTCCAAAGGCAAGAGAACAATCTGTCTCAGAGTGCTTCATTTGAGCAAGGACACACTGCCAACTTGAAAGGAAACAATGGCCACACTTTGTCTATGGGTGGTGGGGAGGGAATCCTGCAGTTATTCTCTTGCAAATTTAATTCAAACAGGTATTGAGATCTGAAACATGGAGATATCCACAAATTAGAGGATACTTGGTTTTTAAAAAGGAAAGAAAGAAATCCAGGCCACAGAAAACTGCCTCAAAGAAGCAATAGTGGTTCCTTTTCATGTTAATCACTATATTCCTATGAACATGTTTTGAAAGTCAATACTGGGAATGAAATTTCTTGAGATCTTCTTTATATAAAATATGCATATTACAAATATTAAAACTTAAAAATTTTTGTCTTCAAGCAAGCCAATTTTATTTTTAAAATAGCATGCATGTGTAAAATGTGCGTATCAATGCTATTCCAAAACTTTGCTTTTAGAATTATTAGTTATATATTAGTTATACAAATATGCAATTCAACTAGTGTATTAATGATTCCTTTAGAAAATTCAGTGTTATTTGAATTTTTATCACCCCAAAATATACCTTTAGATTATCACCACCTTAAGATAAAATGATTTACTTAGAGAAATCTCTATTGGAAAATATTATCTTATTTTTTCAAGTGATTTAAGAATAGGCTTAACTTATAAAACTGATGATAACCCTTGGAATATTTGTTATCTGTTCATTATAGAACGTACTTATAGATTGCACTTGAGCCTATGCATTACTTAAAAAAAAAAGATTTCTGTAAGAAGTCCTTTGATTTGACCTGTTATTGGGGTCCCAAACAAACTTGTAAGCAAAAATCTCCAAAGGAAATATTATTATATTTAAACAGAACTTGATTCTGTAATGGAGTACAGACACTTGTCACCAGAGATCATGATAAAACTTAAGGAAATTAGTCTAGAATCTGTCTTTTAATCACTAGTTTCCAAATAAGCTCTTTTGTCAGTACAATTGTTATGGTTTAACACATCCATTGTCAAAAGGTATGACCATAGCGAATAGAAATATTTTAGCCCAAAGTGTTTAAAGGAATTCTGAGTCATGACTGAAGCTCAAGTCCTCTTTTACAAATTTTAAGGGCTATTGGCACCTGCCAACAGTTCAAAATACAGATATAAATCTTAGGAGACACCAAAATAAACTTTACCTTGTTTGGCATTTTTCTTATAAGACTGCAATTCAAATGTAAGGGCTTTAAGATAAAAGCCTTGAATTTTAGGGAGTACTGCAATTTCCTTTTAAGTAATGTAACTATAGAATATTCTTACATGTAGTCCACATCTTATTTTGGCTCCTACAGGTTAATCCTGCAAGACTTTGAAATTAGTATATTCTTGAAGTATTCGATAACAATATCACCAGTGTCCACCTCAAGAAATAGGTAATGACCACATTTTGATTCTTATCTCTCAGGCCCCAGTCACATAGAACATTATAATCAGAAATGGATCAGAGATAATGAGTGCCATACCACTATTTTCAATTAACTGCATGTGTATTACAGAAAATGTGGCCTACAGCCAATAAATGGATTAGAAAGCAATAAAAGCTAAAGTAGCTGAAGATGAACCCAAATATACACACTGAATATATAGCACCTTTTAAAAAAAACGTAAGTCCCAAGATTGAAATATGATTATCAGGGCAAGTGATCAGAAGCCATCCACTTTCTAAAATTGTTTATGGTTTAGGCAATTGTTTTCTTCATCACACACTAATTCTTCACTGTGGTCTCCTTTCCTAGTTGAATGGTGGACTTTGGGAATGATGCAACTATAGCAGAAGGCTTCAGTGCTTGCTGGAAACAAAAGGACCAGGACTAAACTCAGGCTGACAAGTGACTACCCCTGACAAACTGAAAAATCCGGTCGAGCTGTTTTGCATATGTTTGACACTAGCTGGCTTTGAGATTTAAAATAGGAGTTTCTGTCCCCACAAAGTTTACATGAAAAATGGCTTTTAAAAAAAAGCATCAGAAGGCTTTTTATACTATATATACATTTACTACAAAAGCTGAATCAAGCACACCATGAGGGGGAAAACTTACTCCTATTGAAAGCTGGTTAAAAAAAACAAAACAGGCAAGCTAAACTATCTGAAAACAGGGTTTGTCATGGAAACAGCATGTTAATGGGACCATATTCCCAGTAGCTTTACATTTTTCCAGGTAAGTCTTATTTTGCTACCAGTATTGAAAGAAGCAAAATAATACACTGGCTTTCTATACGCTACATAATTTAAAATAAGTTGTTTTCTAAAAACAAAGTCTGATGTTGACTTAAAAATGTTTTTAAAGCTATTTAAATCCAGCGTTAAAAAACCTTTCTCCATCAAATTTATAGTTACATCATTTTAAGGACACTCACAGTAAGAATGCTTTATAATAGAGAATAATAACTTAAATTTTTTTTCCAGAAATTACCTGATCGAATTACCTGAGGAGACATGTTTTAATTTGGTCTAAGAATTGCTATTTTTTTGTGTGTCTATACAATAAAATCTTCTCAGATATCTACTATGTTAATGTAACAACAACAAAAAAGAACATAAAATTGCATCTTGGTACTTTAAACCGAAGGCTATATTTTCAATTACAATTTTTTATTTGCCTTAAAATAAACGACTTATAAGACAATTTCCTTAAAACCATGAAAGTAACTCTGTTTTATCAATGGTCTTCATTTTAGCCCAAAATGTTTCATGGAAAATTTAATAAAGATATTTTTAGTCGGTAAAGAAATAAAAGATTTGTTTTTCAAAGATATTTGAGGTTTTCCAGATATCTGGCATTTTCCATTTCTCATTACTTATTTCTATATTGTAAAATGCACAAGTAAACTTTGTATCTTTATTTTATAAAAATTAATGTGTCTATATGTGGATATATATATATAACATATATGTGTATATCTATATACACTCTACATATATACATATATATAAATTCTGACTTAGAGTAGACCAACTAGGTAATTCCTCTGGAGAAGGTTCCTTGAACAATATAAAAATGGAGTCTTCAGAAGCAAACAACAAAACAGTCTTATACACCCAACTGCTGTTTAAAATGCTTATAAATAGTCAGTTAACCTTTTATTAAATATCTACTTATGGTTTTGGAATATCCAAAATTATGGAAAATGTAAGACTGTACCTCATAAAAATCGTGGCAATGGTGATGGCTGATGATTTTAAAATGAACCTCCATATTATAAAAGGTCATGTAAATTTACTCCTTAAAAGAAAAAAGCTTTATTAAAATTAGTGTTCTTTTTAATAATCTTTGATTAAAGAAATAATTTGCAAACTTCTATTTTATATTGTCACCATCATGAAAGCAGATCTTATCTAGGGACTTCGCGATGTCAATCACAACAATGCGAGTAGAATAATTCTTTGGAAGGACTGGTCTGAAGGTTTGGAGATAGACTTTTTCATTGAATTCTTGAATTTATATACTCTGGGATTGGCCAAGAGACAATATAAAATGTAAAGATAGTTTGTAGTTCAAACAGTTTCAGCTCTATTATAATTTTCAGGCACAAAAACCATATAATTTTGTACAAAACTTTGACTTTTTTATTTGCGAAATTAAAAATATGGTATAATATATAAAAAAATATATATATAAACTTCTATTCCCCTATAAATATAGATGATTTTGTGATAGTGAACAGAATAAATGCATACCAAATTCAAAGACCATTGTCATTTTAGGGTATGACAGACATAGTAGATTTAGGTCCTAAGTACCGGCATTTTGATAGACACTTAAAAGTTTACAACAATACAATCAGGACTGCTTTT
The DNA here is from genome assembly GCF_000151845.1 of Pteropus vampyrus. Classification (NCBI taxonomy): domain Eukaryota; kingdom Metazoa; phylum Chordata; class Mammalia; order Chiroptera; family Pteropodidae; genus Pteropus; species Pteropus vampyrus. Next base: position 16,396,212 of record NW_011888785.1, read on the forward strand.
TTCATCTTTTTCACAGAGAACTAAAGTGAGTATTTTTAAATGGCTTTGAAAGATTTACATTTGATACATTTCTGTAAATCCCAAAAAGGAGCACTCAGGATTTAAAGCAGCAGATCTGCACAGTTTCCCCTTAGCAGGCATGCCCCTATTTTGTTTATTTCAGGAGCTAATCCTATCAAGTATTCCACCTTCTTTACCTCTCAGAATCTTACCAGGTTACTAGTGATGTGGATTGTTCCTCCCTCAAAATGTGTTGCTGAGTAACAATCACAATAACATGTTGAAAGTACAACTTTTACATTGTAAATTTCCCGATATGTGTCTATTATTTGATTAAAAATAAAAGTAGCACTTCATTTTGAGGAAGTCCATTACACTGAAATCTCCTTCAACTTTTTATATTCAGTTTATGTCCTGCTGTCTTGTTAAGGAAAGCAAAGATCAACTCCTTAACAAAGCTTTCCAGGTGACCTTAACATTTTCATTTTACAGAACCGTAAAATCTAAACGCGGACTGTCGCAGTCCTAGAGGCAGATTGCCAGGCATCAGTATGCAATTAGAATGAACATTTTATAACCCCCATCTTCAGTCTCTCTCAACCCACACAAAGCTTCTTGCCTCTTCCCAAATCTCAGCAACCACATCTTTCCATGACGCTGGCCAAACCCATACCAGGGTTTAGACACTAGAGAATGAAATGAGCTCATCCACCAAAACTTAGACTTTAAAAAGTTTGGCAACGGTTATCCCACTCGCCCTCTAACCAACTTAGGTGGAAGCTGGGAGCGTCTGGGCGTTGGCAGCCAGTGCGGAGGGAGGCTGGGACTGTCGGCGCCCACATGGATAGGCCTCCTGGAAGCTAGGGGAAAGGTTCTAGACAGTGAAAATTTCAGCTGCGGGAAATCAAAGAAACAGGCCTTCGAAATCTGGCCCCGGACAAGGGCAGACTTGGAAGCTTTGAGAAATTCTGTACTTTAAGAGCCCCAACCTCAAACAAGGAAGGGAAGAGGGGGAGCAGAAAAAGGAGGAAAGTGACCCGGGCAGCGTAGCCCCAGACGCACCCAGACGCCGCAGGGAGGAGGGGCGCGCGAGAGGACTACTAGGAGCACCCAGCGGGTACGCTCGGGTTTTATCTCCGAAGTACTCCGAAAAGGGCAAGAAGGAAAAGCCTCAAATGGTGAAATCGCCCTAAATAATTCCAACTTGAACAAACACACAAAAAAAGGAAAGGAAAGTAAAAGAAAACGCGTCATTTAAATACAAATATACTTACAAAAATCTTACACAGGTTATTTACAGTCATAAAAGCTACAGTCCTTATACCAGAGTGAGAGAACGACAGAGGTCTGTCCATCCCCCACTTTGGCAGTTGGGCCCTCGAGTCCGTTTGCCCCCAGGGAGGGAAGCTTTTGCAGGAGCTGTGCTGTTAAAAGAAGCCTGCGAAAGTTGAGTGTCAAGTGAGGAAGCCTAGAGTAGCCGGGCTTGGCAAGGATTCCAGGGGGCCAGATTTTGGGAGTGGCTGGGACCCGGCTGAGGGCTGGGAATGGGCCGAAACCCCGGGTCTCAGACGGTGGTCTCCCCCTGTTTGCTGTTGGTGAGTCTGGTGTAGAACTTCCTCCAAGAGTTGAGGGTCTTGCCGGACCAGATCCAGAAGCCTGACGTGATGCCCACAATCAGTGTCATAAGGTACTTGATCATGAAGACTGTGAAGTCGGGGCTCATGGGCGGGTGCGGCGGGGCTCCTCCGCCCGCCTGGAGGTGGGGGCAGGGGATAGCGTAGCTCTTGCAGCTCTGGGCCACCCAGCTGCGCTCCCACTGGTCCCGGAAGGCCTGCTCATAGAAGTAGCAGGCGATGACTATGGTGGCTGGCACCGTGTAAAGCACGCTGAAGACGCCGATGCGCACCATGAGCTTCTCCAGCTTCTCCGTCTTGGTGCCGTCGTGCTTCATGATGGTACGAATGCGGAAGAGCGACACGAACCCGGCGAGCAGAAAGGACGTACCGATGAACAGGTATACGAAGAGGGGCGCCAGCACGAAGCCGCGCAGCGCGTCCACATTGTTGAGCCCCACGAAGCACACCCCACTCAGCACGTCGCCATCCACCTGGCCCAGCGCCAGGATGGTGATGGTCTTGATGGCCGGCACGGCCCAGGCGGCCAGGTGAAAATACTGCGAGTTTGCCTCGATGGCTTCGTGGCCCCATTTCATGCCGGCCGCCAAGAACCAGGTGAGCGACAAGATCACCCACCAGATGGAGCTGGCCATGCTGAAGAAGTAGAGCATCATGAAGAGGATGGTGCAGCCCTCCTTCTTGGTGCCCTGAGCCACTGTACGCGCCCCATCCTCGGAAAACTTGTCGTTACACACCACCCGGTCCTCCAGCAGGAAGCCGGCGATGTAGGCCACCGCCACGGCCGTGTAGCACCCCGACAGGAAGATGATGGGCCGCTCGGGGTAGCTGAAGCGCCGCATGTCCACCAAGTACGTGAGCACCGTGAAGAGCGTGGAGGCGCAGCACAGCACTGACCAGATGCCGATCCAGGTGCGCGAGAAGCGCAGCTCTTCGGGCCCAAAATACATGAGCCCGTAAACCTTGGTGGGCTCACAGGGCGCGCCGCAGTCCTTCTCCCCCAGGAAGTGGTAGTTGAGGTAGGAGGGAACTTTGAGGGCGCGCGGGCACGAGAACTTGCCTCGCTCAGACGCGCCGGCACCCCCAGAGAAGCCGCCGCCGCGGTGGCCCCCGCCGCCGTGCTGGGGGTTGCTGGTCCAGAACTCCGGCAGCAGCGAGGGGGTCGGGGTGCCCTTATCCGACGTGTTCTGGCCAACGCACAGCTCGCCGGCGCCGTGCACCGGGAACTTCTCGCACTTGAGCGTGTCCGGCCACTGGAAGCCGAACTTGTTCATGAGCGCCTCGCAACCCTGGCGCGCGCGCTCGCAGAGAGAGCGGCAGGGTGGCAGAGCCTGCTCCAACACAGTGCACACCGGCGCGTACATGGAGCACAGAAAGAACTTGAGCTCGGCCGAACACTGCACCTTCACCAGCGGGTAGAACTGGTGCACCTCGAGGCCCGCATCCTCCTGGTTCGTGTGGCCCAGCAGGTTGGGCATGATGGTCTGGTTGTACGCGATGTCCGTGCACAGCGGGATGGAAATTGGCTGGCAGTAGCCATGGTCCGGGATGGAGATGCCCCGCTCGCCGTTGTACTGCTGCCCGCTCTGTTGCTGTTGAGGCGGCGGCGGCGGGGGCTGCTGGCCCGGCCCAGGCCCCTGGCCGGCCGCCTGTGCCCGGACCCCCAGCAGCAGCGGAGCTTCCAGCAGCCAAAGCAGCAGCAGCAGCCTGCGCGCCAAGCGTCCAGAGTCAGCTGGGGGGCGGCGGCGACGGCGGCGGCTACCCGCGTCCCAGGTCCCCTTCGTCACCGGCCCAGCCGGGAGCGCCCCGGCATAAAGTTCCCAGCTCGCGCCGCCACCGGCGGCCCGGGACTTCTTAGGCGCCTCCTCCTCAGCCATACTTTCTCGGCTCCTATCTTGGCGCCGCTCGGCTGGGGCTGGCGGTGGAGCAGCCGCCGGCGGCTCCTCTTACGGCCGGGGAGCTATCCTCCGTGCCAGTGCCCTCCGTCGAGTCCGAGCCGCACTCGGCCCGCTCGCCTGGCTCCCGCTCCGCGTCTCGCAGCCGCCGCCGCCGCCGCGGAAACTTGCGATTCATGAAGCGCGGGGAGAAGCCCGGGTGGTTCGGGCGCGCCGGGGTCGCGTCCCGCCTTCCTGGCCCTCGGCTCGCTGGCTCCCGGCTGACGGCGCCGCGCTAGTGGCCGCGGCCCCGTAGAGCGCGCAACTCTCCGCAGCCCAGCGGCCTCGGCTCCCCCCTGCGCCTCCGCCTCCCTCTCCGCCGCCTGACCATTTGTGTCAATCCCTCAACTCGCTAGCTCTCCTCTCCCTCGCGCGCCCTCGGACCGGTTTCCAGGCGCCCCGCAGTCTGTCTTTCACCAGGAGGGAGGAGCCTTGAAACCGACGCGGCACTGGAGGCTCAGGGACCGTCGCCCAATCGCCGCTCTGGCTTCCGGGCGCAAAGGGCTCCCGCTGCCTTCTTCCCTGAGCGAAAGTCGCCGGCGGGCGGGAGGAAGGGGAGGCGGGAGGCGGAGGAAGTAGTGGTGGCAGAGGCACCACTCAGGCACAAAGAGTAGGTTTGCTATGAAGCGGGACAGGCTTGGTTGCTTTTGCTTTTGCGGAAGAAAGGGCGAGGACAAGTAGGAGAATTTGTCCCATATGCTGTTGGAGATAATGAATAGGAGTCGGTGGACCGCGAGACTTATCTTTTCTTCTCTTTTATCCATTTTCATGTTTAAAAATCCGGCTCTTAACGCTGGTTACGAACAGCAAACTGAGAGCTGCGATCAGAACAGATGCCTTTGACTTAAGGAGCGCACGGCTTCCTTTGAGTTTATGTTGAGGTTTTGTTTAAAATATTACTCTAATAAATCCTAGAACTTTCAGGCTGGGCATGGCTGGCTTTGGACGCGCCATTTCCCCCAAGGAGAAGTTCGCGGGATCGCTGTCAAATGAAGAAAAACAAGAACGACAAAACACAAAGTTTGATGAAATTTAAAAAGTAAAGCCAGATGCATCGTCCGCTTTTTTTTTTTTTTTCTTGTAGTCAAACTCATTTTCCTCCTCTTTAATCAAGTCAGAAACAGAAGCAATGGGGAACTACCCATTAAATATTTACAGAGAAAAACTTGAAAACCCAATGACCTTCCCCCGGGAGCGTCCTCGCTGTCTGAGACCCCAAGAGATGACTCGGGCTTGAACTGCACTGGCGAGCAGCCTGGAGCCTGGGGAGCTACTAGGAGCCTCCCAAAGCCCGGAACGTCAGTGGCTCTGGGGAACTTCTGGCAGTGTTAGACCCGGGCCAGTTAGGTGCTAAAGACTCGGCTGCAGCGTGGTTTTCCACACGTCTGCAGAGCTGGGGATGCCGATTTAGAAAACAAACCAACAAAACAACAAAGTCTGAAAACAAACAGCAGACTGACTGCACATTCTCTTCCTAATTTCAAACAACACAGTCCATCTCAGCAGACATATTCTTCTTTTTTTCCGAGTAAGATTTTGTTAAGCGATGGTTTAACTATGTGATTCAGTTTTCTCAATAAAGTGCCATGGTATTCTACTTAGGATTTGTTGGCCTCTGCTTAGACTCTTTCTTGGGATACTTTCCTACAGCTATTTTCTATTTTTTTGTTTATCCGTTTATTTGTCTATTAATTCTTACTAAGCACCTATTATGCTATAAGCACTGTTAGTTAGAAAAGTACAAGATGAACAAGACATAGCCCAGCCTTGCAGGAAGGCAGAGTACAGTGAGGCACAGAAATGTAGATCAGTTATCCTATAAATGTAGATCAGTTATCCATTTAAAATGTTTCTCATCTCCAAGCTGAAGGAGCTTGAGGGAAGCAGCCAGCCTGTGGAAAGGGTGGGAGCGTTCTGATGGAAAGGTGGATGGAAGATGCAAAAGACAGGAGCTCTGAAGTGCTTAAATTGCTAAAGTGAGGCGGGATGTGAGTGTGGCTGAGAAATTCTGGGAAAGGCAGGAGAAAGTTTTAGTCCATGCTAAAAACTTTGGGTAAATTATATAGATGATAGGGAGCTATTAAAGACCACTTTTCTCCACTTAAGTAGGAAATGGCTTCAAGAAGACTGTGAAAGAGAGAACCTGGAGCACACTGTCACTGAAAAGCTTGAACATTACTCTAGACATAAAGGTCACTACTTAAGATGAGTGTTATGTGTACCACATACTCACAGGGCACTATGAACTTCATCACCATGCATGTTGGTGTCTCTAAAGAGTGTTTAGTCCTATCTTTATGTGTTAAATGAAATGACACTGTTTCAGATACACATAGTATTGTTTTTCAAATATTCATGGGTGCAGTAAATTAAAATACCTATTTGTTTTAAAATGTTTCTGGATTCCTAGTATTTATGAAAAGAGAAAGAAACGTACTAAATATACAATAGGTATTGCGTGTGTGTGTGAGTGTGTGTGTGTGTGTGTGTGTGTTGGCAGTTATTCATGAAGCATTTTGATATTGAAAAGGAAGTTGGGAAGCACAGGTGCCCTCTGATGTCCTTTGAGCACTTACAGTCTGTATTGTTCATTTTACCATTCAGCATCCTGACCCACAATCTCCTGAGATACTTTTCTTTAGCCTTCCACCCTGATGCTCATTCCTCTGCTGATAATATTCCATACTTAGAAACTTTACCAACCTGTCTTCCTTCTGCCACTCCTCACTTGTAAAGACTTCTCTGTCCCGTGTTCTCTTCTCTCAAGGTCATTCTAGGTGACTAGGCTGAGTGAAAAGTGAATTTATTCTCATGTCTTAATTACCAAGTAGCATCACATGCATTAAGACATCCACTGCCACTATCACCCCCCAACCCTTTTCTCCCAAAGGGATAGGGCACGGGAAATACGGCAGAGTATTTAGTTCTGTTTCTCAGACTAGGTGACACTCTCTTGCTTCAAGAAGAGTTGTTCTATTGAAATTCTTGAGCTTATTTTATCTTCCACTCAACAATGAAATTTACTAGTGAGGAGGCTCAGAAGTGCAATGACTGGAGTGAAAAAGAAAAAAAAAAAGTTACTCTTACCAGATCATGGAACTGAAGGCATCATATAGGAACTAGTTAATTTTCTCCAGTTTACAATTAAGAATACTAGGCCCAGAAATGTTAAGGGATCCACTACAGGTTAGACGACCTTGTTTGGCTTGAATTTCATTAGATGCTTATTTTAACCCTTTTTATGTTTTTTTCAAGTAGCTTATAATTTTTTAAAAAATAGTTTTTTGAAGAAGTTCTCAATAGTTTGTGTAAAAAACGACTTTGTAAAATAAGGGGGAACATTATTTCCTGAAAGTTTGCTTCCAAAGTGAAAAAAAAAATTTCTTAATAATTTTTATACCAACATAGTGCTTTATTTATCAACTATGTGATACAGAGGAAGCCATTAAAATTAGGAACAGTTCAGAGTTTTAACCAATAACAATTAGTGTTATGGAAGGTCTTCCCGGAAGGCGTAAAGATAGTGGGTAACAAAATATTAGAAGAGAAATGTAAGCAGCATATTTTTACTTTAATCTAAAAAAGATCATTTTTTCTGGATGTGAAAAAATTCGAGATCCACAGATAAAAATTACTAAGTATGAACTATTATGAACTTCTTCATAAAAATATTTCAGTTAGGTAAAAACTATAAACATAACTCAATTTCTCCTTGATATTGGTTCTTCAAGCATCAGACTCAGTCAAATTTTCTTATAACAAAGATTTTGTTTTATCAGGCCATTCTCAAATCTTTTGAAGTTTCTTTAGACTACTTATGTCAGGTTGAATGTCAATAATTACCAGGGCTAGAGATCCAGTTCCAATTACACACAGTTGAGTGAACACAGACACGCAGGCGCAAGCAGTTTGATGAATGTCCAAGCTGGTGGACCTTGAGCTTCTAGGTGAGTTGTTTTGTTGCTGGCTTGTAGGTGGCAGGCTTGAATAGTTTTTGTTGAATAACAGATTATAACACTGGTTAAGACTAGATTTTTGAGTACCTACCATATGTATTTGGCATTGCTTTTCTTAATGTACACCCTGTGTATGTATATTGTTTCATTTAAACTTTACCACTCTTTGAGGTAGGTATTAATTAATATATTATTTTAATAGATGAAGAACCTAAGGCTCAAAGCAGTTAAGTAATTTGTGCAAGGTCCCATAGCCAGTAAGTGTCAGAATAGGCCTGTGTCTGACCAAAGTCCATGGACTTCCATTGAATGAACATGTCCACTCCTAAAAATTATAGGGGAAAATATGGTTTCTGGAGTGCAGATCATGGTGAGTCCTCAGTATTTAACATAGTCTTCTATCCTAGAATATAAATGATAGGGGTATCACTGATGAGTGAGCTCAGCATTTTCCAGATTGTGTACAGTAACTTCCCTAAGAGTATTCTGTGAAATAAATCTGTTCAGATAAGTTTGGAAAAAAAGGTCATATTCTGTGTCCTTATCAGATTCGTGTTAGCCTAATAAAATCTCTAAGAAGCCCTGAGGTAAAGAAGCCTTTTAAAACTTTTTCTTTAAACTTTAAGATTTTAAAAAATCTTTGTTACCTAGTATTTTCTACATTTGGAATACACATATATACTTACACTCTTGGAATACACACACACAGAACACACGTGTTTTATAAATATTTTGCTTTACACGTGCGTGCTATGGAATAAAGTTTGAGAAATGCTATATTAGATATATTTTGAAACTAAACTTTGTAAGGTGGGACTCTCACCTCTGTATCACTTTTGTTATATCTGGAGTAGAAAG
>NW_011888785.1:16404643-16408339 GCF_000151845.1 Pteropus vampyrus
TGGTTTCTGGAGTGCAGATCATGGTGAGTCCTCAGTATTTAACATAGTCTTCTATCCTAGAATATAAATGATAGGGGTATCACTGATGAGTGAGCTCAGCATTTTCCAGATTGTGTACAGTAACTTCCCTAAGAGTATTCTGTGAAATAAATCTGTTCAGATAAGTTTGGAAAAAAAGGTCATATTCTGTGTCCTTATCAGATTCGTGTTAGCCTAATAAAATCTCTAAGAAGCCCTGAGGTAAAGAAGCCTTTTAAAACTTTTTCTTTAAACTTTAAGATTTTAAAAAATCTTTGTTACCTAGTATTTTCTACATTTGGAATACACATATATACTTACACTCTTGGAATACACACACACAGAACACACGTGTTTTATAAATATTTTGCTTTACACGTGCGTGCTATGGAATAAAGTTTGAGAAACGCTATATTAGATATATTTTGAAACTAAACTTTGTAAGGTGGGACTCTCACCTCTGTATCACTTTTGTTATATCTGGAGTAGAAAGTGAGAACTTGGCCTGCTATGCTTTGAGTTCCTGACTCTTCTCTTTAAATTCCTAGTGAAGGATTATTGTTTGGTTAAGGAGCCGATAGCGAGAGAGAAAACTCATACTATGCTATTCCCTCCTTACCGGAGGGCATCACCTAGGAGTCTATTATATTGTCTTTATAGAGATGCTTTAGGCACAACTCTAAACTTTCAACATAGATCTCTGCCTCATTTTTTTCTTGAATTTACAACCCAGAAATTTCTGCATTAGCTAATTCTTATCTTCCAAAACATCTGTATTCTTTTGTAACAATTCTAAAACTAAATGTCTTTTCTTCATATTTTTCTTTGTTCTTGCACAAATCTGTTCTTGACATTGGTGAGAAAGTTCTTAGATTCATTTATAGAGCCTTAATTTACAGACTCTTTTCGAAAGGTCCATCTTTTAAAAAAATACATTGCTTTCCCTAAATAACTTATCAAAAGAGATTGTAAATTTGCTTATTTTGACTTTTATCTGATAGGGCACTTATAGCTGATTCATATTGAGATTCTAAACTGTTATCTTTTGATAGTCAACCATAATTTGTTAGAATTTGCATTTTAAACATGATAAGACTCAAAGATTTAATATAAATGAGTATATTCTGTAGGTCTTAATAGGAATCATGGATTACTCATACGCAAATCTCCCAAAACACATTAAAAAAATAGAATTATGAAAGAAAAAAAATCACCACCATTACTGAGTTACCATCAACAGGATAGGGTAATAATTACCTCAAATTTTCTTGTAATTCAAAGATTAAACTAAAAAAGAAGATTTTGCTAAATCTATTACTTAAACCTCAGTGTTTCAAAAAGACCAGAGGTAAAGAACTATCTCATAACTCTGCTTTAATTAGTTCTATTGTCATAATGCAATTGGAAATAGTGCATATTATCTGGGAAAACTTTTGCAAAATGTATAGGTATTTGTACTGGATTTAAAATATAGCCCTTCTGTGAGTCCCTGGGAAGAAATATTGATAATCCTTTGTAAATTAAAACCTGATGTTTCATGAACTTAAAAAGCCTCTTTAATTGAGTAAGATGTAGGGAGCTGAGTTTGGAATCATTTTGGTGCGGAAAGTTTTTAAGAGAATAAGTAAAACGTGTGCTTCTATAAGCGAATATTTCTACTCTCCCTTATGTCAACTTGGCATTTTCTGTCTGTGGGAGAAATAATGTTTTATACCTTTTGAAATTCTAGTTTGATCAAATTGTTTTCATTCTGTTTATTTGTTTCTTGCTTTAACCTGAAACCCTGTGGCTGAAGGTAACATGGAAGTCAATCCATGATTTCTAAAGTATTAATACAAATTCTTCTTAAAATAACATCTTTGGAATCATGATTAAGAACAAATAGAATATGCGACCAGGCATTTTCATTTAGATCTGAGAACATGTCTTTGGCCAGGATAAAGAAAAACACTGGGCTATTTATACTTTATTAGATATCTAAGGCTGAAGAAACCCTAATACTTGAAAAAAATTAAAAAAGAAAAAAACAGTTTTTCCCCATGAAAGTTGTCATTATACCATAGCAAGTGACTTAATCTTCTTTACAACAAGGTTAATGAAGGTAACAGGTTGATGACCCTCAGTTAAGATGCAGAAATGGAGGTTTAAGAACTTGTCGACTCGCTCACACAACCTGTCAGTAAGGCATCAGAATTCAGATGCAGTTACCACATGCACTGCCACAGCACAAAGCCAAGGGAAATAAGATAAACTCCAAACCTTTTGTAGCCTAATTAAAGTTCATTAGGAAATACAAAATTCTGCCAAGAATCTAGTTCTAAGACAGTTACTTGGATGTTTCAGTATAAAAGAGATTGAACACCATAGGGCATTGTCAGATAACCATTTCTTATACCCACACATGATTTAAAAAAAAAAAAAGTATATTTAATGGTGCATCTTCAGTGGGTAAAAGTGTTTCTGCAAAAAGGCAGAAAAAAAAAAAGACTCAAAGTATAGGTTACCTGTGATCTGATTTGATTCACTGGTAGTAGACTTCGAGGAGATATACTTTCCATTCTTACATTTATTTTGCATCAGAAGAAAGGCCTGGTCATTGGTGTGTATTCTCTGGGGAGGAGTAAAAGGCACTGCCATTTCTTTTATCATGTGAGCTTTCTTGCTTTCCTGAGCCTTAGTTTCCTCATTCATCAAATTAGAATGATAATTAAATGGGTATTGTGTATCTTGCTAGCTTTAATATACAGTAATTCTGATCACAACAAAGAGGTATGCATGTTTACATTTAAAAGTCAGAATATTAATCAGTAGGCAAGTACATTTGATAAAACTGCCACAGTACATTGATTTTAGGAATCTCTACAATATTGATCTGATAGGTTGGAGTGCATTTAAATCAAGGGCTTTTCTTTTCAGCTTTCATGTCCCCTCAGTTCTCTCAAGAACAGAAGTCTCTGTCTGCATGGGCTGGTTACTTCCCCTTGGGGCCTTGTTCTCTGTGGCGTTTATATGACATTCTGTTTGCTGCAGGGCCTTAGATTAACACAGGACTTTCAGTTTAGAAGGAAGAAAGTAAATTTTGCCGTCAATAAAAACTGATATATATTTGAAAAATATGCACACAGATCAAGATTGGAGTGACTGATGTTCATATGGTTAATTTTCCTTTTTACCTCATTATTACTCCCCAAAATCCATGATTTCCTAAATGTTTCGTATACTTGTTGCTATGTAGCAAACCACCCCAAATTTAGTGGCATTAAATAAGCCATTCTATTATGCTCATAGTTCATGGAGACAGGAATTTGGACAGGGACAGCAGGAATGACTTGCAATTCAGCTGGGAGGACTCCAGTCCCAGCTAGGAGGTGACACAGGCAGTTAAGAACTGAAACAGTTGGGGCTGGAGAATCCACTTCCAAAATACCTGGCTCCTGGGTAGGAATGGCTAGACACAGAGTGCTTACAGGTGGCCTCTCCCATCAGACTTTGTATATGGTAGCTCGGTGTTCCAGCAAACAAGGCTGAAGCTGCACGTACTTTCATGACTTAGCTTTGGAAGTCACGGAGTGTCACTTCCAACATATTCAAAGGTCAAAGCAGTCACAAGCCTGATCAGATTCAAATGAAGAGACATAGACACCACTTCAAATGGGAGCAGTGCCAAAGAGTTCGTAG
>NW_011888785.1:16408389-16431097 GCF_000151845.1 Pteropus vampyrus
AATGGGTATTGTGTATCTTGCTAGCTTTAATATACAGTAATTCTGATCACAACAAAGAGGTATGCATGTTTACATTTAAAAGTCAGAATATTAATCAGTAGGCAAGTACATTTGATAAAACTGCCACAGTACATTGATTTTAGGAATCTCTACAATATTGATCTGATAGGTTGGAGTGCATTTAAATCAAGGGCTTTTCTTTTCAGCTTTCATGTCCCCTCAGTTCTCTCAAGAACAGAAGTCTCCGTCTGCATGGGCTGGTTACTTCCCCTTGGGGCCTTGTTCTCTGTGGCGTTTATATGACATTCTGTTTGCTGCAGGGCCTTAGATTAACACAGGACTTTCAGTTTAGAAGGAAGAAAGTAAATTTTGCCGTCAATAAAAACTGATATATATTTGAAAAATATGCACACAGATCAAGATTGGAGTGACTGATGTTCATATGGTTAATTTTCCTTTTTACCTCATTATTACTCCCCAAAATCCATGATTTCCTAAATGTTTCGTATACTTGTTGCTATGTAGCAAACCACCCCAAATTTAGTGGCATTAAATAAGCCATTCTATTATGCTCATAGTTCATGGAGACAGGAATTTGGACAGGGACAGCAGGAATGACTTGCAATTCAGCTGGGAGGACTCCAGTCCCAGCTAGGAGGTGACACAGGCAGTTAAGAACTGAAACAGTTGGGGCTGGAGAATCCACTTCTAAAATACCTGGCTCCTGGGTAGGAATGGCTAGACACAGAGTGCTTACAGGTGGCCTCTCCCATCAGACTTTGTATATGGTAGCTCGGTGTTCCAGCAAACAAGGCTGAAGCTGCACGTACTTTCATGACTTAGCTTTGGAAGTCACGGAGTGTCACTTCCAACATATTCAAAGGTCAAAGCAGTCACAAGCCTGATCAGATTCAAATGAAGAGACATAGACATCACTTCAAATGGGAGCAGTGCCAAAGAGTTCATAGCAATTTTCTAAAACTGCCACACTAAGAAATCTGAATTTACAAAGGAATTTTACTTTATATGACAGGGTTAAAGATAGCTATAATAATAAGATTTACCGAGTGCTTACTGTGTGCTTGTTAATTCTTACATCCATTCCATGAAGAATCTTCTATTATTATCTCCATTTCATGGATGAGAATGAGGCTTAGAAAGAATAAGAAACTGGTAACAGCCTAATGAACAGATGGATAGAGATTTGAACCAAAATTGTCTGGCTATAGGCTATAGGAGCTTAACCACTGAGCTATATAATTCCTCCTTAGCTAACTATGGTAAAGCTTTTTAAGAACTGTTAAACTTTAAAAGAAATTTAAAGCTGTGGGTCTTCACCAAATATTAAGAAATGTTTTAGATAAAATTGTCATTAAAAAACAGATTTGATAGTCTTGGACCCATAGCAATTGAACAAAATGTCTTGCTTCTTCATAGACACCTGTGTGTTGGCAGATTATTTTCCTAGCAGGATTGGACAGGCTTGAACTTGTAGAGCTGGAACCTTCTCCAAAAAGAATGAGGTGAGTCATGAGGCTCGAGGGTTACTGTATTGTGAATGTTGGGAAATCAGGCTTTTGTCTTTGGCTCTTAGTTGATTATCATTTCAAAGTTCAGAGATGGTTTTGTATCCAGAATTAGGCTGTTATCAAGGCATATTCTCACGCAAAATTGTTTCATCTTTCAGGACAATTTGAAAGTAGATAGCTAACGCACAGAAACACCAAGATCCCATTTTTTGAACTCAATTTTCACATGTCAGACCAACAGGTTCATGTCCTACAAAAAATGTAAAATTGCAAAGAGACACACCTCTGTGATGAATTAAAAACCTGTGTCCTACAGAATCTCTACTTTTTACTAGAAAACCTCAACATGCAGTTAAAATAGTGTAATGCTTGTGACACCAGCCTGGAAATGCTAAGAATTTAGGGAGGAGGGGGCAACCCCAGAACTCTGTGGCTTTAGAACTAATATGAATACTGAAATTTCAACTCTGCCAGGCTGTGTCCAGAGGATTGGAGTAGACAGAAAATGGGATCTCCTTTAGCCCATCATTTCCAAACACCCCTCACTGCTCTCCCTGCAGCAAATGGCTGTTGTGGCTGCTCTGTCCTCACACATCAACTGCCAGGGAGTGCCAACATGATTCTTGCGTCACAGCTGCCCTCTCGCCAGGCAGTCAGTGATGGGCCACACAGCCCAGAAAGGTCCACTGCTTCACAGAGCTACCATTCTCCTCTCCCATACTGCCCAAGCTTAGAGAGATTTTTCAGTCTATAGTAAGTTCCTTCAGTTAATCTTGGCATCCAAAGGTAAACAGGGTCTTTGTACTTTGCTCTTTTTGTCATTACACAAGATGTTTTCCAAAGGTTGAGCTATGTGACCGCTTGAGCAATTCAATCAAGCATGTCCATTCAAAGCATTTCTCACCAACATGGAATCCAAACTCATGAAATCCCTTTACCCTCCTGCCCAGCTATAGTGAAGTCTCATCCTCTCCCAGGCATTTCACAAAGAACCACATCAGTCTTATATTTCCATTTATTCATTCATCCAACAAATATTTATGGAGCACCTATCATGTGCCAAACACTCTGCTTGATGTTCAAGATATGACACCAAACAAGGCAGACATCTACCCTGTCTTCACAGAGCCTTCATTCTAGCACTGAAAAAGCATACAGAATACTTATCCATTTATTATACATGCATGCATGAGTTCATTTCAGTTGGTATAAATCGTGTTGTCTCTGGCTGGGAGTTATAAAGAACTCTGGATAGCTCCATCAAAGAAAGGAATGCATGGGAAAGTCTTAGAAGTATCGAAGAGGATACAAGGAGGAGATAAATAGATGCAAGATTCAAATTAGTTCTACCTCTCTGACAAGAGTTAATGAATCTTCCTTCTAACATGCTTCAGTTATCAAAACTCCAAGTCTTTAAGTCCAGAATGGAATGTCTTTGGTCCATCTTGACTGTAGTGTCTGCCCTTGGACTAATTGATCAGAGCCACGAAAGCTTGTCTTAGTGTACAGACATAGGTATAGGGGGTCACCCCTGAATAATGGGTTAAAACCCCAGAGAAGAGATGGGGCAGCCTCTGCAAAATTGTTTATACAACAGAAGTAGGAATTGCCTCAAGAAAATCCACCTAATTTTAGGAAGAGGTGGGCTCAAAGAAAATGTACTGTGGATGAGAATATGATCCTATCACCTAAAGGATGAATTGGAGTTAGCGAAGCCCAAAGGAAAGTGTGGGAAGGAGAGAGAGTATGGCATTATGATAAATAGAAATGGTGTCTGCAAAAATTCAGAGGTATGAAGGAGTAAGACACATTTGAGGCCCCATGAGATATCTGGTTTATGGCCAACAGCATATTTTAACTCTGGTGGACTGGTGGTCTTATCTGGAGCCCCACATCCCTTCCATTAGCACTCCCAGGGAGCCAGTGAGACTCTTGGTGGCCAGTAAGGGCACTGCAGAATTCTTGAGCGGATCCAGAGGAGGCTTCTGTACTGTTATTAATACAGATAGTTGACCCCTCTGATGTATGGTTGTTTTTGCCTTCCAGAAATACTCATCTTATTTACAGAACTATACTGACTTAAAAAAAAAAAAAGAGTTGACTAAAATTCATTTCACTTGCTTTCTCTAGATTTTGTAAATATGCCGCCTCATCTTTGTATCTATAAAACTGGCCTATGTAAATTCTAGCAGAATTTTAAATAGTTTTTAAAGCAGCACTTGAATTTTAAGAGCCTATAAAATTATGCTTCTATTAACCTAAGACCAGAAATTGAGCTATTTTGTTCTTTTACAGAAATAGTAACTATTAGGAGTTACATATGATGATCTGATCCAGATTTATTGACATTTTAAGAAATAATTTCAAATAGCTATAGTGATGACTGTGGTGATTTGAGCTGAGCAAATGTGGAGGGCTGTTGTGGATTAAAGATGACTTCAAATTCCTCGCCATCCCTCCCATTAAGAGATGGAGCCTATTTCTCATCCCCTAGAATCTGGGTTGGCTTTGAGACTTGCTTTGGCCAGTAGTATAATGAAGAGGAAGTGACACTGCACTAGTTGCCGACCTACGCCTTCGAAAGGCAGGCAGTTTCTGTTTTTGTGCTCTTGGGAGCCATCTGTGCAGTCAAGAAGCTCCAGGACTACTGAATAATGAGAAGGAACACAGAAAAGTCCTGGGGGTTGAAGGGCTACCTTGCACATTCCAACGCCACCCATGCCCCCAACTGAGTGCAGCTCCTAAGTGATCTCAGTCACGTACTACGAGCAGAAGAACTGCCCAGCCGAGCCCAGTCAACCCACAGAATGTTAAGGCATAATAAATTGTTGTTGTTAAGCTATTCAGCTGTGGGGTGGTTTGTTACATACACAGCAGTAATCACTGAAGAGTGTCTATGTGGATTTCTTTTCTATTTCTTTAGGAGACAGTGTATTTTTTTTGTTATCGTTGTTTTTATATTTTTAGAGGGTTTTTTTTTTAGCATTTGTGTTTTATTTTACCTTTTATTGTTTTACTAACACTTAATACCAAAAATCATATAGTGAAAAATCAATCTTCCTCTTACTCTTTTTTCTGAGTCACCCAGTTCCACTCCCAGAGATAACCACTTATGGCAGTTCCTTAGGTATTTAAATATAGGCACAAACATATGTACTGTCTTTTTTTTTTCTTTTCATTTTCTTTCTTTTTATACACAGATGGTTAGTTACCGCACATGGTTTTGTGCTTTTCTCTCATCACTTGCCCATGTATTTTGGAGGTAGTTCCCTACATGACACATTCTTTTTAGTGACTATGTAATATTCTACTGCATATATACTGTGATTTATTTAACCAGTCCCTTATTCATGGGTGTTTGCTTCTAGTCATTTATTACCAATAAAGCTGTAGTAAGTATCCTGTACCTGTATCGTTTTGTACGTATGCAACTACAATAATATTTTCCTAGAAATTAAATTGTTGGACCAAAGGTATGCATATTTTAATTTTGATAGCTGTTACCAAATTATTCTCAACATAAGCTGTACCAAATTATACTCTTACCAGCAAAAAGTGAGACTGCCTATATCCTTATACATTGTCTGACACATCTGGATCAATTTCTCTATTATTTATTACAGTTTTACAGTTGAGTCTCTAAGATTTTCTCATAACCATAATTTTACCTCTTTCCCTTTGCTATTTTATATTTCATTTATTTCTCTTATCTATAATTGTGTTGGCAAGTTTGTGTAGAATTTTAAATAATACTGGTGACATTAAGCATAACTGTCCTATTCTTGATCTAATGAGGTACTTCTGAATAAAGATAAAGTGGCATTTGAGATGAGAATGTTTATTTTATTATGTTAAAGAAACAGTATTCATCTATTCTCAATATTGACAGTTATTATCAGAAGGGATATTAAATTTTACTAAATGTCAACATCTGTTGAGTAATTATACGAGTTTTGTCTCCTTCAATCTATGACTGTGGTGAATTATATTAATAAATTTCCTAATACTGAGCTATCCTCCCATTTCTTAGGATAAGCTTCATACATTTACTCATAGTGTATCACTCTTTTGATTTTTGCCATTTTCTATTTGCTAAACATTTTATTTAGGGCATTGCTTTTTATTTATAAATGAAACCGATCTGTTGTTTCAAAGGAAACTTGACAAAGATAATATTCCATCGGATACAAGAATAATAACAATGTGATGGATAAACTACCAAATGAGAAATTCTAGAGAATAGAGAAAATGCTGAGGACCAAATTTTGGGGTAAGGGTGAGAATGTTGTGAATGTGAGTAAATGAAACAGAAAGTGCACAGAGATGAAAGCTAGACTTTAATGTCATAAAAGTCATCGAAGAAGTGTGCCATGAAGAACAGAAGTAAAAAGACTTAAACCTCTTGGTGGATAAAGGAAAATGTTCTAGAAAAGAAAGGCCGAGATACACAGTCGGGCAGGAATGTCAGGGGGAGATGTTTGTAATGGACAGAGTGAAGTTCTTGAGGAGATGGTAAAGAAGGGGACTCTCACAGAAGTAGATGTTGAGTTCATCTTGGAAGGGCAGAGGCCACCTGTTCCCGTGAAAGAGGGACTGAGGAAGGCTACCTAGGCAACCCTGACATGGCAGGTAGAAAAACCGAAGAAGACAACTGGATCCCAGTCAAGTGGTGGTAAATATCTTATGCAGAGAAGAAAGGAAGCCAATGTTTGCACTAATGACCCATTTGGAGGAATATCAATAATAAAAAAAAAATAATAATAAGCGGGCAGACTGAGAATAAAAAAAGCTTAAGTCACAAGTAATTCATTGCAATTGTACTAGCAATTGAAAGAGAAAAATAATCAAATTTCTATAGAAAACATTTTAAAAAGAAAACAAAAGTTGGCAGATTTGACCTCTAGGGCCCAACCCCCAGCCCATACATTACTCATCCTTTTCGTTCCTT
This sequence comes from Pteropus vampyrus, assembly GCF_000151845.1. Classification (NCBI taxonomy): domain Eukaryota; kingdom Metazoa; phylum Chordata; class Mammalia; order Chiroptera; family Pteropodidae; genus Pteropus; species Pteropus vampyrus. The sequence goes on from NW_011888785.1 coordinate 16,414,867, forward strand.
CTTTAGTAGAACCCATTTTCCAGCACACAGTGTCTACAACCAGGGAAAAGGTAAACAAGGGAAATAGCTCTTTTTTTGGACCCAGAAGCTCCCTGCCCTCAGTGGTGGGCAGCCTCTGGGGTGAGCAGGCAAGTTCAAGTCCCAAGTTTGGTAGAAGAGGTCACGCGGGAGCTCTTCTCCTTTCATCGACTCTGGAAAGTCTATTTCTTATTCTCTCAAACAGGAGAAGGGAGCTGAACATGGAAATCATTAAATGTTCTCAAGTGTCCTGACTGTCGGCAACCCTGACTGAGAATCACTCTGACTTACTTGTTTAAATGTCTGGTTTTAGCAATGATATCACCAGAAGCTATTAAGCTTAATATGAGATGAGATCATTTATGGGGCTTATTAACATATGACACTGGACACATTCTGCTCCTGTAGCTCATTAGCTGATGATTCTGGACAAGTTTATTTAAAGACACTGAGTCTCAGTTTTCTCATCTGTCAAATGGCTGTTATAAAAAAAAGTCCCTGATTATCTCACTGAGCAGTTGTGTAAGGATCAAATGAGATAATGAATATATGTAACACTTTGAAAACACTCTCCCAACATAAGGTATATTTTATAAGTCACTTGTGAAAAATATCTTTGCTTACTACAAAAACTCATCCCAATCCTGGGGCAAGTTGGTGAGAGAATTTCCCTCTTCTTCCTTTTCTTACTTTTCCAAAGCATAAATAAAGAAAAGATTTCCTTTTTTTTCTATACTTTTGGGAGATACCCATTTGGACTCTGAATGGAGTGGATTGATGATCTGCTGTGTTTCTGAAACCCTCTTTTGCAGTCACTCTCCTAGAATATCAGCTAGTCATTCATCTAAATGCAAACACAATGTGGGGACCGGGATCATTGGCTAAATAGGAAGCTACTGCCTGGAATAGGGTTAAGAAGGTAACCACTAACATAGGAAAAAAAATCCTCGACTAGCATGAGAAAGAGAGAAATAGTACATTTTCAAACAAACAACTATTAAAAGCTTGATGGATGCAGAATGTTCTGGTTTAAAGATATGAATTCAGGAACCAGACTGTGTAGATTTGAATCCCAGCTCTGCTACTTACCAGCCGTGGGAAGGTACTGCAAGTTGTCTAACTTCTTGTTGTTTCTCTCCCTATACAAATGAGGAATGTAATGGTACCTCCATCATAGGGTCATTATAAGGTTTCAGTGAGTTGATATTTAGAAAGCACTTGGAACAGTGCCTGGCACATGCAAGTACTATATAAAGAAGTATTAAGTAAGTTATCTAGAAGATGCTATTTAATATGTCAGACTCTGGCATTAGACTTCTATGTTCATTTGCTAATTAGAGAAGGCACATGCCATTGATTCCAACGTCATGCAAGGTTTAAAGAGCCAGTGAATTTATAGACCTAAATGTAAACATTTTCAAGGACATTCCCCACACTTTGTGTGAAAATCATACACAAACACATTATAGATATTTTCTTTAGGCAACATCAAACCAAGTTGAATATCTGGGATCTCAGATTGGGCAATGCATGTAACCTCTTTACACCGCAGCTTCTCTCTTTGTAGTAACGCAATAAAAAAAATCCTAGCTTCACAAGGGTGTCATGACGATGAAAATGAGATAACGTTTATAAAACTCTCTGTATGGGGAGAGGCGCCACCTAAACACAGATTATAATTATTAACGTCATCTCGTATCCTAATGGAGACTGGTTTGAATTCCATTGTCTTATTAAATGACTAAAGCCCATCTTAGAAATTACCATGTGGGGAGAAGCGGGGGTTGGATAGTTAGGAACACAGCATCAGACAACTTCCTGTGTGAAAGCTGCTGAGAAGGCGCCATCAGACTTTGCTGTGTGAAAACTCACTAGTAGCACTACCCCGGTTCCCCTGAGGCAACTCTAAGAGGCAAGCTTAAGCACTTTGCAAATATGGCTCTTTTGGGGTTTCCCTCTGTGATTCCTGAGCATTACCAAGTCCACGGGAATCTGGAGCAGGAAGATTTGGAGCCTGAGTTTTCTATCTGAAATTCATTAGCTACATGAGCTCACAAAGCTTTTTAGAGTGGCTTAAGATTCTTGTGGAACCGATGTTGTTGATCTCTCCTGTCTGTTTCAGGTTTACATGAAATAGATAGTAGGTGACAAATGCTCAATGAGTCAATTAATAAACTGAGAGAGGCAGAGTATCTTCCTATGAAATTCTGCTATTCTTGGTGGGCAAAATATTCCAAAATGATGGGAGACATATAATTGGTGATAAGCAAGGTGATATTGGGCAGCATATAGATGACTTTTATATGTATATGTACATATATATATGTATATATATGTATATACATATATATACATATACACACACACACACACATCTATAAAATATATGTATATGTATGGGTATGTGTATAGAGGTTAAATATTAGGACATGAAACTTGAATATATGTATATGTATGGGTATGTGTATAGAGGTTAAATATTAGGACATGAATTCATGAATATTATTGCTTAGGACAAAGATAAAGTTAGTAGCTGAAAAAGATAGTTGATAGTAAGGAAAAAATGTATTTGACTTAAACAAAAAGATTAGGTAACTAATATTAATAGAAAATAATAATGCAGTTTTTATAGAAAACATGACTAAAGTTAAGGAAACACCATCTTAGCAGAAAGATAAGAGAGCCTTTGTTCCTTGGTTTCAAATTTCTGAGTATGAGATTTAGATACAAGGGCAGAATTTAGAGAACAGTGATTTCTTACATCTGAGTTGATCGCCACTGTTTGTAAAACATTTTGCAAACTTTCACTTATTTTCAGGTCAGGCATAATTATTTCTGTTTAACAGATGAGGAAACAAACTAAGTGTCCTTGAAAAGTTGTGCAATAGCAAGCTGGCAAGTGAATAAAAATCTGTATATGTTGTAATACTGTTTAGGGAAAAGAGCCATATGCCATGTGGTTTTTACACAGTAGAGAACTATTTACCAAAACTAGAGGTCAGTCATTTAACTCCTTGGAAACCCATATTGCTAATGGTGGTCCTGTTTCTCCAGGGTCTTTCAGCTACCATGTGCCGAGCACTGTTCAGGGAGCTGAGGCCTCGAGGGGGATCATCAGGTCTGTTATTTCAGGGGCTTAAATCTGGACCTAGGCAGCACACAGCTAGTCCAATTAGGCCTCTAGTCATGTTTTTGCTTGAATAGTAGGGTGTTAAAAAATTTTTTTTCAATGTGTTGTTAGTATTCAAGAATCTGGAAATTTCATATAAAAATCTGGTGCCTGGCTTTGCTTAAAACCATGTGAAGATCTGGCAAGACGAGGTCTTGGATTCCTGCATAGTTGGTCCTCAGTGAGGGCTGTGTGCTCTCCAGGTTGACACAGTCCTTTCCTGGACTCACATCTTTTACTTTGGCTCTTACAAAATTTCATAGGAAGATTTTCTTCCTCTATCAGTTAATCAATTTACTTTCTCTTTCACTTCTTTTTTACTCAGAGAGTGCAGGTACGGAGAGTGATGTGGATAAGTCAGCAACTCTTATAATTCAGCTCTTACTAGAGTGATAAAGTGAACACAGTGCACATTAGCCTAAAGCATAAAAAACACAAGTCGGGAGAAATCAATCATATTTTCTTAGAACCTAAGGTTAAATATTAAATTAATATATCGTGTTGCCTGCAAAATATTTTTACTGCTTTGGCTGTTTACCAATTTTTTCCACCTAATTTGCCATTGGTACCACAACTTTGAGACAGAGACTGCAGGAATTATCACTCACATTTTATTAATTAGGAAATTGAAAGCTGGTTCCTAGAAACAGAGCCTGAGACGGGGATTTGGGTGAAGTGCTCTTCAGGAAAATCCTCTGAGGGAAGGAGTGAAGCAGGAGAGGGAAGGTGGGGAGGGATGTGATCTGGGAGAAAGTCCACCATGACCTGGATCAGGGGGAAGGGCTCTGGAGCATTAACCACATCACTGAACTGGGGCCTGAGTGCTAGCCTTGTGTACCCTTTAACAATCAGTCATTGTCTGTGGCCACCCCTGACTAAGTTCCTGGGTGAAGTGGCTCCTCAATTAGCCCAGAGCGACTTTCCCAGAAGTGGAGACATCTGTGAGCCTTCAGCGGCCAAGACTCAGAGCAGCTGAGGGAACTTCAGCCCAGTAAATGGATCGGAGAGGGGGAACCACAGCAGCATCTTCTGGAATACAGAACACGCAGTTACTCGCAGTGAAATTCAACTAATAGCCCTCTCTACTCAGGTAGCGCGCACGCACACACACACATACACCCATATTCAGTGTTTCGGGAAGTGGCAATTTCAGAAAATACACAAGGGTCCCTTCCCAAACCATGAAGTTCTCAGTTTTGAGAAACTGAGAGGAAATGGTCCCACCTTTATAAAACATAATCCAGTTTCACAGTTTTTCTGTGCAAATCATTGAAAGCATTGAAAATTAAAGTCATAAAGATATTATGAATTGATAGATAAAGATATAGGTATAGATGTAGATATACATACACACATATATAAAATATATACATGCATGGATCTGTGGTATATGGGTGGATATAAATATAGATATAAGATGTGATTGTTAATGTTTATCTGGGAAACATACCTTGCCACAGAAAATGGAAAAGCTTTGTGTTCAAAGGGCTTAGAAAATAAATTCTCCTTCGACAAAGCCCAGCCCCTTGGGATGTCATCAGAAGGAAGAAAGAATTTCCAAGAAATATCAGGTTGTCCTTCTGGCATATTCCTACTTCGTTCTGAAACAATTTGAGCTCAAAAGTACATTTCATTAAGTATAGAAGTTATAAGTTTTGCTAAATGTGAATAGAAGAGAAAAAAATGAGATTCAGAATTATCTTTTTAACCTTAAAAAATTTGGATAGATATTTAACAGAATTCTTATTAAAGGATCCTGATTATGTGTACATCCCTCACGATGGGATATTGTCAATATTATCAAATATGGCATATTAGGGAGAAAATAAACAGACAAACGTTCAGGTAAAATACAGTTTATTTTATTTCTTCCCTGATTTCTTTCCACAACACCTTCAAGATATCATCCCAAAGCTATTATCATAACTGAATATTTTACACCTCAGATCTCTTTTTGCATGACAAATGCTTAATTAGAAAAATAATAGGATGGAAATGAAATTGGTATTTACTATGATGGGAACAGAGAATTATCCTGAAGAAAATTCAGTTTAAATTCACCGAAGGCAAAAGAAAAAAAAATTGAGCAAGAAAGAAAAGAATCTTTACATGATGAATGCTGGAAACGAACCAGAGACTAAAGTGTATGGCTTGTGCCTATAACTGGGATGGACTGTCTCTCTTGCCCTCCTCTCTCTCTCTCTTTTCCTCTCTCTCTCTTTCCCCACACACATTCCCTACCCAACACACACACACACACACACACACACACACACACACACACACACACCCACAAAGCCTAGCCCAATTAAAAAAAATGTGATATTAAAGTTCTTAAATTGAAGAAGTCCTTTTAAATTGTGTATGAAAAAAAAGTCAGGCATCAGATTAGATAAAGTGTATAACAAATTAGTGTATCGTCCAATTCTGTACTGCATTAGCAACCTAATTATAAATGTGAAATAATTCAGTGTGGAACCACATGCTAAAATATGGTAATTGCTATTGTATGGTTTTTGAAAAAGTAGTTGTATTTTCCCGTGTCTTTTTGAGTTGTTGGTGGTGATTTGTTGCCTTTGGCCAGTAAGTCAGAGGCCATAGCCCTTCCTTACATCAGAACCTGACAACTACATTAGTCCCCCCTTTACATTTATCAGCATGTTTTTATTTCTTTAGCAGGAACACATCTTGTCATATAAAAGCAGACAGGGTTCCACACAAGTTGGGTCCCTGAATCTTTTTCCCATCTCAATCCTGCTCTTTCCGGGGTATCTAAAAATGTTCATGGGTTGTACATAGTTTGTTGAAATTCTTTTTGGGGAATATGTACAAAAAGTAGAAAGTCTGAGTCATTTTCTAAAATGCTGAGCCATAGAACATTATGTACACTTCACTCTGTTGCAGCTGATGTCACTGACTTTACTCCACAGTTGTTTGTTCTGGTTTGGTCTTTTCTTGTCTTTTTTAAAATTAAGACTTAATTTTTTAGAGCAGTTTTAGGTTAACAACAAAACTAAGGGGGAAATTTGGAGATTTCCCATATACTTTCTGCCCCCCACATGTGCATGGTCTCTCTTATTATCAACATTACTCACCAGAATGGTACTTTTTTTTTTTTTTTTAACAAGAATGAGCCTACATTGATACATCATAATCATCCAAAGTCTATAGTTTACATTACAGTTCACTCTATGGGTTTGACAAATGTGTAATGTCATACCCATCACTATATTGTCAGAATATTTTCACTGCCCTAAAATTCCTCTGTGCTCTGCCTGTTTATCTCTCTTACCCTTCCTGGCAACCACAGATTTTTTTTTTTTACTGTTTCCATAGTTTTGCCCTTTCCAGAATGGCATACAGTTGGAATCATGCAGTATATAAATTTTTTTCATTGGCTTCTTTTAACTTGTAATAAATATTAAAAGTTTCTCCATGTATTTTTATGGCTTGATAGCTACCTTCTTTTTACCGCTAAATAATATTCCATTGTCTGCATGAACCATAATTTATTTGTCCATTCACCTACTGAAGGACATATTGATTGTTTCCAAGTTTTGGCAATTATGAATAAAATTGTACCTATAAGCATCCGTGCATGGGTTGTGTTTACATTTTGAAATTCTCACTTCTAGATCAAGGACACATTAAGACCACCAGATGGAAGAAGCTATTTAAGTGATTAGCTATGAATTGTGTTGCTTTCAGAATGCTACATAGTAGGTAGGTCCTCAACTGATTGAAATCTCTTTGTGTGGATGCCCAGTTCAACTTTTCACCAATCCCACAAGACTTGGCCCAATTTTTAATTGGGAAAATTATGAAGAGAGGGCCCACTGCTGCCACTACCTTTAAGCAAATCTCAAATTGCACAGAATTAACTCCTTGAGCTCCTCTTCCTTCTCTTCTAGCTGAGAGGTCTGAGGTACATACTGTTTGACATCTATCACTTAGTGACAAATCCAAGACAGAGAAAAAGATACTACATATCTATCAATCAAAGGTCATCTGCACTGTGACAGCCAGATGGCTCATATGTCATGCTTGATCAGAACATGCAATGGTCAGGACCACAGTTCATTCTTCTATTCAACTGTTTTTGTTGTTATTGTTGTTTGTTTGTTTGCTTTTTGCTAAGTGCCTACTGCTATACTAGGCTCTGCAAGTTGAAACAAAATGAGATGCAGTGTAGAATATGGGAGGGTAAGGTAACCCCAGATAGATTTGAAGATTTGAGATCAAAAGAAGCCCTGGAACCTGAGCTGTAGGTGTAGTGCCAGAAGGAAGCGTTAGACAGATGGAGCTATGGGGGAAAGCAGTGGGAGGTCCTTACTTTTCTGTCCCTATTTCTGATGTCCAAAGTCAGGTCAATATTACTTCTTACCAGGATGACTGACTCCAAGGAGCTTCTAACTGATCTCCCTACCCCCAGTTTTATCTCCTAAAATCTATTCTTCTCATAATTGCCAGAAGGATCTTTCCAAAATACAAATCAGACCACTCTCACGCATTATTTAAAACCCTTCAGCAGCCTACCTTCACCTTGAAGACCATGGCCAAGCTCATCAGCAAGGCCTCCATCATCTGGCCTTGCCTGCCTCTCCCCATGCTTCGCCTCACACTCATGTCCTGGCTAAAGCAACCACCTGTGTGCCTATCACACTAGAGCACTTGGGATTCTTCCCTTCTACTCAGTCTGTGCTTAAGATCTTGGACTTCGCTGTCACATAGCTCTGGGTTTGGCTGCAGGCTCTTCAGCTTCCCAGCTCTTGACTGTGTGTGAGGAATTTTGACTCCTGCGCCTCAGTTTGTAATGTGAGCACAATAACAGAATCTGCTTCATAGGACATTATTGTGGGAATTGAATTAAATCATGAATGCACAGTAAGTCCTTACTTAACATCATCAATGAGGTCTGCAACTTTAAGTGAAATGATGTATACTGAAACCAATTTTACCATAGGCTAATCGATAAGTTCCTATGATATCTCATCAATGTTATAACAAAACGATGTATTTGAGGATCTACTGTCCAACACATGTCAAGTTCTTCATATACAGTAAGTGTTCAACATATTTTGCCTATACCTACTATATATGTATATCTATAAAGACCTAGCTTAGGCTTAACCTCCTCCAGGAAGTTTTCCCTGTTCTGCCTCAAATTTCACAAGCTGTATTAGACATTTCTTTCAAGTGGTCCTCTTCGCCCTGGGTACAGCTCCTATTGCAGTGTGCTGTAATTACTGCCTTGCATCCATATTATTGTTTCAGATTGTGAGCCTTATGAAGGCGAGAACTGTGTCATTGTAGTCATTCTCGGACTCATGGTGTCTGTCATTGTGCCTGCCACCAAGTGGTGCTCTGTTGCGCTTGTACACCGAGTGGACAGAGCCCCGAGAAGACAACTGAGGCAAGAAGGAGCCTGTACGTGATTTGTTATGCCGAGGGATGCTTCTGTAGCCGTGGTCAGGATTCAAGCCAAGAGATGGAGTCACAGAGGGCAGGCACCCCAGAATGTGCATAGGAGATAAGCTGGCAGGATCCATCGAAAGAGGCTGGACAATCCATCAAAAGAGGACCCAGAGGGAAGACGGTGAGTCCAAGGCTGCCTGAGGCACATTTCTCTCTGCACCCTTTGGGGAGAGGGTCCCTGGGGTTCACCCTGACTAGAGCTGGAAAGAGGGGCAGGAAGCAGGGCAATTCCTCACAAGAAACAGACATCTAAAAAAACACCTGGAAAACCAGCTAAAGTTTCTCTACTTGATTAATATTTTCTTTTTATAATTAGGAATATTGTGGAAAGAAAAAGACATCTTCTTTTTGGAAAGTTCCACATTGGTGACCCACAGAGAAAGGGTAATGTCAGTTATGGGTATTGAGTCATGGTTTTCTAGTTCCAGATTTTGACTCGAAGGAGCAGTTCTGTGATGGCCCTGGGCCTCTGCAGGTGCTCTGACTTAGCCCTCACCACACAGAACAGGGCAGTAGTTTGAGAAAAGAAATGTAATATCAGCAGAGATAGCCTCTCTTTTGCTACAGGTCACAAAATTTACATGTATCCTTTATGGACAGGCCCAGTTTGGCTGTCTTTTTTCAAGTGACAAACAGAAAACAGTAAGTCAGACAGACAGAAAGGCAGGAAGTTCTGAGAGCCGCTTTATGGTTATTGTTACTAAGGAAACCAATTCTTTAGTATTCATGTGTTCAGCACACAGCCCCACTGAATCTCTGAGGCTGAGGCAATATGACAGAATGGCATAAGGAAGAAGAAGGGATGAAAACAGCCAAGCAAATAGATATGGAAGCTGTTTAGGAATATGTCGGTAATTTAGCCATTGTCTGTAGTTTTAGTGACTTGAAAAATGAGATTATTGTCAGCATCAAATAATTTAAAGAGTGATCAGGAGCTCGTCCTCCTGCTGCCTTTATATAATCATATTCACATACTATCCACACACTGGGAAGAAAAGCCTCTCTGGAGGGGATGAAGATCCTTGAAATCTAGGTCCATGTTGAGAAAATTACTATTGTGTGAAAAGGACCTCTGAAATTTATCTCTAGCTGTTGTTCCTCTTCCAAGCCTTTTCCTTAGTATCTAAAGATGGAGGTGGCAACTGTATGTTTCAGGACCTCAAAGACCATGTTTTCTCTAGCAGAGGGTGGAAGCATTTTCTATAGTTGCTGAGCATCCATCCCAAAATATAAGAGAAGTCAATCCCACGGAAGTCACAATTCCAAAAGAACCCCCATAATCCACTGACCGGCCTGGGGAGCAGGGAGAGGGAGGGGGCAAAGGCCATCAGATTAGAAAGAGTGAAGTCAGAGAATGTGGAACCTGAGTTGCTGATCAGATTCTGAATGAGAGAGCAGAGCTAGAAGGAACTAAGGAGAGAACCCTCGCTCACCCCTGAGTACCAGAATGATGCTCAGTGAGTTGTGCAGTTGGGATTGTGATTGGCTAACAATTCTCCTAATGAGAATTCCGGCCGGGCCATAGCTAAGAACTCTTTCTCTCACAGAAAGATAATATAAACTGAAACATTTCTTAAGTGAAAAACAGGGGCATGCTGCCTCATCTCTCATCCACCTGGCTGAGGGGAAACCATTGGGGATTCTAGGGCATCTTTTGGTTTGGAAATATGAGTATCCATTGACCTAGATCGTCGTTAACATCCCAGTGCGTTGTCACGTCACTGACATCCTTTCTCATGTTCATTCAGCATTAATTGATGAGCACCACTTGCATTCAAAGCCTTCTGCTGGATGCAGTCAGACATGTAAAAATGAGTATGACGCAGTCTCATAACTCAAAGAACCACAATCTAGTTGCTGGAAAACAGAGTGAAAAATGTAAATCTGAGCAGGTCACATCCTTTATTAACATTCTTCTAAATTAGTAACGTGACCTAAATTTCCCTGGCCCCCGTTCAACCCTCTGCCTTCATCTGCATGGGCCCCTAGCCCCCGCCACTGCCCACATTGACTCCTTTGGTTCTCCTGTTCCTGCCTCCTCCTCTCAACTTTCAGATCTCAGTTTCAAACTCACTTCCCACAGGAAGCTGTTCCTGATTTCCAGGTCAGGACCCCTGCTGTATCTTCTCATTCCACTCTCTTTTTCCTTTCTTACAGTAATTGCAGTTCGATTATGTATTTATGTGACTGTTTGATATTGTCTGTTCTCCCCCTTTAGATTCCAAGTTTAATAGAAGCAGAGGCTGAGATGGCTTTTCTCATCACTGAGTCCTCAGTGCCCATCATAGGGCTTGGTATATAGTTGGCTTTTGACAAATATTTCTTAAATAAATGAGTAAGTGTACACAATGAGATAAGTTAGAAGATAAGAGAAATAAGATCCTGAACAGAGGGCTATTAGATAGTGTGGCTGGGAGCTGGTTATTCTTCTCCTAAACATACCACGTACACAGTGCCATGCACATAAAATGCTTGTGGAATGTATGAAATGAATGAGCGAATGAATGAATGAATGAATCGTGAACTGGGAAAAATCACCTCTCATTTTCTCCTCTTTGTTTGCTTACATGATTATACTTTACATAAACAGTAATGTTCAAATACCATTTTTTGTGTGACTTGACATTGTAAAAAGATAGTTTAAAAATAAATAACCAGTTAAAAATCCAGGCTCTAGGTGAGCAACACCACTTTGCCATTTCTATCAAAAATAGATTCTGGCCCAAAAACTTCTGTAGTAAAACACTGGACCACTTCAACTTTCTAAGAAAGAACTCCTGGCTGCCTTGGCTGTGACTGCTGACCTGAGAAGCTTCTGTCTCATATTCTTAGAGTTGGAGCTAAAGCTCAGTCATTCATTGATTACCGGACTCATTCGCTGATTTCATTCAACACACTTTTATTGAATATCCACCATGTACCAGTTACTGAATTGTGGTATCTACCATATGCCAGGGAAAAAAATAATCAAGTCCTCTCACAGTTTGCTTGGGAAAGTACATCTATAGAAAGATGATTCCACCCTAGCACGAGAGTTAGGAAACAGAGGCCTTTAGTATCCAGCACTCCCTGCTTTGTAGCATTGATTAAATGCATCACACTTAAAATGGCTGTAAACTCCATGAAAATAAGCCTGCTTTTATCTCACCCACCTTTGTATCTCCAACAACTAGCACTGTCCCTGGTACACAGTGGGCCCTCAGTAAATATTTATCTATTGACTGACTGTAGCTAACATTTATTATATGAGCCAAGCTCTGCGTTTTACATTTTAACATGCAGGCTTCATTTAATCTTCACGCCACCACTACAATGTAATTGCTACTATTCTTTTCATTTTATACATGAGGAAACTGAGGCATGAAGAAGCTAAAGAGCCTGACAAGGACACACAGTGAGTGAAGTGACAGCCAGCATTCAACTTAGGTCTGTCTGATGCATACCCACTATGTGCCCCTGCTTTTCTATTAGGTCGAACCATAGGAAATCGCTTCTATTTGGCCCTTTTGACCCACAGGAATAGCAATTGTGTAAGTAGATAAGTAATAAAAAAAAGTACTTATAACCTAACATAAGATGATGGAATGAAATAAATGAAAAGTTATTCAGGGGGTGTGGGGAAACAGAGCAGAAAAGTTATTCAGGCAGAGTTTGGAGTCGTGCAGAGAGGATAGTCATCTAAAAAAGTGTTAATATTATAATGTTTTTAGTGAAGATCAATCAACCAGAGGTTGTCACCTAACAGAAAAAAATGGGACATTAAAAAATTAAGATAATTCAGCAAAAAGCCATATTCTGGTTAAGTGCACGATCATAAATTTAAGTTTTTTTTTTTTTTTTTTTTGAGATTCCTTGATCAAAAACAGGGCTTGCCCATCAAGCTTTCCTTGGCTATAATGAGGCAATCAGTTAGCCAAGCTAATCTGTATGGTTATGAACAAACTTTTTGGATCGAGGTGGCCAGCTGTAACAACTTCATCTGTTATCCTTAGAGGCTGGGCAGACAGGAAGTGGTAGAGTTGCTAATTAGTAACTTTCATTCCAGTATTAGCTTTCTATTGCCGTTGTAATCCTCACAATCTTAGCCAACAAACCTTAGCCAACAAAATTTCCCCTAAAACAATGAAGCATCTTAACTTCCCAAAGATCAATCTAAAAAGTGCCCCTTGGGAAAGAGTCACCTCTAATGACTCATTCACTGTAGAGCAGCAGTACCAGCTCTGGGAATCTTCTAAGACAGTGGTCCCCAACCTTTTTGACACTAAGAACCGGTGCTCCTATGGGAGTCTAATGTCTGATGATCTGAGGTGGAGCTGAGGCGGTGATGCTAGTGCTGGGGAGTGGCTGCAAATACAGATGAAGCTTCTCTCTTTTGCCTGCTGTTCACCTGCTGTGTGGCCTGGTTCCTAAGAGGCCATGGATCAATACTGGTCTGCGGCCCAGGGGGTGGGAACCCCTGCTCTAAGAGAGCAGCAATGGAGATTTATGTTGTCATCTGTCTCTGGTAGATTTAAATGTTTATGTCACCCATCGCTGTAGGTTTTGAGGGCAATATAGTTGATATCCAAGAAAGAAGAAGGAAAGATATGATTAAAATTAAGAGACTAAGAGCTGAAAGTTGATCTGATTCAATATGATATTGGTCATCATAGTGTACTACTTCTCTTCCCCTCTCTTTCTTTCCTTCCTCACCCTTGTTGACTTCTTTTTTTCCACTCACCTGGTCTCTGGCAAATCAATTATCTCTGAGGTTTACCTTAGCTGACTCTCTATCAAAACTTCTTAGACTCCAAATAACACTTGTGAACAGTGAAGAGAAAATGAACAAGTTGTCATGGAAGGAGTCCCCTGGAACAATAGATAGAACCTCAGCATTCAAAACAACAATAAAGATACCATTAAAAAACTTTGAATGAAAAGTCCCCTTCACAGCTTTCTCCAAAGCTTTATGGATTTCAATCATTTCTTGTCTGGTCTCCAGTACAGTAGTCTTTGGATTACTCAAAGATCTGTCACATTTTCTTATTTCCAGCACAATTTATTCTAATGTAAATTAAATCTTCAATCACTGAATAAAGAATATACACAAAATCTCTACTTTTTTCCCCCTTTTTTTCACTCTCCCTATGGATGTGAGCAATGGGATTTGTGTTTGAGCAAGTTGTTAAAAGTAAGTCTTAAGCTTTGAAATGTATGTGACTCGGTAATTTTTAAAAATAAACAAATGAAGTCTGGGGAAGCAAGGGGGCAAAGGAGGAGAACAAGCAATTCATTTTCATGAATTGCAAGACAGTCTAAATATGGAAAAGAAGCCTCCAGTCATCTCTGAAGGTTGAACATCACTGCTTTGCACCCACCACACCCGTAAACATACTTTCATTTGTCAGCCTACAAAGAAAAACCTCTGCACTTTTTTAGAATTTCTCTACACTTGGAAAATTGATTGCACGCTATCATAGCTATGTCCATAAAACTTGCATTGCACAGAATCAAAACCTTGTAGAAAAGGGGTTTTGCTGCTTTGAATGAGATTGGGTTGAAAACTGGCTCGTCTGTCCCAAAAGTTGTTATTTTAGTCCCCGGTGAAGCATTTAAAGCTAGACAATGGATTATTTAATTCTTTAGCTGGGTTTCTAAAAATTAATATTATAAAGCTACTTATCCAGACTAAGTCAAATCCAAGCATTAGCAAATCCTAAATACTAGAGATGGAGAGAGTGCTGCCTGTTGGCTACTTGAGGAATCTTTGTCCTTTGGGACAGTGGCCTGGCTTTGAGAAGCAGAAAGCTAAAGAGGGACAGAGAACAAAACTCCTCTGTTTAATATAATATATGTTTCCTGTGAGGCAAGTTATCATCCCCAGATTCAAAAGCAGCAAGGTTGGCAAAGGTTTCCCAAGTACTTACGAGGGATAACATTTAGTTGCAGATAATTTTAAAAGCAGAGACTTAACTCCCAGAATTCCAAAAAAATCACAGTCTTGAATTGTCTCCCAATCTACAAAACTCATCCTGATCAGTAAGCAAATGCACACTAGGACAGTGCCTCTATGTTGTTCAACTCCAGAGGTACAGTGGGTCTTACACAAGTCTGCAAGTGATCTGAAATACCTCCCATCAAGAGGTGGAGTCTAATTCCCCTCCCTTAAATTATTGGGCTGGCCCAAGCGACTTGCTTCTAATTAAAAGTAGCAGAAATGATTCTTGTGGTTTTCAGGCTAGTTCATCAAAGGTGACAGATCCTGCCTGGCTCCCTCTCTTGAGGTACATTCCTTTGGAGTATGAAAACCACCATGCTAGAGAAACTGCAGAGTAAAACCATGTAGACAAACAGAGAGATGCCTGCAGAGACCTAGCAGTTCTAGCACCAGCTATTCAAGCCTTCCCAGGATACGTGCCAGACATTTGAGCAATGAAGCTTTGAGTTGATCCCAGCCCCAGCAACATCTGACTAGGAGATCTTGAGTTAGAACCACCCAAGCAAGCTGATCCAGAATATTGGATCCACAGAAACCATGAAAGTTAAAAACAAATGAATGTTGTTTTTAGGTCACCAATTCTGGGGATGATCTGTTTTACAACAATAGATATTAGATATCTGAGGGTACCTAGAAGTGAGGCATTGCCATAATAAAACTTAAAACATATGGTGGTGGTTCAGGGCCTGGGTGAAGATTAGAAAAGCTTTGAGGAGGCTGTTTGTGTGGGATTAAAGGAAAGCAAGGAAAGTGTGTTGGAAGCTGAAAGAAAGGAGACCTGGTTATAAAGTGGTGGAAAGTCTAGCAATATTTTCACCAGTGGTAACATGGAAAATAGAAAATGTACCTAATGAACTCATAGTCTACTGTGAGTATTAAAGGTGTTTGTGGCCTGATTCTTCCAGCTGCTCATAGTAAAATATGAAAGGAGAGAGATGACCTCAAGAAAGAATTGTTAAATACAAAAGAGCCAAGAAATAAAACTATTTCTCAGTTTCATCCTCTCCGGATGGATAATGAAGCTAACATTAAAATATGTAATTTCCATCTAAAGATGAAAGCAATGGTGTGACTCTAGAATCCTTTGTTAAAACCTCAGACAGACTTAGGGTAGTCCCTCATAGATTCTCTCAAACAGTCGAATGTCCCTCTAAAGGTCTTCAGGACATGCCTTTCTGATGTCTCCATTAAACAGAAATGCTTCTAAAGATCTTAAGGGCACAGGCCTGCAGTAGCCTTTGAAGAAATCTACAGAAGAGAAAAGTTTATCTCAGTGAGATTTGTGAATGAGGTTTTTGTCTGATAGAATGAATCCCAACAAGATTTACTGGAAACACGCAAAGCGTTAAAAAGATTTGTACTAAGGAAAACATTTCCAGCTCATACTAACAGGAACAGGGGTAGTGTAAAATGAAAAGAGGCGTTTGGACTCCCAAAATTCTGTGAGAAAGGAGCAGGCTGAGAAAACTACTCAGCTATAAACATGGAGTGCATTTGATAGAACGGGAAGGATAATTTGGAGGGAGAAACCAAGAGCCCAGAGAGTGGAGTCAAGAGTCATGGAGAATCATTCCTAAGAAATAATACTGGCT
>NW_011888785.1:16431147-16436913 GCF_000151845.1 Pteropus vampyrus
AAAAGCAGCAAGGTTGGCAAAGGTTTCCCAAGTACTTACGAGGGATAACATTTAGTTGCAGATAATTTTAAAAGCAGAGACTTAACTCCCAGAATTCCAAAAAAATCACAGTCTTGAATTGTCTCCCAATCTACAAAACTCATCCTGATCAGTAAGCAAATGCACACTAGGACAGTGCCTCTATGTTGTGCAACTCCAGAGGTACAGTGGGTCTTACACAAGTCTGCAAGTGATCTGAAATACCTCCCATCAAGAGGTGGAGTCTAATTCCCCTCCCTTAAATTATTGGGCTGGCCCAAGCGACTTGCTTCTAATTAAAAGTAGCAGAAATGATTCTTGTGGTTTTCAGGCTA
This sequence comes from Pteropus vampyrus, assembly GCF_000151845.1. Classification (NCBI taxonomy): domain Eukaryota; kingdom Metazoa; phylum Chordata; class Mammalia; order Chiroptera; family Pteropodidae; genus Pteropus; species Pteropus vampyrus. The sequence goes on from NW_011888785.1 coordinate 16,431,501, forward strand.
GTTCATCAAAGGTGACAGATCCTGCCTGGCTCCCTCTCTTGAGGTACATTCCTTTGGAGTATGAAAACCACCATGCTAGAGAAACTGCAGAGTAAAACCATGTAGACAAACAGAGAGATGCCTGCAGAGACCTAGCAGTTCTAGCACCAGCTATTCAAGCCTTCCCAGGATACGTGCCAGACATTTGAGCAATGAAGCTTTGAGTTGATCCCAGCCCCAGCAACATCTGACTAGGAGATCTTGAGTTAGAACCACCCAAGCAAGCTGATCCAGAATATTGGATCCACAGAAACCATGAAAGTTAAAAACAAATGAATGTTGTTTTTAGGTCACCAATTCTGGGGATGATCTGTTTTACAACAATAGATATTAGATATCTGAGGGTACCTAGAAGTGAGGCATTGCCATAATAAAACTTAAAACATATGGTGGTGGTTCAGGGCCTGGGTGAAGATTAGAAAAGCTTTGAGGAGGCTGTTTGTGTGGGATTAAAGGAAAGCAAGGAAAGTGTGTTGGAAGCTGAAAGAAAGGAGACCTGGTTATAAAGTGGTGGAAAGTCTAGCAATATTTTCACCAGTGGTAACATGGAAAATAGAAAATGTACCTAATGAACTCATAGTCTACTGTGAGTATTAAAGGTGTTTGTGGCCTGATTCTTCCAGCTGCTCATAGTAAAATATGAAAGGAGAGAGATGACCTCAAGAAAGAATTGTTAAATACAAAAGAGCCAAGAAATAAAACTATTTCTCAGTTTCATCCTCTCCGGATGGATAATGAAGCTAACATTAAAATATGTAATTTCCATCTAAAGATGAAAGCAATGGTGTGACTCTAGAATCCTTTGTTAAAACCTCAGACAGACTTAGGGTAGTCCCTCATAGATTCTCTCAAACAGTCGAATGTCCCTCTAAAGGTCTTCAGGACATGCCTTTCTGATGTCTCCATTAAACAGAAATGCTTCTAAAGATCTTAAGGGCACAGGCCTGCAGTAGCCTTTGAAGAAATCTACAGAAGAGAAAAGTTTATCTCAGTGAGATTTGTGAATGAGGTTTTTGTCTGATAGAATGAATCCCAACAAGATTTACTGGAAACACGCAAAGCGTTAAAAAGATTTGTACTAAGGAAAACATTTCCAGCTCATACTAACAGGAACAGGGGTAGTGTAAAATGAAAAGAGGCGTTTGGACTCCCAAAATTCTGTGAGAAAGGAGCAGGCTGAGAAAACTACTCAGCTATAAACATGGAGTGCATTTGATAGAACGGGAAGGATAATTTGGAGGGAGAAACCAAGAGCCCAGAGAGTGGAGTCAAGAGTCATGGAGAATCATTCCTAAGAAATAATACTGGCTCTAATCAAGGAACTGGAAACATGTACCTGGCTGGATTTCAGAATTGCTACAGACCACTGATGACCTGATTGCCAGAGACCACTGAAATATATGGCAGCTATGCTATGCCCGTCTCACCAAAGTACGAAGGGTGAGGGGAACAAATAACTTGTCACTTGAGTTCACAGATCTTAAGATCAAGGACAGTACTCAAGGAGCTGCCATGGAGGGTCTGTGCTTGGACTTGGGGGGTGGGGTACTGGACCTTGAGCCCAAGACGGATGCCATCCAGACGAGATATTTGGGGGTCTCAGGAGAGAACGAGTGTATTTTGCACATAGGATCAGTAGAAATAACTTGTGGCTGGAGGGCAGACTGTTATGGTTTTAAAACATGCTCACAATTCTTTGACATGCTTGCCATCAAATGATGAAGTCTAATTTTCCTCTTCTTAAATATAGGCTGGCCTTAGTGACTCACTTCTAACAAATAAAATGCTAGGCCATAAAAAGCAAAGCAATACAGCTTCCACCTGGTTCTCTTATTCTCTTGACACATGAGCTTTGGAGCCCTGAGCCACCATATATAATGTCCAGCTAACCTGAGTGTTATGCTTCAGAGACCTTATGGAGAAACCCCATTAAGTTAGAGGTGCTCTGCGTTAGCTCTTCCAGCCCCCAGATCTTTGAGTCTTCCTAGCTCTGGCACCAGATATGTGAGTGATGAGCCTTAAAGATGACCTCAGCTAAACCAACTTCATGAGAAATCACAAGCCAGAAACACACAGCTGAACTGCTCCTGAACTACTCCTGACCCATAGAAATTATGAGAGATGATAAATAATTGCTGTTTTAAGACACTAAATTTTAGGAGTGGTTTGTTACACAGCAATAGATAATCAGAACAAGAGGACCCCAGTCACATCTTATTCTGTGTCAGTAGAAATCCTTAGAGTTCACACAAATCTTAGGTGTCCATACAAAACCAATGGTAGGTGTTGGTTGACATCTCCAGGCTTTGTCCCGGCTACTGTGTTTCTCACTTTAACTCTCTTCTTTTCCTTTTTGAAAACCTCCATTTTATTCCGTGTTTTAACTTTATTTGACACTAAACTTCAAGGCTAGTCCCTAATAAAATGGTGTCCTGACTTTGCTAATCTCTTTTGGGCATCCTAATCTAGTTCGTCCTGGGATATCCCCCAAATCCTGCCTTGATCTCCACTTTAGCACACCTGTATCTGACAAGACAGCAAATGGAGATCCCTTCTGCACTGTGGGGGATCTCGGAGATGCAAACATTCACCTATTTCCTCTCCATGCAAATAGCTGCCTTTTGTCTATTCCGCAGTGTGGGCTTCGATGGTGGGATGTACCTCCAGGCTTCCCAATGAACTTTCAACCCAGCAAAGTTACTGATGATAGTCAGGACCTCAACCAGCAGCTGATGATCTCCATGGAAAGGTGGCAACATTTTAGTCAAGCTGCACCTGTATTCTCAGGGTCTGTTTCCTGGCCCACAAAACGAGATGACCAAAAATACAATGATTCTAATGATAAACTTATGAATAAACTTGAGCATGGAATGACATAAGCAGTAATGGGAACCCTTTTCCCATTTAGAAAAAAGAGTGCAGCTCTCTGCCAGGGTTCATTTACACGTGTAAGAACGTTACGTTTTCTAGGATTTGACGTCTTCAGTGATCAAACTACTAAAAAAAGAATGGTATAAATGGAATGATGTCATTTGTATCCAAAGACTATGGATACACTAAAGCGATGTGAAAATAATAATAAAACCCAAATATTTCATGGTAAACTTTGGGGGTAAGGTTGAGACTGTAATCCGTGAGTTATCTTGGGGTAAATGCTGCAGCTGCAAGCACCGCTGATGAGTATTCTTGCTGCAAATGGAAAAGGGCAAAATATTGAGTTCTCGATTTTGGTAACAATTGAAAGCATGCACCCTCACCTGGATGTTACTGTCAAACAGCAGAAAAAAGTACTACTTTCTTCAGCATGCTGTGAGTTCTCTGGAACACTTGGCAGATAATTGACTCAGAGACTGAAGGGTAATTCAGCCCCTTAGGGAGTGGCTCTCCTCTGGGGTCAATAAGACAAGTAAGTCAGAACACATGTTGTAACTCTGGCATCTAGATCAAAGATTCATACACTCAGTAGTGCACCCACTACTTCCCAGAACATGGGAAAGAATTGGGAATTTCATCCTTTTGTTTCACTTTGTCAAGACATGGACAATAACTTGCCAATATGCTCCTCTCTATGCACTTGAAGTGAATCTCTCTTTCTATACCTCAGGATTCTGGGAGCACCTGAACTGTGCTGGACACAAGCTACAGAAATGAGTAAGACCAAGCATCTACTCTTAGGAAGCTCAGAGTTCACAGGGGGATCAAACGAACAAGATCTATGGCAGGTGGATGATAGGGAGGAGGTGAGACTCTGAGGAAGGAGTGTGCAGCATTCCCTGGGGGTTTTATTATTTTATAAGAGATACTTTGAATTATACCACCTAGCCTTGATAGAGAAAATGGGAAAATCTTAATGTTTTTACTATACGATCTTGCAAATGGGGTTGAAATAATACGAGGTTTGGGGATGAAATAATAAATGCTGTTTCATCCTTCCGTGTGTTTGTATTTGCTTGGGAAAGACTGTCCCCTGGAAACTTCCATATGTCCTTCCCAAGATACCCTCCCCAACCATTCCCATCTCCTGCCCCCAAATAAAAGCAAAATATCATACCTCCTCTGTACTACTTCTGTGACTCTCACTTATAACTTTTGCTGCATTAAAATAATATACACACAGTTGTTCACCTCAACTGGACTGTGGAGAAAGACAATGTCTTTCTGGTTTGTGTACCTGCAGTGCTCAACTCAATGTCTGGCACATGTCAGCATTGAGCAGACGTTTGGTAAAATGAAAAATGTAAGCAACCTGTGCAAACTGGTTGCTTGCAAAGTAGAGTCCAGATTATGGCACTCTTTGCATGATAATCCAGGACAAAGTTCAGACTTCTTGGTGTCTGGCACCCCAAAGCCTTTTTTTTTTTTTTTATAGTTAATTCACAATGGAAGTTTATGTCTTGCTCATGTAAAGTCTCCTCATGTAAAGACCTTCTTAACCATCACATGGCTCCATTCCAAGCAGTAATTCTTCCATACTGTGGCCCCACCTTCTTAAACACTTGACTTATAATTGACCATGTTCACCTGCATGAAGGTGGCAAGAAAGGGCAGAAGACATGGGAACTGTGTACAGGATGCTTTATTGAGTCAGGCCTGGAAGTGGTGCAGTCACTTTCGTTCATACTCCAGTAGTTAGACCTGGTAAGCGGGCCTGTGAAATGTGGTCTAGCTAGTCTAGTCCAGGAGAAAAACATTTAGCCAGCCTCTGCCACAATGTGTGACTGAAGGGAGGAAAGAATGAAGGGAAAAGGGTCAACTATCCAGAAAAAGGGACCTTGTCAGTGAAGACTTCATGGAGGAGATGATGCAAAAGATCTGTCTTAAAGGATGAGTGAGATGTAGCTACCTGAGGTGATGGGAGAAGGAATCCCAGGTTAGAGAGAGGAAAAATGGAGGAAACAAGCAAGCGTTCCCTGAGGCTGGAAGAAGTGAGAGATGAGGAGAGGAGATGAAATGAAGAGGAAGGAAGGGGAGATCGCGGGGTGTGATGGGCTTGATATCATTCTAGAAGCTTAGACTCTACCCTGGAGAGAAGGAGGAGCCACTGGAAAGTTTGAAGCAGGAGTGGCTCTCAAATGATTTGCAATTCAAAGAGTCTTTATCTGAAGAAGGTAGAGGAAGAGATTTCAGAGGGAAGCAAACGGACTGCATTAGAGGTTATGCATCTAAACTTCCCCATGGCTGACCATCCGAATCACTTGAGATTTTAAAAAGTACACACACCTGGACTGCCACCCCGAAGACTGTGTTTCAGCAGGAAGGTTTAGAAAGCTCCCCAGTAGATATTGGTAGTCAGCCAAGTGTAGGAATCATTGTTTCAGTGAGTTTCTTGTTGATGACAAGCAGAGATCTTTTCTCTTTGGTTCCTCTTTCCCCC
>NW_011888785.1:16438069-16445954 GCF_000151845.1 Pteropus vampyrus
GTGTAGGGGCTCAGGTGTTCATATACATGCATGGGTAACTCCTCCCACGAGATCTGCACCCCTAGAGGTAGGAGTGGGAAGTGAAAAGACGGGGCTTTTAAAAACATGCGTGCCGCCATGTTTCGGTGAACTTTTTGAGAAGTCCAAGAATTCTAAGTGCCACCTTGGCTTCTTAGGTCATGATGAAGACATATTTGTTGAGGTAAGAAAATCGAATATATTTAACATTTTGTTAGTCGCAATTATATTTTTAAATATTTAGTTATACAGTATATGAGCCTCCGTTTGATTCTCTCCTGGGCCCAGCAAATGTCACGGGTGCTTCTGCCCTACCTCCCATTACCAGGGCCGCATGCTAAGCTAAGTAAGGTAAGCAAGCTACAGCCCCAGGCAAATTCCTGCTCACTGCATGTTTTTATATAGGCTGTGAGCTAAGCATGGGTTTTACATTTCTAAATAGTTTTGTAAAGTCAAAAGAAAAATATTTCATGACATGTGAAAACTGTATGAAATTCAAACTTCAGTGCCCATAAATTGTTTTACTGGCACACAGCCATGCGCGCTCATTTACGCGTTGTGTAGGGCCGCTTTCACACTACGACAGAAGAGCGAGTAGTGGCAACAGAGACTGTACAGCCTGGAAAGCCAAATGGATTTACTCTCTGGCTCTTACAGAAGAAGTTCGCCTGCCCTCTCCCTGGAGTAGCAGGCAGACAGGAGGAAGGGAAGTGTCTAGCAGTTCTCATGCGGCTGCACAACAGAATCACCTGTTGAGATCCCCAAACGGACCGATGCCAGGGCCCCGCCCTCAATATTTCAGAATGAATCAGTCCGGGGTGGGGGTGTTTTTAAAACCTCCCCATAATTCTAATGGGAGCCAGGTTTGCAAGCCACTGGACTAAGGGAGTAGACACATAAAGGTCCGAATTACCTGAACGTTAGGCAGAATAATGTCGCGGGACTGGTGCCTGCTTTTCCCAAGGACCTGAGTGGATTATAGCCTTTCTTTGAGGATGCAAGATACTCAGTTACCTGATTTGGTTGGAAATGGAGAGAGAAAAGTCATTGTTTCACACTGTGGCGTGATGCATAAAGCTGTTTCATTTGAACTTCTCTAAATCCTTGAACCGCTAGTTCAAACACGTGTCCCTGGATGTCCCAAGCATTGTCTGCATCTGTCAGGCAGGCACACCTTGGGCTGTTATAACACATACCTCCACCGGGCCACCCGCTGGGCCACTTCTCAGGATACACTCCATCAGGGAACCCTTACCCATCTCTGCCGCGTGCCCTCCATAATTATTAGTGGTCTTGCAGGGAAGGAGGAAAAAAAAAAAAGACAACTCTATCAGAATCCCATTCTCCACCAGCGCAGTCAGCCCCATTGGCGGAGGCTGGCTCCAGGGCTGCAAGGCTGCTCCCAGCTATTATTGTGCCTGGCTCTCTCTCAGCATGACTCAACGCAGACAATATAGCACACCGAGAGCGTGGGGGATGAACAGTAAATACGAGGCCTTGGATTTTTTTAATCTTGTCAGTTTTCCCCTGATTTGTGTCCTTTATCCTAGCTCCCTCTGCTGTATAAGCTTCTCAAAGCTAATGCCCATAACGCCACCACCCACTGGTAGCAGCAGGCTGCTGGGCCACTGTGGGGTTCTCATTGCAGAGCCATTATTCACCAACTATACGTGTTAACCTAGTGGCACAGGGTTGCTCTAACACCTTCCCCTCTGGTTTCTCTTTACTCTGGGGGCCAACAGCAAGTCTTACTCTGCTTGCCTCAGCGAACAAACATCACATCCTCCAACCTGGCAGAGCTGGCTGGCCCCTGCCCAAAAAGAAGGGAACACTGGGCCATTATGGAGCTGAGAGACGATTGTCATCTCTACTGCCACATTTAAAAAGTTCAAAAGTATTTCTCAAAGCTATTTCTTTGGGCTCTTGTGGATACCAGCCCTCCACCTCCTCTTTTTCTTTATTAAGAGTTTATTGGATTAAACTAACCCAGGCACACATGCTCTAAGTTGTGAGCCCACCACCGAGGCTGCAAGGAGGAGCTCGACAATGGGCACATGTGCTGCCGTAGCTGATGGAAGGGGACAGTGGCAAACCTTTTGCTCCCTTGAAACAACTCTGAGGAACGAATTTTTCTTTTCGCATCTCTCTAATTCTAATCAGTTTCCATTTAACTGAGAAATTTCCTTATTATCTCTATCTTGGGTACCATAAAGTCTGCCTCCATGCAGTTTCCTATCTCAGAATCCACTGGTGGTGGCAGGACTGTGAAGATGCTTGTGCCTTTGGCACAGATGAGTCACTCCTTTAGGGGAAACAGCAGGGAGAGTTGGGGGGCTGAAGATGAGGTGGCTCCCGTGAGCTTTTCTGGAATCGAACATGCATCAGCAGCTGAGGACACCTGTGTCTGGTTTTGTGAAGGACTTATGAAAGATGCAATCATGGTTCTAGGAGAGCAGTGAGAAGAGAGAAACTCGAGGTGGCTGCTGCTGGCGTTGAGGGTCTGCCTAGGGGAAAGCCTGGGGTCTTGAGTCTTTTTAACGTGAAACTTGAACTTTGATTTTTACCTTCAAGTGTAAACATTTATAAATCACCAAATCGCATATCTATAAATTCAAGACTGTATCTGGCAGGAACTTTATTAGCAGTTGATCAACTCATGGGAGTTTGTTTGGGGTTACGAAGCTGACAGATCCAAGAAGGAGGTGATGATAGAAATGAGACGGGCCTCCCGAGGTGACACATTGTCACACCCAGTGAGAGCTCCGACAGTACCCTGCCCATTCAGAGCAGGCCTCCACTAGGTGGTGTTCAGAGAAGTATGCTCGGCGCGGAGATCAGTAATGCTTCCGGCAGAATGTCAGCAGGCCGAAGCTTTGATTTGTATTTAGTGGAGCATAACCTACTCACCTCATCTGAGGATATGTTGGGGAAAAAAAAAAAATGAAAAAGAGTCAATAAAAGATAAATAAGATTGTCGTTAAACAAAACTAGATCGGCTCCAGATGCATAGAACATATGGCGTACATAAGTAAGAAGCTGGGGGAATTGTGAAGATCCCCGAGCTCACGATTTGTTTGCACAGCCTCTACGCCTTTACCTAAATTTGGCCCAGCAAATCAAGGAAAGGGAGGGTTTAACAGACTCCTGGAACGTTCCAGCTAACTCACTCCTTCCCACATCCAAGAGTATTGTGTGTCTGGTCTCTTATTTCCCTCTTTAAGAATGGTTGTGTCAAAGAGTTTTTAAGACAATGCTTCTTTGACACAGTATATGGTGTTATTTGGCACCTGCCAAGATGCACTAAGAAAATATAGAGATTCTGCTATATTTTATTCCATATCATGTTACAAGAAAACAACAGTGACAGCTGACAAACCATTACATCTTTCATAATACAGACAAATTACAATTGGTAACAAATATGCAGAATGTATTATTCCATTCTCCTTATTATGTGTCACTTTGAAGAATAATAGTTTTCTGAATGATGCTAGCACATTTCTTAGGTACCAACCCTTTGTTAGAAAGTACACATCTCAGTGTATCATACAAAAAAAAGAAAAAAAGATAAAAGAAAAATTTAAAAAATCCACTCTCGATTAGAGAATGTAGATTTTGTACGTGCCTCTAATATATGCTACTGTGAGAAAGGAATGAGAATAGGAGAGTGCTTATGTGATTTGAGATTTTTTTTGTTTTTGTTTTTGGTGTGTGAGAAAAATCACAAGGCAGTAACATATGTGGGTTCCTCTGCCTACAAGCCAGCAAGGGAGATGGAAGTTATGCTCAATTATGCCGCACTTTCCTATGTATAGGGGGCAGGCAATAATCTACCCCAGTTATGTACGGCCTAAACATCCTTTTATATAACAAAGATTACAAAACCAGTAATATTCACAGATGAATATCTTATATAAACACATGACCTAGGGTACTGATTACACTGGCTGTTACGTACACACTGAGGAAAGGCTACCTAGAGGCTTTGCTTTCTCTGTAAGCCTGGAGGCGCCCCTGGAAACTTTTCTCATCACTCTTGAGAGGTAGAAACAGCTTCTCACCCTTGTATCAGTGGATGGACAGCCACCCCTGCCTTATGGCCGCTGTTTTTTTTTTTGAGCACTGCAAACGTTTTTTTCATGTCCTACTTATATTGTATTTTTTAGTCAACCAAACTGTTCCTTTAAGAACATGGAAACGAAGTCCCAAATTTCCTTTCAGAATACTGTGTGTGCAGTCATGTCTCATTGATACAATCACCATGCTAACGTGTTCTTACTATTCCAGCTTTCTCACAAAAACAGTCCAGTGCTTTCTCAATAGAATAATAAATCTGCTAAAGAACACATTCTGCAATAATTTTTATAATTTCTCAGCTAGAGAAGCTGGGGAAAGAAGGAAAGGGAGAATGTGATTTGCAAATGAGAGAGGAAAGGAGAGAGAAACAAACCAAACTTTGGATTTCCTGTACCCATGGCAAGGATGGGGAACTAAAACCTCCTAAATAAGATCTTCTGAGAGGTATGTCTCTGTAATGAGACAGATTTCCCCCATCACTGAGTAGAATTCTGTTTCATTTCCCAAGAGAAGCTACCAATGACAGGGGCATATTAGCTCTGAATGACTCTAACACTCCTAACTGAAGTCTTTTAACACTAAATATCTTTAAATTTTCAAGTTAGAAAGCTTATTAAGTAGCAAGATTTAATCATCAGTTGCTTGGTAAAATACAAAAGTTATGCCTCTCTCCCAAATGAATAATTCAAGACAAATCATAGGCAAGGCTGTTTTTGATTGCACGTAAGATTTTCTTTACCATATTTACTTTAAGAAATCCTAATTTAAGTACATGTTAAATCGAAAAACCTCTAACTTCCAATGGGTTGGAATGTACAAAAGAATGGGAAAGATTTCTAGATAGCAAATAATAAACATTCTAGCCTTGGGCAACTTTTGCTCTCTTTAAAATCAATCAGTAAATAATTCCTTGCTTAGCACTTAGAAGCTTACAATGAATGCTACTTTTGGATAGTATGGATTGTGACCTTGAATATATACTCACACCCCACTCCAGGGAAGGTACCATTTTAATGTTTAGGAATTCTGGGTCCAATTCCCTAGCTATACTGGGGTTGACAAGAGAAAAATTTTTCCCTCACCTGACTCTCAGAGAAAGTCTTTGTCAAACTGGCTCGTAATTCCTAGTCTTGATCTCCCAAAGTGCGATGCATTTCAAGTTTTTGGTCTCTCCTTCTTTCTGACTAATAGGGAAAATGTAAAACAATGTACGTGAATATCTCTATAGGAATTTGTGTCCTGAGGAACTAGGTTGCAAGCTTGAGAGGAATTTCCTAACCGCCCCCTTGGCCTCAGTATTATATGGGATTCTGCAGTGAGGCCTGCCCCACTGGGTGACACCTGCATCAGACAGCGCTCCCTCTACATCAAAGCTCCGCGAACGCCCAATCCACTTTTTCCTCCATGTCACATACTCGCCTTCATCCTCCAGGGTCTCTCAACATCTCAAACAAGGGAAGTCGGCCTTTCTTTTTCCTCTTCCCATCTTTAAAGCAAGACTCCTATATTGCTTCTAAAGCCTGCATTCGAACAGTTTTTCCAGGAGGCTGTTTAAAGTTAGGTTACCCAATGATGACTTCCAACCAGCTTGGAATGCTTGAAAAAATGTAATTTAAAGGTGCTTTGGTGTAAATGAGCAAATGTTTAACTCTAGATAACTTCGTAATTTGCTTTTTAAATGTTAACTAGCAAAGACGGCTTTCAGGGCTCATCCAGCAGACCCAATTCTTGTGCACCCAGTTTTAAATATTTTGTTCCTCACTTTTTTCTCCATTCAGAAAATACTCATAAAGTATGAAAGAGTGGATGGAAAAATAAGATGTTGACAAGACCCAGAAAACATGTAAAAAGTTACCTCAATCTCCAGAGGCTGAAAAGTAAGCAATTTATCCCTGTTTTTGTTCCAAATGCTTGATACTTGTTTCTTCACTTCCAACCTACTCAACAAACAGTCATGCTATGTGGCCTGAAAATGCTAAGCATATTCTGATATCTTATATAAATGTGCAGTTATTTCCAAGAAAAAAAACAAAAACAAAAACAAAAACAAAAACCACATCTGCAAATGTCCTCAAAAGGTAGGCAATAAGTGGGGCCCCACGGCCAGGGACCAAGTTGTCAAGTCAGCCAGAGAACATGGGTTTGCTTTAGCTAAGCATCTCCTTCCTGGTGGTTGCAAAATGTGCACTGATCTCAAGGAAAACACACATGGTTTTATGCCACTATGTGGCTTTCAAGTACAGATGTTACTGAAGAAGTGTGAACACCAAATGTGTTGTCTTAATGTATTTAAGACATGGTTGGTAAAGGTATAAAAACCTTTACAGAGACGCTGCGCTGCAGAGGGAAATCAAACAAAATCAAATACAAAAGACTGAAAAGAATACATGCCATGTATCAGTAAGCAAAGCTTAATCTTCACATAGTTCTTGGAAATCACAAGGTATCCAAATGCGTGCAAGGTTTTAAATAAATTGCAGAGAAAACAGGGTCTTGCCAGCTTCAATTTTCTTGTAAGTGAAATCCACCACAGGGAGTGAAAGGAAACTGATCCATGATTCCCTTCGTGTTATTGGCCACTTCATTAATGTTTTTGTTTCTTCCTAGACTGATGACAACTTAATCCTGGAAGGAGGAAAAAAGAAAACTGTTATATGGTAAAAGAAAAAAATAAAACTTTACATCATTCATTTTTCCTAAATTACATGAGACATCAAAATTGGTCATGCCAAAGTGTGCCTATCGGTTTTCCTCACAGCCACCCCAAGCACATATAATTGAGGCGAAGTAGTCCCTTTCACCAAAACAGTTCTTATGATATAATAAACAAATATTCTGACTGCATTTTCTTCCCTTGAAAGAATTTAACTCAAATTTAAATGATCTAACCTTCCCTTGGATTATTTAGAGGAAAAGAAATTCAGCAAGTTTCCTTCCCTAAATCATCAGTAGTAAGACTGATCTTAATTAAGGGCCTGTAGCACCACACAGACCATTAGAAAGACATTCATCTCATTCATTTTTATGAATAAGAATGAATCACAAACATGCTTAAAAAAACAAAAACAAAAACAGCTGTCTATAATTCCTCGGTTGCCTATTATCAGACTTAGCTTCAGTAGAATGAAAATTGGCCAGCATGACCTGAATTGCCAGCCTCCTCTCAACTTCCTGCATATGACCGTGTTATTTCAATGACGCCCGCTCAGACTCAGTAACTTCTTGAATGGTTCAAGAAGAGAGAAAGAATGTTCATGCTGCTTCTGTCCACATTTCTTTTTGGTCCTTAGCATTTTCATTGAGTCTCTAGGACGGGAAAGAATGTCTTCTTGTGAGAGCCAAAAAGAAACACTCCAGGTTCAAGTCACAGAGCCCAGAGATTCATCCATCAGCTCCACCGAGTCTGAGAATCAGGTCGTCATTTTGGTTCAGCAGCTCGTGGTCACCGAGGCCTGGTCAGGCCTGCTCGTCCCCTTCTACAGTGCCGCACCGCCATCTTCCTGGCCAGAGAGGGAACCTTGGCCTTCTGTGGAGATGTCCCGGTGCAGTCACCTCACTGGTGCCCATGTGGGCTGTAGTACCAAGGACTTCATCTCTGCATGGCACTACCTTGACCAAGAGGGTAAAAAGTTCCAATCTTTTGGCTGAGAATAGCATCCTCTCCACTCTCTACTCACTTCTCTCACTTTATAAGGGTGAGTTTTTGAAAGGTTAATCTTCCATTCTTTTCTTAAAAATTGAAGTGAGATTCACGTAAAATTAACCTTTTTAAAGCATACAATTTAGTGGC
>NW_011888785.1:16447564-16456333 GCF_000151845.1 Pteropus vampyrus
GGGAGCTGTGGGTTTGTCTTGACATTGCTTGCTGAGGCATGGAGTCCCTATAGCCACACTGAAATGATATAATCCTTGCTTGGCTCTCCTCTGCTCCACCACATTAATCAATAGAATACAGATCTATTGCCCGAGCTGACCTTCTGAACTAGTAACTTCATTTAGTGCCTCTTGAGATGTGGGGACACTGCCTGTGAGGGAGGAAGTAAGGGGGCAGGTGGCATCATTATGTTCTTGATGAAGCTTGGTTTTGCTGACTGTTGTGTCCCTAGAACCAGCTCGGCAAACAGTTTGTTGAATGAATAGGAAGGGGAAAGGTAGAATCTGAAAACTTGGTTGTGGAAGATGTTCTCAGATGTAGAGTTCCCTCATGGCACACTGACCGAGGGCAAACGCTGTCTTGTGCTCTAGAGCACAGTGCTGGGTACAGAGCAGGCCATCAACAGACATACCTGGCTGAGAAAGGTGGGTAGGATTGACAACTTCCTGTAGGCCAACCTTTTTTTTTTTTTTTTTTAACATGACATTCTATTTGAAAGGAATGATCTGCTTTTCAGTATGTAACAATAACTATGTTGTCACCATAGTTCATGGCATGTTACTATCCTGTTGGGTTGATTTAAGACTTTTTTTTAGCCATCGATGGTGTCTGTCCTTGCCTTTGTCCTGATTCTTTGAGTGTAATCTCTAAGAGAATCACATGTACCTAACCCAGGACATAAACAGAATTGGATAATAAAGGATAATACACAAAAACAGTAATTAAATAATAAATGGTGAACACAGTGATTATGGATATATCTCTTACTTAGGTTTGGACTCAGACATTTAATGAAAGGAGCCAATAGTAAAAAAAAAAAAAAGAAGAAGAAGAAGAAGAAGGGCGTTGCCAATGAGAGACTCTTTCCCATCTCTGTGAGATTACTCTGTAGCTCAAATTGTGCCAACTAACCTGCCTGATATTGTTCTCTAGCAGCAATATCAATGTCCCTTCTCCCTCCTTGGGCAACATTAGCATCAGTTTCAGTTTTCGAGGACTACATATAAGGCAGGTCAGTTTACTGCTAGAAAAACTCTAAAGGTAATCACACATTTGATGCCTGGGGATGCAGATGGGAGAAGAAAGGGTATACAACATTCACAGGTAAGCAAAACACAACAGCAATGTACATCCCTCTTTTACATTTAATTGATTAAAACAGACTGCATACATAATACAGACGAACAATGAGTATGATTTCTAAGCTCGACTCTGTGCAAATCAACTCATAGGTATATATATCATTAGATTAATGGATGCCATTTTTATCTTGCTTTCTGCTTTTACAATGTTCTTTCTCTAGAAATGAATGTTTTAACAAGAAATTGGATTTTATTGATAAAATTCTTATTCAGAAATATCTACATAGAACTTCTCAGCTATAAATATTAATTAATTGGATCGCTGGTACCCATAATGCAACTTTGTTCTGACCTATGTGCCCTATGAACTAGATATTTTTTGGATTCAATTTTCTTAAAACCAACTGTCAGCATCATGTGATGGAGGAGATGAAAAATGAAAATGAGCAGTCCCGCTGTGCAGGTGGGTGACCTGTGGGAGAGAGTCCGCCTGGTAGGATTTTTACAGGAACCATCAGACACAGACCAATTGATTAGATCATCTCATACCCGCCACCAACTAGGCTCAAGAGACTAATTAGAGAGAGTACTGCCTGCGCAGGCACCCCATTGACACCTAATTTGCTCAGCCAAAGCCTTTGGGGAAAATGTATTATCTCTGCAGCTGCACTTCATGCATTTCTGATTTGAGGCATAAGCAAGGAGTGCTTCATCACTCTTTTGAGCAAACTGAATGCAGAGCCCTTAAGTGCTAAATGCAAGCAAACAGACCCAAATTAAAAATGGGCCAGGCTCTTTCTAATTCCCTCCATGCTCCCCGTTAAATCTCTGTGTGTACATAGACACACACACCCCTGCACACACACATGCAGTTTACTCGCCGGCGGGATGACACAGCCGAGGACCCCAGCTCAGGGTGCTTCTCTGTGATCAGATCATCTCTTTCGCTAGCCTATTTACCCACTCTAAGGTATTGTGTTTGTTTTACTGTTTTTCTTAAATTATTATTATTATTTTTCCCTCTTGCATTGACCCTTCACAAAGTATTCATTTTTCTACAGTTAGTCTCTGGCCCATCCGTCCCCCCACCCCCAGCCCCAAGTCTTCACTAGAGAGAAGTGATTATTTTGGTTCCAAATTAAAACAACTGCAGGGTTTCCTTTCCTCATCTATGCTGTGAACAGGATATTCACCGGGATGTATGTGAAGCCGTAGGGTAACCCACTCATTTCTGTTTGAGAGACTTCTTTGTAAAGATGCCTAACAAAGAGGGAAGAATTATTAGAATTTGACAAAAGAAAGCTGCCTCTTGATAGCAAAGACAGTATAAAATTATAAAATAAGTTCTTTTCAAGAAAAACAATGAATGTCATTTGACCAAGTTGAGCTTTTATCTGCTTCTAACCTAGACTAAACTTAATTCTAACCTTCTATTCTAATGTAGAATCCCAAACACTGGTATATAGGAAGCATTTAAAGATAGATATATAATTAATTATATGTCTTAAAAAAAGAAAGAAAAATTAAATATCCAGACAGGATAGAGAAATTAGGGTATTTTTGTGCCAAATTCCATGGCTATGGTGACTGAATTTCCGTAATGTAGGAATAAAAGAAAAAAAACCCCAAAACACAAAAAAACAAGACCATGGCGATGTTCTAGAGTCAACAGACTGATTTCGTGCCTTTCCAGACTCATGTTGATGCATTACTTTACTCATATGTTCTGGTATATTATAATTCTGCTTCATAATTTTCATTTATCTTATTCTGAAAAATTCATTGAAATTCATGGGGATTATTTTAGCTGTCTACTTCTTAAAGCGACATTTAAAATTGGCCTAAATTGGGCACCCAGATAGTCAGAAGATTCCAGTGGCCATCAGAGTGAATATCTTTCTGAAGGTGTATAAACAGTAGCTATCGGGGAGATGTTTGAAAACAGAAAATCAAGACATTAAGTAACACATATAACTGTCTTCAGAATTTATTGTTTTTATGGAAAACAACGTTCAGAAAGCTCCCTTTCCCAAAGTACCATAATAATAAGAGTTCACATAAAAATTAGCCAGGAAAAAATAAAACCTATTAGGCTGTGCCACTTTATGTTTGATTTTGCTTAAAATACTAAGAGAAACAACAAAATTAATATTTTGTACCTAATATGCCTTCAAGCAGATTTGGCTACTATCGAAAATTAAGTCCACAATAAGATGGCTAAGCCCTAAGTACCTAGGCAAATTCAAATCTCTCTGAAGTAAAAATATCATGTATATGTACAAATATATACATGTATGACACATGTACCTATTTATGTGTGTGTATATATACATATATGTATGTATATATACACATCACACATATACTCAAACTTTATACTATGGATTTTATATGAATGTCAGACTCAAAACGATAAGTTTTAAACTTCATATACTAATTTCACAAAATCTGGGGATGGCTTAATTTCTTCATTTTTCGAGTGAGTTTAATTATGTTATGATTTGGCCAGAAATATAGGTTTTCTGTTAGAACACCTGAAATCAGTATTTTCAGTTACTCTGACATTGCACTGAAGCTCCTTGGGGGGTGGGAAGAAACGGGATGAAACAGAAAGAAGTAGAAAATCAGTCAAACCTACTTCTGTAACTTATTTTTGATTTATGGTAATCATGCTTCTTCCCTCTAGAACAGAACATCTTTGAGATCAGCAAGAGAATATTAATTAAAATGAATGCACAGATAGACAAGCTTTTGTTTTAAGCTTAACAGAAGGTCTATCATTCAAAACAGCCCAAACCCTTTAAGTCGAAAGCTGTTTGGAAACATCCATATGGAGGCACAATGGACTAATTGCAGCGACTCTGTGAATTTTTAGCTTCATGCCAAAGTGGTGATTTTAATTAAAATTTTTTTAGGCAAAGCTACAAGTCTAACATTTCAAAACAAAGACTGACTTAACATATCATTTCGGTCATCATCATTATCAACAGACATTTATTGAAATCCTCATTAAAGACCAGGCATTATATGATGTGTAATTAGCCACAATGGAAAAGAATGCTCTATTTTAATGGTGTGACTGTTATTTAAATCAGATTTATGCAAATGTAAAACACTGGTCATATTTTCGACACTTGTGGAATAAAGGATAGCAATCCTGGGAAAATGTCTTGTCTCAGAGAAAACAGAAAGAAGTGCAGGAAAAGTACTGGTCTAGGTCATCTAAGAACCACCAAAATATAGTTAATCTTTTAAAAAATCACATATCTATACATACATGTGTATACGTATATATAATCACACATGTACATATCATCATATATACAAACACATATACATGTATACAGACATATACTGTAAGGCTTGAAATAACTCATTGAAATAGTATTAATGACAAAGTTACGAATAGAAAAAGCTTCACCAAGTGTGGCCTATTCTTTTCAAGGATTTCATATTTGAAACTATTTGCTCAACATCTTTACAATTGACTGGCTCCCAAGTGGATAAATTCATTAAGTAGGATTCTAATAATTCAACCTTTCTTATATATGACAGTCCTACTAAAGTACATTTAAATAAACCAAACATGAAGTCATATAATCTAGCAGCATGTGCATTGTTTTTTACAACTTAAAACACACACGCAAATCTCATAAAACCACTTCTAAGTATTTAGCAGTCAGAGAAACACAAGGGTTCTGGTCTGATTTTAATTTAAAAATCTGAGAGATGTAACTATTTTGGGTGGAATGTTTCTTTCACATTAAAGCTTGACTATATTATTATTGAAGCACAAGAAGTTCTCATGCTAAGGATTTTGAATTCAATACATATGATGACCTACAATTTGAATCTGTCTCGTGAACCATTCTATTCAGCAGAAATTTGCAAAGCTAAAACATGCACTTCTGTAGCATAAATTAGATTTCCTATCATCAATAAATAGAGAATGGTGTCAGCATAAGCTAAGAGCCGTGTTGGTTCACAGGAGAGATTTCTTTCCAACGTTTAAGTTTTGAGCCACCAAATCACAGCAGCCATGTGCAAGAGATAAAAACACAGTTGCATGCAAGCCGAAGAAGTGTGCAGTACTGTACATGCTGTCCATTTACTCCACATGCTTCCTTGTGGTTTTTGGTCTGGCCATATGCTCTATCTTGGAATTAATTGTTTATTGTACATTTCTTCTAGAGCTTGACACATTTTGTCCCTTTTTCCGAAGTTCGGCATCCCCAACCCTTCCACCCAACTTCTTTCACCTGTAAATTGTGCTAGTATCTTTCTTGGTGTTTTCACTGCTTTTATGAGTACAAGAAACTGAATGCTTGTATCTCTGCAAATTCACAGGTTGAAACCTAATCTCCAATGTGATAGTACTTCGAGGTAGAGCCTTAGGAGGAGATTAGGTCATGAGACCACATCAATATGATTAGTAGCCTTACAAAAGATTCCCCAGAGAGCTCTCTTGCCCCTTCCATCATGTAAAAACACAGCAAGAAGGAAAAAGAGGATCCTCACCAGACACCAAATCTTCCAGTACCTTGATCTTGGAATTCCCAGACTCCAAACTGTGAGAAATAAATTTCTGTTGTTCACAAGTTGCCCAGTCTATGGTATTCTGTTATAGTAGCTCAAACAGACCAAGTAGAATACAATTTGATTGGTTTGCCCCTTATTCTGTTTTTTTTTTTCCCATAAGCCATACAATTTTTACTATAATATTTTACTGAACAAAGAAAGGTAGGAATATGGATATCATATTATAGCAGAAACATCTATTCTTGTGAGACACATTCTGATATTGTCACATCGTGACACATTGTAGATACTACCACAGCACATCATTTCCACCAGGAAATGTCTGTTGACAGCAAGAAGGATCCAATAAGGCCATGCTGAGGGACACAGATGCCAGAGAGCCGGCTAAGCTCCTCATCAACCCTTTCCCATGTAGCTGCTTTACAATATGAACTGTGCCAATGAACAACTTCTCAATGAAGAATAAATACCGAGTACTGACTTGTGGAAGCAAAGGTTTTATCTGCATGTAAATATATCTGGTATGCACTTGCACAAAATTATAATTGGTTATCTTAAAGTACTTTGATACTGATTTTCCTACAAAGACAGTTGCTGAATTTCTATCATACTCAAGATGAGTTCTGACAGATATAATCACGGAACATGTGGATCATTAGAAGAAATAAATACTAGCATTTCATGCTCACATAGCATTTTCTCCTGCCCAAAGTACATTTTCATTTATTTTCTCACTTAATGAAAATGCCTGAAAAATAGGACCATGACAATCTTAAGAAGAGAAGATATTTTATCAACTATACTTTCTAAAGAGTTCTAATCCTTTGAGTCACTGGTTCAATGTCTTCTAGCAAACCAGTAGCAAGTGGCATGTTCTGGGTTTAAGTACCCACAGCATTCACTCTAGGAACCACACATTTTATAGGAATCAGGGTGACCATCTGTCCTGGTTTACAGGATGGAGGGGGTTTCCAGGATGCGGAACCAGAATGAGTCGGTCATCCTAACAGAAACAACAGGATTGATATGTTATAATTTCCAAGTTTACTATAAAAACAGAGCCAGCAAGTTTGGCACTTCACCACATGAACTAAAACACGCCGACATTCCAGTCTCATAATGTGCGTCACAAAAGTATTACAAATGCTAAACACTGAGAATGGCAAAACATTTGTTGAAGAGAAGGTGGGAACTGAGCCCACAGCCTTCTCTCCTCTCAACCCTCCCAGGGAATTTTCACTGATCGTTTTGACTCTGTGCTTTCAACTTTCCTTTGTAAGTTTTTAATTGAAGCCTTGGTGGACCACATTCTGCTCTAATGAGGTTGTTGAATTCAAGACCATCAACTTGGTCTACACCACAATTCTCAGTTGCACTTTCCATAAATTTGTCTATTTAAAATCACATGGCTGTACAGTGTGGCATGGAGGGGATGGCTAAGGATACCACTCTCAAATGACAAGAAGTGTAAATATTACCTGAATCTCTATGGCAAATGACCCCCGACTCGACGATCAGTGGCAGAGCCCAACCATCAACTGGCCTGCCTATTTCAATTCAGGAAACACTTACTGAGCACCTATTTTTATTTTTTTTTTAATTTTTATTTTTTTAAATTTTCAATTACAGGTGACATACAATATTATTCGTTTCAGATGTACAACATAGTGATTAGACATTTATATAACTTACAAAGTGAGTATCTATTTTTTAAGCAAAACATAGCGTTTAGGGTGGAAGGGGAGAATAATACAAGGACCACTGAAGCAAGATCCTAGTGGTGGTTTGGAGCTGGCTTGAACTGGTTCATGAGTAGAACATTACAATATTCAGGCAATCTGCAGGCCGGTGTTAAAATTTTCAGAAATTTTGCAGGCTGGTTGTTAAACACAGCCATCCTTGAAATGGGCAGTGGAAGGAGAGATTATACCGTGAGACAAGCATGACCAATTAGGGCTTTTTGGCTTTCTTTCTGGAAAGTCAGCTGTTAATATTTACCAACGCACCACTGCTGTCCTTAGGAGCCTCAAGAGTTTGAAAGGGGATGTTGGCCAGGATGACAACAACCTATAGGTTAAGGTGGAAAATAGATGTGTTATCCTTGAGGTCCCGATGCAGAGGAACAACTGGGCTTTGAAAAATATATAAAACTTTAATGTGTAGAAAAGGAGGAAAGAGAGCATCCTCAAACTGCCGAGAGCTCTGGGAAGCAGTGAATGGCCAGGCACACATTTGGATGTTAGAAAACAGACGTGTGAGAGGGGAGGTGAGGGTAGTGGAGCAGAGGCTTTACGTGCCTTGCTGACGACTTTGGGCTTTGTCTGTGTGTAGCGAGGTCTCAGAAGGTTTTGAGCCAGGACTTCCTCAGATTCTAACCTAGGGACAGTTGCGTACTTTCACACAGAAGAAGACTCAATGGCTTCTGCGAGGTCTATGGGTACACAGCTGTCTTCTTCAGGATGCCACTGAATCAGATAATGCAACCGGTTCTTCCAATGACTGTTGCGGCTGCTCACAAAGCACCAGGTTTGTAACATTCAATGTTGAAAGGTCTTATCCTGCCTGTGAGAAATACCCTAGACTAACGATGACATAGAAACTACACTTCTTCCCAAGGACTGCAAATCTCAAAACGTAGCCCATGGGTATAATTTGGGCATTTCATGCACCAGAAAGAGATCTTAGACACTCAATAAATAGTTTGTTCACTTGTATCTTCTTATTTATCTATGCATTTAAAAGGAAAAGGAAAAAAAAAATCTGTCCTAACTCATAGCTTTATAACTGCTGTCCTTTATCGCTCAAACATGATTTACTGTTTTTGATTAGCACATAACTTCAGGCAGACTTTAAATTTCAGTGTTTGGAGTTCTGAAGTACCATCAGATCTTTTAAAGAGCAACTGCAACGAATTAGAAAACGTCATCACTACACTCTTGTCTTGATTCACTGTGGTTACATGTCGTGGACTAGGAGTTTTAGCTCATTAAAAATGTGAAGCCTGTAATGTCTGATGAATAAGGCATTCACAGCAACATAATTGGTTTCCTCCTGGTTTAAAACAATTAAAGTGACAACAGCTCAGTGGCTTAGTGGCAGAGCAAAGAA
>NW_011888785.1:16456383-16469723 GCF_000151845.1 Pteropus vampyrus
TGGGTATAATTTGGGCATTTCATGCACCAGAAAGAGATCTTAGACACTCAATAAATAGTTTGTTCACTTGTATCTTCTTATTTATCTATGCATTTAAAAGGAAAAGGAAAAAAAAAATCTGTCCTAACTCATAGCTTTATAACTGCTGTCCTTTATCGCTCAAACATGATTTACTGTTTTTGATTAGCACATAACTTCAGGCAGACTTTAAATTTCAGTGTTTGGAGTTCTGAAGTACCATCAGATCTTTTAAAGAGCAACTGCAACGAATTAGAAAACGTCATCACTACACTCTTGTCTTGATTCACTGTGGTTACATGTCGTGGACTAGGAGTTTTAGCTCATTAAAAATGTGAAGCCTGTAATGTCTGATGAATAAGGCATTCACAGCAACATAATTGGTTTCCTCCTGGTTTAAAACAATTAAAGTGACAACAGCTCAGTGGCTTAGTGGCAGAGCAAAGAACAGTGGTTGCAGGCCTGGGGTCAATCACTCACTTTCATTGGCAACAGAGCTGGAGAATGCAGTGACAGTAGCCAGCACACACTAGGCTCATGGGATTAAGGGATGCTTTATGTTTTTCTAGTGTCCACTTGTGGCAGACCGAAACAAAAGCACCAAAGGAGTTAATTGTATTGAACTCTTATTGCGAGAGGCAATGCAGTACCCTTTTGCCTTGCCCCAAGCCAGAACCCCAGACACAGTTTGGTAAGTCAAGAATGTGACATCTTCTCTTCCACACCTGTGAATGTCAGCACATCCCAGAAAGCTCTTACTTCCTCTTCACACAGATGCTAGAGAACAAAGTCATGTCTTGTCTGGGTTATGCTGTTTGTTTTCCAGTCTGTTGGCATTAAAATTGCACCCTAAGCATCTATCACGTCTCATGATGCTCTGTTCTTTTCAAAAGTTGTGACTTTCAACACTGGGGTCATTTGGAAGAAAAAAAGATCTAGTGACTTAGTTGTTTCATGTTATCATGGGGAAAAATATCACCACAGTTCCGTTTTAAACATAATTAAATAGAATGTGTATTGTATGAAGCATACGAATGTGAAACAAAGCAAAACAGCCCAATCAGCTCCTATCGGCTGTTTTGATTTTGTTCCTTTTGCAGTTCTTAGATTTAGTGGCTCTGCGTGAGATGTTATGCACAATGAACCAGGGCCTGGGATGCTAAAATGGAAAAGCTCTTTGTTTCCTAATTACTAATCTCCTGAGTTTTAATGCTAGAGTTTATAGTGTTCTCATAATCAATTATTGAGTATCTTGGTCCAAGCAGGATATAAACCTACTCATGCTTGGATTAACATGGTAAAGTTAAATCTTGTCTCTCTTAGTACTTCCTTATTAGGAAAAATTCTAACAGGTTGATTTTTAGGGACTGACGTATGCTTGATGAAATGTAAAGAACAGAGCAACTCTCTTTAGCTCCCTGGGATGCAGTGTGGTTAAGACTGTCTACATGCTAGAGATGGGTGATTCAGATAAGACATATCTGAAGCATATAGGGTAGAGGGGAATTAACTAAGATTAATGGTGTGAAATCAAGCAAAGAAATATTTAGAGAGAATAGAGAATAACTAATGTTAAGAAGAGCTTTATGGCAGAACAACCTCCAGATAAAACTGTGCCAAGTATCCAATCTGGAAGAAATATGCAACCATGATCACTGTTGGGAACCCTATCTTGCTAAGCACTACACACATATCACAGTCATCCCTCTTGACCATAAATTCTTTGTACTTGAAATCTGAATACAGATGGTCCTCAACTTAATAACGGTTAAACTGAACAATTTTTTGAATTTACAATGGTGCGAAAGCAACAGGTATTCAGTAGAAACTGTACTTTGAATTTTGATGTTTTCCTGGGCTAGTGATATGTAGCAGGATGATTTTGCCCAATCTTGCCATGGTGGGCAGCAGCAGCAAGATGATTTTACGCAACTCTAGGCCAGTGTCAGTGTTCGGAGCACATTTAAGGTAAGCTCGGCTAAGCTATGATGTTCAGTAGGTTAAATGTATTAAACACATTTTCAACTTACAATATTTTCAACTTACGATGGGTTTATTGGAATGTAACCCCATCATAAGTTGAGGAGCATCTGTATAGATTTATTTCCATGAACTAAAATAAAGAATCACCTCTATTAATTACCTCAATAAATTATGAAGTTATAAAATCAACTTTCATTCACTTCTTTCGATGTTTGCTTTGTCTGCTGTGATATACACAGTTGTATGCACTCTAAATGTTATGACCACCTATTCTTCCAATGTTTTATTAAAATTTTGAAGCATATCATTAATTAGAGCTGAATATAAATTTTTAAGGTAAATTTTACTTATACTAAAATGTACAGATTTTTAGTGCTTTATTTGATGAGTTGGTATGTAATAGGAGACATTGGTTTTAATTCCCAATCTAAAAATATAATTTCTCTTACAAAAAATTTATTTAATGTCACCCCTCTTTCCTACTCTCACCGACTCCTCAGTGGACAAAACATTGATAACTACTGCCCAAAACAGAGCAGGAACAGAGCGCTCAAGCTGAGGTCATTCTTAACCTTTGGGAGTTACTGTTACACTTGAGAACCAGATGAACATCAAGGAATTATCTCCAGAAGACTGTATCTATATAACTATATGCAGATTTTTTTCATACAATTTCAGTTGGTTAAAAGACCTTCTGAATTTCATTAATAGACCCATGGACCCCATCAAGAACATCAGGATTAGAATGTCAGAATGCTGAAGCATCAAGCAGTATTTTCACCATTTAGCCACAATTTTAGAGCACATCGCAGAGGAAATACCTTCCATGAAAGTTAAGTACTTAAAGATATTTTCTTCCAAGTAAGTAGCACAGTCCAGGAACACTCCATTAAGGGGCGAACAGGCTCATGTGACTTCCTACACTCTCCCTAGATGGTAAAAATACAACCAACCAACCAAAACAAAACAAAATCTCGAATCTCATCCAGTCTACGCATCACGTTTCCTTCATGAGAAGTAAAACCCGGTCCACTCTGTCTGATGAAGATAACTGCCAACAGGATCCCTAAATAGGGATCTAAGTTGCGGATCCTCAGAATATGAGGAGCTGAGTCAAAGATTCCTTTCCTAAAATACAATCCTTCACTCTTCTCTCCCTTTTCTTCTTTATTAAAGTCGTTATCAGTGATGTACCAACATTATTGCAGGTTAAAGGTAAATGGAAACTAATTCTGTGGTACCTATTCTTAATAATTATATTAAATACCATTAATAGTCATCTTATTTCATATGCTATCTTTGTTATTTTATTGTTACGAACATAAAATTTGTCATGAGGACTTCTCATAGCTTTGCAAATCACCCTGAACTTCTATTTTCCCTTTTAAGGTAAAAAGATATCAGCCAAGAACTTACAATTGTTTTTATTATGGCCACCCATGTTTACCCAGTCAGAAAGGGTCACGGATAATTCATGTGAGCAGGTGGAGAAAATTTATGGTACCTCTGCTCCCCACGGCAACCTTCAAGGCAGGTATTTTATTTTATGGTTGAAAAAAACCGATCTGTTAGAGAAGTACTTCCCATTTCCACTCTCAAGACAAAACTTTGTTTCTCTTATCAGTGACAGTGTTTCTTCCTATCATCAGAACTAATGCATGGTTTTCTACACCTGCTCTTCACAGGCTGGTTTTTATGGTCTTAACTTTGGTTCTGTCATTTCAGAGTCATGGCATACGAGGACTTGGCCTAGAAGCTTGGCATTCTGATGATTTTTGCTATTTTTCATGTCCTTGATTCAGCCTTATCTACACTTGTACCTAGTTCATCCCAGGTACATGAATTACTTGTGCTTTTCTTGCTGGGGAACAGCTACCTACGGTTACATGGTGTTTCTCTGTGACCTGGCTTGGTAGCACTGAGACCCCAAGGACTGCAAATCTTCAGGTGCCAGTTAAGAAGGAAAAAGGAAAATGTGAAGTCAGGGATGAATCATGATTCCTCAGTTTCATTCCAATCAGTACAAGGTTGCCATAGCAACTACACTGCACTGTCCCTCTACCTTGCTCCTCCCACCGATCTGCTTGTCGGTTTGGTGTTCAAGAGAATTTGCACAGAATTGCTACAGTTCTTTGAGCCACAGAATTTTACCTTTATACAACCTAATTTTATACCATTTCTTCCCTTGAGCATTAAA
Organism: Pteropus vampyrus; assembly: GCF_000151845.1. Classification (NCBI taxonomy): domain Eukaryota; kingdom Metazoa; phylum Chordata; class Mammalia; order Chiroptera; family Pteropodidae; genus Pteropus; species Pteropus vampyrus. Next base: position 16,460,582 of record NW_011888785.1, read on the forward strand.
TAGAGACTAAGAGTTTCAAAATTAAAATATACATGTATTTGACTACAGTTTTCCACCTGATCGAATGCAACAAGATCATTCTTCATTTCCCCTTATTGAAGCGTCATATCTCCTTTTCCTGATTCACTCTTCCCTCAACACACTCTCTCACACACACACACCGTTTGAATGTCAGTTGTTGATATATCTCTTGAATAAGGAATGTTCTGAAGAGAAATTCTAAACATACAGATATGGATCCTGAGCATCTGCAGACTTGTAATCCTTCTATAATTAAGCCAAAGTAGAGGAAGTTAAAAAAAAAAAAACAACAAAACTGGACTTGGCATAATGAAATCGAAAATTTTCATTTGACATGTCTTTATTATAAATAATAAGGGAGGCTCACTTCCTTCACTTTTATGCACCAAGAAAATAGGACGTTCTTTGGAGGTCCTGAGGGAATACAGGAATAAAAATCCTGCAGTGGCTTGTGAAGTCTGGTAGCCACAGTGCTGCCAACCCTGGCGAGGTAAGTGAACTTTCACGACAGAGAAGGACCAGGAACTGTACAAAAGCCAAAACAAAGAACACAATGCTGACAGTGAGACCAGACACCAGAGGCACTACCAGGAACTGAGCACAAAGACAGAGTCAAGAGGCTTTGAGGTCGTTTGTGTGGAGCAGGCATCCTACATCTAATGATGTACAGAGGAGACAGAAGAAGAGTTCACTTAGGCTGCAGTTTGCAACCCTCTTCAGATTTAGAAGTGTGGGGCTTGATCTCTAGTTGCACGTGAGACTCAGCTGTTTCACTTTGATGCCATCCTTTCCCTCACTTTTTCTTATTGAAGTCCTCAATCTATGTTCCTTTCCATGCCTGACACCCACAATAAGATTCCCGTTTTTGTCTCCAGACTTATTTTTCTCCTTTGGAAATCTTTCCTGAATGTCTCTGGGATCAAAGACAACAATAAGGAATGACTTTTCACTTTGCCCTAGAAATGCTTTACATTATCTCCAGTGTTTGTTAACATTTCTCTGGTGATCATTAGTGCTATTCACTAATTTTCAGCTCTCTGTCTTCTGGACCCTGAGTGGAATGCACTTGCCAGCTCCCTTGTAAGTTAGGTATGGCCATTCAACCTGCTAGGACCAATGAAACGTACACATTTATGTGACTGCTTTAAGGCCAGTACTCATCTTAACACGTCTCTTCCTCCTCCCCAGGTGACTGAGGATGCATGTGTGCAGATGTAGCCTCTGTTAACCTGTGTTGCGATCACAGCCCCCAATGGCTCCTATTGGAAGTAGAGTGTAAGCAAGAAATAAATGTTTGTAATATTAAGTCGCAGCAAAACCCAGGCCATCCTGAAGTGATATAATGCCTATCATGTCTTATTTAGATCATAAGTCCTTGGCTAAAAACTGCAACTTATCCATTCTTCAAAAATAATCCGAGTAAGATGATTTTGCCATTCTTTATTCCAATAAGAAAAATGAAGGATGGAGAGTACAAATGATTTACTTAAGAAGTCACAAGTGGCAAAGTTGGAACTTTTACCCAAGTTTTCTTACTCCAAATCCTATACCCTTTCTACTCTATTGTGATGTCAGTTAACTCTTAAATGACACAGGCAGGAGAGAAGATTTACTTCTGGAAAGCAATAGAACCAAATTTGATTTTCCAGACACTTAGTGAAAAAATTGGGATTCTCATAGGAATATCACCATCAGGTTGGGTAAGTGGAACTTCATATAATTTGAATCTGAAATATAAGCATAAAATGTCAGGTGTAGCAAAAAGGATCTGGAAAGGAACATACCAACTGTTAATAGTGGTTACGTCTGGGAAGGAGATCAAGATTTTCTGCAGGGTGGAAATTTTAAAGTTTTAGTAGCTATTCTTATGTGTTATTTGGGTACTTTCCAATAAGAATGCATTTTTTAATTATTTGTATAATTCACACACGCACGCACGCATGCACGCACGCACGCACGCACGATGTAATAGGTAACTGCTGACTCCATAACTTGCCTTGGTGAGATGGTAATATTTGATACCTGCAATGAAAAACTAAACCTGTTTGGCACCTGGCTTAGTTAATCATTTAAAGCTTTGCTAAATATCTTTATGTTTAAGAAAATTGTTTAGAAACAGAGGAATAAAATGTTTCATGCTGCACATTATAAATACAAATTGAATTGTTTTGTGATTTTTTTGGCAATGCTATCTAGTCAAGGCACTAATGATAAACTGAAATGATAAAGAGGAAAAAAATGATATCAAAATAGAAAATAATCAAATGTCAAATGTTGCTCAACCTCTTTAACTATAAACACACAAGACACATGAATGAAGAAAAAAATCAAGTAACAACATACTTTTAGGCACTTTGGTCATTACTAAATTAAAGATGAAACTTTCAAGTTTAATATGCTTTTATTTTATCCTTTTCTTTTTTTACAGAAAAGAAACTAGGTTGGAATTTCTCATTTCTCAACTGATCAACAATTATACAACGTATCGATAAACAGTTGTTATACAGTTACACCTTATTTTGAGGTATGATATAATGTTGGCAATAAGGCAATGGAATTACCTTTTTTATCTAATGACTAGTTTATAATCATATTCTATAGTGAGCACCAGGACAAAAGCTTTGGACTTGGTAATTTTTATTTAAAGCTTTAACTGGAGATTCAGCAATTCTTACTCTAAACATAATTGTTGCATGATTCTTATGATTATCTATCATCTCTCTCTCTCTCCCCCTCTCTCTCGCCTTCCCTCGAATCTACATCTAAGCCACCTACCTGTCTATTATCTCTCTCTCTCCCTCTCTCCCTCTCTCCCTCTCTCCCTCTCTCCCTCTCCCTCTCTCTCTCTCTCTCTCTCTCTCACTCTCCACATATACTACACCCTACACCTTGGCCCTGAGCTTTCAGCTCTTTGTTGGTGAACTCAGAATCTAGGGGAAGAAATTGACAATTGAGTACAACTCTACAGAATTCCACTAACATGAGGGTTCTGATTTGTCTGGATATTGCTTTCAGGTGCTTGGTATAGGAGGAAATAAACACTAGATTCTCCCTAGGACGTCTTTCCTTTCAATTCCATCGAGGGTTAATTAACATTTGCATTTTGTTACACTGTTCATCATCAGTAATAAATAGTATGATTTAAAATACATGAGTAATATTTAAGTGACACTTCTTAAAATCTTTATTAGAAATCAAATTTCTTTTAAAAAATTACAATGAATCATACAGTAAGTCTCAGCACTCAGGAATCATTCAAGACGCTGGCTCCCTAACTCTTTCAGATCTTTGAATTATTACGATTCTTGACAAATAAAATAATACTTCATGATGAAAAGGAGGAGAATATGGGATCAGCAGTGAAAGGAACGTTACTGTGTTTCGAAATAAGTTTGGAAGAAGTTGCTGAGATTTCCAAGTACTCCCTGCACTATTTGCCTTCACTGAAGTTTGGATTTAAAGCTAACATTGAAGTGGCTGTTTATTGATTCTCATATGTCTTTACTGCAATATGAAAAAGAGAGGGATGTTTTAATTGGGGCATGTGGCAAAGAGCTTACCAGAAAAGTACTTAACAGTACTTAACTATATTTTTAATAAAAATAGAATAATTTATTACAAGGGCAAAGAGTAATTACTATGTTTAAATAAATTAGAGAAAGTTTTAAAGAGATGTGATGATATAGACATAATTACATACTGTTTTTAATAATGTAACTGTTCTCTATCACTGCTTTATTTAATCCTGATCCTATTCTCATGTTTTAATTGAGCTAATAGTTCACCTTTACTCTGTTTTTGGAGATACTTTCTCCTAGAGATCTATTATAGCTCTGTTATTTTCAGAAGTGTTACCAAGTATAAAATCTCATGTGCATATTTTTTCCCTTAAAGGGTATGACTATCCCTCAAAGGAAACACAGATCCCATGCGGTCAGCAATAGTTCGGAACTCCTGATACCTAAATTCAGGATCCTTCTCTGTTAAAGAAAGAAAGGAAGAAGGGAAGAAAGAAAGAAAACACCTTTTGTATTCCTGTGATTGCTAAAAGAGAAAGACTATATTTAAATGTGTCCCTTTGTTGCAGAACATTAACCCATACAAATATTCTTTCTCCAAAGAGAAGGATTCACTCAAAACCAGCTTTTCAGACTTTACTATAACCTGGAAAACAAAGCTTTTATAATTTGCACACAAACAATGAATGGATATTGGTAGCCATCCTGCCAGCCTCAGAGCCTTCTACTGTAATATGGAGGCAGCTCCTTTAAAAGATAAAGGAATCCTAAGAAAACATTTGGAGAAATTGGAATCCTCTTACATTGCTGGTGGGAATGTAAAATGGTGTAGCCAACTGAATGTTCATGGCAGCATTATTCATTACAGCCCAAAGGAAGCAATCCAAATGTCTGTCAACTGAAGAATGGATAGATAAATGTGGTATATCCATTGGATGGAATATTTCTCGGAAAAAGAAAAGAAATAAATATAATATTGATGCATGAACTGTGCCATGATTCATGGATGAACCTTGAAAACATTATGCTAAGTGTAAGAAGCCAGTCATAAAAGGCTACATATTACATGATTCCATTTATGTCAAATTTCCAGAAATGGCAAATCCACAGAGACAGAAACTAGATTAGTGGTTGTCTGGAGCTGGGGGGATGTAGAGAAATGGGAATGGGGAGTGATTGCTAATGGGTATGTGGTTTCTTTTTAGGGTGATGAAATTGTTCTGGAAACATTAGATTGTGGTAATGTTTGCACAACACTGTGAATATACTAAAAACCACTGAACTGCACACTTTAAGCGGGTGGATTTTATGGAGTGTGAAATACATCTCGATAAAGTTATAAAAATAAAAGAATTCTGTGCTCTGTGCAGGAATGAAGTCTGAAACTATAACTTTGGAAGTTATTTTCCCATTTTATAATGATGATGAAGATCATTATCACAATGATATCTTGGTGGCTGTAGAGAAGTACAATATTAAAGGAATATGTTCTAATGGAAAGTGGTTGTATTTAGTGAATGAGATTATGGGGTACGTTTTCTTCATACTATGTACTTGTTTTTGAATTTGTATATTGAACATGTTATTTCTTTAATCAGAAAAAAAAGTTAAGAATTAGAGGGTTTTTCTTTGTTTTGTTTTTTAACACTTTAGTAGAAGCTCTGGGGAGGGACATCGATAGGGACTATGGCTGGGTAAGGTAAGTGGAATTGAGTTGGGCTTTGTATAGTGGGTAGAATTAGATAGAGAAAGGCCAAGGGAAGGTCAAGAGCCTTCCAAACAGTTTTTATTTCAAGTATCATATCTTACTTTTGCTGGGCTCTGAGGGTGGAGATGTATTTGTCTTATTTATCAGCCCACGGGCTAGAATGCTGTCTGGGACGTACTAGGTACTCAATAAACATTAACTGAATCCATGAAAAAATATTTATTGCTAAAATCCTTTTCCTAAAATACAGGTGACAACTGGGGCTACCACGTGCAACGTATGTATGCCCTTATGCATATCAGAAAAGTATAAGCTATAGTAATCCTATGCTTCAGTGAGCCGGCTCTTACTACTGCCTTCATCCCACCAATTCAACGCTTTTAAGCCAAACACCTACCATTTAATAAAGGTCAGCCCTCCACATTCTAACATCGTTCTCAGTGATTGTCCAGGACCCACCCTCTTGTCTTTGCATGCTCCCACTCTATCTCTCCTTCCATCTGATTCTTGATCCCTCCCTTATTTGAAGTTCTATTCCTGTTCATGGGATTTGGATCTGGATTTTTGTAACAGGTAGGCACATCAGCTTTTGACTCCCTGTTTCCCCTTTGTTTGGTCTGGTCTTGGCCTCCTTTCGCCTTTTCCCTGGCCTCTCTGGGTGAGTCATATCTCTGGATAAAACCTGCCTCCTCAGCCCTCCTCGGGTGAATCAGGAGTCACTTTCTTCTCTGAACTTCCACAGCACATTGTACAAACCTTAATGAATTCTTGATCGTATCATATTATATTGTGTCCTTATGTATTTCCTTTTTTAGATTTTCGAAGTTTCTAATGGAAAGAATCATATCTTATTCTTAGGTGATTATTAGCACTGTGCCTGGCATATAGCAGGTGTTCAATGAATTAGCATGGAGAAAACATACATGAAACACGGACACAGAATCTGGTCTGAGTAGATAAAGTGGGACTTCAGAGGTAGATTCTGGTAGGATAAAGTCAGAATGTGAAAAACTTAAACAGAAGAGGCTAGACTTGTGGTAGAAAAAAAGAAGGGGGTCACTTCAGATCTCCGAGAAGGAAAATAACATGATGCAAACAGCATTTTGGAAGACATTATGTGTCACCATTCAGGGTGGACAGGAACGACGAAGAGCCTGTGGTCATAGCGAGTACTCAATAAATGTTTGTTGTTTGATTGGCTGAGCCCGAAGAAACACCTATAGAAACACAGGTATGACATGACAGAATGAAGAAGAGGGCAGAAATTCAATAGATCATTCAAAGCAAAGATGGGCAGGTCTTGGAGACTGATAAGGAATGCAGACTACAGGAGAGTAAGAGCCACGGTGAGCAGAGTGGGGCCAAAGACGCAGAGGGAAAAGCTGAGAAGAGTAGCCGACTTATAAGGGGAGAAGAACCCAGTTCTGCCTATAGAGTTGCGGCGGCTGATCCGTGTGCGCATGGGTGTTTATATGACTGTGTAGTAAGTCACGTCTCTGACACAAACCCTGTGCTGTTCCAAGAAGTCCTTCCTCCCACTATGCACCACCTCCGCCTGGGGTTTAGTTTTTGGCCAACAAAAACAAAATTACTCATAAAATTAATGGAAACAATCTGTTTTTGAATCATATATCCTGATTAAATCCCTTAGAAGTCAGCTAAGCATTAGAGGTTTGCAGTGTGAATCTCAGCCGGTGTTTACTTGTTCCACGTAAACAGATATGACCTGGAAAGCTGCACTTCAGCTGGGGTATTGAGTGCAGAATTTCTTCCTCGACATTTTCAAAGAGAATCTTGTTAAAGTGTTAATAAAAACTGAGTCTCTGAATAATATTTCAATGTAAAGTTAGATTTTCTATTATGAATTTCTTATATTTGTATGTCTTTTTTTTTTAAGTACCTTCCATCCACATTTTTATCTTTTTGTTTTATCAAATTCTTCTAAAAGGAGGCATGGCAGGTGGTACAATACCCATTCAAAAGATATTTCTTGATATAAACTGAGACATTCAGGTACTTTCCAGATGATCTAGCTTGTAAGGGCTGGAACGAGGCTTCTACAATAAGACGAAGTTCTCCCTGCTCTACCAAACTCCCTCCCCCTCCACCTGAGTGCAAAATTGTCAAAATATTTCTTAGCCATGGAAAAAGGTGAAAGAAATCTGGGACAGACGCCACCAATGGGGCAGTATGCACAGACCCTAACCGGCCCTCCTTCAGGCACGCAGTCCTGTAGACTATGGCTGGCTAAGGCTCAAATAAGGCCACATGAGAGAGACAGCTTCATGGCAGATGGTTTGCTTCTGTCTCTAGTTCTTCCTGGCTTCCCGGCAAAAATGGAAGTTTTCTCAGAGAAGAGACCCGAATCTTGGCTGATGTGAGTGAACAATGGGTGCTTGGCCCTAATGGTAGGATTACCTATGCTCTGACCTCCAAAAATACATTTGAGAGAAGCAGGTTCTCCAGTCTGTTTTAATAGTCTAGTCTTTTGTTCACAGCCCATAGCCTCATACTTGAAACTTCAAGTCATCCCCAGGCCCAATGACAACAACTTTATTAGCAAAGGGACCCCCTCAATTGTAGAAGTTACAAATAAGCAAAAAGGCAGTTAACCTCACCCAGAATTCTACTCGATCAAGACAGAAACATTGCTAATATTTAAATATAATATTTACTATACATAGTAAATATTGCACGTGCTACCATACATAGTTATTTTGCAACTTGCTTCTTTTACTTAGCAACCGGCACAGAGTGTATTTCAGTATGTCATTAAATACTACTTTAGTGACTAATATAGCTGCTGCATGAACTGTATTATTATTTAAACTTTTCATCAAAACTAGAAAGTAAACTCCGTGAAGGCAGGGGCAATGTGAATTTGCGGTACCTTTTGTATCCCAAGCACCTAGCAAAGGATCTTTCATGACAAACGTCGATGGGTTTACTGGAGGGGGAGTGTCCCACGGAGCTAAACATGTGGTTGTGCTCTGGTAGCTCAGCTGACAAGGGGAATCTGAAGGCTGGATCTTATTACACATTCGGTCCAATGCCCATGAGCTCCTGGTATTTGAGTGCAGCAAAAAAATTCAAGGCCAGAAAGGTGTACCTCTAATAACAATGTTGGATGTCACTGATTTCTAAACTATGTAATTCCAAATAAATGAGAACACTGAACTCTCGCCCCAGCTTCCTGCATCCTAGATCAGCTGCAAGGGCAGGAGTTAATAAAGTTGAGAAGAGTAGCCATGTGCTTACATAGGAAATCCAGTGAGTTCTGTACCCACTGGAGATTAGCAAAGGCCTTTGGCTTAGGCCCAACTACAGAGATTTGCAATAGTCCTGTGTCCTGGGTGGCCAACAATAAGTATCAGCCTTTGGATGATACTTATTGTTTGGTATAATTGGGAGGAAAGCAGTTTTGCCTACTTATCTATTTATAACATTAAAATAACAGTAAAAACTACTCTTTTTAAGGTATAGGGGATGAACATTCTGTATATTTGCTCAGCATTTCTAGGATTGAAATCTGATCATTTTAACGTCTTCAAACTTTTTTACTTCACTACTCCGTAAATGTTTTTGTTAAACTATGCACTTCTTTGTTCATTTTAAAGTTGCAATAGGACATTTTTTATCATAAATTAAATAGTAGCAAAAGATGTATGTTTGGCTTACTGAAAATATTAACATTTTAAAATAAGGATTTTTATGTTATTCTTTAAAATGAGTTCAATGGAATGTAAGTATATTTGATCAACCATCCTCCATTTAAAAAAGTACATGAATAAATAATTCTTTAACAGTGGGATATTTTACATCATACATTTTTCTCCCTTAACTGTTATTTCTATTGTACTTCTGTAATAGAATTTTATCTTAATATATTCTTATC
>NW_011888785.1:16469773-16491084 GCF_000151845.1 Pteropus vampyrus
AACTATGTAATTCCAAATAAATGAGAACACTGAACTCTCGCCCCAGCTTCCTGCATCCTAGATCAGCTGCAAGGGCAGGAGTTAATAAAGTTGAGAAGAGTAGCCATGTGCTTACATAGGAAATCCAGTGAGTTCTGTACCCACTGGAGATTAGCAAAGGCCTTTGGCTTAGGCCCAACTACAGAGATTTGCAATAGTCCTGTGTCCTGGGTGGCCAACAATAAGTATCAGCCTTTGGATGATACTTATTGTTTGGTATAATTGGGAGGAAAGCAGTTTTGCCTACTTATCTATTTATAACATTAAAATAACAGTAAAAACTACTCTTTTTAAGGTATAGGGGATGAACATTCTGTATATTTGCTCAGCATTTCTAGGATTGAAATCTGATCATTTTAACGTCTTCAAACTTTTTTACTTCACTACTCCGTAAATGTTTTTGTTAAACTATGCACTTCTTTGTTCATTTTAAAGTTGCAATAGGATATTTTTTATCATAAATTAAATAGTAGCAAAAGATGTATGTTTGGCTTACTGAAAATATTAACATTTTAAAATAAGGATTTTTATGTTATTCTTTAAAATGAGTTCAATGGAATGTAAGTATATTTGATCAACCATCCTCCATTTAAAAAAGTACATGAATAAATAATTCTTTAACAGTGGGATATTTTACATCATACATTTTTCTCCCTTAACTGTTATTTCTATTGTACTTCTGTAATAGAATTTTATCTTAATATATTCTTATCCTGGAATGTCTTTATTTATCATTCTATAATACTCCATGGCATAAGTATGTTTAGGAATTTAAATTTACTTAAAAAATTCCTAAGACGACAATTGATCAAAGTGACAAAATACTACAAAATTGAAAATAATTATTAAACATAAAACTAAACTTTTATATGGAAATGCTTCCATATAAATGCTTCCAGGTAGATGAGGGTGGCCTCCTTTTTCTCCAAGTTAGTTGATGCATCTCTGGAAGAACAGTGTTTATTACTAGAATGAGTCTGGGTGCTTTCATTAGAGGAGGCTTTCTGGGCACCCACAGGGGGATTCATCCCTTTGTTTGTTACCTGGAAGTTTGTATAACTCAAGGTAATTCTGCACAGTAAGGTAGATTGAAAAACCACGAATTCAAAAACAAGTTTTTCATGTAAGTTATTTGGTTATAATATAATCACTAAAAATCATTTTTTCCTTTTTATCTTGCATATTCTTCATTATAAAAAATCAAATACAAGCAAAGTGGAGTTATTTTTAATTAAGAAATCGATTTTCACTAAAGCGAAATGATTTAATTGTATCTCCCCACATAAAAACTGTTTTCCTATGTGAATAGAACCTAAGTGTCTAGAGTTGCAGTCTTCAGACTGCTCTAAATATTATTTTACTATTAGAAAACCTGCAGATTTACATTGTATATTACCTGTCACACACACGCACACACAGTTGCTTATTTTTGCCATCATCAGACCTGAAGGGTAGATTCTGACACACTTGATCAGACACACAGTGGGATCATTCATGATACAGAAACAATAAAATACATTTCTTAAAAGCAAGTATGAAGTTTTAACAGGCTCAAAGCTAGTTTTGGGGAAGGATATGCTAAAATGAGCATTTATCATTATTTTTAGGCCTATGATGGAGTTAGAACTCTAGTCTTTTCCCTATCTACGAACACACAGGGAACAACTTATCATAGAATCACTATTTGACCTCTAAGGAACGGCTCATGTCATCACAGAGCAAAAGTGCTGGTGAAACATTTATCTAGATGAAAGACCTCAAGCAGTTAACCTGCTCAGCAGAGGCAATGCAACCAGGCAACAGGATAATGACCTCTATCCAAATGTGGAAGGTACATCAATTTAATACCCTGACAGCTTGACAAAAGATGATGGCAGCTCAGCAGGAAAACATTAGCCATGATAACGCAGGGTACCGTATGTGAAAAGAATGAATTATAAAGCACAATGCTATTTGGGCCGAGTAGGGATTTTTTTTTTTTTTTAACCCAACTTTATATTTAGGACGATAGTCGTGCCTAAAGCCTCCTTCCATTCTTTTCTACCTGAAGAATATCTTTATAAAAGTACAGAGGCAGTGTGGATTAAAGTGATAGCTTAAACACAAACTGAGTTTCCTAACTAAACCAGGAGATCCTGAACATCTTTTCTGGCAGGTTTGTTAATGTTTCAGAATAGAAAAATACAGACTTTGGTAAACTGGCCTAATCCATTTGAAAAAGACAGGTCACTTATATAAGCATGGACAAGACCAGGCTTACTTTGTGTGTTATTTTGTTTTATTTTTTAAAGGGAGAGGCACTTGGCACACTTTGGGGCACTTTGGCTCTTCAGCGGGAAAATTCCCCCACTGCAAATCCAGTTTAAAAAAATTTAATTTGGGGTAGTAGTAGCATGATCATGCTTGTATGTTTATTCAAGGACCTTTACTCTGTGACAGGGTTTCAGCCTGTGAGGTTTTCTCTACACATGGCAGGCAGCTGTCAGAACCAGTGTGAGGGGTGAAAGGGCAGCCTGGCTGCTCTGTTAAATCACGGGGTTCTATCAACATCTCAGAATTCCTGCCGAGTGGGAGCTGGGAGACCACAGATTAGAGTACACTGGAGTGTGTATATTAGGTCACTCAGTGTCTATCAAAGCGATATCACGCCGGTGAGCTGTACAATAGATTTTACTGTGTTCTGTTCAAAGAAAATGTAAGGAGAGTGGACATGTGTGTAGCAGACCACAGCTGAACATTGAATTCTTCTTGTCTTAAATGGATGGATTTATTATCTACAAGGTGAATAAAGAATAGGAGTACAATCAATAGCTTTGGAAATCATGCAAAGCTGGTGATTTTATTCAGTTTTTGGAAATAACTGTTTAGTAGATGCATGATGAAGCAGACAGAGTCCATGGCCTGGCACGGTCAAGGGGCTGAAATTGAGGCCCAGGGCAGAGGAGGGCTGGATTGTGGCTGTGGCTTTGGACCATGAACTTGCTTTATAATCTCGCTTTCACAAAACTTCAATGTCCTCATTTCTAAATTGGAAATAATAATTTCCTATTATTCCTGGCCTGTCTACCTCCCAAAATGGATAAACAAAAAATGAATTCCTAAATGAGAAAAGATTCTTAAAAGTTGAAAAGAATGCAGCATGATGCTATAATGGGTGATATTTAACAAACATGTGAGAAATGAAGTGTAACTTGTATCAATGGATATTTGGTCCACATATAAGAAAGAAAATATCTATTCCTTCTGTACTTGTTTAATTTCTTTGTAACAGAGTAAAATATATATTCCCCAAGAAATCATGTAGTCTTTAACGAGATAATGGATATAATGTAACTAGCATCATGTGTGACAAGTATAATTTTAAAAAGCTTAAATAATTTGTTTAACACTTTATTTCTCAATTATGACTTCAGCAAGGGGCTCCTTGACTGTGACAAGTACATTCCTGAATTTATATTAATAACAATAGGTGACAATAGTAAAATGTTGATTATGTGCTAGGCACTGTTTGAACCACTTTACAAAAGTTAATTTATTTAATTCACATGACCCTATATAAAGTGGCCCCAATTATCAGCTCTTGGGCTTGATCGCCATCTTATAAAAAAATTATCAGGCTCTGCATTATGATTTCCTTTTGGGTTAAATGCATCTGTTAATCTTGTTAAATGTGAACAAGCCAACTACCTTCTACAAAACAACTTAAATTCACACCCTATGGTAGATGCTACTCTTTCCACAATTTTTTTAAAGATGAGGATAGTATGCCCACCAAAGTTAAGTGATTGCACAGCAACCCAGTGACAGATGCAGAACCCACATCCAGGCAGCCTGACCCTTACCACACTGTACCACCTCTCTGCATCAGAGGCGCCCAAGGCCCCCACTATCGGGCGGGGAGGGCGGGGCAACGTCACAGTGTCCACTTGGCCGATTTGGAATCCAAAACTGAGACCCCAGGTTGAGAACTAATAAATCACCTAGAAAATAGCTCAAAATGCAATATGGCATGGAGACTGGGTTCACATTGGAGCCACGGCCCTGTCTACATCACAGCAATCAGCTGGGCAGTTAGTTGAAAAGATGTCTTACGTCTACATTCATCCAGATGAACTGCAACTTGAAATCTAACATTTGCCGCTGTGAATGCAGAACAGATACCGTATAATAAGGCGTATGTGGGGACCTTTTCTTTTTCTTTAAATTAAAAATATTTTTCATTATGTTTGGAAATAAGTCCTTGGAAAAAATTCTTTAAAAGACAAAAAAGGAATTCTTAGATTGAATGCCATTTTGTCTGTTACTGAGCGACAAAAGAGTGTGAAATACAAATAGGCATATACAGAGCTGCATGTAACAGCTTTGTAGCTTTCCTTTCAATAAATTCAAAGATTGTCTTTGTATCCAGTGACCTTTTAGGGGGAATTTAAAATAAGAAATCAAAAGACAGTATAATTTGTCTATACCAAAACTCAATTATAATTCTCAATCTCGTTTTATGGTTACTTCTCAAAATTCAGCTTAGGTAAGCAAGAAATGAAAAATTCTCCTCTTTTCTAGATAACATTCTCAAGTGAAGTGAGGATCTGGGTTCTTCCTTTGCAGCCATTGTGGATGGATGCTCTCACTGGTGATTGATTCTTTAATGAATTTCACCAGCAGGTCCAGGAGCATAGAGGCAACCCCCCACCTCTACTCTAAATTTTAATCAGTGATCAATTCAGATGCAGATTGATCTGAGTTGTTGGGACAGGTGAGAGAAACCAGTGCACATACTCTATGAACAACAAAAATTGAAATTGAGATGCATTTATAAACATATTACATGCACTCAGAGACCTTATAAATAAAAAAGAGAAAATGCCAACTTACTTGGCTGGTAACTTTCAGCTTCCAGGCTGGATCAGCATCTTAGCAAAAAATATAAGGCTCTGTATTACAGTCCTATTCTGGGTTAAATTTATTTTATAACCTTACAAAATGTGAACCATCCAATTGTCTTCTACAAAACAATTTCATGTCACAGATTTTGTCATCAGTAGGGTAGCTGTAGGCCGCTGCATTGCCTTAAACATTAATTAAGAGGCACTTCAAGTGTAGCCTCTTTGCAAGGCCATCCTATTTATTTATAAATCTGATTAATTCTGAAGCCAGTTGCTCCTCAATGGTGTATTTATGTTCAACTAGGTCAGGTCCACTGGGATGATATTTGGTCTTTCACATCAGACACACAGAGCCTGTACGGGCAGCAGGCTCAAGCTATCAAATACACTTCCTTTCCTAAGATTTGACTACATGAATCTGTTAGACTTTTGTGGAAAAAAAAAATTATATAGAAATCTAGCTATGTATTTCAGGAGTCCCTCCACATGGGACCTTTTACACACAAGGCTGTCAGTAACACGTTGCTTCTTTATTAGGGAAACAGGCATTTGGCAAAAACTCCATTTGTGATGGTTTGTGGGGCTTGGAATAGTTAACAGTGAAGGGCACCCACAAATACAAGCAGAGGGGAACAGTGAAAAATGCTCTTTCACGTTACATTAGTTTGCTCAAAAAGGATTCACTCACTGACCAAACCTACAAACCACAAATTTTCAAACATGCTGTAAAAGAGTAAAATTTAGTACAGTAGACTCACGTGAGATTAAAAACATTCATGCGTCCCCATTAATTGACTAACTGTGATAATGAAGATGCCACAGAGAGAATGTTAAAAGTCAAAACGATGCAGAGGCATCTGACATATAAAATGTTCAAATGCATGTTAACGTTCTCCCTTCTCCTTTTAGAAATGAGGATGCGTGGATTACTTTGGCAACTATCTGAGCCATCTCCAGAAGATAGATAAACATGACAAGCATCTGAGATGTCCACTTTCTTGGTCTTCCTGCTCTCTCATTTTACGCAGTGGGACATAAACACTATTCCCTTTCGAAACTATTATGAGCCAGAGCTCACTGATGACTTCACACAGAATATTAGAGTTGAAGGGGCTTCTGGGGACCCCAAACCCTATCCTTATTTTAAAGAAAGGGAATCAGAGGCTTCATAGAGATTAAGTGACATGCTCAAGGTCACAGCCAGTTGGTGACACAGTTAGATTTAGTCCCAAACCCATGTATTTGGACTCCAAATACAGTGCTCATTCACCTGATCAACCTAAAGGCGATGAAAGACAGATAAATGACACCAATTCCTTAGAGTTTCTATGTCAGCACATGATTATTACATGTACACGGAGGTTAGAAGAAATGTGCAGCAAAGTAAATGTCACAGGCCTGGAAGTAATCAAAAGGAAGCTGAACGGTAGACACTACTGTGCATCGTGCTTGCAACATAACTGCGGTCGGTTGCAATGTATTATGAGAGCCTGGTTTTTTGTTGTGACTGTATGAACCAAGCTGCACAGGGAACGCTGAGGAGTGATCACAAAAATACCTTTCTTTCCCTACTGTCCCTCAAGCAGCAGGGATCAAATAACTCTTTCTCAGCTGTCTGTCTTTTAAACAAAAATATCTCCTTCACTTTACATATATCTGTGGCAAGTTGGTGTTTGCTTCCTCTTTTCTTCTCTGTTCTGTTCTTTTTTTTTTTTAGCCCCCAACCTTGGATCACCAGGGGATACTGGGACTAGAAAGGGCCTGACATGATGTTTTACAAATTTATCTTGGATTCCTTCAGTACGTCACAGTTTGTGTTCAGTAAAGGCAGGCAGTGTAGAGCAGGCAGGCGGAAAACGGTTTACAATTGGATGCTGGGCTCGCAGAAGCACTGGCTGCCAACCTTGACACTTAGAGGGCTTTCTACCCTGAGCATTGTAGTTTTCATCTGTATTTTGGACCAGGTGCTATGATTCTAAGATTGCAATAATGGTGTGTTTTATTCACCTGCAGCATAGGCAAGTTTTTCTCCATTTGTTTAGGAAATCATAAAGCCAGATGAGACTTGAAGAAGCCATCTTTCGTCCACTCTACTTAACTGCATATGAAGTCTCCGATTCCTTTCCCTTGATTCTGGCCTGACCACTTCCTGGCTGGCTTGACATGTTTCTTAATCTTACTTTGCCCCACTATCCTCACGTGGACAATGGGTATAGAAATAACAGTCTCTTTCTTAGGGTTGTTCTGAGGATTGAATGAGTAGCAATAAGTGCAGGAATTATATAGGACCTGGCATATAAGCGCTATATAAATATTAGTTGTTAATTATTATTTCCACTCCATGAAGATTTCCTCACAGATTTGAATCTCAGCTGGCTGTAATTATGTTTACATCAGTGAAGGAACAGCTTGTTAAGCTAATGAACATCGTATGGCTATACCATAATTGACTCAACCATTCACCCATTTTTGGACAGTCAGTGTGTTCCTAAGGTCCTGTTATGCAGATAATGTATGCTACCTGCCAATTCTAGCAATCCATCCTTCTAGCTTCCTTATGAGGTATGTGCTCTTCATATTGTCATTTCCCAAATGAGGAAACTAAGACTTAGACAATATAAATACAATATAATCACATAGCTAGGCAAGTGTTTTATGTAAGACTCAAGCCCATGCTTTTGGATCACAAAGCCTTAATCAATTTCCTACACATTTTCTTCTTTAAAATGGTTATAACAATAACTAGTTTGTGCACCTAACATCTGTCTAGAATTTTTCGTATATGGACCATCTCATTCTTCAGTAATTCAGAATGACTGCAGTGTTATTTTATCCCTAGACCCGAACTCCTCAGTTTAGAACCCTTGACCTAGTCTTAGGAATGCTTACATTGCAAAACCACCAGCATATTCATTAAACCTTACACTGGCTACTGAAGGACTGGGTACTTCCTTGCACCAACTCATTCTGTATTGCTTGGACCAAAAATACACAGAGTGGACATGAAGAGGCATCTCAGGGGCAAGTGGAGATAATATAATTACATTCTAGCAAGAAAATCTGCTACACGCTTGTAAAACACATTTAATAAAATATGACTAAATACCCTGCTGGTCAGGGGGGAAATTCCTGTCATTGCCACCGGGAGCTGTGTGAATGAATCGCACAGGTGCTAGTTTAAGGAGCATATAGATACATTTGTTGTTTTGAAGTTAGAGATAATAACTGAGGAACAGCCGTGTAAGTACACTAAATGTACAATCTGAATTATTGCATATACAACATTTCCCAGAGAAAGGGGTCTGGAATGGCTTTGGTAACACTAAAATCCAAGGTAAGGCCGTCCCCTCTACCTGTCCCTTCTCTAAGAGGCCCTATCACTATAATAATAATGGCTAAAATTGATTGTTCATTTACTATGTGCCTGACACTATTCTAAATACTTTATATGTATTAACTCGATTTAATCCTCACGGCTATCCTGAGATAGGGATGATTTTTATTATTACTATTGTTTTCTCTATTGTATGCATGAGAGACCAGAGGTGCAGAGAGGATAAGTCACTTCTCCAGGTTACAGTCAGTAAGTGGTGAGGCTGAGATTTGACCCTGGAACTCTGATCCTGGGGCCTTTGCTCTTCATCACTACCTTAAGCCAACAGGTGCCCCTGATCCCTGGGTCCCTTGCCCTTCACCCTCACAGCTCACTTCTTAGCAACTTCCTGCCAATTATTCCTCCCATTTGCTCCTCAACTGGTACCTTCACAGGATCACTCACCAAACTTAGACTTCCCAGTGTCCTATCTCCCACCTCCCCCTTCCTCTCCAAAAGAAGTCTTTCTACCTATTCTATGTATGAAGTCTTCCCTGAGAGTGAAAGTAGTTTAAATGTATCACTGAAACAGAAAAAAAATCACTTCCCTTCAACACAAAGCTTAAATGATTACTAGGAATACATGGAGAAGAAATATTTAATATAAAAAATGAAAAAGTACTCATTAACACAAATACATATCTTTAGAGAAAGCGTTGCTTAAGGAGACCATTGCAACTAGTGAAATTTCTTGCATATATAAGGGGCAATAAACAAAAATGTATTAAGTGATTGAATAAATGAGGTGAACTTGAGACTGTGGAATTTGAGCAGAGGTTTTTGAAAACTTAAACTCGGATGTTTTTGTTAGATTGTTTTAAGAAGATGCTCTTCTGAAAGAAAGACCATTTTGTCAGAATATATATCATCTCACGTTTCCATGTGTTATAAAGTCCTTCACTGAGGGTTTTCCAAAAAGTCTGTCCATGCTAATAATGCCCCTTGCCTGGCAAAGAAGGCAATGACTGTTCTCTTTCATGTGCCTCTTTCATGAGTTTTTTTTTTTTTAAAATAACATTTGAGACACCAAGAGTAAAGTTAATCTTTTGAAAGTATCAAGCTTGGAGAAGGCAGAATAGCTAATTTGCTTTCTCAACTTCTGTAGAGATTTTATTACTTTAGTGTTACATAAAAAACGTACTTGCATTTCATGTCGACATGCCATTTTATGAACTGTTAATAGAAATTATTGACTCACAAATTGAGGGAAAAACTAAGACTAATATTTTATTATATTCTAGCCATGTGCTGAATGCCAAGAAGAATTTCGCAGTGTCTATAGCTTTGTTGTTTTAATATTAAGTTTAACGATTTATTTTGCAATCATATCTCAGATTTTAAAAAGTCATTTCAGGCTCATTGGTTTTACTTATGAAATACAAGTTGTCTGCTTCAAACTGTTTTGAAACAGTAAAGGAAAGGATTTATTAACGAGGGAGCATAATTAAAATAATGAAGTTGATGACTTCATTGTAAAAACATGATTTTTGTACCGTCACTCCACAGCGGTTTTAAGGTTAGCCTATCACAGAAATAGCTTGTGCTGTTTCCTAGAATATATATACAGTAAATCCTCACTTAACATCATTGATAGATTCCATGACTTTAAGTGGAATGAGGATGTATAAGGAAACCAATTTTACCAAAGGCTAATTGATACAAACAAGAGTTAAGTTACTATGGTATCTCACTCATGTTGCAACAAAATGACGTTGAACAAAACGATGTTATTCAAGGACTCGCCTTATGAAGTTAACTCTCACACCTTGCATTTTGGGAACCTCACCAGTCAGATTTTTCTTGGGATATACTAGATATACACGTAAATTATACAGAGACTGTCTTGATTTCTAAAAGAAGTGAATTCATTTTTTTGACGTTACCTTCCACTCTAAGAAATGCCCCCTCTAGCCATCTGCCTGTGCTGCCCTGTGCATTCCCTGCTCTTTCTCCACCGATTCTGTGCTGCGGCAGCTCCTACCTGAATCCTCTCTGTCCACCTACTCACTTCTAACCCACAATATGCATTATTCTAGCAACTCATCCAGATCTAGTTCAAATTCCACCTCCGCTATGAGTCTTCCAAGCCAGAAGCAGTGTCGCTGCATTCAGGATATCAACACTGATTGGTATCTCTTCACATTGCTACTCTTAGGATTTGTCCTTCCAGGGTTTATGTGGGTCTCCATATCTCCCTCCCCAACTAGACTGGGAACTCCTGGAAATCAGGGACTCTGGAGACAGTCAATAATTTATCTTTTGTATTTCATATAAAATTGTGAGCTGCTCTCGATCACATGACAAATGAACTGTGGCATAAATACGTAATGCTTGTGATAGGATTATGAAATAAAGAAATGTGGGTTGGTTGCGTATGGCCTATAGAAGCAACTGCATTATTATGTAGTGATACCTTGTACTCTGTAAAATTCACAGCATCCAAGTACGTAGGTACAGTTGATAAGCACATTATAACAAAGGAAATAAAAAAGGAAATAGCAAGTATGGAATATAGTAAAAGGAGCTTGAAATTGACAAAGAAAATCTTAAATACAGTATGTAGTAAACATTTGAGTGCCTGTAAACCTGGCCAAGTAAAAATCAATAGATAACTATAAACTGAATTTTAGCTATAGGTTTCAATCATCTGTTAAAATGAACATTTCTGTACAAGCCACGTATTTGAATTTATTTCCCTTTCCTGCCAAAATGTAACCTTTGGAAGTATATCACCCAGATGGTAGCTGGGGACTTTTCTGCCCTTTAAGTCTGGGTGAAAAGGGCAAGGAACTTACCAATTCCTCAGCCCATAGGAGTCCAGAGTCCCCAAGATTTCTGTAAATTCAAGGACAGGTGTGATACTTATACTCTCAGGGCTCTGGTGCTCTCCCCACCGGCTGGGACCTGCACAGTGAAACTCAGCTCACAGCAGATGCCATTAGTGAAATTTGTTGAAGATTTGGGGAGGGCAAAGCCAACAACATGTGGTCTTTCACCACCCAGATGGCTCCTTTCTTTCTATTATCTTTTTTTTTTTTTATTCTCTCCATTCCACATAAAATAATTCAGATGTTCTAGAGGAAATGTTGGCACCACCTCATTCTCCCAGCCTAGGTAGATCTCATTTTTAAATGTCATCTCTAATCAATATTTTTTCAGACAAAAGTAGTAACCTTGAGGCTAATTCTGATTCTAGCTGTTCAAACACTGCACAAATGTTTTCCCATTACAGTAATGCATTAAAAAAGTATATGGTCGAAAAGCTGGAAACTCGAGGAAAACGAGGAGCTCAACTGACCTGCTACTCTGCCTCTGCCTTTCTCTTGCCAGCCATGAAGTAAGTTGCAGGTGTCCTACAAACACCATGAACACATTCTAGACTCCGCCATCAAGCTGCACTGAGATCCTCCTGTCCTAGGCTTGTAACCCCAGTTTTGGTCCCATTGCCTGTCTGCTGGATTCTTCCCTTCTTTTTTTTGCTAGACTCTCGGCTGTGATACACGACTGGGATTTATGTCCCATTTTGTTGCCTTTCCTTGCTCCTCGAGACCACCATGCTCTTCAACCCATGGGCCAGTTTCACTTCTTGCTCCAAGCACAGCCTCTGCTTACATCTGCCCAGAGAGTAAGTTTGGGACAAGTGTATTAGATAATACCGACTTTGAATAACTGGCCTTTGGGTAATTAATAACTAGATCTACTTTAGATTTCCAATATTTTCAAATTCCAAGTTGTCATGATTTTCATAATGGGAAGATATTCATCTCTACAGAATGCTCTCTCTTTTTTTAATCACTGAGACATTAGGCAGAAAGGAGAGTAAGTGATCATATCTTAGAAAATAACAGCATACAATTGTACTACAACTGCTGAGTCCCTTTCATTAGTAAACCAATCTATGGCTGTGCTGCTGTTAGATACGAACGCCCAGACGTCCTCCAGTCCATACTTTCTAACCACCTTCATCGTTCTTGGGAAAACTGTCTCCACGATTTGTTTTTAGTTAGAAAACACAATTTCCCGTTGTCATGACACCAAGCCAGCATTTTCTCTGTTTCCAGTTAAAGGAAACATAAAGATGCCAGAAAATATTGCCCAAACAGTGCTGTTTTTCATTAGAAGGTTACTTTAGAGCCCAGTTACTACAATATCAACTCTGTATTGTTCTATCACCATGAAACAAAAATTGAAATAGGTGGTCCCCCCTCCCCATCAGCATCATATCACATTTGTTGGATATTAAAGAAAGTGTTCACAGATATTAAACATTTTTCACCTCCTTGGAAAGGCACATCATTGAAAATGTAACATAGTTTCCTTTTTCTTTTGGAGCCCTGAGGTTTAAGGATGTAATTTTTCTGAGTTGCTTGAAGATAGCCGGGACATTAAATACAACCTCCCCCTGCTCCCTGACCTGACTATATTTAAGCTGGAACTATATTTAAGCAAAGTCAACCCTTTGCTCATCAGTCCTGCACCTCTGCCAGGGCAGAAGAATCACTCACTCGTGCACCTGCCCTGGAATGGCCTCGCACAGTCCTCCTTTCCTACAGCAATTTGCAATGTAATGTAACTTATCTTGGAAAGGACATATTATTTTTCAGAGAAAACTGCTCAGATTCCATAAATATGTGAGTCGTGACCAATTCCACATCTCCAATGTAACAAGTCTGGAAGTGCCATAGCCTAATTGGATGTCAAAAACATCTATGTTTGGCAAATGGCTATTGCGAGAGAAAAAGAAAGTTTCTTGGGAGCTGTGGAACTCAACGTGGCTTTGGAGAAGGACAGCAGTATCATAGATGGCAAGAGCCAGACTGGATGTGGCCACAATGGTCTGGAGTGATGAGCCAGGGTGTCTAATCAAGAGAGCTCATTGTGAGGTGGGACTCTATGCTGGATTACTTTCGGATGACAGGGACTGTAGCCACTACTTACTGTCTGTTCATGATGCACTAGGAATCACAGACATTAATGCCCTTCTGCCCAACCATCCTCTGAGGTCAGCACATGGGAGCATTGGGCCCTTTCCGTGTACCAGGTAAGTACTGGTCCAAGTGCCTTACGTGTATCGTCTCAGTCACTTTTCATCACAAGTCTAAGAGATACGAATATGATTATTATCGATGACCAGATAAGAAAATGGGGGCTATGTTCCCAAAGTCACAGAAGTAGTAAGTGCCGAACCCAGATAGTTGACTTTGGAGCCAGGACTCCTGATGGCCATGAACAACACCTCTCAGGTAACATGAGGCGCTTGATATCCTTTCTGTTTCAGTTAATTCTCTGATGCCTTTGTAAGATAAGTGGTTCTATCCATACTTAAAAGTGATGAAAACAAGCCTCCGAGAGATTTAGGGACTTGCCCATGGGCACCCAGTTAGCAAAACAACAACAAAATTATGTCGCTGGGATTTGAACTCAGGTCTGTAAGAACCCGAAGTACAACTAGAAGCACTATGTGGCTCTGAAGGACAAGCCACAGCAAGCCTCTTGTTTGTCATGGAAAAAAGCTGATTGTGGTCAGAATTTAGGTGCTCTAACCCCACATCTCAAGAGACGTAAGATCATTTTTGTTAGAAATTGCCTTTCATACTTATACACATCTTTTCTTGTCACAGAGAAAATGTGAAATATGTGATTCCACAACTTCTCTAATGAGCCTTATCCTCCATCCTAATCTGGACCCAAATTCAAAACTCTCTTTCCACGTTTCCCTGGTTGAAATATTTTCGAGCACTTAAGATACCTAAGTCACAAGGGTAAAAATTAATCACTGGAGATATGTAATGCACAAAATATGGAAATAATAGTTGCTTAAAATAAAATATAGGTTGTATCATCCAAATGAAGGCTGATCCAGAAATGGCAAGTCAAACCACTCACATTTCCTTAAATGCTATTTACATGTTCTTTAGTTTTGTCTACAGCATTTGCATGGGTCTGCTCATGCTCCAAGCACAGGCTGTGCCAAGAGGCTCAGCATAAACGGTTTCAAATGCACAGAATGTGATGGGGATCTCATTTGAAACCATATGGCCTTTTACAAATGCTCCAAATGGACACTACTCAAAGGTACAAGATTTAAAAAATAATCCTGCCACCATTAAAAATATATGAATAAATAGACGACGGCAATGACTTCCTTTTCCCTACTGAATTCACGGACGGGTTGAAGAGTACGAATTGCTTCTGCTCTGTGGCTGATTTTCAGTTCAGATAACTCATCTTTATTCATTTCCTTTCAGTCATGATGAGCCATATTGAGAGCAGCTGTAGGCAAGAGGGAAAAAAGGATTGCCTCCCTCTCTCAAATTGTTGTCAAACGGCCCTTATACAGAATACATCTGGGATCAGGGCTGTGCTGGGCACCCAAGAAATAATAGAAAACAGGCAAAAACTAGCTTAAGTCGAATCTGACAAAGATATTTAAAAATTATTCGACCACATGTTTTTGGGGAAAAATCAGCCTCAGGATGATTTAATACAAAGTCAGGTAGACTCGGTCTAAAGGAGAATTATACTTCAAATTAAATGCGAAATCCAAACAAAGCAAAGTGTATTTAAAGGTGATGGGAAACACCGCAAGGCAGGTAACTAGTAACAAGAGGTCTGGTAGCCAATTTCAGTAAGAATTACATATAAAGTTAGAAGGTGATAAGTGAGTGCCAATAAGCTAAGCCTTAAAATGTAAGAATAAAAATTATCATGGGAAAACAATTTGTACAGAGTGGAATAAAATAATAAATGACTTAAATTAGTGATTGAGTTTTTATATTTGAAAAAGTCTTTTCAGTTTTATACAGCAAATGAATGGGGGGGGGTGGTCAAAACGGTTATTTTTTTTATTTTGGATATTTTTTGGACCAAGCTTGGTCTGAATTAGGAAGTAAATGCTTTTAACATTTTACTTAAAATGATTTCATCTGTTTTATTATATAAATCCAACAGAAATCTTGTTTACAGATTATTCTGCTATACTTCAATGACACAAAAATGGCTTCAGTTTCAAAGGAGAGACTTGGCAAGTGATTACTGCATAAAATATTGCAGTCTTGTTTATTTTAAAGCATTTTTTTCATGTGTTTTTAATGGTTATACGAACCAAATGCTTAAGCAACTGTGCCTAAGATGATATAATTGAGAAATAAAGATTTGTTAGAAGGCAATCTGGAAGACTGTGTTGTAAGTTTTTCTTAAAATGTAACTTACAGAGTTAAAAGGAATTCCAAATAATGTTTGAAAATGACTACTAAAACATAATGACTAAAATTCACAAAGAATGTTTAAAAAGCTAGAAGAAAAATCAACAAAAAGAACCATCATAGAATACACAAAGAAAATTCAAACTCTCTTACCTTCGATTTATCGACTACAGTTAGTCATGGTTATTTCCCGTCATGTCTGAACTCTCTGCCATTTGGCACTGCTGAGAACCCTCTCTCTCGTGACATTTATCCTCCCTTGGTATCCACAATTTGATTCTCTATCCACCTCTGTAATGGCATCTTCTCACTGTGGCTGGTTTGTCTTTCTTCCTGCTGCCCCCTGTCTCCACTTATTTCCAGTAGTCCAGGACCCTGAGCCTTGCTCTCTCGACTCTCACTTTTCCTGGCAATCCATCTGCTTCTGTGTCAACAAGTCATTTCTGATCAGTTCCAAACTGACATGTCCTTTCTCAGTCTCCACCTTGTAACCTATAGACACCAACTGGCTGTGTCCCTCTCCTACTGTGTCAACTTCAGTATGGTCAGAGCCACCTCCATCACTGAGAGAACTACTTCTCCAGAGTTAAAAACTTTGACTCATTTTTTACATTTTCCTCTCCTTTGTCTAATACAGCCAATCAGTCCCTGAGTCCTACTGATTTGTCAAAGATTTCTCCCTCTGTATTTATCCTCTCATTCACTGAATCTAGGCTGCCGTCACTTCTAACTTAAATTAGTGCCATAATAATAATAACAACTCAATAGTGTCAGCTATTATGTGCTAAACACTGCTCTAATTGCTTCATATTAATTATCTCATTATACAGGAAGAAACTAAAGCACAGAGATGAATTTATCACACAGCAAGCAGAGCCAGGATTTGAACCAAAGTCATCCGATCCTAGAATTCTACAGCAGTAAATTGAATTGTTTTTCACAGAACCTTTCATCCACATCATGCTGTGCACTATATTCACTTTATTTTTCTAAAATAGTGTTTTAAATGTGGCAATATACATTAGGAACCTCAATTATCCATTAACTCAAAATCTGAGTTAACATTTCTGAAAATTTATCCTAAGGAAATAATTAGTAATGTATGGAAAGGTTTGTATACAGGGATCTTCATCGCAATATGATTTGTAATAGTTCAGAACTGGAAACAACTTTAACATTCAATGGTTGGTTAAGTAGAACTGCGGCACATTCGTCTGAGGAAATACATACATTAAGAATGACATTGCAGAAGAGTATTTGATGGGGAATGTTTAAGATTTACTAGGTGGCAAAAAAAAAAAAAAGCAAAAACAACCTCCTCCCTTAAAAAAACCCAAAGATACCTAAATGTTAATCAAAATTGTTTCTGAGGTATTGGGCCTCTAAAAGGTTTATTTTCATGCTTTTCTAAAAATTTACAATGAATATGTAATACATTGTAATCAGAGCCCCATCCTATGATAAATGTTATTTAAAAGATAATATTCAAATCCTGCTACTTCTATAGTGCCATTTTCCTGCTCAAGGATATGACAATAAACTTACTGTCTGTTATACTGGGTTGAAAATTTTTCTGCCTACAGTTCAAGCCCCTTTGTCTAGGGCTTCTTGTTGGTTATTCAGTCCCAATCTGTGTCTTTCCAGGAGAATGTTCAGTCCCAGCTAGACTGGTCTTTTCATTTTGCTTCCCTTACCCATTGCCCAGCAGCTTTGCGGTTGATCAAGGCCCAGCTAGAGCCCACGCCATCATGCACAGCACGCACATACAATGCATCAGTTCCTCTGGTGGATTCTTAGAGTATAACTTGGATTTATTTATAAACGTTTGGTACTTTCTAGTTTTACCATGTGTGGAAAATAGCACTCAACCTGTGGGCCATATAGTTATTAGAGAAAATCATCATTACCACACATGAGCCAGGCAAGTTGTATTAATAATGCTTCCCATATATGTGCTGCAGTTTTATTATTTACATCCTGGTCTCGGTTGCTCGTCTCTGTCTCCTACCTCACATTTTTCACACGTGGGCTATAGCACTTCTCACCTAAATTAAACTGATATATTTACATGCAGGTCTTTCTTGCTCAATTGTCAGCTCCTTTAGTTAAGTAATAATATCTAATTAAGCTTTATAGCCGTAAAGCTTAGCACATAGTAGTTACTCAATAAATATCTGTTGAATGAATTACAGATTAAATAGGTGAACCCGTATCTGAAATAAATATGCTATTTGAGGAAAATTCTCAAAGCAACTTTCACATGACTTATAACTAGAATACAATACCAATGCCAGAAATGATTAAAATCTTTATGAATGAAACTGTTAAAGCAAAAGAATATGTCCTATGTCCACTTAGCTTTGCCAGATATCTAAAAATTTATAAAAATTAACCTGAAAATATAACATGTCTTATCCATCATATTGATTTCTCGTATTGCAAGGTTGTTCCGATCTAGAGATTTAGTAATAAAACGGGCGAGGGGAGAAGGAAGAGGAAAGAAGGATTTTTATTGGTTGTGAAAATTCTCCAATGGTAATTCCAGTTGCTACTTTTCCCCACTATATTCTAAACTACACTTAAGTCGCTATGTATCTGTGGAGACCAAAGGATCATACCACAATTCACAAGACACGACACTGTATGAATAAGTGGTCTATATGGAAAGCTGTAATTTTTCTGCGGAGCTTTGGAGAAGTTGTAACCACATGAGGAAACTCTGACTGTTTAATATACCCATTAAGCCATTGGCTGCATTTAAGAATACCATAATCCCAAACACACAGGTTTGGTTTTATATAATGCATGGGTATAACTCCGACCGAGTCTGCAAGGATTTTTCCATTTCATGTTGGCCCTAATTTCCATTTCTTTAGACTACTTTACTTCTTTGAGTTCTATGGGCCATAACATTACATCATAAGTCAGCAAAAATGAGACTCCCCTTTTTACCCTACCGACCATGAAATGCAGATAGTTAGCTACCAGTGGATTCTGTCACCCATCTAGGCATGAACCTAGATTAAAGGGAGAATATGCAGAGAGGAAAAGGGAAGCATTCTTCCTCTTCTTCATCTATGGGATAATGAATAAAAGTGCATTTTTGGAACCAAATGGGGAACTCCGAGAAGGAAGCCATTCCAAACCAGTTTTTATTTAGGTTGTTGTAAAAGCATGATAAACATTATTTAAAATAGAACTGCTAAGAAATCAAACAGAGAAATAAAAATCAGGAAATAAAAAAGGCTTAATTTTAAATGAAACTCTGTCATAACTCTAGAGTTATGGAAACTCAGGTCCAGCTCCTCAGTTTATAAGCTAACCCACAGGCTTTTAACAGGTGAAGTTATGTTTTGCATGAATAACAGCAAGATGAGATTCATAGTATCTGGATTTAAATAACAAGGGGACACTTTTAATATGGCCATTCTGTATCAAGGATGTGGTCTGAAACAAATGGACTCTGGGATAAGGACGTTTCCACTGGACATGTAATGGTTAGCAAATCAGACTCACTTTAGAACTGAGAATCTGAATTCTCTGTCCCAACCTTCGAGACAGCCTGAAGACTGGGGTGTGGTCGAGGGAGGGGTGAGAGCAAGGGCTGAGCACTAAAGCACAAGCGAATGGAGCGGTCTCCACCAGGAACTCCAGTGTTAAGAACAAATTATGCCTGCTTCATGAGATACACAATCTTCAGACCACTGCAGGCATTAAAAAGCAAATATTAATAATGACATCTGTGTCCTTTAGTGGAGAGTTCGCCACATAAACAAAACAACAAAATGTGCATTAACGAGGCCCAAAACCAAGAAATATGAATCTTATGTTTGTTATCATAAAACCTAATTTGGAATAATGGCCTGAAAGACATAGCTGAATCAAAATCTAAATTCTAATACTCTTTAAAGAGATAAAGTGTATTACGTATACACAGAAACTAGAAGAGGGCTAATTTTATAAAGCAGTGGCCCTTCATGGGCTCATTTGGACTTAGCATATAAATAGTAACTTTAAGATGCTTGAGAACAGTTTTCTCAATAAGATAAACACTTGCCTTTGTGTTCCTTTTCAGAACCTTTATTGATTTAGTAAACTACCTTTCATAGGTGGAAGAAAGGCCAAATTCACAAGGCCATCTGACTTACCAAAAATTACTATATAATTAAGTTTAAATGTTTAAAAAGCTGTAAAAATTTAGTAGTGGTCCCATTTGTCTGTGTGTGCACGTGCACGCGCGCTCTCTCTTTCTCTCTCTCTCTCTCTCTCTCTCTCACACACACACACACGCACACACACACAAGCAGCATATAAACATTAGGCTTTCCTAGTTCTTTTAGACCAACATGTAAAAAAATCATCAAATGCCTGAAAAAGAATGTAACTACATTACATTACCTTGCTACAGAGCAGCAAAAGTGAATAGATTGACTGTCTAGATTTCACTTAGATAATTAGTTGATGTAACATTTTAATTTAAAAGTAAATTAAATTCCTGGAAAGAGGAATTATATTTAAAAAAAAAAATGCTTTAAATACAAAACATCCCCTTCTAAACAACCAGTAGGTAGGAGGTCTTCCATCCATGGCATTAAAAGGGTTAAGTGCACCACTAACCGTCTCTTCCACTTCCTCCCACCTGGAGGATGTTGTAATTTTTTGCATGTTTGAATTGGCCAGGCCAGTCAGCATCTTGAACACGGCAGACTGTCTAGATCTATCCCTTACCTGCTGGGAAGAGACAATTCCCCTCGCACTTGGAACCGTGAAGCCCTTTAAGCTGGCTACTCTGTAACCGTGGCAGCTGGGCCTTAGACAATTCTTCATCTCCTGCCACCAGGCCTCACTAAATAAAAACTATGGTGCCTTGTTAGCCAACAACTGAGCGTGAAATCACTACATTGCAATCCCCTACTCTCCGAGTCAATCGATTTTTCCCCCCATTATAGATCTGGATGCACTGGGTCAATAAAGAGAGAAGGGAAAATGGAGTACAATAAAATGAATGTATCAGGCCAACCGGAACACACCCAAAAGGCATTTTTAATTCCACACAGTGAAATTAGTGCGTTCATATAAAACAGGTTAGAGCTAGCTGACAAAACCAAGACATGTGCTATTTAATGTCATCATCATGCTTTGAACTTGCACAGGATATATAATGGAGACAGATATGTGGCCAAGAACAAGCTTTTGTCAGGTCTAAAATTGCTAACAGATTAGTGTGTGTTTGACAAGGCACTGAGATCGTAACATATGTTCTTTTAAAGGAGTATTAACATTTTATGCATTAGCTACAAGCTAACAGAGAGCCCAAACTGCTAAAAACTATTAGAATGTCACTTGCAGTACGTCAGCAGCTTTTGGTTAGGATCCTATGTGTGCATGCACCAGAGGATGGAGGATGCAAGGGAGGTGGCAGAAAGGAAAGGAGAGTCAAAAAAGAAAGAACATGAAGAAATAGGCTGTAATGTGCTAAACATGGTGCTTTTTTTCTTCTTAAAGAAGCTCCCAATGTGAACGGCATGTTCTGAAGAGGGTTTCAGAAGAGGAAAGGAATGTTTTGAAATACAACTCTTTTCAACATTTTTTCCCACCTAAATAACATCTCATATCTAGTATTACTTCTCCGTTTGCAGGACTGTTTACTCAGTATCCTGAAATGGCCCTTTCACTTATATTCTTGTAATGATTCTTTTTCGAGACGGCAAAATTGGTTTATGGCAAAAATCAGTGTCGAACAAATATTATTATTAAAAAGGAGCTGGACTATCGGCCCATCCAGAACACTCAAAAATAATTAGGCCCCTA
>NW_011888785.1:16491889-16498617 GCF_000151845.1 Pteropus vampyrus
TAGTGTGTGTTTGACAAGGCACTGAGATCGTAACATATGTTCTTTTAAAGGAGTATTAACATTTTATGCATTAGCTACAAGCTAACAGAGAGCCCGAACTGCTAAAAACTATTAGAATGTCACTTGCAGTACACGTCAGCAGCTTTTGGTTAGGATCCTATGTGTGCATGCATCAGAGGATGGAGGATGCAAGGGAGGTGGCAGAAAGGAAAGGAGAGTCGAAAAAGAAAGAACATGAAGAAATAGGCTGTAAGGCGCTAAACATGGTGCTTTTTTTCTTCTTAAAGAAGCTCCCAATGTGAAGGGCATGTTCTGAAGAGGGTTTCAGAAGAGGAAAGGAATGTTTTGAAATACAACTCTTTTCAACATTTTTTCCCACCTAAATAACATCTCATGTCTAGTATTACTTCTCCAGTTGCAGGACTGTTTACTCAGTATCCTGAAATGGCCCTTTCACTTATATTCTTGTAATGATTCTTTTTCGAGACGGCAAAATTGGTTTATGGCAAAAATCAGTGTCGAACAAATATTATTATTAAAAAGGAGCTGGACTATCGGCCCATCCAGAACACTCAAAAATAATTAGGCCCCTATGCATAGTAATAACAGTCTCCATAACTGTAAGTTTTCACATATGGTGTGTTATGTTTTTATATAAAATTTCAACAACTTTTGCTGTTAGTCTGCAGGCCCCTTACAGAGAGCAGCTATATCTTGTCTCCCACGATACCTGGCAAGTAGCAAAACTTGAATGGACATTTGTTGACTTGTATTGATATGAAGGAAATGGAAAACATAATACTTTTCAGCAAGGAGTCCCACCAGCAGCCTCACTGACACAGCCCTCTTCAGTGCTCCTTTGGGACTCCTGGGCACACCTGAACACAGTCCCCTTCCTCTGGCAAGTCTCCTTGATTGCTGTCTGTCTTCCCCATAAGACTGCAATATCCTTGAGGATAGGCGCTCAGCTTACTTGAACAGGGCTGTACTTATAGGAGTCACTCTACTTCCTGCCTTAGGGCGTCGAAGCTAATTATTACCTCATAAACTTCATACCCACCAAAGAAGCGACCATCGTATCTTATTAAAGGGATTGGGAATGGAGAGTTTCTGTATGAGTAAAATGTAATTATGTGCACATCATTATCTGACTGGCAAATTCTCTTTTAAAATAATTTTTTATTTTGTATTGTACAGCTTAATTTTATTATTTACATGTTATTTAGAATCTAGAGAGAGTTATTGATTATATATGTGCATGTGTGTATACATATATGGATGTTCAGATATAGAAAAAGATAAAGATATATAAACTTTTAACCCTGTCTGTTTTTACCTCTTGATTGATTCTCTGATAGTGATTTTAATGCTAAACATGCTCCTTTCAAGGTTAAACATCATTAGAAACACAGATTAAAAGAATAAAAGCTATCAAGTATTATCGTTCCAAAAGAGGAATAATTTCAGAGTTGATTGTTATCTTGGATAATGTCTGCACCTATCCAGATTTTTATAGGAAAAAAAAAGTTTGGTGTGGATCCTGGGACTAATAAATAGCCTTACTTCATATGTGGCAAGTTGGTAATATCCACAAGAAAGTGTCAGGTATTTATCATATATGCAAACATAATCTGTTAAGGGAAAAGCAACACAGTTTATATACAGAGAGGGCATGTCTCTGCAATCATTTTGAATTATTTGAGAGGGTAAATAAGCAGGGCGCATAATTTATTTAAACTTTCAAAACCCTTTGACAAGGTTCCACATCAAAGACGGTTTATAAAAATGGAGTTAACATGGGATCAGGGAGAGTGTTTTCTGAGGGAGACAGGACTTGATTAAAGATGGGAAATAATGAGCAGAACCAACATTTTCTATGGGAGAAGTGTTAAAAGTAACTAGTAGCCAGCATTTCTTTTTAATATTAAAAATTATCTCAGAGAGAGCACACTCGAAAAAAAAAAAGCATATCTGCAGGAGCCATCTGCTTCTTAAACCATGGGAAAGTGTGTGTGTGTGTGTGTGTGTGTGTGTATGGTATAAGGGTGTAAGTGGTGGAGGGGGAGAAAGAGAGCAAGAGAGAGAGAGATCAAAGAAAAAAACGGAGACAGACAGAAGAGGATAGAAAATGGAGGTCGCTGAGCATGGAAAAATAGAAGTTGAGAGGAGCAACTGGAAAAGTTTATAAAATCACAAAAGACACAAGTGGGAGTATCCATTATACACATTGTCTGAGCAGCAAAGCCAGGTAAACCCTTTTGAAGTTTTTAAAAGGCCCTTTTTGGACACCTGACAGGAAAGGCTTAGATTTACATAACAGGTGGTTCTTCAAGAGAAAGTGTCTCATGAAAAATGGAAATAGGCTTAAGAAGTTTGGGACATTCAGGGAGGCTAGATTCTTACCAGGTTCATAAAGGAAATGAAGAGCTTCCAGTTGCATCCCCACTTTTTGAACTTCCCCTCTCCTCTGCCCCTCACAGACAGAGGCTGAGGAGTGGCTGGCCAGGAAACCACCGCTCTGTTCCCCTCCATTAATGCAGAAAATTGAGTGTGGATTCTGCATGTTGCATTAGCTATACTGTTGTCAACACTAGTCACTAATGACCAAATTTGGGGGGAAGAAGGGTAAAAAGGAGAAGGTTCCAGTCAGACAACAGTACTGTCTAAAGATGTAAAAGATCTTTTTTGAGGTAATTAAAAAAATTTTTGGCAACTTTAAAGACTGGCTTTCTTACGTGCAGCACAGCATAGAACAGCTTGTAGGCTGTAGATCAATAAATTCCAGTTAACTTTCAAGTCATGTCGGCATGCAGCCCTGGCTGGTTTATTAATTTAAATTTCAACCCTCTAAAAAGGTATGTCTAAAGAAATAAGGCACTATATGGATCGCAGTGAGACTGCTCGATCAGAACAGGTCTTCGCCTATAGGTCTTTCCTATTGATCAACATCAATAGGAAATCTAAAAACATTGAAGAGAATAGTCACCCCTCCTTCTGTCTCATTCGGTTAGTGTTTTTCTTAGGAACCCCGAGGAACATTTCTTTCTGTTTTTAAGAGTACTTGATATCTGAGCAGCAAATACCTATGGCTTTCCTAATGCAAGCTTCAGCAATTAGCTAAGTAAGAATAAAAGGTGAAAACAAAAGGAGAAAATACTATCTTGATGTTCAAATCTCTGTACATGAAGGAATGTCTGTAATAGTCTCCCTTTTTTTTTCTCTGTCCCCATACCTATCTAACTCTAAGAACATAACCTAAAAGTCTGAAAGTAGAAATGAAAAGCTAGAAACATAGCTTATGTTTCTCCTTTCAATCTTCGCTCCCTTGCAGGTTTTCTCTCTAGTTCTTCACTAGATTTGCTTTTAATATACATTTTTTAAAAAGCCCTCGAATATATGTCAGTGGATTATCCCTTTTGTAGACTTGCTCCAGGCATTAGGACCTTCTGGAATTTCTTCTCCAAAATGGTTACTATTTTAAGAAGTACACACTAATTTTACCATTAGACTATGCCAAAATTACTATGATAGTCCAGCTGCAATTCGAACAACGTATCCTAAACTCAATGATTTCTGGATTGTCTGATTCACTTGTCCCTTGCATTGACATAAATAAGGGAATTATTATATATGCCTGAATCTATGGAAACTGGTCAGAAAAGACAGCTGCAGCTGAATTCTACTGTACTTACTCCTTTTTTAATTCTGAAAGGAATATTTATAAAATAATAGTATGGTATGAATGTGGCCCATAATAATAGTATCTTTTTTCCTCCCACCTTTAATTCTCTCCCTCCCTTACTTCCACCCCTGATCTATGGATGTTGCTGTCTCCCCTTAAGAACTAGATCTCCGAAGGCAGGGTGTCTCCTCCCACGCACTCGTGGTGCACCCCCGGGGCCTGGCACCCCGGTGCACTCAGGGGGCCTGGCGCACCCGGGGTATGGTCCGTGGCTCCACCTGGGGCATGAACCCAGGTGTAAAGCAGACATACTAACCACTACACTACGGAGCCACCCCCAATAGTATCTTAAGTATATTTTTATTTATTTATTTTTTAAATAGTGCTTATGTAGAAATCTCACATGTTCTCATACCAATTGTGCCTTTGTGAAACATATAAATTATCTTTTTATTAATAACTGTGATATGTATTTTAAGAGCCAACTGAAACAATATGAAACTTATGCCACATTTTCAAGTTGAGACTTTTAGATTAACGACAGATCTATGCTTTTTATTTCTGACTATATTCAGTTTTAATCAAGGTTCCTGGAGCTTCTCACTAACAGTGAAATTGTATTTAAATAGGGCCTTTAGGGTGTTGGAGTTACAGATTAATTAACTCAATTTGGACAGGGTTTTGGGGGCACTGTAGTTCTTGCATCTCTAATTTTATCTCCAGAGGTAGTCAAAGTTCCTCCAGACATTAGCAACTAAATAATTGCTTAGGCTTAGACTGATTATGATTGAAACATCTAAAAATAAAGCAGGCTTGTCAGAAGTCAGAATCAGAGGACCAGTGATAAGTGTGATGAGATGACATATCACTGTTATATTTCTAGCATTTTGCTGAACTGGGCTTTGAGAGTGCTTCCACCACTCACTCAGCTATGGGAGATGAACAAAACCACTCATGTCTTAGTCTCTTCCTCTGCAAAATGGGATAAGAACGCCCACCTCAAAGGACTGTTGTGGAGACTAAATGAGATTATTCATGTAAAGTGCTCAACATGATGCCTGGCACATAGTAAGCACTCAAAAAGTGAGATGTTGTCACTATTAATATTATTATCAACTTGTTTCTTGTGCTTTACGGCATAGTAGAATTCTCTAGAAACAAAAGGCAAATAGAAAAAGTTAAGGAAAAGAGTAGCTCATGCTTGTTCAGAGATTACTGTGAATGGTCTTTGGGCAGATTTTCTCTCCAGCCCTTCCCCAGGCACCCATGTACCCACTTGCACATCCTGCCGTCAAGGCCATTACGTTTCCTGTCCAGCTTCAAACACACCCTGGATTTTCTAGTTATTCTGTGCTTTTTGACATCCTGCCCCCCTCTCTGGAAGCTGGTCCCTGACCATAAACATTCCACCTAGTCTTTAAGATTTAGCTCAGACGCTATCTTCTCATGAAGCATTCCTGACTCAGTGAGGTCTGTGCCTGTTGTTTTTCTTCAGTTTATTTGTACTTGTATAATCGTACTTTTCACATTTTATCTTGAGTTAATCATCTGTATCTTATGTCATTTACTGCATTGTAAACTGCTTGACAGTAGAGACCATTGTTATTGACTGAATGTTTGTGTCCCCTTGAATTCATGTTAAAGCTCTAACACCCAAAAGGAAGGTATTGGTAGTTGGGGCCTTTGGGAGATAATTAGGTTTAGATGGGGTCATGAGGCTGGGGCCCCATGATGAAATTAGTGTCCTTATAAGAGGACGAGAGACCAGAGCTCTCCCCCTCAGGCATAGGAGGACACAGTGAGAGAAGGTGGCCCATCTATGAGACAGAAAGAGCACTCTTGCCATCTGCTATCACCTTGATCTTGGACTTCTCAGCTTCCAGAACAGTGAGAAATAAATGCCTGTTGTTTAAACCACCCAGTTTATGGTGTTATGTTATGGCATCCCCAGCTGACTAATACAACCACTTCCTGATATCTCTCACAAATCTATCTACGTGACTTCTTGGCATTCAATAAATGTTTGTCAATTGTCTTTTGGTTCTCGTTCGTCTGGGCCATATATTTCCATGTATGTCTTTCTTCCCTGGAAACCTGTTATACTCTCTTCAGTGTCCCCAGTTCCCCATGCAAAGATTTCACTTCGTGTACAACATTATGCTGGACACTATGGAAGAAATCAACTTCGCTTCAAGAAGCTTTATCGGCCCCTTGGGAATGGAAGGTAAACACATAATAGTAAACCTGATTAACTGCCAAACAATTAGAAACGATTCTAAGACAGTCCCAATAAGGGTCAAGAAGGTAACATGTGAGTGAAGTGAGCTGCGTTATTTATATAGAGGAATGTGTTTTCGCCAATTCTTCATGTAACAAATAGCTCCCTTGGGCTATTTTTACATTTGTCATTTAGGATAGAGACATGGTTACAAAAACGATTTCCCTCTTCTTTTCCCTCTACGTTGAGATAAACATCAGCCCAAAGGTGAAGGGAAGTAGCAACTGCTTCTCAGCCTCATTGACACAGGTTGTGAGTAGCAGGGATGGTGGCAAATTTCAGGGCACGGCCTTTTCTAAAGAAGGCAGCCACTACTCGACCCTAGCCGATGACTTAAAGAATGCCCAGAATGCCTCAGTTGTCCTTTTTATTTAATGAGATGCAGAGACATCTGGATTTTTTATGTAAAATCTAAATAGTTTAAAATGTTGGCTCTTAAAAACTTACAAACTGTTTTAGGAAATAGAATACGTATGGGCAATCTCCGTTAAGACTTCCAGGTTATAGCTTCCATGAGTGTCTTGGAAAGTTTAAGACAACACCATTGTAGTATGGGATGTGCTGGTTTGGCGTGATAGAGAAGATGGTAACTGGGGTGCACCTATAACTTATTTCTGTCTTTATTCTGACCTTTCTCTCTCTTTTGCTCACAGCTCAGTTAAGATCCAGCTTTTGAACTTTTATGTTGATCTCATCGGAGCACTATTGTGCTGGCGGCACCCAAATCTTCAGTTCTGCTTTGAATTTCTCACTCTTTCTCTGTTAATA
>NW_011888785.1:16501789-16502864 GCF_000151845.1 Pteropus vampyrus
ATGGCACATAACATATACAAGAATGTCCAGTTTTGTTTTGTTTTTCCCCCATTTTAGGTAAAAGAAATGGAAAGATAAATGAAAAAAAAAATAGTTACCGTTAAAAAAGTTCAAATAAATCTATCGTTTATCACTTCATTAAATTTGGGACGCATAATAGTTACAAAGCACTTGTTACGAACCAAGCGAGCCACTGTGCTAAATACTCTACATTTACCATTCCATTTAATCTTCACAGCAAGCTGATAAGATAGGCAGTATTCCTAGTCCTGGTTTCTAGATGAGAAAACTGAGGCTTAGAAAGGTTCAAATTTAGCCCAGGTCACAGAGCGAGTAAGTAGTGCAGTGAATTCTCAAACTCCAGGCTGCTGGTCCAAGTGCATGACCCTAATCCTGACCCTGCATGGCTTCCCTGAGTTAAAGAACGTCCTGTACTGAGTGGAGTCTCCGGCTAACAGGACTGATGTTAATGCAATGACTGACTAATAAAAGGTTCACTAACAGAATGTCAAAATAAAAGAAGCCCATAACTGCCTTTTTTTTTTTTTTTTTTTGCAAATAGGCACAACACACTTTTAGGGAAGTCGGCTTGTTTTTCTAATTTAGTCTTTGTTCTCTTACTATTTATTTCTATTAGAGAGATTACTTCCCCCCATGACCCTCAGTTTTCCAAGGACCTTATTCAGGCATGTTAGGAGGCAGCCCAGATTCTTCTCACTCATGTCACCATTGCTCACTTTCTGCCTTTCAATACTCCCTAAAGAATGGAACAGGAAAAAGTTCAGAGAGAAGGACTTGCTGCTTTCCCCTTTTTTAAATTGTAAGGCTGTTTAAAAGTCTATTCAGATTTAGTGTTGTCCTGGTTATATGTTAAGTCTCAGAGTATTTTATGGGATTAAGTAGGGAAACGGCACGTCAACTTTAGAAAGAAAGAATAAAAAAAACCCAAATAACCACGGGCTGGATAGTTTCCAAAGCCCTCTCTAGTTCAGAAAACAAAAATAATGCTGATCTGGTTCCTGTGACTACTGTAGTCAGCTGTAAAAATCCCAGGAAAAGACCTGGGAAATCATTA
>NW_011888785.1:16502914-16505691 GCF_000151845.1 Pteropus vampyrus
TCTACTTTTGTGCTCTTTTGCCGATTAAAAAAAAAAAAGCAACCCTCTTGAATGTTTTTTCCCAATTTCTACCAATCCTCGTTCTTCATCCTCTTTAAAGCTAAGAACAAACCGAGCCTCGATTTGCTCTTTCTTCTGTCATGATAATGCATTATTTGTATGAAGCACTATGTTACACTGTAGAACTGTCTTCCCACAGGGGTGCTTACATTTTGGAGGTGTTTGGTGATAACGACACCACGGACCCAAGCACATGTGGTTGGGACCCACGTGCTGAGCAGCAGGAGGCAATGGTAAACCACCGCTGTATTTTTTTCTTATTCTTTTTTCTTTTTGTTTTACCTTGAAAACCCTGTGATGAGGCAGTCCAAAATGAAATATGAGATACTGCTGAAAGATGAGACTCATAGGTTGGAAAGCACTCAAACAGTTATACGAAAGAACAGAGAACAAGTAAGAATAGCATTGCTGCTAATGACCCAACTAGACCAAAGCTGGAAGGATGGTCTAGCAGCCCATGTGCACAACAGCTAAAGGAAAGTAGGATGCCACACAACACATGCAATCGGAACGTGGAATGTCAGAAGCACGAGCCAAGGTAAACTAGAAATTATAAAGCAAGAGACTGAATATTTAAACTTTGCAGTGGTTGGTGTTAGTGAACTAAAATGAACTAGAATGGGACATTTCCAGTCAGGCAACTACAAAGTGTTCTACTCTGGAAATGACAAACACAGAAGAAACAAAGCAGCTTTAATACTGGGGTGAGATGTAGCACAGACAGTTAGGAGCTACTATGAAAGGCTGACCAAATGATATCGATCAGACTTCTAGGAAAACCTATTAACATAACCATCATTACTCTAACTACAGGGTCTAAAGATGATGGAATTAAAAGCTTTAACAAGCATTTGAAAAGAAATTGATCACATGTCAAAACAAGACATGCTGATAATTATAGGCAATTGGAACACAAAAGTAGGAAATCGAGAAGAATCAAATGTTGTCGGAAACCTTGGATGGGGGGTGAGAAACGAAGTGGTCGGCTAGTGGAGGTCTACAAAGCCAACAACTTGTCCATCACAAACACATGCTTCAAACAACCGAATGGACAACTATATACAAGGACATCACCAGATGGCCGATATAGAAATCAAATAGACTATGTAATTGGAAGCGGAAGATGAAGAAGTTATAGTCTCTCTGCCAAAACAAGACCAAGAGCAGACTGTGGTACTGGCCACGAACAATTAATATCAAACATTAGAGGAAAGCTGGAGAAGAGCAGCTTAAAGAACTGTAGTGACAAAATATAACGCAAAGAACATTCCCGACCGATTTAAAGTCCACATTAAAAAAATAAAAAGATTTGCACTGTTAAACTTG
The DNA here is from genome assembly GCF_000151845.1 of Pteropus vampyrus. Lineage (NCBI taxonomy): Eukaryota > Metazoa > Chordata > Mammalia > Chiroptera > Pteropodidae > Pteropus > Pteropus vampyrus. The sequence goes on from NW_011888785.1 coordinate 16,504,301, forward strand.
ATTGACCAAGAACCAGAAGAGCTGTGGACCAAAACTAGAAATTTTAGGGAAGAATGTGAAAAGACAATGCTGGATGTAAAAAGGAAAGGAAATCAACATGGATGACAGAGGAAACACTAAAAATCATTGGAGATAGACAAGAGATAAAGGCTAAAGGTGACAAAAGCGGAGTTAGAATCTTCAATGCAGTTTTTCAAGGATCATCACGTAGAGATAGAGAACTATTATGACAGTTAAAAGTAAGGTGATAGGAGAGAACGAAAAAGGAAAAACAAGAGATCTCTACCAGGAGATACAAGAAAGAAAAGAGAAATTTACATCTAGATTAGGAATGTTGAATGACCAACAAGGAAACACATTATCTGACCATGAGAAAATAAAGGGAAAGTGGAAATGGTATACTGAAAATCTACACAGAAGAGACAAAAGAATGACAGATATCTCTGAAGAAGATTCTTGTCAGGAACAACTAATAATACTAGAAAGTGAAAACTGTCTGGAAAGTATTGGAAAGAAATAGATCGCCAGGGGTAGACAGGATACTGATAGAATTATTTCAAGCCACAGAGACTGAATCTGTCAAAATCCTAACAAGGATATATCAATAAATATGGAAAACAAAGTAAGAGCCTACAGACTAGTAACGATCAATATATATCCCAATTTTCAAAAAAGGAGATCCCAAGGAATGTATTAACTATAGAACAATTGCTGTAATTTTTCACACAAGTAAAGTGATGCTCAAGCTGGATTCGAAAAAGGAAGAGGCGCCTGAGACCTAACTGTGAACATTCGTGGATACTGGAGTGCTGCAAAGAATTTCAGAAGTTTAGTCTGTTTTACAGACTACAGTAGAGCCTTTGACTGCGTGGATCATGCAAAGCCATGGGTTGCTCTGAAAGGAATGGACATGCCTCAGCACTCGATTGTCCTGATGTGTAACCTGTATTGTGGACAGGAAGCCACTGTCAGGGCAGAATATGCAGAGACGGATTGGTTTCCTATAGACAAAAGAGTCAGATGAGGGTGCATTTTATCTTCTTATTTGTTTAATCTGTATACAAAACATTATCATGAAAAACTGGGCTCAATTCAGGAAGGAGTGAAAATTGGTGAAGGAAATATCAATAACCTAAGATATGCAGTGGACGCCATCTTACTGGCAGAAAGTAGCAATGACCTGAAGCAACTTCTAATCAAAGTGGAAGAAGAAAGCGCCCAAACAGGACTGCATTTGAACATCAAGAAGACAAAAATCATGACTACAGAAGAAATACACAACTTTAACATAGACAATGCAGATATTGAGACTGTTAAAGATCTTTGCTTACCTTGGTTTGGTCATCGACTCAAATGGAGACTATAGCAAGAAATTAAGAGAAGGCTCAGAC
>NW_011888785.1:16506796-16523900 GCF_000151845.1 Pteropus vampyrus
TCTCTAGTTCAGAAAACAAAAATAATGCTGATCTGGTTCCTGTGACTACTGTAGTCAGCTGTAAAAATCCCAGGAAAAGACCTGGGAAATCATTATTCAAACTTTTGGCCACTGCATCCTTTGTTTAAAAGATATCTTAGGTGGAAACATAAAGTATAAAGCAGATTAAAGTAGAGCTACTTTGATGGGGAGAGTGATGGGCTTGGCACCCTGCCCAGCATCTCCTCTCCCCCACCTCCCAAGAGACACCTTGAAAGGGATCTAAGGCGCAGTCACTGGCTTTCAAACTTGTTTTGGCCACCACCGACTGTAAAAACACATTTGACTAAGTGACTCGGTGTAGGTGCACACACAGCTGAAACAAAAATTTCAAGGAATAATACTTATTAGATATGTGATCACTGACACTTTCCTTTTTCATCTAATCTATTCCATTTAAGAAACATTATTTCCAGTCCACCAGACTGGTATAGATACTCATTAGGAGAGTTAAAAAACAATGACTTCAGCCTCATAATAATTCTATAGATGAAGAAACTTTTGCTTATGTCTCTGTTTCCTCTCCAAGGAACTAAGGAAGAAAAAGTGCAGTAAGAAGTGGTAAGTAGAGGCATTAAAATTCAGATGTAGGATCGATTCATTTAATCTAAGAAGGGCCGATTTCCTTTGGAGGGATTGGGAATGCTGACCTAGAGTGATGTCTGCTCTTTTTTCTTATGACAAATCATGAGACAAATCAATCTGGTTTCCATCACGTGGACCAGAGAAGCAGGGAAAGTCAGAATCGAGGCAACAAAAAAGATGAAGAAGGAGAGAGAGCTTGTCTGTGCGTAAGACCCTGCTTTCAGTTTATGCTCAAGGTCTATTTTTATTTTTGTTCGTAGATTCATTAAACATCCTGTATTCTTGTAATCTTCCATTCTATTAAAACAAAAGAAAGGAAAAGAAATAACAGCACAATCATGACAGTAAGTTCCCAAATAAGTTGTCATTAATATATATGAAATCTATTCATGCTTCAAAATTATCACCGACATAAGGGGGAAAAAATCCACCCCCTTTAAAAGAACAATACAAAATATTTCTGGTGGACCTATAAACAAAGTGAAAGAGAATGCAAATATTTGCAGAAAAACTCCCAATGTCTACTACTTTCCACCCTTAGGATTGTCAACGCACTATGTAAATCCAGTGTCAGCCACAGGGTTTAAAGGTTTCACTGATCTTTCTTCACTAACTTAAAAGATCATCTCAAATGACATCTATTTAAACGTGTGTCCCTTTTCACCTTTCATTTCAGCAAGAAGCTATAAAAAATACACCTTAAAAAAATCTAACCCTATTTAATTTATAACAAGGCTTCAAACATGCATACTTCCACACCAAATCACAAAATGGCTTTTATAAATTTCTTTCTACAAAAATAAATAAGAGAAAGTAATAAAAAAAGAGATAAAGCCTTCATACAGAATTGCAGCAATTATATCCCCACAGCTACACTATAACCCAAAACTTTGCAAAGGCTTTGATTACTGAACCATGGCTGAAGTGAATAATTTGCTTTTCACTAAGAAAACAAGCACATTCATTCTTACCACAATGGAGAGAGGCAGTTTTAATTAAACCTTATCAAAAGATGAATAAAGAATAAGCTCAATACCCATTCCACAGAACTCTATTTTCATCTGTTTAGTTTAAACTTGCTATGTTCATGCAATAATTATCCACCGTCCAAGGAATGCTGGAGTTGTGTTAATGTTGGTAAAGATTTAATTAGCTCAATTATCTGGAGAGTACAGAAGTGAGGCTCAGCACAGTATAAATTTCTTCAGGCTTTATGCATACCTCTGATCAAAATACATGGAACTGAAATCTAAGTGAACAAAAGACTCTTACTTCTACAATTCTACTATTGAAACAGTTCCATACTTCATAATTTTATTATTCCAATTTAAAAAAACCCCACAACATAAGTCTTTAGTAGAACTCACAAGTGAAGGCTTATCTTAGTGTGTGTGTGTGTGTACACAGTGCACAGTTAACTTCCTGAATCTGTAAATATGTTCTTAGAAAGCTAATTAAATTTGTCTTTTAGATAAATATTAACATCCAAAGTCCAGTCCTTTCCCAAAATTTTATCTTTTCAATGTAGCCTATACATTATTACGTTATTACCTCCTGGAAAATGAGGCATTTAATAAACATTGAAAGTGCAATAACACAGACAACTGTTTCAATCTGTCAGATACCAGGGACAGACAGTAGGGTTCATTTCAGAAAACAGATTGGCCCCCAGTGGCCTGACCTTCCTGGTGGGAAAGAGAACACAACGCTGTGCTTGACAAGCTCAGCAACAAAGAGGTATATTCAGGTCCCCCCAATTCAGACACACTGCTCACAGGGGAAAAATGCAAAGCAGGAGAAAGAAATGCAGCAAAGCAGAGTTTACTAAGATCAGAGACGGGCATCTCAACCATAACAAAAAAAATAACATATTTAGGGAAGTAGCAAGCGCCATTTTATCCATTCATTTATAACTTCGGAAAGTTCTTATCAGGCCATTGGCAATGCCTTAGCTTCCAACCTTACCTGTGATCCACAATCACTGCAACTATAACATCTGTGAAAAACCCAAAATATGATTACCGTGATAAAAGTTTTCCTAATTACTCCATCAATGAAGAGGGCATAACTTTTCTCTCAGAAGCTGGCTCATACAAATCTCAAGTAAATTTTCTCCTTCTTTTTACATGCTACAGGTTTGCCTTTATTTTGAAACTGAGATGAATATTTCCTCGTTTTTTAGACCCTTAAACAAATAGATTTTTCTTTACTTATTTTTATTTTGAATTTGTATAGGATCTTCTATGTAGGTTTTCAAATATGCCAGAAATCCAGCAAAAGAATTGACAGTAATAATAACAATAATAATAACAAAATAAAGCAATACCCTTAATGGGGAAAAAAAAAAAAAACCCTCTCAAGCTAAACTAGTTGCTATGGATAAATACATATTTTTTTCTAACTTCCAAGGTCAAGTTTTATTATATATCCTGCTTGATCAGCTACAAGAAACTTTTAGTTTATATGTTTTGAATTACATATGTAATATGTTAAGATACCATCTTTTCTGAAGGATTAAGCTCCATGTAGAAGATCATAAATTTAAAAGGCACTTGCAACTGCCCACATTATCCTTATAAGTACGTTGCCCTTTTTTAAAACTCGATTCTGTGTTTTTAGTACATACTTTCCTAAAGTATAAGGATTATGAGTACTTAGGCTCAAACCAACTAGTAAAGTTGAAACAAATCCTGCTTTCTGACCTATAAATATTATGATGATTTACTATATATAAAGGTATTGCAGATACACACTTCTCACTATAAATGCAGAGATTATTAGAAAAACTTCTGATGAAGAGTAGACATAATAGTTTAGAAAAAAAGGCATAGTTTTGAAAACTGGATGCCGACCACAGTCATAAGCTCATGCTGCCAGATAAAAGATATGGCTGGTCGTGTGGTCAGAAAACTTGTACTGCTCAGTGGTCCAAATAATCTACCTCAGCTTCAGACTTAAACACTTAAATTCTCAGAACTTTTTGTAAGGAAACAGGGCAAAAATGGTCCAAGCCAATCAAAAAAAAAATTTTTTTTATCTGCCATATTTTTTGGAGCCATCTTTTTTGAGAATTACATTAAGGCCTTCTTTGAGCTGGCAAAGAAAGACAGACGTGTAGGATGGTTTTCCCCTGTTTTCTAGCATGCAAACACTTTTATAGTACGACTCAGTCAGTCCAGCTCGAAAGGCATCCTTGGAACTTCAGAGTATTTTGTGCAAGAACAAAAGGTGCTTGGGTTCAGTTTGCAACATGAGTCATTTCTACCACATAAATTCCCTTCTATTGTGCTGGCAAAGGGGGATACTTTGAGCCCTTTGGGTTTTAGAAGATCTTCAAACAGACAATAGTGTGGAAACACCCCTCAAGAACATAACTTTACTAGAACAACCTCAAGGCTGAGACCAAGGCTTTGAGAAAGGCCCCTTCAGCAGATTTCCTTCTGCTCTTCACCCTGAACAAAGCCTGCCTAACAATACTGAAGTCTCCTTCTTTCTTTGGATTGAACTCCCTTTGCAGGAAAAGTATGCAAACGCTATACGTGGCTCCCTTGTCTGCGGCTACTCTCATCCAACTTTCTTTTCTCTGTCTGGCTCACCCGGCAGACCATCCACCGCCTGACATGGAGACTAGCCTTCCAATTCAACATCTTTCACAGTTCTGACAGTCAGCTCCCTGGGCCTGCCACTGCCTCGAAAAGGCGCTCGTTTAGTCATAATTAACTATTCTCTGCATATTTCGTAAGGTACAGTAATTGTGTTAAAAGCCAGCAAGTGAAGCATTCATTCTATTTCTCATTTAAATCCCACCCCGCAGCAATCTTCTCGCTGCCTCCTTTAAACCTCGCACCCTTGTCCGCCCCCCCCCCCCGACGCACAGTTTTTTTTTTTTTGCTCCTCCCTGGTAACATTTCAAGTAAAGAGATGGAATGAAGGTGGAAATTGGGAACTATGGAAAAAGTTAAAAAAGCGAAGCTTATTGAACGGTGAAGTATCACACGGAAAATCACCAAGAAAGTGAAAGAGTGAAAAATGAAACAAAGTTTTGTTGACGTAAATATATAAATGTAAATTTATATATTTGAATAATATTTATGTAAAATGGCCACACAGGCTGTTTTCAGGTCTCAAATATGTTTGTGCCTACACACGAGATGAAAATTATATAAATTTATTTTCTTAACATATAGTTTCTTTTCAAAATTTATTTTCACCCTGCTTTACAAATAAAAGGTACAAAAGGAAAGTTATTGATTTTTGTTTCAAGTTATTGATTTTTGTTTCACTGGCTTCCCTATCCTTAAGCTGCAGACAAGACAAAGATAAGGTCAGGAGTCTCAATTTCTGACCTCTTGTGAATGTTTTCAGCTCCTGGCAGGTGGGCAGTGGACCACTGAAGACTGTATTATGTTCTTTAAAGTAGACCAACACCTATCATGATCAGGAGATATTATGGAAATGAGGTGAGGTAATAAAGAAATTATATACCTCGAACACTTTCTATTCGCCATGAGCTGTTGACTTATAGTTAAGTGGATCAAACCGGAAAACTGTCATGGCTTTTCTGTAATGTCTCCATTCTCTCAACCCACAACACAGCACTGCGCAGTTGGTCTTGGCATAGGAAAGAAGGTAACGTTCCAATAAAAAAGATTCAAAAAACAGACTTTGAGAAATGTATTGATTTAAGCAGCAGGGATAGAATCTGGAGACCCATATTCTTACTCTGAGGTACTTACATTAACTTTTCTATTTGCTTTTGTCTGTTATATCTCTATGCTGTTCTTTTATCATCTGGACACTGCTACTTCTAGTGATAATTTATCAGTATTTTTCGGGAGTGACAGAAATAAAGTGTCACCTTATGAAATATTCTGTGGTTGTAAATAAGTTTAGCTGGCATTTGACTCTTTATTATACACTACTATCTACAGACAAAGTCTGATAATGAGACAGTATAGAAGAATCCGGGTCCATCCAAAGCGGGTTCTGAGGTTGGAATTATAGTGAGAACCTACTATGGGTATAAAACTATAAATTAACTACCTTAATTATACAATAAAATTTGTAAAACTGTTTTTCTCTGCTAAACCAGGGATATGCCAGTTTAATGTATCACCCTTGCCTGTTTTTCCTTACATATAAACTTTATATGTATAAGCAGAATATTTAAGTTTTTCCCCATCATCACATGTATTTCTCTTTCTTATTTGCTTTTATTACTATAATGTTTAAGGCTGCAGAACATTCCATCTAGTTTGGTATACTTTACTCAACAATTAATTCCTTTTAAAAATATTTAACTTGTCTACTCTAAATAATTTATGTTTAATCTGTCTTATGTTAGTTGTTTTAACATTTTTTCTTTGTCGTCATCATCATCATCATCATCATCATCATCATCTTAAAAGTTATTTAGTAAATATTATGTAGTGTTAAGAAATTGGTTAGACACTTTAAGATCTCCAAACACTTAGCAGTTTATTTGTATTTATGCAAAAGTGTGCATGAAAAGTAGAGTTAACTCTAATAGGAATTCAAAGTTTGTAAATGTCAGTATGAATTTATTACTGAAAACATTTTTGCACATTTACTGAATGCTGAGCTCATTATAAGTAAGACCATGAAGATAACTATATTCTTCAACATTTCTTTCAACTTCAAAAATTGTGTTACATTTTTATCCCTGGAAAACCAGTTATCTCCTTTTTGAATTTTTGCATTTCCCCTAAAAAATGTCAATATATCTTAATATGTGAAATTCTACATATTCACAAAAGTTAAGTTATAAGGGGGTCATTTTTTATTTTACAAAAAAATATGAACAAAGAAGGCATAGTCTTTTAACTAAAATAATTTATGCATAAGTTTTTGAGAAATGCATTATGTACATGTTGAAAACTGTATAATATGAAACTATACCCAAGATTTCAAGACTGGGGAATGAATAGGTTTTCAGCCAAAGAGAAGGAGAAGGGTAAACGTGGGCTTAATTTCTAATATTCTAATATTATGTTATATAAAACTGAATGAAATTTTATGTATTTTCTTTACTTACTTTCAAGATATGATCTACCATAATCGGAAGTTCAAAAGGAAGCAAAAAATACCACATCTTCTTTCAAGGTTGTTACATGATCCCTAAAGGTTCTCCCAGCTTCAAGATGTTTTGATTCTTTTGTGTCTGACCAGGAAGTCATATATATTTCCCTATGGGTAATCACATTAAAATCCAAACTCTTTAGCTTATCATTCTAGACACTCTACTATTTAGCTTTAAGTGAGTTTTTCAGTCCCATCTCTTCTCATTCTCCCCCCGCCCCCATGCCTTTTAGCTTTACCAGACCATTCTCTAAGTAAGATGCTACACTTTGTGACATGGCTTTGCTCTCGGTGTTTCTTCTCCTTGAAAATACTCCTTTTCTCCTCCTTCAAACCCACAGAAAATATAATTCCTTATTTTTGCTCAAAATATTTTCCTATGTGAAATCTACTCAAGCACGCCTCGTAGAATTAATTTTTACTTCATCTGTCCTCCCATGTAGATTTGTGCAAATGTCTACTGTAGCTTTTATTATCTTGAAATTTAAACATTCATATCTGTATTTCTAAATTATGTCTTGAAGCTAAAAACTATCTATTTACTACTGCCTAGAACAACACCAATATATAATAGCTACTCAAAAAATACTTGTTAAAAAAACCCAGAAGATTATGGTATGGTGAGTTAGTTCGATATTCACTAATTAAGTCAACATTTAAAAAATATTCAATGGTCATAAATTATGTGCCATATTAGAAGATGGAGATTTAATAGTGAAATGTGGCATTTCTCTCGCTTCCGATTCTGACATCAGGCGTCCTGTCCTAAACTCAGTAACTCATGTGGAATTCTTTCTATTTGATTAAGAACCTGCCCCAGATTTCCTGCCTCTCTGACTTTACTTTCTAGATACCACGTGGGCTTTAAAACCTTCCCCGACTTAACTTAATGATCAAGTCAATGTGACCAGTGATAAGTCACGTGGACATCATGTGCTTCCTGACATGATGTGATGAGAAGAGCACTTCATTCTTGGTGGTATTCTACTCTAAAACCCACAACCCTAGTCTAACCATGAGAAAACATCAGAAGGGACATTCTATAAAATTGCCTAAACAGGATTCTTCAAAAGCATCAAGGTCATAAAGGACAAGAGAAGTTTGAGAAGCTATTGCAGAACAAAGGCGACTAAGGAGACATGATGATAAAATGTAATGTGGTCCCCTGGATGGGTTCCAGGGACAGAAGAAGGACATGAGAGTGAAAATAGGTGAACTACAAAAAGAGTTGTAGTGTAATTAATAGTATGGTACCTGTGTTAATTTCTTAAGTTGATAAAGGTACTGTGGTTATAAAGGTTGTTAATAGTAGAAGTTGCTACCTCTCTACACTGGCTTTACAACCCTTCTATAAATCTAAAAGTATTTAAAAATAAATAATAATAATAAAAAGAATCTCACAACCCTAGTCTGACTGCTACTCATGCTGAGTAGTTACTTTTTTGAAATCTAAAATTTCCATGAGCTACTGCCTAGTAGGTGGGCAGAGAAAGACCTGAGTTCCTGCTCCTGAAAGAAGCTGAATGTACGCGAGTCTGATCAGGGCGCTGTATTGAAAGTCCTCCTGAGACCTATAAACATGCCATGAAATGGCCTGATGATTTAGTGTTATGTAGTCAGAGCCTCTCCACGCAAGGTCTAACCAAACGTATATAAAAAAGGAAATGCTAAAGCCCAAACAACTAGTATATAGCATAAGTCTTTTAAGACTTGGTCCACTAATCATCAAAGGCATAGGAAATGGCGCTCTATTGTCATTTACAGATGGTATCTATATGAACATAAGAATAGGGATTTTATCCATTGTATCCCCTGGAAAACTAAGATATTTGATTCGATAGACAGAACTGGAATAACTTTATATAGCAAAAGCAAAATATTCAGTGAACAGTAACTTATTCAAAGGGGAAAATGTCACAATATAATTATAATTAGCATATTAGAGTTAACGCATAGCGCTAGTGATATAGAGCAGTGCCTCTCACACTTTTTGCTCTTAAGGACCCTTGATACTTTAGAAAATCATAGAGTACCCTACAAGAGCTTTGTTTATATGGATTATAGCTACTGATATTTACCATATTTGTAATTAAAATTGATAATTTAAAATATTTAATTCATTAAAAAAATAAACCCATTACATGTAACATTGTTAACATACAAATATTATTTCAATAAATATAACTATATTTTCCAAACAGAATTAGTGAGATGGGTGGAACTGAGTTACAATTATGCAAATCTTTTAAATGTCTGGCTGAATAGAAGCAGCTGGATTCTCATATCTGCTTCTGCATTCAATTTGTTTTCTGATATGTTGTTTTGGTTGAAGCAACAGAAGAAAATATGGCCTCTAACAGATATGTAGTTGGAAAAGAAAAATGTATTTTAGTAGCATTTTCAGATAATTGTGGATATATATTTTTGTATAGTACAAAACTCAACAAGTGGTAGCTTCTAAAAGGTCAGTTGCACTGGGAAATCTGAAACCGTATCAATGAAATCTCTGCATTCTGTTACTTTAACTTCTATTGGTCATATTTTAGTGAATATTTTATCCATGCTGTGACTTTCTAAATTATGCATTGGCCATTTGGAAAACACCGATTTGATGAGTTATGCAGGTCTTTCAAATGTTGACACAGTTGACTATATAATATCAAAAAATCCCTTTTGCTTATATTGCCACCCAACTCACTTGAAAAGTGTTTGGGAAACTGTCAAGCTCACAGTGCCAAAAAGAGCCTCCTAAAGTTTCCCCAAACTCTAATTTTCTATTGAAAGCTTTATTATTGGTGGCAATTACTATGAGTTGTTTTTCTTGGGTGGTAGACTCACTTTTTGTTATTTTTGCGAAAATGAATGCCAGATATTCAGGTTCAAATAACCATATCTTTGTCAGTCATACTTTCAAGTGAAAACCACATTTCAGGAAACAAAACGAAACAAAATGCTAGTTCATCTTGCAACTCAAATAACTGCACCAAAGATTTTCCTCGAGACAGCCACAGTAATTAGGTCCACAGTGAAGATGGTTTGTGCAAACTTCCCATTTAGTCACATCGAATATTAAAAAGGACATTTACTCAAAAGGAGAGATTTAACACAATTAATAATTTCAACTTCTTCATCAAGGACATTATTAAGTAAAACTGGCTTTTAAAAATAATTACCATTGTAAAGTGGTAAAGAAAACTGCCTAGGAATACAGTTTAGTACCAGTGACCGCCTTGATTCATGCTAAGGAGCCGGCAGGTTTACTTACCATGCTTTTGCACCATTAATACAAACATCAACACACTGCAAAAGGCCAAGAACATTTTCACATTATTATGCAAATGGTTTTGATCCCATGGGGTCTCTGGGGATCCCTAGGGTATATGAATCACACATTGAAAATTGCTAATATAGAGGACAATTATAAGGATGTCATGTCTTTGGAACCTAAGGAACTTATCTGAGAGGAACCCACAAATTTTAAGGTGAAACTTTTAACAACAGGTCACTCAATCCATAGAGTTGAGGAAAGGTTCACAAAGAATGATAAAATAAAAGAATATCAATATGTATGAGATAGTACTCTAGTTAACGGAGAAGAGATTAATCGTGAGGAAGATAGTGTAGTTCATGAATGCAGTGCAGACTTTAGAAGGCCAAGTTGAGGGCAGGGAATGGAGAAAAAGGTGGGCAGTGAGACGAGGCATGAACGAACGCCTCATTCACCTCTGACTCTGACTGCCCCACACCTCTGACCTGCTCATCTTGACAGGTAAGGGCATCTTACCTAAAGCTAGTCTAAAACTGAGAAATCCACTTGGACACAACCAGGCCCAATTCTCTTATTTTTAAAAAAATTCTCGACAGTGTTTTCTCTCAAAACAGTTGATTTATTCTCTTTCCTAATAAATCTGTCAGTTATCAACAAATTGAGTTACTGTGGAAGAATAAAAAAATCTTAGCTTTTGATGAACCATTTCAAACAGCATTTCATAATTTTTTTTTTCAAAGGCCAGCTTCTGGACCACACAATAAAACTTCCAAATGAGGGGATGAGTGGATTCACACTGGTTTAAATTTTTAGATTTGATAAAACTAATGCAGTATATCTTGACAGCTATATTCAGTAGCTTAATGCTAAGCTTTTTATGCTGAATACAGAACAGAATGAATTTTCCACCAGTGTTTCGACTAGGAGGTTTTAAGATTCCTATTCACTGAAGACAGCAGTCTGAGACTGCTTGATAAAACAAGCATTGGCTATTTCATAACTGCCTCATAAAACGTCTCAGTATTTAAGAGAAAAGAGAAACTCAAAGCAAAGACATTTTGAATATATATATTTTAACCAAAACTTGGATGCTAAGTAAACATCGTTTAGTGTTCAGCCAGAAAGACTTGCAGTTGTGGCATTTGTGACTTGAAATAACAAATGAAGATCTCCAAGTAAAAGATAAATGACATCATAAAAGTTTCTTATCAAAAGAAAAAACATTTTCTGATGGACTTTATGTAGAAAAAGGCTTTACACTAAAGCCCATTTAATACATTGTAAAAATACAGGAACCTTTAAATTGGAGTTTAGTTTGAGTACATACTAGGCATATTATTTTGTTTTGCTACTACATTCTCTTTTTACGATTTGCAGATTAATTTTGCCTATAGAAACATCTTTGTAGCTTAGTTTTGTTTGTAAACATGGCTACTGCAAGTTGTTGACTTTATGGTAAAATATCAAATTCTAGATGAACTGACAGCTAGGTAGTAATAAAATTGGAGAGCTTCCTCTTAAAAAAAAAACAGATTAAAATTTAACATTGTACCCAAATATGATACAGTCATATTTTAAAATACACAAATCTATTTTTACATGGATTAGATCTAAATCTCCCAAAGGGCAAATACTCTCCTCTATGAATGATACTGAATAAGAAATGGGCAGCTCTGTTTGGTTTGTGCAGCCTAGCTAACCACAGCCCTGTTATAATTCAGTATGCAACTGAGCTAGCCTTCCACACTAGCAGAGGAAAAAAAAAAATCCCTCTTATTTTCTAAAGTTGCCCATCTCTATCCACTTCTGTCGAATTGCCACAATCTCCCAGATAAAACATTTGAGAGTATGTCAGCTTTAATTAATGTAACACGACCTGATCATTTCCACAGTTAAGAATAAAGAAGTTTGGATTCTTTAAATCCAAAGCTCAACCTGGAGATTATGCTAAGTGGCTTCATTCAGAGTCCACACTCCTCTGCTCATGTCAGAAGGACAGCATTTGTCCCCTCTAGTGATAAACAAATTATACATGAAATCAATTCCACTTCACAATCATTTTCTCTATTGGGTATTATCTTTCCTTCTCTGCTCCCTCCAGTTAAGCCCGCATCCTGTAACTTGCTAATGAGCTGGGGGCTTTCTGTTCCAGGTGGCACCCCCTGCCTCGAAGTCATGACATTTCCCATTTCGAATGCTGCTGGCATTTTTCGACAGCTCCTGCTAACTAGCCTTTTTGACCTACACTAAGAGGAACTCATCTGATCGAATCCTCTAACCTGCCAATCATTCCAGCAAATGATCTTCACAGTCACTCCCAAGGCAGGAATGGAAAAAAAAAAAAGGAAACGCGAGTGAGAGAATGAGGGAGTAGGCAAGCGGCTTGCCTCTGCAGCTACCTAATGAGAATACTTTAAGTCTCTGAGGCAGCTGAAACACTGAAAAACTGGTGGGAAAATTAGGACACAACTGAATGCTTGGCTCTGTAATTACTGATTTCTTTCCATCCTGAGATCATTTTGAGAGCAACACCTCTGAGATGTGCCAGTTTCTAAAGAACACAAGAACAGCCTACCTGACGTAGAGAAAATAGATTTATTTCTCCTGCCACTATCAATATGCAATTCTCATAATCCCACTCTGTCAAACAGCATCCTTTGCAGAATTAATTATGTGCTATAAGCTTGTTAACTGTGCATTTGTAAACTAGGGGTGATTATCATGTTTGCTACACTGAAGAAAAGACCTCCTTTTTCCCCCCTTCAGGCATATTTTAAATGTTATCATCATTTAGGGAGGTTGATTTTTATACATTTACATAAAAAACTAACAGGTATGGTGGAACTTGGCTCAAGGAAGATTTAACACTGACAACATAGGAATAATGTGCGCATTCTTAATTAAGGGAGGGAAAATTCTTTTTTTCCTTCCAGATTTATTTTTGCTTGTGCACAGTTTATTCAGCAGGTTCTCAGGCCACGAAATAACGCAATTACTTTAAGAAGAAAGAGCTGGTACCGATCTTTGATAATGGGTCACAACTCTAGGTATCTAAATATAAAGTAGATTTGTTGACCAAGGAATGATGCAATATAATTAATCATTACACCATTGTATGTAATAATGTAAAATAAATACTGTACATGATTTAATTGCACATGATAATCACAGATCTTTCCTCATTTATAGTAATTAGGCCAATAGCCCCATTTACGGTGATTATTATATGCAATTGAGGGCATTTTACTAATTGCATTGAAAATGATAATCCAGAGCAATTAAAAATCCAAGAGCACTATACGTACTGCAAACTACATTAAAAGAATGGTGATAATTTAAAGAGAAAAAATTCACCCAACTATGGAAGTTAACAGCATAGTACTTGATTCCATGCTTGGCATTCAGAGAGATATTTATTATAAAATAAATTTCCATCAATTTCTCTAACTTTTGTATTGTTTTTAAGTAATCCTTTGACTAACCTACGATGTTATCCTAACGACTCCAGGACTGTTGCAAATTTATTCTATTTGGCTGTGTGCGTGAACAGAGTGTATGTGTTCGTGTGTGTGTGTGCTGGTAAAGGAAATAGCTATCCTAAATTCCAAAAGAGAATTGGTAAATTATTCATCTGCACAACTGATTTGATGTTCTTAAAAGCTTTATTCATAGAAGCATCTCGGAGTATTGCAAACATTTTGTTAAATATACTTGTAATAATTTAGCTAAAATGTTTGACTTTGTTAGACTTGAAATACATTTGGGTTGTGATTTTCATTACATTTGCTGACTGTCTAGAATTTTAATGTGCCTAAGGACCTGAATCCCTGGTTTTTGTCCCAGGGCCCCGGTGTCTACCCCTCCTTGATTCCACTCCTCATCTCTACCCAGACAAAGCTCCCATGTGAGGAATATCTCCGGAGGAGTGATGAGTGTCCGTAGGACAATAGGAATAGTTTCAAGCTTCTTTTTGCCTTCCCTTCTCGACGTTGTCATTTAGACACTGTCCTCCATGCATTCAAATGTCATCCCAGACTATCAGCCTACTTCAACTCAAACAGCCTCCTTTTATGCTCAGACACTTCTTAGAGTATCTACAGACCACAAAGACTGTCTAGTGGGACTCAGCTGCTATCCTGGTATTAATAATACAATACAGTGCACTTTGGGCACAGACGATTCCCTCTGTATCCCAAATTCATAAGAATCAACATTAAATGAAAAGGAAAAATAGAGCACCTGACTGATTATAACTACTTGTTATATGTGACTGCTAACTTCATAATAGTTTGGCTAAGCATTCTAATAATAGATATTTCGCTTACTAGCCACATCACATCCTATGCCCACTATTTATAAGAAAGCTTCACTAATATTATGCTGCTGGCTAAATAGTCCCTAAGAAATTAATTTGGGTATTAAAAAGACAGAAGATGGAAGTTGCAGTGCTATCCGTACCCCGCCCCCCGCCCCCCCACTCCCACCACCACTTTGAAAGCTTATCTGACCTGGAAACACTGAATCACAAAAATACAGCCAATTTTTGAGCATCCGTGGGCTGATGAACCAATTTGTGGAGCATCAAACGTTTCTTCTTTTTTAGCCATTTTGCTTTTAAAAACTCCCAATCAGAGAAGGGAAAAGAAAAAGCAAGGGCAAATAAAGCAAAAACAAAAACAAAAAACTGCATTTTTTTAATTGAAAAATATCACTCTGAATTCTTTTTAAGAAAAACACACTGAAATATTTAAAGGTAATGGAGTGTCATGTGAGTCAAAACAATGGTTTAGGAAGACAACGTGCATTGCACAGATTTGTGTGTGGCAGAGAGAATCACTGAATATGATAAAGCAAATGCAGAATATGATAAAATGACTGAATATGATAAAGTGTAAACATTTGGGGAAAGTATGTAAAGAGTATTAGGAATTCTTTGTACTATTGCAACTTTTCTAGAAATCTGAAATTATGTTAATATAAAAACATCAAATACTGTAAAAAGCACTCTAGATGAAGCATAATATATATAACTTTATTTTCATTCTGCTTTGTGACAACCCCAGGACATAATTAAGCAGATTATTTTAGATAGTAAAAGCGTTAGAGTTCTTTGCTAACCCATTTATGGGGTTGTTGGTGATGAAGCGGGTACAGATCACAGGTCAAAGAAAGGGTGAAGTAGAGAAGCAGAGAAGGGAAAGAGAAGAAAGAAGAGACAAACTTCCATAGTCTACTAATTTGAATTAGAGTTTAGAAGAGATAATAGCCTCTCCAGGGTAGAGAGGAATTTAAGGAAAGGGGGGAGGGGAAACTAAACAACATTCCAGCCTCTTCTCAACCCGGAGTTCGGGTTCGTAACATGTATTATGCATTTGTGGTTTGAAGCACTGTCAATTTCCGAGATAAGATGTTATTTTTTAATCTGCAGCAATGAAGGGGTAATGACAAAAAACAGGGATTCTTTTAGATGAAACCTTCGAGAAACACTGTTTGTTTCCCCCTCTGCCTGTTATTTCCAGAACTATTGTTGTCAACTACATAAGACAACAGAAAGAATAAAATTGTAGGTGTTTGATAGGAAGAAAAAATTGCAGGATCATGTAGAAAATAACAGTTCTTGCAGACAAAAATCAGAAGCCTTCCTGCTAGATCCAACACTTGAATTTATTACATTATGATAAGTACTAATTGATATTATCTCCTTTTTGAGTCTATAGTTGAGAAAATGCAACATGGCTTAGAAAGAACTTTAGTCAAAAATGTTACACAATGAGGATGTTGTTACTCCATTAAAACTGGAGTGTCCCTCTGTATTGGTCTGATTTTTTTTCCTTGGTAGCGTACAGGCCATGCAAGGTACCTTCTGGCTATGCTGCTTGCTTCATAGAAGCTTCGGAGACTGCTAAACTCAGAGCCCTCTTCTGAGGGGTTCCTTAAGAAAAAGTTGGCCACCCAGTTCACAGCTCAGCTGACGGGATGGGAGCTCAAAGCCTGACCCAGGGTCATCAACAGTCAACCAGCAGTTCCTAGAGGTGACTGACCTAACCGCCTTGTTCAATGTCTTACCCTTTACTTCGTAATGATGACTACACCAATCAGAGCTGATCGAGGAGGGTTTGAATCCGAGAAAAAAAAAGCTCAGCAGTAGTCTGCCCCAGAAAAAGAGAGACAAAGAGAAACGACAATAAGCAGGATTCATGAATAAGCGTAAATAAGTCAGCAGAAGCCATGAGAGGAAGAGAAGATGAAAGCAATGTTAGCTGATGCGAAGACAGAAAGTAAGCTGCCAGGATGTCACAACGTGGAGGAGGGCAACAGGTGGCTACCTTGTTAGACAACGCAACTCCACTCTTCCTTAAGAAAGAGGGAAGGGAGGACGAGGGATGGATTTTCCTGGTTTGTCTTTATCCAGTCCTGACTCAAATAGGTTGATCATTTTACTCCATAAATACATAATTCTTGAATATTTACTGAATATTTCATTATGTGTGGTTCAAAGGCTACCTGCATCAACATCCTTAGGGGAGCTTTAAAATGCAGATCCATGGACCCTAGGAACCTGGATTTTAAAAAGCTCCCCAGGGAGACGTTTTGGCACCCCAGGATGTGAGAACCCCTGGCTCCTGAGTGTTCAGGTAGTGGCTCTGCCAGAGTCTTGAGCACCAAAGCAATGTGTCCTGTTTGGAGTTGGGTTTTTAAAAAACCTTAACCTTATTTAATTAAAATTCTTAAGTAATTTATGCATTCTACCCTGTTTATCTGGGTAAATACTACTTGTAGGAAATTATTGCTTGATGACTAAATCAAGTAGGTAAAGTCTAACACATTTTTTATTGTCATGTAATGCTTAAATAATGTCGATTAGCAAAGAGAATATGTGATAAGGCAAGGAGAAGGTAACCAAAATTTGTATACAATTAACTTCTTGCATTTGAGGAAGTAGTTCCGTAGTATAGCGGTTAGCATGTCTGCTTTACACGCAGAAAGTCCTGGGTTCATGCCCCAGTGGAGCCACAGTCCATGGTCTACGGCTGTGCCACCCTGAACAAGCCTGATGTCTGATCTTGGAAGCTAAGCAGGGTAGGGTCTGGTTAGTATTTGGATGGGAGACCA
>NW_011888785.1:16523950-16540411 GCF_000151845.1 Pteropus vampyrus
TCTACCCTGTTTATCTGGGTAAATACTACTTGTAGGAAATTATTGCTTGATGACTAAATCAAGTAGGTAAAGTCTAACACATTTTTTATTGTCATATAATGCTTAAATAATGTTGATTAGCAAAGAGAATATGTGATAAGGCAAGGAGAAGGTAACCAAAATTTGTATACAATTAACTTCTTGCATTTGAGGAAGTAGTTCCGTAGTGTAGCGAGCGGTTAGCATGTCTGCTTTACACGCAGAAAGTCCTGGGTTCATGCCCCAGTGGAGCCACAGCCCATGGTCTACGGCTGTGCCACCCTGAACAAGCCTGATGTCTGATCTTGGAAGCTAAGCAGGGTAGGGTCTGGTTAGTATTTGGATGGGAGACCACCTAGGAAGACCAGGTGCTGTAGGCATAAATAATAATAAAAAAGCAAAGAAAAAAATCTTCTTGCACTTGAACCAAATAAAATTTTTTCATGCACTAGACAGATAGCTGTATATTTATTACAAATTGAAGAGGGTCTGAATTCACCAGGCTGATTCACTGCAAAGAGATGTACCATGAGCACATATCATTTCAGAAAAAATTATAAAACATCTGTCTAAAAGATTAGACACCATTCTTATTTATTCCCTATACTCAGCAAAAAGAGAAGTAGACAGAATGACTATACTTTCTTGTCTGTTGAGAATAATATGTGGTGACAGAAAGAAATCTAACTGTAGGTGGTGAAGACACAATGCAATATGTATACGACTTACTGTTGAACTATACACCTGAAACTTATTGGATTATGTTAATCAATGTCACCATAATACATAAAATAAATTAATTAAAAGAAAAGAATAACTGGAAAATTAAGCTCAATTTATAACCTTAAATTAGTTTGGTATCATTGTATGCAAATTTAAGTGCTACTACTAGACATGGTATTCAACATAGCTTCTAGACTTTTCCTTGGGGAAAACTTCTATGTACATTTAAGGCTCTTCCAGACATTTAAGAGCGTCTTACCCTTCAACGCTGATCAAAAAAATGGGGACAGTCTATGTAATCTTTAGTCTTTTAACATCTTTAGAGATAACAAAATGTAGGAAGCACAGTATTATGATCATCTAATGACACCTATTCCATTTTTAACTTTGGTGCATGTGGTCTACTTTGCATTTAATTTGGTCAGAGGACTCAGAAAACAAAATTGCTTTCTGCTGCAAAGAAAAATAGTCCTCATTAGCTTTTCCACTAAGGCCAGTTTATGCAAATCCAGTACTATTAACTAAATAATGAAGTGACCTAGTATGCAAGTAAAGAAACAATTTGGCATTGAGGGATGGGAGAAAAATTAGGACCTGAAATATTTTTGTCTACTCAGACCTCGATCATTTTAAAAAGAGAAGTGATATAATGCATTTTCCATATTTCCTTCAGTGTATCTCTTCAGAGAAATGGTTGAAATGCTAGCCTTAGCCTAGTCTTAGCTTATTTGGGCCTTCAGTCTTTCTTCTCCTTCTCCTCCCCATTTTTTCTGGGCTTTACAAAGAACTGAGACATTTGAGGAAATTTTAAGATGCCACATCTTGCTCTAAACAATTCATCAATAACATCAAAATCTAGGGAATTCCGGTTTTTCTCTATGAATGCCCTTACTTACGTAGACTTTTTGCTCTATAATGTCTATAATTTGTATTCAACTATTGGTCAGAATAAGTTCCATTGCACAGGATATAGTAGGACAATATATAGGCTACATTATTTGATCTCTAAGATGGTCCCATTTGATTAGAATTTAAAACCCACAAAGGTGAGAAATTAAAATAATTTTTTTCTGTTGACAGAAAATTCTTAGAAAACAGCCTCCCTGAAGCTTTTCTGAGAAAAGAAAAATTTAGATGTTTCATCAATATAATGTTGAATCAAGCTGAAGTATTTGGATTTGGAAGAAAACAACAAAAACAATAACGATATTAAAGCTTTAAAAGTTGATGTGAAAAAGACAAAAAAAATTCATAGAGAAAATATTTGTATTATTACCAAATAATTCTATAGGAAGAGCTTCCACAGTGCAGATATAACCTTAAATTAGTTTAAAAAATATGCTGCAAAGAAAATACAGTTTTTCAAAGGCTTTCAAATACTGATGATTGCAGTTCTGAGCACCTTTTAAAAATCTATTTTCAATTAATTTTTGAGACTTTATAGACAATGTTCCTGTTCTGTCAGCTTGATTTGATTTTACAAGGAGAAGCTAACCTGAAACCGGTTCTAACAGCTTTGACTGGCCAGGCTCAGGTCAGAGAGAGCTCAAAAGAGCAGAGAAGAAAGGATACAGCCCTGCAATTAAAATTCAGACTTACTTGTGTGCATGTGTATATGAGGGAGAAGGCACAAATGAAGTCTACTTTTTGTTTGGTTCTACTGAATTGGCTACGTGATTTATAAAGCCAGGGGCCCTCATTATGGTAATGCAGGTTAAATACTTGAAAAAGCATATGCCTGCAACCCTCATGAATTAAAACCCTTCTCAGAACCAGGAGGTAACTGGTCAAAACCTCAGCCCCATTTTTTGTCTGAACAACTGAAATTCAGAATGGAAGTACAAATGCTACCGAGGGAGTAAAGTTGTGCTTCTAGGTAACTTTTTATCCAACAGGGAGATATAACCCGAAGAATGAAGACTCTTAGGGACAAAGTGGAGAGTTCACTAGTAACACTTCCTGACTGGCATTTGCACACGATCTTTAATCTGGGAATCTTTTACCACCAATCATTCATAAATCACCACCATACTCCTGAGAAGCCAAAACTGGCCCCCACACTAAGTGCATGTAAAAGTTAAGTCCAGACATAGCTCAAGGTATTGACAAGTCACCCACAAGACAAGGTGGACAGTTTAATTTGCTCTCTTTGCCAAGCTGCCAATTCAGCCTGTTAATATATTTTAAATTAAGAGAGAGGAGAAGAAAGAGGAGTTCTTCCAATGCTGTATACATCCTCCGATTCACTTGGACAAACCAAAAAAAAAAAGCCTTCCCTGAAAAAATGTTTGTTCTCTCTTTGCTTCAGAGAGTTATATTACATTGAATGAGAACATATACACAGGGGCATAAAATTCCAACAAACCTATACATTTCCATCTGGCAATAAAAAGAGACACGCCTTTTCAGAAGTAGCCGTCCTGTGCTTATTTCTGTCAAGCACATGTGATGGATGGGTCGGGCTGACATGCCCAGACATAACCTTGTTTGGATTATGTTTCCTATCTGTAGAATAGCAGAGGTCAAAGTATCGAATAGGAAAAAAAGCAAAACTTCACCATGATAAGGTCTGTACTAGGGGCCTGGCAGGAATCAGAAATGGGTGAAGTGGCCCACATGGCAGCTGAGCAAACCCAGGGAGCCATGTCCTTTCCAAGGGAGGCAGCCACCATTCAGGCAGACACACGAACTTCTGGCAGGAATGTGAACACAATCTCTCTAGAGCTGCTGATTTTTCCAGAAAAGCCAGAAATCTTTGTGTAAAATCTCCACATTTTAAAATGAAAGCAAATAATTTAAAAAATTGTGCAGGCCAAATAAAGCATGTCTGTGGCTTAGATATAGCCCAAGATTAACTTTTTACTCACCTCAATGAAGATTATATGAATAGTTAAAATGATTTGCTTCTGACTAAAATGGTTTGCTTCTGACTACATAAATGAAATACAACTTTGGTTAGAATCCAGTAGTGCCTGAAAATGTGGAAATGACTGACTGTATTCTGCCTCAGTAGAATCTGTGATAAATGTCGTAATGAACACAAGAGACTCATAAGATACTCAGAAAAAATAAATTTGAAATATTTCATTTAAAAGATCTATTTGATATCTATTCAATATTACTTTGCAAGTAAAGTAGATCACCTTACCTGTGCTCTCTTGAGAACGTTGTACTCATCAGTGCTTGCTATTTGATAGACTTTTGCCATAACTATTGTTTTTCCCAAAGGCCCGCATGCTTTCTCCAGATTCTGGCTGCAATCGTACATTTGGGACGGTAAAAATAGAAGACACTGTGGACATAATGAAAAGTTATCATTTATGTATTTATCGATGTATTTATAATCTTTTCTTTTTAAAGATGGATACTGAGATGCAATTTTGGATGTCTAGCACATGGAACATTATGGTATGTGTTGGTCTTTGGAATGTCACGTGGTCATAGCCACACACACATTTACACATATTTGCACACACATATGACAGGATAGTCTGCCTTCTCCTCAGAACCACAGCTCGGTTGATGAAAACATATTTTGCCGTTTCTTTGTGCCATTCTCTCATTCATTGAAGAGATATTTATTGAGCCCCACTCTGTTCTAGGATTTTGGCATCCTGCAGTGTATAAATCAGAACAAAAAGAAATTCTGTTTTTGTAGATTCCGTTTGGGGGAAACAGATGAAAACAAACAAATCTATCAATTAGTAGTAAGCGTTATGATGAAAAAGAAATCAGAGAAGAGAAACTGGAAGTCCTAGGGTGGAAAGAGGTCAGTGGAGGCTTCCCTGATGAGGTTCATTTGAACGGAGACCCAAAGAGTGAGAGGGCAAGCCATATCTGTATCTAGAGGAAGAGGAAGCGGAAATACAGAAAGAGGAAACAAACAGCAAAAGTTGACTCTCAGGAGGCAAGAAGAGAAGCAGGCAGAGCAGTTAAGAGGCTACTGCAAAAACACAGGTGAAAGAAGACGGTGAGTGACTTGGAGCACAGTGAGAGCAGCAGAGAAGTGAGAAGAAACGCGATTCTGGATATATTTTGAAGGTAACACCAATGGGGTCTGTGGAAGAACTGGGTATGGGTGGGACAAAAAGAGTCAAAGATAACTTCCATCGACTGGAAGAATGACATCACCATGTATTGACAAGAGGAAGACTACAGAAACAGCAAGTCTGGGGGGAAAAGATAAGGAGCTCAATTTTGGCAATATTAACTTTGAGATACCTATGAGATGGCCAAAGGGAGATGCTGAGTAGTCAGGTGGATATGCGATCTGGAGTTAGGAAAGATGGGACTAGAGATAAACGTTTGGAAGCTGTCAATGTATAAAACTCGTTTACATACAAGATTGGATGATACCATCTAGGCTCTAAGGAATGAATGTAGATATAAAGATTTAGGAGTAAGCCCGAGGGCATTCTAACAGTGAGAGGAGTGGCAGGTTAGGAGAAATCCAGGAAGGAGTCTGAAAGGTAGAGGCAAAAGGAAAACCATGGGAAAGTCTTGTTCTGGAATTCAAGTGAGTAAATGTTCCTGAGAGGAGGCGGTGGTCGATGGTGTCAAATTCCGCTGATGGATCAAATGAGGGCTGGGAAAAGACCTGGAAAACAGTAGTTTTGGAGTCTTGGGTGTAAAACTCTGGTTCAAAAGGATTCATGAGATAATGGAAGTCTAGAAATTGGAGGCGGCAAATTAAATAGATTTGAAACGGGTGTGCTTGTTTTATTTTTAAAAAGATGGCATGGGGCTACATTAATGGTACAATGTTGTTTTAGGATAATACAGAAGGCATATTTTGGAACATGTAGGAAAACTTGCAGACACTATAGCTGGAATGGTCCTCGAAGATCACTGCATCTCTAAATGAGAAACTGGAAGCGCACAGAGCACCAGGCACTTCTCCAAAGTTGCCCAGCTAGTTACCAGCGGAACCGAAGCTAGAATCCAGGTGGTTTGATTCCCAGTTCAGTGCTCTTCGCACTGCACCAATTTGTTGGCCTTCTTTTACTGCAGATCTGAGTTTTGTGAATTAGCAAATGAATGTAATAAAATCAAGGACTCTGCGCTATGAAGTGTATTTTGTTCATTTACTTTGACAAGGGTAGTTCGGCTTCAATAATTTATGTAACTTGATAGTATACACAGGAGAATGCCCTGTGGTGTATTTGAAAAAAGTAATGAATTTCTTCTAAATCAGCCTTCCGTTTACTTCCCTGCAATTAAATCTTTGTGAAGAAGTGGGGCAAGGCTGCTGGGGTTTCAGGGCAGAGGGAGAATGACAGGGTACCACTAGAATTAGCCAGCTTTAACTGCCAGATCCCCAGGTAACTGTATCATTATTCTTGTTTGAAAATTTAAAATTCCTGCCTCACTGGCACACAAATATATTGCTTCTAAGTTTTGGTGTTATGTAAATTGATGAGATTTTAAGGAACAGAACAATAAAGAAAGATATTATGTTGTTATATGTTCTTTCAAAGCCAATAAGTCTGGCATGAGTATACAACTTCATTTTTATATAATCCATGAAATGACTGCGGTGCTCTATACAGCCAAGACTCTGACGACGCTTGACACTCTTCTCACAGGGTCCGATATATTCTAGTAGCCGAGAAGGCTCAAGTCCACTTTGAACTTATTTTCGTTCCACTCTTCTTCCTTTAACCCAGTTTTGTTTTCTGCTTGCAATTTTTTTTTCTTTTTGTGGACATTCTTTAGAAAAAGCAACGAGTTATCTTAAAGAATGTGAGTGCTATGGACTGAATTGTGTCCCTCCCAAATTTTATATGTTGAAGCCTTAAACCCCCATTGTGATGGTATTTTGGGATAGGGTTTGGGGTAGTAGTGATTAGCGTTAGATGAGGTCATGAGGGTGGGGCTTTCATGATGAGAACAGTGGCTTTATAGGAAGAAGAAGAGAGAAAGAGATCTAAATGACTGTCCCTCTGCCGTGTGAGGACACAGTGAAGTGGCTGTCTGCCAAGCCAGGAAAAGACTCTTACCAGGGCCCAACTTGTTAGCAGTTTGATCTTGGACTTCCCCACCTCCACAAGTATGAGAAATAAATGTTTGTTGTTTAAGCCCAATAGTCTATGGTATTTTGTTATAGCAATCTGAGCAGACTAATGCAGTGAGGTTCCTGGAACTGATGAATCTAAACCATGATTTGGTTGCTAAGACAATCCATTTACTGGTTCTGCAACACTTCTTCCCAGGTAGACTTGCTACCAAATCACTTTGAAAAAGAAGTACACGAGGGTATTGTCAACATTACAGTCATTTACCAGGTGAACTTTTACAACACTTCATACTAATGTAAAATTGTATTTTAAGAATTTCTAAAAACAGTTTGCAGAATTTTAACCTAGATAAGAGTCACCAAAACTAGTCATGTTGCCTAAAAGAACTAGTTTCCAAAAAGTCTCCAAAATCTCAGAATTCTTTGTTTTGTAAACATGTTTACCAAGACTACCACGTTATTCTAAGTGGAAATGACTGTAGTATTTAATACCGGAATTGTCCTTTCTTGTGACTGGATTTATGTTTCATAATGATTATCTACTAGACACAGAAATAGCATTTCTGTAACTCAAAATTGTTACCAGAGGCATTTAGTAGAATCTTGCTTTAAAAATATAATGATTTTTCATCTTTATTCTCCCCCCTTCAAAAGGTTTCACTGCTCCTGATGTTTAACGTTATGCAAAGACGTGTTTCTGCCAATGAATATCGCCTTATGGTTACGCTTCTGCAAATAGCCTGCTGTGAGCTGATAAAGGGATTAATGCAGCCAAAATTCTTAATCTGTGAAATTACAAATTAAATTCTCATATTAAAAATACCACCCTGAGGTATTTTTTGTGGTTTTAATTCCCCTCTGGTGTTCTGCATACATTGTGCTTGTTAATGATGGGGACAAGGCTGTCTCTGATGGCAGCCTGCTGCCGAGTGATAATGTGTAGGCATTTACTTACTGATAGAAACTGGATTTAACCACTGGCTGATAAACTAAGTGGCAAGTGGGTAATAAGTCCATATTAACAGAAAAGTACTACTACAGAATTCAGGATTCACACACCATCAAAATCCTGGCTTAAATGCAATCGTGGAGTCAGATGGGATTGAGATGTCACTAAGGAGGAGTGATATCGAGTTACAAGTTACAAGTTATAAATGGGAAAACAAATCATATGTTTGAGTTTGATGAGCCATAAACTAATGAGCCCTTTTTTTTTTTTTTTTTTTAGTACAGGAAGATATGTCTCCAATTCATTATTTTTCCATAGGGATTTCACCTTTGTTATTTTTTTAATGTGGACAGGTGTTTTAACAGGCAGTGGCTAGAATTTTAGAAAGGAAGTAGGGCAGAATATGAAATAAATATGGGCTGATAATATATGAAACGTTAAAGAAGATTTACTAAACATAGGGGAAGTAGTGGATTAATATATCTATGGTTACTTTAGGGTAAAAAAAGTAATTAAAATTAAATGTGGGATTATCAAAAAAAGATTTAGGGTAGGAATACCCAAGAGGCATTGTTACTTAGGACTTAATTCCAAAATAAAGGGAATTGTTGTCAAGGAGAATCCAATACTACAATGGGAGGAAAAGTCTAAAGTCCAAGAGATTAAAGAAATAATGTGATATATGTACCTGGTAAGTGATGTATCCCCAAGGATTAATAAGAATATTATAAATGCCTATGTATATAGGCAGTACTTTGATTTTTAAGGCAATTCGAATGAAATTGAGAAGAAATATCTCTAATTGGCATATGGAAAGAACGTACTGCCATTGGAAAAAAATGCTCTTACTGCAATAGTGTTTTGCAAAATTTCACAAGAATTCTGTTTCACACTTTGGAAGAAAGATGAGAACATCCCGGCCATAAATCCTCCCCCAAATATTTAAAATGTAATTGAAAGAGGCTGTGTAAATATGAACACTTTTGTAAAAGCAAAACAAGGAATGTGTTTTGTTTTAAAAGATCCAGAGAAGATCTGTCTGAATGAATATCAAGAGCATTTGTAGTTAAAACGAATTACATGTCTTCAGTTCTCACATGTCAATTCAGTGCACTAACCAATTGCTAACTCTGTTCGTCAGCTCACTGCATAGCAGCACTTTTTAAGGTTATTGTTACAATCAAGATGGTCGCTGAGAATCAAACAGGAATGAATCATTTCTTCTCTGTACTGCAGCCAGTTAAACAGTACTGTATGCATAAATATGTAAATCATATTTTCCTTTTCCTTTATGACTGCTCAGATCATTTTTGCGGGACACACACATAATCAAATACAAAGACATGCAGCTGCAGACTGCAGAGCAGAGATAGCAAAAAAGGAATCCATTTTCTTCCTGTGTCTGGTAAGCTAGCAATCGAATGGCAGGATTCCACTAAATATATACACACACAATCCCTTTCCCTCATGTTCTAGTTCTCTCTCTCTCCCCCTCTCTCCCTCCATACACACACACACACACACACACACACACACACACACACACACACATATGGCATATACAAACATAATCTTACACATGTACATGTAAACATATTAATCTCTTTACATGTATGTTACACAAAGATGCTAAAATGATGTCCCTGCTTTGACTGGATGTTGTGGATTTGTCCTACTCACTATCGGTCAGTTCCCATAGCCGTGGAGGCAGGTCACTAAAATACTCGTGGCTCAAGGCAGCCTGTGCCGATAGTCTGTTCTTTGGGGAACATTGTAGGAGCTTGGAGGCCAGATCCTCTGCATGATTCACGTAGCTGAGCCTGAAAACATAAGCACAAAATAGAGAAATCAGAACAAACATGAAAAGTCACTAAATAAGACATAAGGCTTGCCTAACCTTTCTGGTCTTATTTATTCCTGGCCAAGAAAACAAGTTAAATTACCTGCTGAAAATAAACAGAAGCTGAATTCACCTTGGTTCTTAGAGTATCTGTTGCTCTGAATTGGCTTTTATTCTTTAATCTTAGTCTCATTGATTTAAACTATCCCTGCTATAAGCAAAGGGTTGATATTTTCAGGTTTGAACTAGGTCCAGAGGTAGAAAATTTCAGACAATAATTTATCAAATAATTGCCAGAATTTGTTCATAAGATCTATGTACTGCATATACATCTGGAAACACTTATAGGAAAATTAATACAAAATACCTAGGAGAATTAAAACTACTATTAAATTCTCTAGTTATTAAAGTTACTTTTTCTCTAAGAATTCACATTTTCTTACATTGATTGAATCTAAAATTGTTGGAATAAGTACACTGTCAAATGTCAACAATCAGAATATTAACATGCAGGTTAACAAAGGGATATGCTTAAACCATAACGGGGCTGAATCAATTCAAGATGACCTTTAGAACAACAGTAGATAGAAAATATGTGTCTCTGGATTACCAAAAAGGCAGGGAAGTAAAGTCTTCCATGTGGTACAACTCTCAAATGGGTAGCAGACCACACAGTCCAGCTCAGCCTTGCTTTTCATGGACTCTCTATTCCACTGCTCAGTGCAAATAAGCCCGGAGAATTAACATAATAATAAAAGTATTCCTAATAATGGCTACCATTAATGGATAGTTGAACATGTGTCAAGCACTTTCCTACTTAGCTTTTGCACTCTCTCATTTATTATAGTCCAATAAGGCAATCCTGTTCCCATCTAATAGCAGTGGAAGCTAAGTGGGAGTCAGAGAAGGTAGTAGATTGCTTAATTAGCAGGTCAAAAAAGGATTCAAACCCATCCAAAATTAACTCTAAAATGGCTTGGGGGATGTAAAGTACAGCATAGGGAATATAGTCAATAACATTATAATAACTATGTAGGGTGCCAGGTAGGTACCAGACTTATTAAGGGGATCACTTCATAATTACATGAATGTCTAATCACTATGTATAGTTGTATACCTGCAACCAATTTAATATTAAATATCAACTATAATTGAGAAATAAAAAAAATTTTAAATAAATAAACAAAATGGTTTGCATTTACGATGCTCTTGTTTCTAAAGGCTTTACCCACAGATTCCTGAGTTTCTGCAACAAGGTGAAGTAAATGCAGCGATTCTTAAGAGCAGCCAAAAGACTGTGAAGAAAATGGTACCTACCAGTGGGTATTTGATCAAAACCCTTGAAGCAGTAAACACACAGGCAATACACATCTTTCATCAATGACCAACAACTCCCCAACTCCCCTTCTCAAGCAGCCCTTTAGTATTGATTTAAAATTGTTATTGGGGTGGGGAGGATTTGGAGTGAGGAAAAGGAAAGGAGGTAAAGGATTTGGGTAGAGGAAGAAAAAGAAAACAGAGCTAGGAAAAATATTACTCCAAAGGTCCAATCTAAGAGACCTCTCTATATCCACATGTGAAGGTCTCACAGATAGGTTCAGTGTCTGGCTGCTGCAATGGCTGTTTTTTGTTTGGTGGTTGTTTTTTAAACTGATGAGTGGATTGGTTTTAAATGTCTCCATCTGGCAAAGAGAAATCTGTCTGCAGGAAAAGGAGGCATTCTCCAAGTTCTCTATCATTTTTTCCCCTTTTATTTAAGGGGGGCCAGGACCATCCAAATTATTCCTTCTTCCTAAGACACTCTCACTATTACAAACTCTCATTAACATTTTTAAACTATCAAATGCAAAGTTTGAGGTAGGTAGACTTTATGGTGAAAAATTGCACTTAGATTGAATGCACAGTTTATATATAATCATGGTGAAAAACAGGTTGGTATTAATTTTATATAGCTTTGAAAAAAAGAAAAACCAGCAATGCCACTTTGAGACTAGATCTGAGTTTTAGTCTGGACTCTGTTACAAGAGCGATGAACCACATTACGTCTGCCATCCCTCCAGCTCCAATAAGCCATGAATCATACCTGAAGCATAGTTTCACTATTTTGAAAAATTATAAATATTTATAATTGTATGTTTTTATAATATATTGTTGATCACATTTAAGTTTAATACATATACACCTAATATAAGGAATTCACAAATATAAGACAATCTCATTTCCCATTTTCCAAACTGACTAAACCTGAATGTCAATGAATTAATAAAATGTTTATTTTGATATTCGGTTTATACACAAATATTTAAATTATACATATGCTTTTAATTTAGAAAGTTTGCTATTTCCTCACTTTCATTTCAAGAACTACTTTTATTCCATTCTTCACATGCGTTTTCAACATCAGATTCTTTTTGTCATTATCAGAACCACTTTTTGAGTCCATTCAAGTTGTCTGAGATATGACACTTGGGGATGTCCTATTTGGAAGTTTTATCCCAAGCCATAAGTGCACCGTATGAGAATGTTAGAATGGTTGTAGGTGGTTGTTTGCCCTCTTCTATTGTGATGGTATATTTTTAAATCTTCCTTGTAATTTCACCAATTTTTGTTTTATATATTCTAAAACTGAGTAATTAAATGCATAACAATCTAGCACTGTTATCTCTTCTTGATAAATTAAGTCATCAATCCTCCTGTAGTGACTCCTATTATCTTTAATAAAGCTTTCTTCTCATATTAATTTGATGACCCCTGCTTTCTTTTGTTCGATATTTGCTTAGTGTACCTTTTGTTATCCTACTTTTTAATGTTACATATCCATAATTTTACGGTGTCTCTTTCATAAAACTATACAGTTTAGTTTAATACTTATCTAATTAAATAACTCCCATTGTATAAGAATAAAATTTAGTCCATTTACATTTGTGATTACTGATATATTTAGAATTACTGCTACCATCTTAATCTTGCATTCTATTTTGATCTGCTTTACAACTTTTTTTTTTGCTTTTTATGCCTTCTTTTGGATTGAGCTTTAAATTCAACATTTCCATCTTCTGTTTTAGAAGTTATATATTCTATTTCCACATGTTTAGTGATTACTTTTTTCTTTCTTTTCTTCTTCTTCAAGCCATAAGTGCACCGTATGAGAATGTTAGAATGGTTGTTTGCCCTCTTCTATTGTGATGGTA
The DNA here is from genome assembly GCF_000151845.1 of Pteropus vampyrus. NCBI lineage: Eukaryota > Metazoa > Chordata > Mammalia > Chiroptera > Pteropodidae > Pteropus > Pteropus vampyrus. The sequence continues at coordinate 16,536,688 of NW_011888785.1, forward strand.
TATTTTTAAATCTTCCTTGTAATTTCATCAATTTTTGTTTTATATATTCTAAAACTGAGTAATTAAATGCATAACAATCTAGCACTGTTATCTCTTCTTGATAAATTAAGTCATCGATCCTTCTGTAGTGACTCCTATTATCTTTAATAAAGTTTTCTTCTCATATTAATTTGATGACCCCTGCTTTCTTTTGTTCGATATTTGCTTCTTCTTCTTTTTTTTTTTTTTTTGCATTTAAGTATTTATTTCAATGTTTAAACTCTCAGACTAAATTTTTACAAGCTGGTGGACACTGACAAATTATTTCTCCCAAAGAACTATAATCATATATTCCAGACAATATAAACATATGATTGAATTAACGTCAATACACAGCATCATTTTATAAATTACATAAGAAATTGTCAAGTATACAAATATTAAGTTACACAGCTCAACAGGAATATAAAATATTTGGTGTCTGCTGAATTCATTAGTAGACACTAACTTCTCTTTTTTTGCAAAAAAGATTGGGAGAGAAGGGAAAAAATCATACTTCTAATAAAAGTTGGCAAACAAATTCCAATAAAAATGGGGAAAATTACAGAATTTTCAGAAATTTTATGATTAAGAATTATTTTAGCTATAAAAATAAAGCATATCTACCTTTAAAAATATTTACTAAATTAAAGAGCATATTCCATATGTCCTATACAAGACAAGCAAACCATTTTGCAAAAATAATAGCTCACTCCCAACTCTCTTTTCAGGCCCTCTCTTGAGTTGCACTCCAAAGTGCAAACTTTAAACTAGTTTTAAGATGTTTTGTCAGTAGACATTAAAGATAAGTGGTTCTGTACAATGTGGGTTTTACATGAACTCTTCCACTAGAGGTTTGTGATTTTCAAAATCGAGGTTTTTATAACTGTACAAAATAAGATTTATAGAAAGACATTAAAAAATCGTCTTAAAGACTAGGTCAAAAGCCAACAAAATCAGTAGTTACACAAACGTGATGTACATCGTTTTAAGTATGGGAGATAGAAACATAAAAGTAGTAGGCAAAGAGCCATATATGTCCTACTATCAATGTTTGAAATGACTGAAGGGGTAAACCACAAACGATCTATTTTTCATAGTTCCTGAGATTTTAATTTTGTGTGATATTAAAAACACACAAATATCGTGCTGGGTATTTTGGCACCTAATGTCTCTAAATTTCTTATAGTTTGACAAGATTCTGGCATGGGCATAGATTTGAAGAAGACTTATAACTCAGTATTGCATGGTTTCAGAAAAGGTCAATTGATAAAAACGATAAACATGTTTTAAATGCTGAACAGCAAGAATTTTCTGCTATGTTTCTAAAAAGGTTGATCGTAATCCAAACACAGAGGCTGAAATTCTGCCAAGCTTGAGGTCTGATAAAATTGCTTATCAATATTCCTATGAAAACTTCATTACACTTATCATTCACCAAGCCTACATGTTGGCTAATAGTTTCGATAAAGTGGTTCCCATCTTAAGTTCCATTTCCAAGGCAGTAACATCTGGCAATCCAGTTTTATTGACTGCAATGGTAATTTCCATGACTACTGGTATCTTTGACATGCAGGTGCATTTTAGGACAATATTCTACAAATACGAAAGTTGACTACTTTTAGCTCTACTCTACTTTTGTCTTATATTTCATTCTACCTTCAATTAATGCTAGGGCAACAAGTATTAGAGCTCTCCCAAGACCTGCAACATGATGACAACGATGAAACAACTAGGTTCTTCAGAAACTTCGTTTTTACAAGACATAAGCAGTCTGGTTGAATGGCAGTGCACCATCAGATGGCCAGTCCAGAACCTGACACCTTCTTGCTCCACGAGAGCAGTTTTGTAAGTTGCTTCATATAACCTTACTATTGTGGTAATGCTATACTTTTTAAGTTTCTCTATAAATTTGCTTAAGGTCGCACAGGTGGGACTGTCTGTATCTGACTTCACAAGATTGGTTCATTCATTTGAGCCAATTTAGCTAAAAAAAAAAAAAACCGATAGGATTATGAAGAATTGAAATACAGAATACAGAAGTGATGTAAAGAATGATGTAAAGAAACTGAAGTCTACTTCAATATACTGCACTTGAAATCCTCAGTGCTTTGAGTGTGAGGCTGTGAGTAATGGGAAGTGAAATGAACTTCTCAACAAACAGTAGCATCTCTTTAATCCAGTAATGAGGCGATAGAAAGGAAGTTCCCCCAGGTTTAGCCCATCTAGGTCAGAACTCTTGTAAAATGCTTTCCTGATTTTAATTCAGTCCTCCTGTGCCCTAGTTAACCCTTCTTATGGAGCTTCTTGGTGGAATAGTAATGAATGTCTATAGTTTCACTTGTCTGTATAGAGGTTATACCGTGTTCCTGGCAATAATCTCCACTGCCCTTCAGAAATTTAATAAATATGGAGCCAAGGATGCCACAGGACCACCCAATCTGTGGCCAATGGTGTCCTCTTATGGAATAAGTTGGTTTAATTTTTTTTTTTTAATCATCAAAGATATCAAAAGGAACTTCCACACCTTACACCTTCACCCTCAGTTCTCCAAGGGAATGGTTTCTTAACTTTTTAACTTTTAACTTTAACTATTTAAAGTTTAGAGTTAAACTTTATCTTTACCCTCCTGCCAAACAATACAAGAACATCAGGACACTTTAATTCTGCTGACACAGTCTCATCTCTCATGTTATTATCTAATAGTTTATCTCTTGTTTTCTATGCTCTTTAAGGACACAGATTAAACACTGGTATTGTTATTATTATTTAGGTTTACCTTTGTTTATCATTTATTGAAATCATATTTCTTCTCATGTTTCAGACATTCTTTCTTGGATTATTATTATTTTTTTAATCTGAAATACAAACTTCAGAAGTTCTTTCCATGATGAAAGAATTTAGTGGCAAATTCTGTTTTGTTTTCATGTAGAATAATAGTTGGCTGGGGATAAATTCTAGGTTCAAAGCGTTTCCCCTTAACTCTAAAGATATTATTTCATAGGCTTCTGTTTTTGCAGCCCGTTAGCTCTTCTCTTCTGCCATATAGTTCTGCGATTGCAGTGTAAAGTATTCTTTTGATTTAACCTGCTCAGCATTCATAGCGAATTTGAGGCTTCATGTTTTTCATCAATTCTGGAAAAAAACTCAGCCATTACTTTTCAAATATTCTCTTTACTCAATTCTCTCTCTTCTCTCATTTTATAAGTCCAAGGTAATGCCATCTTATTAAATTTTCCATGTCTTTACTCAGTCTTTCATATTTTCCATCTGTTAGTCCCTCTGTTCTCCATTCAAGGTAATTATTTCAGAGCTTCTCTCAGTTCAACTATTATTTCAGAGCTTCTCTCAGTTCAACTCATTCTTTAATCAATTACATCTAATATGCTGTTTTCGCAGTTCATTTTTGTTATAAGTTCTTTTTAAGTCTTTGACAAATTTATGTGTTCAATTTTGATGGTTTCTTGTTCAAGTTTTAATTTTGATCTTTTATTTCTTTACAACATTTTAAATGTAGTTATGTTCTATGTCTCATAATTCTCAATATCTGAAGTTCTGTGTGAGGGGGTAGTCCAATTTTGTTGCTTGTGTAGCTGACCCTTGACTTTTTCTCATATGTTTTATAATTCTAAATTGTGAGCTCATGCTTGGCTAATGTTAATCTATGGGAATCCTGAAGGGCCTGGGTTGAGAATATCTTTCTCCA
>NW_011888785.1:16540461-16545198 GCF_000151845.1 Pteropus vampyrus
AGTTCTGTGTGAGGGGGTAGTCCAATTTTGTTGCTTGTGTAGCTGACCCTTGACTTTTTCTCATATGTTTTATAATTCTAAATTGTGAGCTCATGCTTGGCTAATGTTAATCTATGGGAATCCTGAAGGGCCTGGGTTGAGAATATCTTTCTCCACAGGAATTTTCTTTTGCTTCCGCCATGAGTCCTGTGGCTCTCTTGACAACCAGGTACTCCAAGTTCTTTCTGTTGGTATCTGAGACCATGGGAGTTATACAAATTCAATCACTGTAGAATTCTCAGGGGAGACATTTTCATCCCCATCCAATGCCAAAGCCAACATAAACAATTGTTTTTGCAGTCTCTCTTTGCTGGAGTCAGATTTTTTTTTCTTTCTTTCTTTCTTTTTTTTTTTTTTGAGCCAGCCCATTACTGAGGCTGAAGTGTTTTTGAGGGTCTTGACTTTACATGGGAAATAAATTCCTATGCCTCACCTTTCCTATACCCAAAGCCTTGTTTTCTGACCCCCAAGTGGCTCCATGTTCCTGTTTTAGCAACATTGCTAAGGAAGCTACAACTTTAGCACTCATTTATCACTCTGCTTACTTCATTCTTACCCGTGGAAATTTCACTTATTTTCTTCTTGGTTCAGCTATGTGTATGCATTTGGATGGATGTGCTTGTGGTATTTTATCCAATATTTCAGGTGATCTTTAATGGCAGTAGTAGAGACTTTTCTCCCCATTATAGGTGTAAATTTATCATCTCCACAATCTAATTAGTTACTATAAAATCATCTACACTTGTAATTTTTAGGTCTTTCTCCTAGGAATAACCACTAAATCAGTGTTTGCCTCTGTTTCTTTGCCTTTTTTTTTCTTTTTTTCTTTTAACTAATTCTTTTAGGTTACCTCTGTTAAGTTTAAACACTAGCTGACTGAAATTGTTCCAGGCTAATGTTAACTTCACCACTCAACTTTATAGATGAATCTCAAATGCATCATCCTAGGTGAAAGAAGCCAAAGGCTACATACTATATAATTCCATTTAAATGACATCCTGGAAAAGGCAAAATTATAGAAACAGAAAAGTGAGCAGTGATTTAAAGAGGCTGAGGGTGGGAAGGGTTAATAAAGGAACACAGGAGAATTTTTTCCGATGGCTCCAGATCTTGATCAAGAAGGATGAACACCAGCCCATGTAGAGATGAGAGAGGGTAGGGTCAGGGAGACTTGTCAAAGAAATTAGGTGGAGAGAGTAGTTTAGAGAAATGGGGCATGGCAGGTTTTCCACATAGAACTTTCAGGCATTAGAAACTGAGTGCTGAGCCCCTGTGAGTGGCTGACACTGGGACTTCCATGTCTTGGGGGAGGAGGCCCCATGCCTCAAGGGATGTTCTGGCAAATGGGGAGATGCTACTGCCAAAGATGAGGCCCTCCTGTCGATTTCAGAGCTCAGTCTCAGGTCACTGAGATTGAGGACTGTGCCTATTAGCTCGGAGGCGTACTCAGTAAGCTCTGTGTTAATGAAGGTCACATACACCTGGCAGGGTATGTGGAATAGGGGACCATCATGTTCATTCCATGTTCATTTGTTTAAAAGTAAAAGATGTTGTTTGTGGAAACTGTCTTGGAACAAAGTGAGAAAATTTTAAATTATAAATCTGTATGACAATGAAGAGGAACAATCCTACTGAATTCATTGTGGAGAGAATCTCATATTATGAGTGATTGTCAAACAAATGCTTTTAATACAGTTGAAAATAATGGAATGTGGATATTCTAATCATATGAAGTTTCTTCATTTTCCTAGTCCATATCCATGTAAAACACACACACACCCACACACACACACACACATATTTATCTGCACAAATATATATATATGAAAGAAAATATCAATGAAAGAAGATATATCCATATATGAAAGAAGATAACATGAACAGTGAAAAACAACCCTTAAAAGCTCACCTAAGTTTTTAAGCTATCCTGAAACAAAGAGCAAAGCAAATCCAGAGTCTTCTGCGGACTAAAGGAGACTGTCGAAGTTGAGAAAATTAAAAGTGGAGAATAAAAATGATGGTGCAAAAAAGAAGACCTGGGGTATGGCAAGGTGAAAAGGGCTACTTCCTATAAGGCATGGTTTCTTGTACAGTGTGGGGATATGACATATGTTGAATGACTAAATGTTTGCCTGAGGACAGAGTATGTCAATTGTTATACCTATAGAAATTTTACCTTACTTTACATGAGAAACATGAATTTTAAAAGTAGATAATCATTTTTGAAGAAAATCACCTTCAGGTCAAGTCGTGGTCCTTAAGGAATACCTTGAAGTATACATCCCCCAGAGGATGTCATTTTTTCTTTTTTGAAGTGGGAAGAAAATTGTCTTTGTCTTTTTTAAGTTACTTTGTAAGCAGGGACTGCAAGTTTTGTCTTTTTTTTTTTTTTTTTAAAAAAAAACTTTTCCAAAAGACTATCTTTAAAACTGATGATATGTCTGCTTATAGAACAACTAAGTTACATTTTGTTCCCAAGAGGTGACTTCTAAATATCTTCATAAATATCTTTACTGAAATTTATTAACATTTTAGTTCATGAAAGCTGGACATAAAGGGTAGAGGAATAGTAGGTTCAATTTACTTATTAGAACATTCAATGCAAATACTGATTTCCATATAAAAGCTTAAAAGGAAATAAAAGGGAACAAAAAAGTTCTAGAATATCTCTCGCTTCATTCTATAATGGTATAGAACTACAGACACTGTGGGCCTATGTCTGAAGCATAACAGTGTGCTTTGTCTCTCAGAGTTGAAAATAGAGTGACCTGGAGCGAGTGAAGTGGCGGGTCTCTATCTTCACGCTTTATTGTCACACTCTTCACAGAGCAAAGCCAGAGGGCTAGGATCCTTTCAATTGACAGTGCACATACAGTCTCTGTGGCAAAGCTGCCAACATGGGCACTGTCCACTGGATTGTACAACAGCTGATCTCTCGAAAATGATTTGTGAAGAAGTCTACCCACCTGTAAAGATAAGTCTGACTGTTTCCTCAACTGCATTGAACAGATCTGTCAGAAGTAACGCTCCTTCTTGTCTATACATCAAAAGCGAAATGCTCATTTAATCACCTTCTTATCAAAGCTTTTGTCTAGGAGGACTGCATTCATAAAACTGCTCTGGTTTTTCTAAAAGTGACTTATTTTTAGAAAATGGGCTCAAATCTATTCACTTTGCAAAGAAGGGTCAGTAATTGGTCAAGCAGAACGTGAAAGGAATCCCTGACATTGGAATAAACTGTTAGGGAAAATAAAAACTAATATAAGAAAAGATTTAGGCCTGTGCAGTGAACTTCTCTGTTCACTGGGCTGTGAAATGAGAGGCAAGACTTAGCTACATTAATAAAGAAGAGACATAGAATTGTGTAACGCTGAGACTTTCCTTGTCAATACACTGCTGTAAAAAAAAAAAAATTAATGAGATTCCTCCCCTCAAGGGAAACAGATAACATTTTGTATTAGTTTCTATAAATAGGTTATGTTTTGTTGTGCATAGAAAATCATTCAATTCTCATTCATTTATTCTAGTAAAACTTTTTAATGACACACTCTCCCTGGCAGACACTCATTCCCATCATGGTCAGCTCACTTGACTGTCAAAATGATATATAATGATAATGCTATTTGTAGGGCACTCTACAGTTTGTAAAAAGCGCTTTCACATGTATTATTTTATTTAACGCAGGTAATCAAAGGGTCATATTTACAAAATGGGGAGTATCCAGACTTCTGACTTTTAAATCTTAGAGTCCATTACATGTTGTGCCAAAGACTTATTGCTAAAATGCATATATATCAAACTGTATGTTACTCACTTAGTAAAGGGATTATTGGGTTCTCCATAAGGTCACCTCGCATTTTTTGATATTTCGCTCTTTCTTTAATTCTGAACTCTATTTCTGTGGAGAACATTCTTTCTATATTCTTGTTAACACCTCAACTGCCTTATATTAAATAAAGACAAGAGGAAGAGTGTAGTCTTAACATGGACAAGATGAAAAATCTCTAAAGCCAGTCATACTAATCTGCCCTGCTAGGTCTCTCCTCCAGATCTAACCCTTGCTCAATACACAGTCACCCTTCCAGTAAACTCGATCTGGTGGAAAAGTACAGAAAGTGCTGAAGAGCCCTCAGCAGGATGTGAATGAATCAAGTTTTTGAAAATGCTAGTACTGACACTCTTAAGAGTATTATAAACTGCCAAAAAAGCAGACTAGAAAAAGGTAAATATTAAATTCTTGCTTTGGATTTCAGAGCTCAGCTAGATATTTACCCCAAATTTCCTAGCTTTGATTTTATTACTATTTTCTACCCTTCCTGGGAAAAAAGGTGTCTTTGAATGTTTAAGTTCACTCTTTTTGTATTATTATTTTTAAACTTATTGAGGTGACACTGGTTCACCTTTAAATAAAAAAAGAGTAGGCTGGCTTTTAAAAACTGGTGAACTTTTGACATAATTATACTAGCCTTTCCCATGTACTAATATGAAGCTATAGATTTTTATATTTACACTTCATAAATCCACTGATGCAGATATTATAAAATATTCATGGAGAAAACTAATAAAAGTGAACTTCATATGTTATATTCTTCTCAACAAAAACCCCTGTGTACCTATTTAAACTTATTTTTACTTAACAACCACAAACTTAGATCATGCTTCCACTCAACTTGCTTATAGGAAGGAATCGGTTAACTA
>NW_011888785.1:16547238-16551689 GCF_000151845.1 Pteropus vampyrus
AAAAAAAAAAAAAAGAATTGTTGTCTTGCAAAGATGTGAAATGGTTAGGATTGAAGAAAACCACCAAAAACAGCTCTCCTATTTAAGTCAATATGACAGAAAATTCAGTTAGGTCAGAGCTTATGGGTTATTGAAGTTTAGTTCAAGGCAAATGAAGAAGTGATTTGCTGGGGACTCTAATTTCAGCTTCCTTATCTAATAACATTGCATCTGGAATTTGAAACTATATGAGCTCATTATGATGTAAAAAAGAATCGGCCTGTGTTCTTATGTCTAAAACAAGAATTGGATTAAGACTGTTGAATAGCTGGGCATTCTCTTCAAGGGTCTGATGCTCTAGGAAGAAAAGTCAAAATACCTTTTAATTCTATTGCTACTACAAAGAGCCTCCTGTCTTTCCTGTCATCCACTGTTTTCTCGATGGCACAATGAACCAACTACCTGCTGAACTATCTAACCTCTGATTATTGCACAAGACACGATCACCCAGAAATGACACTTGTTCTAAATACTAATATGGGAAGATATACAAAGGAGACAAAGCATTTATTGAGCATTTACTATGTGCTAGAAACTTTTGATATGTTATCTCTCTTATTTTACATTCCAAGCTATGAGATGATCCTCATTATCCGTCCTTATAGACAAGAGAACTAAGGCTCAGAGAAGAAGAGCAACATAGCCAGGGTCACAGGCAGGTGAAGGATGGAGTATGTTAGGTGCCTCAAATGCTAATGCTCTCTTCTCTATTTGTATCCTACTTTTTTTCTCACTATAAAAGTAAGACTCAATCGCTCCAGAGTATTAAAAAAAAACAACCCTGAAACATAAAATAAAAACATCTCATAAATCTGTAATCTAGAGATAATAATTTTTTCAAAATTAGATGTTAGTCCTGTGCGTATAGGTCTGAGCACATATATAAATTTATTTCTTTGTAATTTTTATCACTGCATACATTTTTCACATGATAAAACTTCCTCTTAAAATCTGAATTTTAAAAACTCTTTTCAAACTTCTAAAAATTGGACTCAAGTCCATTTTCAGGTCATTTTAGCTTTTTGTTTTTCCCCTAGAGAACAACAGCAACAACAAAATTTAGAACCCTCAAATTCAGACATCTGAAAATATTGTATCCTGTTGAGGGTGTATGCTTTTTTTCACATTTGGGATTTTTACATTGATTCTTGTCACTCAATATTCCCTTAGTAGTGCAGTTAGTTTTATCAATTCTCCATATGCAGAAACACAACTAAAGGTATTTTCTTTTGGGCCAAGTCCTAATGTTGCTCTCATTGAGCATCATTAGTGACAATGGATGCCATGATGAAAAAAATTTTTTTTCCATTTTACTACACAACTCTTCTTTTAATATACTTGTAGCCATTAAGTTTGCTGTACCAAGACTTTCCATTAAAAGAAGAGAAAATAAGACTGTAAGGATAGGGGAAAAAACAACTGGTAATTACTACATGCCCCTGAGGACAGCTGTATTGGAAATTAGATGGAAACCTCTGTATTTTCTTTTCTTTTTTTAAAAAACAACAAATATTTATGTCACATGGTTTCAGGTCAGGAATCTTAAAGCAGCCTAACTGGGTTGCTTCTGGTTCAGGGTCTCAACAAGGTTGCAATGAAGTTGATGTCCAAGGCTATGATCATTTGAAGCTGAACTGGGCTTGGCGAACCCACTCCCAAGGTGGCTCACTCACATGGCCACTGGCAGGAGACCTTAGTTCCTCACCACGCAGGCCTCTCCACAGGAAATGCTCATGTGGCATGGCAGTTGGCTTCCCCAGAGCCAGTGATCAGAGGGCGGTAGTGGTGGAAGGGGCATCAGAGCTAAGATGGGAGCCTCAGTCTTTTATAACCTAGTGTCAAAAGTAATGTGCCATCATTTCTGCAGTATGCTATTGGTCACCAAAACCAATCCTGGTACAATGTGGAAGAGACTAGCCAAGGATGAGAAGATCAGAAGAGGGGGACCGTTGAGTGCCATCTTGGAGGCTGCAGAACCATGCGGGTGGTTATAGAGGAAATCTGTTAATCGAGGTAAAATATATAAAACCTAAAATTTGCCATTTTAACGATTTTTAAGTGGGCAATTTAGTGGCATTAATTATATTTACAATATTGTTCAATCATCACCAATATCTATTTTAAAACCCTTTCATCACCCCAAACAGAAACTCTATACAAGTCAAGCTACATATTTTTCTTATTAAGATAATGTGATAATAATATTAAAGATAATTTTTGGAAATTAGAAAAACAATCACCCCAAATTCTACTATCCTAACACCACTATTTTCATCTCATATAATACATTTTAGAGTCACTGTTCACAGATAGAATTTTATAGTTAACGTTAGTACGCACAAAAATTTTTATTCTGCTTTTTTTCAGAAAACATACGAAGCATTCCCTATGTTTTCAGAATCTTCATAATACCATCATAACATTGTTGTGTAATATTCCACAGGGTTCATGAATCATGATTTATTAAACCTTTCCTCTTTCCCTTAATCTTGGTTAAGTTGGTTCCAAGTCTCTTTTAAAAATTTGATATTAAAGTAATGAGAATCTTTGGGCAACTAGGTTTTTACTCTGTTGATATATTTCCTAGGGAGAAACACCAAAGAATGAAATTACTTAATTCAAAAACTTAATTCTCCAGGCTTCCCATTGGAAGACAAGTGAAATCCCAACTGTAGCCTATGAGGCTAGCTGTTCCTCACCTGGCCTCTGCCTCCAGTCTGCAATTTCCTCTCTGCTCACTCTCCTCACACTCACTATACTCTTACCACTGAGTACCTTCATTCTTCAACAACTATTTCCTGAGTGTCTACTGTGTGATGGGCTCTGCTATAGGTATGAAAGATATAGAAATAAACAAAATAGTCAAAATCCCATCCTCATATGGCTTACAGGTTGCCAACGCTATTCCTTTTTATCAAATTGCTTTGTTTTATTGTCTTCATGTATTACCACTGAGATGACTTTGTTTATTTTATTACTTGTTTATTGTACTTGATATTCTAGAAGGTAAGTTCTATGAGAACAAGAGCCCTGTCTGTACATTCCCAAGTACCTCGAACATTTAGATGATGCTAAACTAAATTTCTTGAATGTGCCATGAATGTATATCTTTACTGCTTTTAATATGTTTCCATAATGTTTTCCAAGTTGTTTACCAGTTTACAGTACCATTAGCAGTAAATAAATGGGCCCATTTCTCTATAGCCTCACCAGCACTGGTGTTTAAGAAAAGGCTGTGGATCTGGGGGAATGGGTGCTAACGAAGCATTGTTTGATGAAGAGCATAGAAAACACCGACACTATCTTTTGATATTTTAAAATATTGCATTAAAATGCTATTTGCATGGTTTTTGGCACCACCTTAAAATTTGAACTTAAAGTGAATGCCTTACATGTCTCACCCTCATCTCTAGTCCTGTATGTATAAAACAGCAAATGAGGGATATATTTATAGATTTGCTCTTGAGGCTACAAGATAATTGAAGACAGGGAAATAACTTTTCTAAAATAAGTTTAACTATTCCTATCAGAAAACTACGGAAAACTATTTGAGAGTTATTTTCAGGATTAAATGAGATAATGTAGAGAAAGCATTTGGCATGCTGTAGACACATGTATGTGTACCATGAACAAATGCAGTTGTCGGCATTTAATAATAATCGTTATTGCTATTTCTCTACCACTTCTATACATGTAAAAAATTTAACTGACCCTACTAAGTACAGTAAGTAGAGTATTTTAAGACTCATATTCTTTCCCAAATCAGAGTATATCCCTGAAAATCCTTCGGTAAAAAACACCTCTGGGAGATTTTAATCAATGGAAAAAATTGGAGGATTGAGGTAATGAGTAAACATATAAAAAAGGCCCCTAAATTTTTAAATACTCACTAAAATAAAATGCTAGCACACCTTAAGTAAAAACATTTTCAATATTATTTTATACACCTTAAGATAAAAACATTTTCTTTATAGATATACTTCAGGATCTGCCTTTTCATTTTAAGACTTCGTAAATGTGTGACACACCAAGCTATACTCCCCTCTTTGCCAATCTCTTTTGTACTCCAACTATGTTTGCCCTTTTCCTGAATGTCCAAAGTCTTTCTCATTTCCTGGCTCACCATGATTTATTCTTGTTTCCCTGGCCTGTCTTATATGTCCTGATTTCCTCCTGCCTAGCAGGCACAAGGTGCTGACCTTGAGTCCAGATTTATCAAGACCAAAGTGAGAAAGCACACCTTCTACTCATCTATCCGCATTCCTCCTTTCCTCTTTCCAACTCTTCTGTTCGAATGGTCCCCAAATGGAGTGATTCACAAACATACGAACCAGGGCCCTCAGAGCTGCAGAATATCAAACTGACATCTACCAGAATTCTGAGTAACTGTAACATGTGTTTGGGAGGGATTA
>NW_011888785.1:16551739-16571460 GCF_000151845.1 Pteropus vampyrus
CCTGTATGTATAAAACAGCAAATGAGGGATATATTTATAGATTTGCTCTTGAGGCTACAAGATAATTGAAGACAGGGAAATAACTTTTCTAAAATAAGTTTAACTATTCCTATCAGAAAACTACGGAAAACTATTTGAGAGTTATTTTCAGGATTAAATGAGATAATGTAGAGAAAGCATTTGGCATGCTGTAGACACATGTATGTGTACCATGAACAAATGCAGTTGTCGGCATTTAATAATAATCGTTATTGCTATTTCTCTACCACTTCTATACATGTAAAAAATTTAACTGACCCTACTAAGTACAGTAAGTAGAGTATTTTAAGACTCATATTCTTTCCCAAATCAGAGTATATCCCTGAAAATCCTTCGGTAAAAAACACCTCATTGGGAGATTTATAATCAATGGGAAAAATAGGAGGATTGAGGTAATGAGTAAACATATAAAAAAGGCCCCTAAATTTTTAAATACTCACTAAAATAAAATGCTAGCACACCTTAAGTAAAAACATTTTCAATATTATTTTATACACCTTAAGATAAAAACATTTTCTTTATAGATATACTTCAGGATCTGCCTTTTCATTTTAAGACTTCGTAAATGTGTGACGCACCAAGCTATACTCCCCTCTTTGCCAATCTCTTTTGTACTCCAACTATGTTTGCCCTTTTCCTGAATGTCCAAAGTCTTTCTCATTTCCTGGCTCACCATGATTTATTCTTGTTTCCCTGGCCTGTCTTATATGTCCTGATTTCCTCCTGCCTAGCAGGCACAAGGTGCTGACCTTGAGTCCAGATTTATCAAGACCAAAGTGAGAAAGCACACCTTCTACTCATCTATCCGCATTCCTCCTTTCCTCTTTCCAACTCTTCTGTTCGAATGGTCCCCAAATGGAGTGATTCACAAACATACGAACCAGGGCCCTCAGAGCTGCAGAATATCAAACTGACATCTACCAGAATTCTGAGTAACTGTAACATGTGTTTGGGAGGGATTACTGTAATTTCATACATGGCTGGGGCTGGTGCTAACGAAAGTATGAAGAAAAAAAATTTTTCGTTGTGTTTTAGTTTTGTGGTTCAAGGCCTGGAAAATAATTTATTCTACTCTGTGATGTGATGTATGCTACAAATATGAGAATCTATCAGAAGGGATCTTTAAACTTATAGAAAAAAATATGTCATACATTTCCATCACAAGACAACATCTCCTCCTACATCAGAATGTATAATTTAAAGAGTGATTTTTAGCAACAAATCTGTAGGGTGTATCTCAACTCAAGAAGAGTTAAGGACTGGTCCGTAACATTCTTCTAGTTCCAAGCCCTTGCCTTTGACCTTTCATTTTCTTTCTCTTATTACCTAGATGAACCTACATATGACTACATTTCTATTAACAAATAGCCTAAAGTGCTTCTGGAGTTTGCAAATGGCTGTTTCCAACACAGAAATAGTTGTTACATTAGAGAGATTTTGGTCTGTATCTGCAGGTAACTCACATGTCCATTAACAGAAAGCCTACTAGTCTTAGAATGGCAGGGAACTGGCTTTGTGCATGGGAGCCCAGTCCCAAAGCCCATTACTAATAACGTATGGACGAGAATTTCGTGACCCTTCTCTATTCTGCTCTGTTGTGCCTTATGCTTTCCCAAGAGGCCAGTCTCTTAGAGAACAACATGACTGCCAACCATTCCAGCGTCCCTCTCTCATTGTGTGGAGGTTGTGGCTCTGGGGGGATGGGGGTTACAAAGGGTGGTCCAATGGTGAGCACAGAATAGGCTGAGGCTGTCTTTGCTGAAAGCGAGCACAACCTTTGAGTTGCGTATTCCTTTACTCCTGACTTAACTTCACACTTGGCTCTTTAACAGGAAATGATTTCTAACAGAAGGGTACCATTGAATTACTGTGGTTTAAAGAAACCCCAAACTGGCATAAGTGCTAGAGTTGTTTATCTTCTTGAGAACTAATTCTATCTTTAAAGCTGAAATAAATGAAAGATAAATGAATGGCATTAAAAAGCTGTACATTTATTATCATTTGGGATCCAACTACTTGTAACTGCCAGGTATAAGTAGGTAAGAGTGTTTTCAGGCGCGTCTGTAACATGAGGCAGAAGCTAGTGATATGACACAAACCGTATACAAAGGTCTCATGTCTTAAAACCAACAATATTAGCATAAGTAGAAAACCGAAGATAAGTATTTACAAATCGTGTACAAATATACGGAAGCATTCTAAAAAATGATTAGAACTTACAAGAAAATTTTCGAAAGCATATTGAGTTACTTCAGAATGGATGGAACCAACAGGCTTCATTAGTAGTCAATGTAAATAGTTATTTCATCTATCTACCAATCTATCTATCTACTTATCTATCAATCATCTATCGAGAAAGGGGGGAGGGGGGAGAGAGAGAGAGAGAGAGAGAGAGAGAGAGAGAGAGAGAGAGAGAGAGAGAGAGAGAGATATTGAGAGAGATTGAGACTGAGATTGCGAGAGAGGGAGAGATGGAGGGCGGGCGGGCAGTGGGTGGGGAGGAAGGCTCCATTTAGGAAATAGTCTAAGTTGTGTCAAGCTTGTATATAGCTTGACAGATTTTAGCACATTTCCTCATTTATTTCTATATTTAGGAAAAAAACCTGACCTTAGACAGTGATATGGCCAGTGCCCTCAGAACCAGAGCGGCTGAAATGCCACACTTTGAAACTCCATCTGGATACCCAAGAGAGAAATGTTCAATATTCAACAAAATCGAAGAATTTGAAAATTGAAAATCTCTCAGATGTTGAGAGGGAAAATCCTGAGACAGAGTTAGAGGATTTGGATTTAGGCCTACAGTTATGAGAAAGAAATAAGCAAGAGAATAAAGTCTGGGCAGTAGATTTTTAGCTGCAAAATATAATCTACTTCACTATATATTTTGGTAAAACATTTGTTACAAACTGATCAGAAGTCATGTTCTATTCTACTGTCCAGTTTGGTAGCTACAAGCCACATGTGACTATTTAAATTTAAACAGAAATTAAACATGATAAAAAAAATTCAGTTCCTTAACTGCACTAACCGCATTTTAGGTTGCTCGTTAGCCACGTGTGGCGAGCGGCAGCCAGACCAGACAGTGCAGACATAGAACATTTCCCTCGGCACATAAAGATCTAGTGGACTGTGCTGCTCTATTATCCTTAAAAGATCTGCTGTAGCTTCTATTAAGGTCTAAAAATTTTAAAAAGAACTGTGTCGTTTATACACTGGGAGGATTTGGTTCTTTAGATGAAGAGTAGAGACTGGATTGAGAAATCCATGATTGTAGCTATAGAGAAGTGGGCTGGGTCAGAGATTACTCCAAAGATGTGCTGGCTGGTAAGAAAAGGAGCCTAAAATCATAATGGGTAGAAAATATCGCTGTGGAAATGTTTTTCACTTCCTTGGGAAAAATAACAGACGTTAGAATTATTTAAGGGGTCACAAGCAAGAAGTAAGACATGTAAGGTAGCTGAATTCTAAGATTGGAAGATAAAGCCTCACTTGACCAACAAATAAAATTAGAACTGTGGGTATCATTCAACTCAAATTCTAAACTTCAGTTCAAGGTGGCAAGAAATGAGAGACGAATGGAAAATTCCATCTGTATTCATCTTGATAAATAAAATGATGTGCTTAGGTCCATTTAGAAGCAAAGGCATGAAACCTGGCATAATCCTTAATTACATAGCCTTCAAAATGGCTGAGCCAAATCATAAAAATATTTGCCATCCAAGCTGATACCTGAAGTGGTAGACAGGGGCAGACAATCAAAGCATGAGGCCACTCAGGCTTCTCTACTAGAGAAAACTGACTTGTTTTGCTTAAGGAAAAAAAAAAATCAGTTGCTTATCTTATATTTTATGGAGATAAGTAGCTGTCCGCTAACCTTTATCCCCCAGAACATGCTGTCCTCTACAGGCCACATGGATATACACATATGTAACTATACATAAATAGGGTTCGGTTATATTTAAATTAGTAGGATCAGTAGTAAAGGTACCATAGAAAAGAGGGGAGGCAGCTGGTTCTATCTGATGTCTGAAAGGCTTTAGGATCACGATGAGAAACAATCAACATTTACCTTTTGAGCTGACATACATATAAGAAATAGTACTATTATGGCATTTTCCCTGAGAAACTTAACAGTGTGTCGACAGTAACTTTTTCTTTGTTTTGACTAGAAAAAAGAAGGCATAGAAGAGGAAGAAGAATGGTTGACATGACTTGAAAGCTTTTACTAACATCTCCAAAGTTTATCCATTTTGATCTAAAATTCAATATATTAAAACTGGGCTCTGAGTTGGAAAATAAAAGCCAATGTATTTAAAGAAATACAGTATACATGATTTTATTCCCACTAAGAATTTGATCTTTTAAACCTTGGCTGCAGTGAAGTGGTCAAAATCTGGCCTCAGAAATGAGAACTACTCTTCATCTTTACTTCAAATTGATTCTTCCACAACAGTTGTGCCATAAGCTAATGCTAACTCTCTCTCTCTCTCTCTCTCTCTCTCACACACACACACACACACACACACACACACATACACAGCTGGTATGTTTATTAGTTTAGTCACTAAAGGATTTAGCTGGACAAACATCACAAAGATGATGGCTGATTTAATTGAATTTATGATCAAATGTTTTCCATTGCAGGAAGAGTGCAAAATCACTTATAGAGAGATTTGAATAATTTAAGGGAAGTTCTCTATTTGGTATTATGTTTGTGTATCAAGTCTTGAGGGATTAAATATAGCTGAGGACTAGCAGAGAATTCACATACAGATACACGAAGATACACTGTCTAACAATGCAACAAGGGCCAGAATATTAGTTCCTTTGTGTTAATATTTATGTTCATTTATATCTCATTTATAGTCTGAGTAATAACATCCACAAATATATACTCACTATGAGACTTCAACTATAAATTGCTACTAGATTTTTCTGAACTCTAAAGATGTCAAAATGGTCTAAAAACACTCTTTTGGATAAGACAAAAAAAAAACTGACTTGGGGTTGTATACATGTGTTTAAAGGCATTTGAATGCATCTTTGTTGTTGTTAAAGACATAATGAAATCTACTGCTAAAGTCATTCCCATGATGGATGTAACAAGGCAGCAGGGGATTTGTGCCTTAGGGTATGGACGTGGTTTAGCGTCTGAAAGAAAAAAGCCAAGTTTCCTTTGGAGTCCTTTACCAGTCTGCTCCCCATGGGAACAGGTGTACCAAACCAAAGCCATGCTCCCAGCCTCATTCATTGTGTTTCCAGAGATAAGTCATCTGTCCTCTCCACTTAAAAGCCAGAAAGAGCAAGAAAAATTACTTTCATTCTTACCACTGAAACCCCAACGTCAAGTGGACACTCAGGCCCTATGTACCTGGTGTAGGCTTCCCTTTAGTTCACATACGGAGAGCACCATGGAAAAGGTCTAACAGATGCTTGAATTTGGTAACAGTGTTTGTCTATGGGTCTCTTTCAATCTAATTAGAAAAACTGTCTAATAAATGTGTTTCAAGACTTAGGATAAATCACAGTTTTACATTAATTATGTACAATGCTATTTGTTAACATATCACTCTTAGGAAGGAACTGTTGGGGAAGGGAGGAATCTTGTTTCCACATAAGAAGTGTATTTAAAAAATGATTTTGTGACCAAGCAGTCCAGTACCTGCTCCTAGATAGATAGTAGGAATATCCCAAAAGATGTCTGGGGAACCTATATAGCAGTGATATTTATGTTCAAGTGTAGTTGCTTATTTAGAATTGAATGAAACTCTCTGGCTGGCAGAGGAGGACGGGGTGTGCTGAAAAACAGACAGGAGCTAAGCTATCGTTTGCCAAAAGTGCCCCATCATTTACACCCGTATCTTATTCAGTCCTCACAAAATCCTGCTACGGGTTTTAAAGATTGAAAAACTGGGGCTCGGACTGGTTAATGAGCTTCTTAAATATTATGTGATCCAGAAGGGGATGCAGGATGGGAACTTGGTCCCTATGACACCAAAGATTATGCTGGTTTCAGGCATTTTCTTGCCATTTGTGCCAATTATGAGCTTTTGCAGCCTTCCTCTTTTTTAATTCTTTCTTGGTTCATATTGACAATATTTATTGACTGTGTATTCTTACAAAGTAGTGGGACCACTGTCTACACAGATGTCAGCCGCACATGTCAACATGGACAGTCTATTAACAGCATGTTCACAAAGAGTGGAAGTTGAACCTCAGTTTTACAGAAAGTCTCCCCAAATTAGGAGGGGGACTCCTTATCCCCACAAATGACTGGGCCCCGTGTCCAATCCTAATTTTTCTGATAAGCAACCAAAGTAAAGTGTGAGTAGGGACGATGGATACAAAAGATGACATTGCTGTTAAAATCATCCTTTCTTCGGTGACTTTTTATGTTCATCTTAATTTTGAGACTGACAGTTCATTAAATTCATATACATTTTCTTAATCAAAACAAAATGATATAAGCAAATGTTGAGGAAAGGGATCTCATAGGTGCTGTTTCTTATAAATGAAGAACAGTAAAAACTTCTACATTTCTGTTCAAGCTTCACTTTTTAAAATGTCTTAATTTTCAATGTTCTGAAGCTGAAGAATTAACACATGTACCCACAGGGGCCCGTGGGAGGCTTATTTAGAAAATGGAGGCCCTCTCAACAGCATCTCGCAAGTAGTACAGAGGAAGCTGAGCTTTTACAGTATTTTTTTCAGTAGAGTGAGGGGAGATCAAGGGGCCCCAGAACAACGGCAGAGAGGCGAATTCTTAAGGGAGTTCAAAACAGGGAGAGAATTGTGTGTCTAACCCCTAGCAGTTCCCCAAAGGAGAGAGGGAGAGGGAGAGAGAGGGTGGGGAGAGGGACGGAGGGAGAGAGGGAGAACAGGAGAAAGAAAGAAAAAGGAATAGAGGCTTGCAGTAGGCAGTGCCCCTCAGGAGGGAACAGCCTGGCTTGTAGAGGGGAGGAGGAGGGGAAGAAATATCTGCTTGATGTTCTTTGATACTTCTATTCCCTCTGCAGATTTATTACACTTATTTGGTTCTCCAGAGCTATTATCTTCTCAGAGTGTTTACAAATAAAAGACGGGAGTGAAAAGCAAAAATATAAAGCAAGATCTCTGGACACGTCAGTGCAAAATGCAAGGGCTCTTGAGCGTGGCATTTCCAAAGCAGCATACATTCACACTTCTATTACACTGGTGGGCACTTCGACGAATAGTTTACTTGTTGATAGACAGCTGTGCTGCCCAATAAGGCAGCTAAGCGTGTGGCTATTTACATTTAAATGAATTAAATTTAAATAAAATTCAAAATTTAGTTCCTAAGGCACACTAGCCATATTTCAAGGCTCACTAGCCACAGGGGATCAATGGCTGCTGGCCGGGCAGTGCAGAGAGAGATTTTCATTAACCGAGAAGGTTCTATTGGACAGCACTGATCTAGAGGGGACAGAATGCCAGGTCAAACGTTTAGTTCTCTCAGAGACTATGAGCTTTCTGACAAAAATCTCTTTTTTCTCCATGCTTGGGTGGAAAAGAATTTCATTCTTACACATAATTTTGAATTGAGCAACGCGGAACCATCACAGTCAGAGAGGCCTGTCCTTATCACCTACCTGATGGGCCAGAGACCAGGCAAAACAAACTGTCTGACCTGGAGAGGGCTGGGTTTGCCCCTCTGCTTGGCTTCCCCCTGTGACTCATCACTGAACAGGCAACCCCAGCACCCACTTGAAGAAAGAAGAATGGCCCCAAAGATGTCCACTTGTCAATCTCTGGAGCCTGTGAATATGTTACCTTTCATGTCAAAGGGATTTTCTAGATGTAATTAATTAAGGCTATAGTATAGACCTTAAAATAGGGAGATTTTCCTAAATTATACATGTGAGCCTTAGAAGCAGAAGACTGTCTCCTACTGGAGACAGAAGTGAGGGGGTAGAAGGGGAAGTAAGAGAGATTTGAAGTGTGAGGAAGCCTCGTTGCACTGCTGCTGGTTTGAGGAGTGGGCAGCATGGTGAGGAATGGAAGTGGCCTTCAGGACCTGAGTGAGGCTCCCAGCTGACGAGCAGCAAGGACACAGGGCCTCGGCCTCAGAAGGAACTGAATTTTGCCAGCGGCCTGACTGAGCCTGGAAACAGATGCTCCCCTAGAGCCTCCAGATGGAGCCCAGGCCTACCAACACCTTGATTTTGGCCTTGAGAGACCCAGATCAGAGAAACCAGCTGAGCCCATCCAGACTGCTGCCCAACAGAACCGTGAGATAATACCTTTGGGGTGTTTTACGCCAATAAATTTGTGGCAATTTGTTACGGCAGTCACAGAATATAAATAACACTGTTTTATCTTTTGAAGAAGCAGAAGAGTTTTCTTCAGTTCACACTTCTAGAATCTGTTTTGGGGAACAGTTTGAAGAGAGTCTAGTTCTATCGGCCTCCTTTCATGGAAATGCACAGCCCAGCTGCTCCTGGAAGCTCTGTGCCACTTCAGAAGCATGGCTGGGTTTCATTCCTTAATGAGCCGGATGGCAGAAGGAAGGTATTAGCTGCACCATAAGAGTGTGCTATTGGACGAGGAATCCAACACATAATCTGAAAGGATGAAAAACAATGGCTGTTGCCAACTCCGAGGCCTGGCACATACTGCCAATTATTGAGAGAGAAGATGGCTATTTTTCTATCAGAAGGGGAATGAAAAACTCGTGCCTGACAGACGCCAAACGGCACAGGGCTTACCCTTGGCTGTCCCATCACCAGGGGTTATTAATGACAGTGACTTCTTCACTTCAAAAAGAAAGACATGGATAAGAAATCCAGCAATGACACAAAACGACAGAGGATAATCTCCTGGGGTCAGTGGGAGCTGTGTGGAGTAGGAGACAAATATCACTACTATGGTCTGAGTGGGTGGCCAGCAGCCTGTCATCTCTAGCAGTGAGACTGTCACAAACCCAGCTTTATCCAAGTGGTGCACGACCCAGCAGTGGCACAGGAGAGGCGTGAGTTGATGTGAGTGGCCAGTCTGCTGCGAACTCTATTCCCCCGGGACTGAGGAAGTCAGGTTTCTATTCTTTCCCAGCTCTCCAGACACCTAAAAACTAGACTGGGAATGAGTAACATCAGTTCCCAGAAGAGATTTCTCTGCCCAAAGTTACAGCAAAAACAAAATAAAATCAGATACTGATAAGCCTATTCAAACATCAGGGTTTTAAAATTGGTAATATTTCTTTCATAAGATTCACTTTAGGCCACACATTCCGAGTTATAATTTTCAACAGCATGGATCATGTGATCCGAGCAAGTTTTTTATTTCGAGCTATAAAATGGAGGTAATATCTTCCCCGACTACCTCCCAAGATTGTTATGAGGATACAAGGGTGTGACAACATATAGGAAAGCAATTTTTATACTGTGGAAGGCTGTCCAAATGTTAATTACCACTATTCTCCCCATTGCTGCATGACTATGGATCAATGAACGAGTGGATGTTGGGCCTTTGACTAGGAACATTTCACATGTTATCACGTTTATGCTGTTGCTACTATTAGTGACCAGGACTAGGCCTTTGGCAAATTTGCCAACTTTCCGTTGGATAGCTTTCTCTTTGTCCTATTGTCACTTGACCCCTACCCGTGTCTTTGGACAGACCTTTTGCTGTCTACTTTGAGGCTCTCTAGGACTGCCCCCAGAGCCTGGAAAGCAGCTCCTATTTTAGAACGTCCTCTTTTTCCCTTTCAAGAATCCACTCTGCAGAGTCCTAGAAGAACTGCTCTCTGTTAGGTGGTAAGGGGTTAGTTTAATGGATCTAATAAACATCTCAGCTACATAATGCTTTTACTACCTGAACTAATAATTCATTCTTGTGAAAATGAACACCCCCAGAAATTGCTCTGAACTGTGACTTTCAAGCAGGTAGAGGACACTTTGGGACCTCCAAACATTGCCACGTGTGGCTATCCGAGGCCAAGACAAGAGACCTGCTTGGATCTGACTGTCTCATTTTGAAAACTACATTTTCAAGGGCGTTTTGAGAAACTACACCTCACGTAGCCTCCTTATGCTCCACTCAAATCTGCAGAGCTGAGCAGTTGACAACTGCAGCTCCAGTTCATCCTTTGAGTTAAGAGAATGGAATTCCAAAATGTCTGCTTTGGAGCTTGTGACCTCAATAAACCCACCACGAAAAAAGTGCATTGATGATGTAAAAAAATAATTTTTTTTGAAAATATTGCAAGAAGAAATCTCCAGGCACTAAATAAATTAAAACTGTTACTTTGAAGTAAATAGAATTATAACAAAAAATGATCAACAATGAAAAAAATGTAACAGTGGAGAAAGATGATTTAAAGATCTGGCTCAACTCAACTGCTCCTCCTGGTGTCGATAACTGTCCTTACTACCTTCTAATATCTGAACAACTGGTAAAGAAACTGAAAGCTCTAACTTACTTGGCAAGTATATTATTATTTCAGAAAACTCTGGACTAACTTAGAATAAGGTAGAGTAGAAAACAGGACCTTTCCATTTCTTGTGAAGGTCAACTGATTTAAACCTTAATGGTAAACAATTATATACGACAGCAAGAAGAACATAGTAGAGAACCACCAACATACACAGAGCGATATTTGTTGTTCCTCTCAATATTATTTTAAATACATTTTGTTTTATGCACGTGTAGCAAATCATCTTTATGTACTGGAAGTTGATCATAAAATTAGGTAAAACATTCAAGGAAAGTTTAAGAATACGAAGTTAGAAAACATTTCTAAATCATCTAAATTAGGACTCTGCTGATATATTCAAACATACACAGATAAACGTTTTCTTCTTCTCTATTTTTGTAGCTCCATAAAGGTAGCTTCATTAGAATGTCTCTGTGTTTATCACATGTTTTAAAAGATCAATTTTTTAAATTCTTAGGGGAAATCCAGTTGGACTTAACTAATGAGAAGGATTATAAGGAGAACTAGAGTACATGGGAGGAGCAAGCAGGATAAGGTTGGCCTATACCTAGTCAAGTCTGTGGACAGGCTCTGCTTTATCAGCTACATGCTATGTTTTCAAATCTGTCTTCTGTGACTCTGGTGGTTTATCCTCAGGTTTTTTTTTTTTTTTTTTTTTTGTTACTTTCAAACCTCCAAAATTGTTCAGCTGTTAAAAAGTTCCAAAACAAGCAAATGTGTTCCTGGAATCCTACCCTTAACTTTGCTGGAGAATACATACTAAGGCTTCTTCTCCAGCCAAAATAATAAAAGATCTTTTAAGTGGCTGAAATTCTTGGTTGATTGCACACACATGCCAATGTCAGACAACTATAAATAGAGCGATGTGGAAGAAAAATAGGGAGAGTCTTTATAACTCCAATGAAATAAAATGGAATGTTTTGAAGGCAGTCAGAAAACAGTACATGTATTTATAAAGTTAAGATCTGTATCCCTGTAGTCCAAAATCCCCTTTGAGCAGGAAGAGCCCACCCTGATCATACATATACTTCCAATATAAGGGAATAAAACAACTTTCTTTTCTTTACTAATATATATTCATTATTCTCAATCCCATAATTAAGATTTCTCCTTTATATTATTCCTTTGAGTTGAGATATCTGCTAGATCTTTTGATATTTTTCTCCCATCAGTGCTTTGTTTGCCCAGAATACTAAAAATATCCTTCAAAGAGTAAAATTATGCCCACGGTTACTATATAAATGAAGTCAGCAGGGAACTGCATGGGTGTTACCTAGGGCAGACTTGGCCCCCAAATAATCTGGGTCAGACGTTATAGCCGTTCAAAGAGACTTGAGGATTCATTTCTCAAGAAATTCTTACTCTCTCAGACAGGTTAACATATCCACTAGTTTTAATAGCTGAGTTAATATATATTTTTAAAGACGTTATTACTTAATTTTGAACAGTGACTTACTTCTTTATATTAACCTACCCATTTTTTATTAACCCATCTAAACTGAATTCAAATTAGTTCTTGCAAATGAGTTCTCTCTATTTTGAACCTATTACTGCTGTACAAGAGAATTTACCAATTGCTTCAGTTTTGTAATTGTGCTGTAGACAAGCCAATTAGTTAGCAGCGATGGAGAAAGCCAGCACTTGCTTAATAGTGTTTAATTGCAGTTCTTCCAAATCTAGACCTCACTCTGAAGTGAGAAATGTTGAAATGTCAATGACAGTTGCCAGGTCACAAGTCCATTTGGCTGAAGAATCAATAACATAATTAATGTCTCTGAATTCTCAGTTCTCTCTGAATTGTATTGGGTTTGAATTGGCTAGAGGCTATAGCTTGGCTCTAAGGATTCAATACATAACACTGGGATACCAGAAGTATTTTTATAATACTTTTAGTGATCACTTTATTATTTAGTGTTTTCTGAAATAAATCCTTAGGGCAACAAAAACAAGACTTACAGGGGACTTAAGAATAGCATGGTTCTAAACAAGTCATGCTTCTAATTTTAAAAGTTTACCTCAAGCTCAGCTTTTAATATTATACCTAAAATGTTTTAAATGTCATCTAAGGTTGGGATTCAGTTTATTCAATAACTGTGAATTACTCCTAATTTTTTTTTAAAAAAGCAAATGCAATGGTAGAGATTTAAAAAAAATCATAAACTATAATTCTATCAACTAATTAAAAAAACTTTATATGAAAATGCAATACTTCCTTCAGTATTTTAGACCTTGTTTTTGGCAGAAAAATTACGAATCCTATGTTTATGGAAAATGCAAATAACAAATCAAATATCTCTAAAGTGATATTTTAAAGAGAAACTGTGTTCTTATTTTGTAAAAAATAATATTCTGAAAAATTCTTATCTGTCTTCAAAAGTAAAAGCACACTTATTGACATTTAGCACCTTTTAAGAAAAATTTAGAGATTGAGAACAATGTACATAGTTTTTAAAATTTCTAAAGCAGCACTATCAGAGGATGCATATCCTGAATTTTCTCAGTGAACCTCCTTTTGTTGTGACATAAACGATAACCTCTCAGAGAAAGGAAAGCATCAGATTGTAAGTGGTCAGACCGAAGAGAAACAATGCAAACCTGAATACTACTTCAATTTTCTTTTTCTTTTTGGAAGACATGAATTTATCTAGTTTCTCCTGGGATAAAGTAATGTAACTAAATATCTTCTCTGAGAGGCATCTCACGAGTCACTATGGAATGGTCGAACAAGAAAGGCCATTTGTTGGGGCGTATATGTTAGAGTGACTATGATGGCTAAATACAAGTCACAAAAACGAATGAATGGAGGGGGCCAGGTGTAAATGGTGAAGGGTCATATCCACAAGAGGACAGTTGGAAGAAATATCGCAGCACTGTCCACAAACTTCCCCTCATTTTTTGTAGACAATTTTAAAGGGATAAGGGCTGCCATATATTTTCCTGAGCAATTTGGAGGCCATTCTAGCTCTGTCTCTCTGAAGGAAGGAAATGGAGAGTTATTTAAATTGGAGGCTATTCTCTACAAATGCTATATATAGATTTGCCAGATTTTCCTATTCAGATATAAAGTTAGAGATTCAAGTGCTTTATCAAGAATTGTTTCATAAAGTGGTTACCTGGTTGAAAAATAACTTTGAGTTACTTCTATTTTTTTTTTTTAAACTAAATGTGATGGCAGAGATTAAAAGAAAATCATTAACTATAATTCTATCAACTAATTAAAAAACTTTACATGAAAATGTAATACTTCCTTCAGTATTTCAGACTGAATGTAAAAGATTTTTTAAGTAATTATGAGAGAGGAATGTGTTTGATCATTTCATTAAGGTAGGAACTATATACCTTATATAATACCAGGCCAATGAAAGCACTTAATTAAAATATGTTAGACCACTGGTCAGTAAAATAAGTATGTGTGTGTTTCACAGGGGCGGCGGCGGGGAGCTCAAATGGTGAGAAACACAGAGGACATGCCTTCCTAGGTATTAGGGAGACTCTAGATATTAAGAACAGGCTTCAAATGGCAAATGCAAAGCCTTGTGTTAGACAAAAATAATTATACCGGAATGTTCTTCTAAGTATAAATGTAATCAAAATAAATTGCCAAATCTGTCAAATAAACGACTGAGGAATTTAATGTATTTATTCCATGAATTCCTCACAATAAGCTGTCTACTGTATCTACTGACAGCATTAATTAAAAGTATTTATTATAAAAAGGTTTTATTTTTTATTTTCATAACTAATGGTATCTAAAATTAAAGTGTTATAACAGTAAAAAGTGAGACAATAACACTAAATTCCCCTTAGATAAATTTTTGTTATGACAAATTATAGTTTATTTTATCAAAGCAGTTCTAGATATGTTTTCCCAGCATAATGCTTGAAACATGATACTCACAATGAAATGAGTGACTCAATTACTCTACTTTCCAACTTTCAATGATTTACTAACAGGTTGGCTTGCAATAAAAGACCTCTAAATAACCTGAGAAACTCAGATATACAGATGTCAACAAATTTCAAAACCAATAGAATAAAACTATTTCAACGGGTCAGATAAGAGAATAGAAATTAAATAAATGGAGTACATACAAATCAAGTGATGTATGTATTTAGTTTCTCAATGAGGCTTAGGGGAAAAATGGGTAAACTGAAAAAATGTGAAAGATCAATTTTATTTAGCTCAAAGGTTGGCACCAACTTTATTTAGATTAGAAAGTCAATCATTTTACTGTACTTAACAAATGCTATTTTGCTGATGCCAAAATGTTTCTTGAAATTAGTTACAAGAAGATTGACCACAATAAGTTTTAGGATTTACAACTCTGAGGCAATGCCACATTACCCTAGGAACCCAAACTCATGCACAGTGTTGGCTGAGGCTGAAGATTGTGGCTGGCACACAGTTAAGGCTTAATAACTAGTTAATGGTTAAATATATGGATGAATGAATAATTTAATGAAAAAATGAAAAAAATGTCATGACAACTTATCAGGAGAGTTTTAAAAATTAAGAGAGAGAGAGAACGAGCACAATCTGTACAAAGACTTACTTATTCCATGCTTGTCTAAGGTTTTTAGAGCTGTACAGGGTAAAGCGTTCTGAAATAAAAAAGAAAAATGATAAACAATCTTTGTTTCGAATGTACATATTGCAAGCATGTTTAAAAAAATCGACTTTTAAAAAGATAGTGTTCAATTTAGCCATATTATGCTAGCCAAAGTAGGTGACCATCTTTAGATCGAGCAGTTACAAAGAGTGAAATAAGAAGATCTTAACATTTTAAACAACGAAGCGTTATTTTCTATTGTGATTTGTTTCATAATCTGGTTTCCTGGGGATTATTTCTTACAATAACTAAATTTCAATTGAGTCAAAAAAAGAAACACAAACTCCAAACTTCCAAAATGTAAGCCGATTTATAGGAGAATACTGACACATTGGTCAAGTGAGAACTGCTGTATTCTTTATGAAGACATCTCTAACCAAATACGGTAATGCTGGCTTTCCCTTCATATACTATATGGTATTCACACATGCTCAAAGCCAAACTAGCAATGTCCTTTAACGTATATTTACATTTATCGTTGAACAACCTTTATTATCTTTTAAATTAAAATGTAACATTTGTTTTACCAAGTTAAACAAAAAAGCAGCATTGAATAGATATTGATAATCTCTCCTGTTCCCATTTTTCACTCCTGATGATATAGTGGTTATTAATGGACTGGTATGTCTCTTTCCACATATTTCTTATGTTAATAAACACAAACCTAACCATATATACGAATATGTACACCATTTTAATTTTTAAAAACAGATCGTACAATAAACATTCTCTGAAAATTTTTTAGTCATATAATGATATATAGTAGATAGTCCTTCAAATCAGGAAAACAGACGTAACAATTGTTTTAAAATTCTATTGACATTCCATAGGATAGAAGTACTGTAAGTTATTTGGCCATTCTCAATCTAATGAAAACTTAGGTAGCTTCCAGTTCCTTTCACCTTAAAAACAATGCTGTAATAAATATCCTTCCACATCTATCTCTTTACACTGATGCTCTCATTTCTGTTGGATAGATACCTGAATATAGAACTACTTGGCAAATGGTATGCATATTTTACATTTAAATAGATGCCAACAGGTTACTTTTCATTTTCCCACAGTAATGAAAATATAATGTCTCTTTTATAGTATGCATCCTGGGATATAAGAATGATTCAACATATCGAAGTCAAAAAATATGATATATTAATAGAATGAAAGATAAAAGTCACATGATCATCTCAATCAACGCAGAAAAAGATTCTGACAAAATTCAACATCCATTCATGATAAAAACACTCAACGAATTGCATAGAAAAGGAAGGTACTTCAACACGATAAAGCCCATAGCTAATATACTTCATGGTGAAAAAGAGAAAGCTTTCCCTATAAAATCAGGAACAAGACAAAGGGGCCATTCTCACCTGTCCTATACAACATAGCACTGGAAGTGTAAGCCAGAGAAATTAGGCAAGGAAAGAAAGGGAAAAGAAAATAAGAGAAAAAGAAAGAAAAGGCATCCAAAATGGAAAAGAAGTAAAACAGTCTGTTTGCAGATGACAGGATTATATATATATAAAATCTTAAAGACTCCACCAAAAATAAAAAAAGTACTAATAAAGAAATTCAGAACACAAAATCAACATACAAAAATCAGTTGTGTTTCCATATATGGATAACAAATTATCCAAGAAAGAAAGAAAGAAAACAATCCCATTTCCAATAGCACCCAAAACAGTAAGATACGTAGGAATAAATTTAACCACGGAAGTGAAAGATCTGTACACTGAAAACTATGAGACATTGATAAAAGAAACTAAAGAAGACACGAATAAAGATGTTTCATGCTCATAATTGAAAGAATTAATATTGACAAAATGTTCATACTACCCAGAGTCATTTATAGATTTAATGCGATCCCTATCAAGATTCCAATGGCTTTTTTTTTTTTTTTTTTTTTTACAGAAATCGAAAAAACAACCCTAAAATTCTTATGGAACCAGAAAAGACCGTGACTAGTCAAAACAATCTTGAGAAAAAAAGAACAAAACTGGAAGTATTACACTTTTTGATTTCAAACTGTATTACAAAAGCTATAATAATCAAAACAGCATGGTACTGGCATAAACACAGACAATAGACTAATAGAACAGACTAGAGCCCAGAAATAAACTCATGCGTATAAAGTCAACTAGTATTTGACAAGGAGCCAAATACTCAATGGAGAAGAGACAGTTTCTTTAATAAATGGTGTTGGGGAAACAAGATATGCACATGAAAATAAATGAAACTGGACACCTATCTTGCACCACTCATAAAAATTAACTGAAAAAGGATTAAAGGATTAAGTGTAAGAACTGAAACCATAGAAGAAAACAGGGAAACTTACCAGTGATTTTATGGATATGATACACAAAGCACAAGCAAAAAAAAAAGCAAAAATAAACAAGGGGGACTTCATGAAACTAAAAAGCTTCTGTACAGCAAAAGAAACAATCAACAAAATGAAAAGGCAACCTGCAGAATGGGAGAAAATATCTGCAAACCTCATATCTGATAAGAGGTTTATATCAAAAATATATAAAGAACTCATATAACTCAATAGTCAAAAAACTCCCCAAATAATCCAATTAAAAATGGGCAAAGGACCTGAACAGACATTTTTTTCCAAGGAAGATATTCAAATGGCCAACAACTACCTAGCAAATCAACATCACTAACCAATCATCAAGGAAATGCAAATCAAAACCATTATGAGATGTCACCTCACTCCTATTTAAATGACTACTATCAAGAAGACAAGAGATAAGTGCTGACTAGGATGTAGAGAAAAGGGAATCCTTCTACACTTTTGGTGGAAATGTAAACTGGTGCAGCCACTATGGAAAATAGTATAGAGGTTCCTCAAAAAACTTAAAGTAGAACTGCCATATTCTCCAGTAATTTCATTTCTGGGTATATATCTGAAGGAAATGAAATCATTATCTCGAATACATTCCTACCCCCCTAAGTTCACTGCAGCATTATTTACAATAGCCAAGATATGGAAACAACCTAAGATGGATGAATGGATAAAGAAAATATGGTATATACATATAACAGAATATTATTCAGCCATAAAAAAGAAAACTCTGCCATTTGCAGCAAC
Source organism: Pteropus vampyrus (assembly GCF_000151845.1). NCBI lineage: Eukaryota > Metazoa > Chordata > Mammalia > Chiroptera > Pteropodidae > Pteropus > Pteropus vampyrus. Next base: position 16,569,933 of record NW_011888785.1, read on the forward strand.
ATGGACAGACCTTGAGGGCATTATGTATGTTAAGTGAAATAAGTCAGACAGAGAAAGACAAATACTGCATGATCTTATTTACATGTGGAATCTAAAAAAAATCCAAATTCATAGAAGCAGAGAACAGACTGGTGGTTGGTGGCAGGGGCACAGGAAAATGGGTGAAAGTTGTCTAACGGTACAAACTCCCAGTTATAAGATGAATAAGTTCTGGGAATGTAACGTACAGCACAGAGACTATAATGAACAATACTGCATGGTGTAGCTGAAAGATGCCAAGAGAACAGATTTTAAAAGTGCTCACCGCACCAAAACAAACCAACGAAAAATTGTAACTATGTCAAGTGATGGATGTGTTAACTAAGCTTATTGTGGTAATCACTAAGTTATGCACCTTACACTTAGACAATGTTGTGTGCCAATTATATTTCAATAAAGCTTGAAATAAGACAGTGTTCTAACAAAGTAAAACAAGGAGATGTAGAGTGACCCGTTTGAGAGCGACACTTTAGGTTGGGTGATGAGGAAAGGAGAGGTTCAAACCAAACAGTCAACCAACAAAATAAACAAAGTTCCTGTTGGAAATCTGGTTGGAGTTTCATTAAAATATATATTCATCTGAAAGGATGATATAAATTTTTTATACATAATAATATGATGTTTCTTTCCATTTAGATGAGATTTGTTTGTACATCCTCCAGTAAAATTAAATGGTTTCTTTTTCATATTGATCTTGTTTCTTTTTAATAATTCACTACTCGATGGGCTTAATTTTGCTTAATATTTTGTTGGTATCTTTTGTCACTGTTGTCTGCTTTTAATTATAAGCTTTTTAAAGGACAGAATCAAAAGGATTTATATTGCTTTTGTTACAATATGTTTCCTATAGAAGAATACCATTAGATCAGAAGAACAAACAGAAATTTAAGAACACACTTAGCTTCCTATCACTAAACACAGAGTTTATTCAAAAGGAATGATTGGAAATACTGTGCAAGGATTCATTCATCCAATTACTATTTATTGAGCAACTACTCTGCACCAGGTATATTTCTGGGGGCTGAAGATACAGGAGAGAACCAAACTGAAAACCTTCCTGCCTATAGGGAGCTCATGTTCCAGTGAGTAGGGGATATGCAAGGCTGGAGTGAGCCTGGAGGACAAGGTGGCTAGAGCAGGAAAGATGGGTAGAGACTGCGACAGAGATGGGGCAGAAAGGCAGAAGACCAGCTTATGCAGAACCTTTGTGGCTTTTAAATATCGTCTAGACTTTAAAAAAAAAAAAAAAAAAAGAATCACGCTGGCTTCTGTTTGGAGAACACACTGCCGGAGGCAAGTCTGGAAGCAGGGAGACCAATAAAAGGTTATTACACCCATTCAGGATAGAGGTGATATGACTTGGCAACAGAGTGTATGCAGTGAGAAGGGGGAAATCTGAAACTTTTTAAAAGGTAGAGCCAGTAAAATTTATTGATAAATTGGAAGTGGAGTGTGACAGAAAGGTAGGGGTTAGGATGACTCAGAAAGG
>NW_011888785.1:16571510-16578214 GCF_000151845.1 Pteropus vampyrus
GGGGCTGAAGATACAGGAGAGAACCAAACTGAAAACCTTCCTGCCTATAGGGAGCTCATGTTCCAGTGAGTAGGGGATATGCAAGGCTGGAGTGAGCCTGGAGGACAAGGTGGCTAGAGCAGGAAAGATGGGTAGAGACTGCGACAGAGATGGGGCAGAAAGGCAGAAGACCAGCTTATGCAGAACCTTTGTGGCTTTTAAATATCGTCTAGACTTTAAAAAAAAAAAAAAAAAAAGAATCACGCTGGCTTCTGTTTGGAGAACACACTGCCGGAGGCAAGTCTGGAAGCAGGGAGACCAATAAAAGGTTATTACACCCATTCAGGATAGAGGTGATATGACTTGGCAACAGAGTGTATGCAGTGAGAAGGGGGAAATCTGAAACTTTTTAAAAGGTAGAGCCAGTAAAATTTATTGATAAATTGGAAGTGGAGTGTGACAGAAAGGTAGGGGTTAGGATGACTCAGAAAGGACTTACTGATGCCCAATTTCCAGGTTTCAAAGATTTGGAATTACATATACAACTCAAACATTCCCCTGAGAACACATTAATCTTTCCATGATGATTCTAAAGTTATTTAAAGTTCTGGTAGAGTCTCAGAGTCATCATTCAAGAAGGGGTTGCTGTCAAAATATTTCATAACCTGCAAAGCACAGGCATTGACCAATTAGTACAGAAGCTAACCATTACGCTATCATGCTGTGCATTAGCTGAAGATCAGGCCGTATTATAAATATCCGTTGCTCTGAAGCTATAGGCAAAAGTGCTCGCGAACAATTATGTATTTATTTGTTTCAAAAGAATGTCTAATGTCTGAGTTACTCTCTACTAGACTGCATTATACCAGATGAAACATAGCCAGTTGGTGTACAGAAGAAATTTAAAGGCATATTCTAGGTTTGAGGATTAACTGACAACGAAAGGAGAAATGGGAAGAATGGTTCTTTTTATAAAGGTTTTTAAAAATCATTATTATTATCTGGTCTGGTTTAAAAAAGTAAGATATATTTTAAAAATTAATTACATCAAATGTCCTTGTAAAACAAATTTGATTGCCTTAACTTTGTCCTCCCCACGAAGCAATTTTAACAATTGCTATGATTTCAGGAAGACCGAGAATTCCATTACAGATAAAATTAATACGATCTTGCATTTCCAAGTAAATTATTAGTCTCAGCAATTAATGACGACACACAAATATTAGTTCTAAGAACTGCTTCTATTTAGAGCTTGACAGGATATGCTAATAGAATTTTTTTTTCTTAGATGCAATATGTCAATTTTATCTGTGCATAAGAGCCAAAATTGATAGTGAAACATCCTACATTTACCTTCTATCACTTCACATAAACTCTTAATTCTTTTAGCAAATGTCACCTGGGTACCCGCTTGTGTGCCAGGCGTTGGACTGGGCAATGGGCACACAAAAATGAGTAAGTCCTGGTTATAAAGTTCAGTGTTACAGAAATGTAAATACAGAATTGCAAATACGGAGTGAAAAGTGCTACAATGTGGATATGGACACAGTCCCCTGGGAGCCCAGAGGCAGAGACACTAACCGCATCTGTTTCTTTTCCAAATAAAGACAGGATAAACTCAGATATCTGAAACTAGATTGAGTAACCTACACAGGACCTGATCTCTTAAACCCAACAGCATCATTCAAATCTTAACTTCTAAGGTACACAATTTGGAATGGAGCCACTTCTAACATTTTCTGCAATGAGCATGCATTACGTTTATATTTGACTAAAAGATTATATTTTAAAAACTATTTCCATCATGAATAAAAGCAATGTTCTATTTGAATAAAAGCAACACAATTAGCCATGTAAGTTTTGAAAACAATAAGTTTATATTAGTGTCCTAAATCAATAACACGTATACTTAATAAAATAGATATCCACTGCCTATGAATAAATTTATCAGATTAGTTGAGTATTTGCATATGAGTGTTTTACACTGTTCTTCTTCAGTTAAGTTTACTCTGTCACTGACTACTTTAAGGTCAGCTTTCTCTTACCAATTATGTTTAAACTAGAAGTTTAAAATGTTGTGATTTAAAGCACTGGTTAACTCATAGCATAACTGAGGAACGCAATTAATTCAAACCTGCAGGCTGATTTTCACCTTCTCTTATTGCAGGGACACTGCAGAGGATGATCACGCACAGTGGGAGACCAGAGAGGAGAGCGAACAGGGAAGAAATCACTTGCTATGAAACATGATGAGGGTAGGGGGACCGAAGGCTGGGAAGGTGTTCCCTCAGACTGCCATGTTTATTTATGCACTACAACACAATGCGTTGAAAGACCATAGGAAAACAACTGGAGAACAATGCTACATATTCCAAAATGTCCCAGCTTAAAAGAGCTACACCTAAATGGCTGGAGGGCACTGTGAAAGCAGACTTGAATCCAAGTGAAGATAAAACCTAAACTGGAAATAACTCTTTTGCATATCAGTATATATGATATGCTCCAGAAGAATAATTTTAATTGTTATTCTCCGCATTCCCTTTTCACAATTTCTTTTGCGCATACTATAAAACACTGCTATGTGTTTAACTTCAATGACAAAAAATAAAAGATAAATAGTTAAATCCACCATCAAATAAAAAACACCAAGTATATTCGAAGGTCTTGCAAGGCTAAGCCAGAATTTGTAAGCTAACACTTTCTTCCTTTCTTTTTTTGGGGGGGAGGGGAAGTTGGGGCGGTGTGGAGTGAGAGGAGGTAAAGGAGTAGTAGCAATAGAGATCATAAAAAGTGTCAAATTTTAGTATATCTTTTGCAAATGGATTTAATATCATCCTGTGTAAATAATACCATGGAATACACATGTCAATATAAAAATGAGTATGTGTAAAATGCCATAGGAAATGTTAGATATACTTCATAATGAACTGCTCTAAACCATATATTCGACTATTCACAATTAAGTTCTTTAGGATTTTTGCATTTGAACAAATGCATTTACTTTTCCTTACAGAGCTTGTAAGAAAGTAGTAACAATTTACACAAAAAGCCATGGCCATCCTATCACCTGGCAGAAGTGTGTGACTGGAAGACCTCGAGATTGCTTCAGTGGAGGAAAAAAAAGCTCCAGTCCTGTAGAAGGGTGAACTGTTGACAAATGACTCTGGTGACATTTCAAACAATCACCCTTGTTTAATTGTTTAGGTAACAGATAATATCCTTAAATCCTTCAGAATAGAAGGCACGAGTATTCATTCATTCTCTCATCCATTCTACAAATATTTATTGTATGCCTGCTGTTTGCCAGGCACTGTTCTAGGCACTGTGGGATACAGCAGTGTACAAAACATACGAGGTCATAAGTTGCTCACAATAAATCACAGGACCCAATACTAAGGGATCACCAATAGACGAAAACTATATTAACAAGTATTCGCAAGATTTCACCTTTTCATATTTACTAGGAAAACCAAGCCAGCAGTAAACATTTCAGTTGATACTCTACTCAAGATATAAAAAAGATGGATTGAAACCATCTATAATCCTTAGAACAGAAGTAAAGCAGAATTCATGCACTGTAGAAGACGTTTACCCCAAATAGAGAAGGCTATGCTAGTTCTAAATTATGGGAATTTTAGATATCTTGGTCAGCTCCAAAAAGCACAGTGATCCGAACAGGCATTTTAGAAAAAATATGTATGTTTCCACAATCACAATCCACAGCTTTAAAACACTTGATATTGTCAAAATATATAACAATTAAGATTTGACACAGCTCTAGTGTTATCGGTGAGGGGCTCTGATGTGACATATTAATGTTGCACAGAATCGCACTGCCCTGTCTCTGTCACTCAGAGTAGCTATCTCAAAATGCTCAGTAGCCATCTTCAGTTCTGAAAACAGGAGACTGCAGCATCTTGGCCTGCTTTGGGTGCAGCAAATCATCCTTCAATTACCAATGGTGTGCTTTTAAAAGTGAGTAATCTCCGAGCGACTTCTAGAAACAAACGTTCTGCTATAGTCACTAAACGCTCTTATTTCTGATGGCATTTGGTTTTTCTTACAATCAAATATGTGTGTGAGTGCATATCCCAGGCGAGGACTTCTCAGTCTAAAAGTCAAGTACTAACTACTTCTCTTTCCATGAGACGTTTTTCTCTAGAGAGGTGAAGTTGAATCAGTTAGGCATTTTATTAAAGTCTGCGGTGTACTATTCACAAATTAGAATGAATCTTTACAGAGCCCAGAAAACAAAGAAGAAAGAGTTTGTCTCACTTCTGAGTGTTTCCACCCATCCCTCCATCTAAACTCTGCAAAAGGGGAAAGAGATCAGGAAGAGAGCACTCAGAACCTCCCCAGAGGAAGTGTGAGCTAAACAGGACTGGAGCAATCAGGTAGTCTAACCACTTAATGCTACAAAAGAGTAAGCTGAGGTTAGAAAGGTCAAGTTGCCCGAGGCCGTGAGGCAGACTGGTGGCAGAGGCTGAATCAGGGCTCTTCTCCCAGTCTGGTTACCAAAGGGCTGGGATCCCCAAGCAGCACAAACAAATCCAAGCTCCTGTAACCTGCAATAAAAAACGTACTTCCAACTATACGACATTCTGGAAAAGGCAAAACTATGGTGATAGTAAAAAGATCAGGGGTTGCCAGGGGCTAAAGAAGAGGGAAGGATGAATAGATGAAGCCCAGAGGATTTTTAGGGCAGTGAAATTACTCTGTATGATACTGTAATGATGGACACATGTCATTACACATTTGACCAAACCCTTTGAATGTACGCCACCAAGAGAGAACCCTAATGTAAATTATAGACTCTGGATTATAATGATGTGTCAGTGTAGGATCACTGATTGTAACAAATGTACCCCTCTGGTGAGGGATGCCGATAATGGGGGAGATTGTGTATGTGTGGGGACAAGGGGCATATGGGAAATCTCTGTACCATCTGTTCAGTTTTGCTGTTAAAACTGCTCTAAAAAAAATAAAGCCTATTAAAAAGAAAACATGCACAACATACTCTCCCTACTCTCAACTTCTCTTTCCACATGCTGCAAGTGTCCTACCCTTTTAAGTCTAGGAGAACAAATCTGTCTTGTATACACGGCACATGCTGAACAAATGTCTTCCAAGTTCTAGTGGCCTTAGACATATTACTTACAAAACAAAACAAAACAAAAAAAATCTTTTGGTGCCTCAGTTTCCCTATACCACACAAAGGGATAATAGCAGTATTTATCTTATAGAGTTAACTGTGAATGTTCAATAAGAAAATGCATCTTGAGAGCTAATAAAAGTGCCTGACACATAATAAACATTCAATACCTGTTAGCTATTATTACTACTACAACTGTTTTTAATAATATGCCTGAGAAACTGGGCATCTGGCACAGTTATGTTATACATATACAAGGCAGACATATGGTATGTTAAAAGCAACATTACTCTAAGGAGGGTAAATGCCTAGCTACCCCAAACTATCCGTCTTGAGGCGACAGTTAAAGAAATTAGCAGAAATCACAGACACGTCAATACTCTTAAGACCTTATATGTAATTCTATGCTTCTAAAGTACCAGCGGAGAGCAAGGATTGGCATTCTGAGAGAATATAAATTCTCCTTTCTTTTACAGTCAAGAGATTATTAATTGGGTTTACAAAGCTGGCTCTAGAGGCAAAGGCATCTGGGTACTCACACACTTGTATCCTCTTAAAATAATTTCTACTGCAAATACTATTATCTGTTAGCCATGAAGGCCCTCTGATAGTGCTGTATCAAGGACACGTATAAATGAAGAAAATTTCATCGGATCTTACAACTGAGCTAATTATTAATAGTCAGTTTATCACCCTATTGGTCCGACTTGAATATCTGGGGGTAAAATATTACTCCTTAAATAATGGAAACCGATATTTTTTTTTTCACCTATGTATTAGCATAAGAATTATTCCATCATCAAGTGTTTGTCTTGCAGCAGAAGCCCTATGACACTGGCTTAAAGGAGTTTTAAAGTCAGCATCATTTTAAAGAAGGCAATTAATTTATTTTAGCCAGGAGTAGCTGACAAACCTACTAAGTGAGAAGACCTAGTATGGAACATTAGATTATTATTAATCAAATATTTCCTCTCTCCCCTCTTCCCACCTTCATGAGCAGGGTATACTTTTCTGCACCACTGATATTTTGTGTGAACGATGGGATGTTAGTAGCAGTGACATCAGCGGGGATCTGAAATGTGCCTGTGGCACTGGGCCTTCCCCTTGTACTTCTGCGTCTTGTCACAAGAAGAGCATTATTTTTTAGCTGCTGCTCCACGAGAGATGAGAGACATGTGGAAAGACCTGAACCCAACCTGCAGCTTGGAGGCAAGCCCTGCAGAACTCAGGCAAGATGAACTGAAACCCAGCTCACTACACAGGTGTGATCAATTAACAAATACTTAACAAATACCACTGGCTTTGGAGTGGCGTGTTTTAAACATGGAGGAATTGACTACTACATCCAGTTCTGGCCCAGGGTTACCTTAAACCATGAGGGAGGGGTTTCGACAACAAGCTTCAGCTTCTTTCATCTTCCTGTCTACCTGCCTGTTACGAGGGCCTCGTCAGATAATGCACGTGAAAGCATTTGGCAAACAGTTAAAATTGTACAATGAAAATAGTATCACCAACCAACTAGCGCTTAAATTTTTGATAATAGTTTCTAAGAATTTTCAAATGCAAAAAAATG
>NW_011888785.1:16578264-16587768 GCF_000151845.1 Pteropus vampyrus
CTGGGCCTTCCCCTTGTACTTCTGCGTCTTGTCACAAGAAGAGCATTATTTTTTAGCTGCTGCTCCACGAGAGATGAGAGACATGTGGAAAGACCTGAACCCAACCTGCAGCTTGGAGGCAAGCCCTGCAGAACTCAGGCAAGATGAACTGAAACCCAGCTCACTACACAGGTGTGATCAATTAACAAATACTTAACAAATACCACTGGCTTTGGAGTGGCGTGTTTTAAACATGGAGGAATTGACTACTACATCCAGTTCTGGCCCAGGGTTACCTTAAACCATGAGGGAGGGGTTTCGACAACAAGCTTCAGCTTCTTTCATCTTCCTGTCTACCTGCCTGTTACGAGGGCCTCGTCAGATAATGCACGTGAAAGCATTTGGCAAACAGTTAAAATTGTACAATGCAAATAGTATCACCAACCAACTAGCGCTTAAATTTTTGATAATAGTTTCTAAGAATTTTCAAATGCAAAAAAATGTGCCCAACTTTGCAGATTACAAACACCATGCTGTTCTCTGTATTTCCAACGTCCCAGAGACAGAAGAGAGAAAATCCTTCTTCCTTCCTACCCTTGGTTCAACCACTTAGTCATGAGTTTTTCATAGTGCCGTGGAATCACTGTTCGAGATGGTCAACTGCGCAAGGCTTTGGTCTGTGGAGCCCCACTCCTTCCCTAGAGACACTGCTTCCTACTCAAAGCATGGTGGTCGAGACCCAAAGTGAACATGGGAATCGAGTTTTCTTGTTTTAGATCTGAACTTCCAATCTCCTCATCCTCCTTTCTAAGATCTTGATTTTTAAAGTTGTTCAGAATCAAGAGATGTGGAAGACTTTTAGCAATGCATAGATTTCTAGCTATACACTTGCTGGCATGCATTGTGAGCAGGACAAATATTAAACATCAAGTTACAAATTAAAGAAAGCAATAATGTATGGCTGGTTCATGGTAATGCCAATGGCACATAACAACTTTAATGTCCTATTTTGAAGGAGATGACAATTCCTTCAGTACCTTAAAAATTATCTGTGTCTTCATTTAATTTTGACCTCTACCCCTTAGGCTAAAACTCTAATTTCTTTTCTTAGATATGATTTTAACCAAATCATACAAATTGGACAGTATATAAGAATATCAATCCTCTTGGGTGGGGAGTAACAGGATTACTGAAGAGACAGAGAAGTTTTTATTTAGTAATTGATGTTCCATATCAACTTTGGTGAGATGCAGTATGCATATCCACCAAACTGAATTTTATAAAATTCCAAGAGTAAGAGTAATGAAATCAGTCTACTACTTAGGATTTTTTTAATTGTTGTTGTTAAAGCTGCAATCTGAAGAACTTTGCTTCTCCTTGAAAATTTAATCTTACTAAATTTTCTCTGGCATTTCCTAGATGCTCTGCTAGTCTCCACCATTATGGATGCCCTCTAGTGAAAATAAATGTAAAATTCTTGAAGCAGATACCGAGAAAGTCAATACAGATATTCTCTGCTTTGCACTGAAATGAGTTTCCACAATTCATAAAGATAATCCCACCTACAGGTTTATCGGTGAGAAACTGAATTGTTACAATAGTCTCCCCTCCACTTACCTGTGAGAGATATATGTTCTAAGATGCCTGAAGCCACAGATAGTACTAAACCCTATACATACTATGTTTTTTCATATATATATATATATCTATTGATATATATATATCTATCTATATAGATATATATATATATCATTCCCAGATGAGTCAAGAAGAAACAGAAAATCTGAACAGACCAATTACTACTAATGGAATCTAATTAGTCATCAAAAAACTCTCAACAAACAAAAGTCTTGGACTAGATGGCTTCACAGGGGCATATTACCAAACAGTCAAAGAAGAATTAACACCTATTCTTCTCAAATTATTCCAAAACATTCAAGATGAGGGAAGGCTCTCAAGTTCATTTTACAAGGCCACCATTATCCTCATTTCAAAACCAGACGTTACGAAAAAAAAAAAAAAAATTATAGGCCAATATCCCTGATGACCATAGATGCAAAAATACTCAACAGAATATTAGCAAACTACACTCAGCAATACATTAAAAAGATCATGCCCCATGATTGAGTTGGATTTATTCCTGCACGGTTGGTTCAATATTTGCAAATCAATTAATGTGATACACCACATTAACAAACTGAAAGATAGAAATCATATGATCATATCAATAGATGCAGAAAAACGTTTGATAAAATCTGGCATCCATTTTTGATACAAACTCTCAGAAAAGTGTGAATAGAGGAAACATACCTTAATATAATAAAGGCCATATATGACAAACCCACAGCTAACATCGTACTCTACAGGGAAAAGTTAAAGCATTTTTCCTAATATCAGAAATAAGACAAGGTTGTCCATTTTCAGCATTTTTACTCAAGACAGTGTTGGCAGTCCTAGCCTCAGCAATCGGACAAGAAAAAGAAGTAAAAGAAGAAAAAGAAGTAAAAATAACTTATTATTTACAGATGACATGATACTATATTTAGAGAACTCTAAATATTTCACCAAAAAAATTATTAAAACTAATAAATGATTTCAATAAAGTAACAGGATACAAAATTAATACTTAGAAATCACTTGCATTTTTATACACCAATAACAAACTACCACAAAGAGAAATTAAGAAAACAATCCCATTTAAAATTGCATTAGGAAAAACACCAAGGAATAAATTTAAAGGAGGCAGAAGACCTATACTCAGAAAATTATAGGTCATTAAAGAAAGAAACTGAAGAAGATATAAATAAATAGAAGCACATGGCATGCCCATTGATAGACAAGATTAACACTGTTAAAATGGCCATACTACACAAAGCAATCTATGGATTCAATGCAATTCCTATCAAAATACCAATGGCATTTTTCACAGAACTAGAACAATCCTAAAATGTATATGGAACCATAAAGACCCTGAATAGCCACAGAAATCTTGATAAAGAAGAACAAAATTGGAGGTATCACACTACCTGATATCAAACTATATTACAAGGCTATAGTAATCAAAACAGCATGGAACTGGCATAAAAACAGACACATAGATCAATGGAATAGACTAGGGAGCCCAGAAATAAATCCACACCTATGTGGTCATTTAAGCTATGACAAAAGAGGCAAGAACATAAAATAAAGACAGTCTATTCAATAAACGGTGTGGGGAAAACTAGACAGATACATGCAAAAAAAAAAAAAAAAGATACTGGACCACCTCCTTATACCACATACAAACTACCAGAAAGAGAAATTAAGAAAACAATCCCATTTAAAATTGTGTTAGGAAAAATAGAGAATAAACTCAAAATGGATTAAAGATGTAAATATAAGATGGCAAACTATAAAACTCTCAGAAGAAATCATAGACAGCAAACTCTCTGACATTGCTCTTAGTAATTTTTTTTCTGATATAGCTTCTCGGGCAAGGGGAAAAAAGAAAAAATAAACAAATGGGACTACATCCAACTAAAAAGTTTTGGCACAGCAAAGGAAACCATCAACAAAATGAAAAAGACAATCTGCTAAATGGGAGAAGATATTTGCCTGATATATCTAATAAAGGGTTGATATCCAAAATTGATAAAGAACTCATACTTCTCAATACCAAAAAACAAACAACCCAATTTAGAAACTGGGCAAAGAACTTGAATAGGCACTTCTCCAAAGAGGACATACAGATGGCCAACAGACATATGAAAAGATGCTCAATGTCACTGAGCTTCAGAGAAATGCAAATTAAAACCACAAAGAGATATCACCTCACACCTGTCAGAATGGCTGTAAGCAATAAATCAAAAAACAAGTGTTGGCAAGGATGTGGAGAAAAGGGAACCCTCATTCACTGTTGGTAGGACTGAAAACTGGTACAACCACTATGGGAAAGTTTGGAGGTTCTTCAAAAAATTTAAAATAGGACTACCTTATGATCCAGAAATTCCACTTCTGGATATTTACCTGAAGAAAACAAAACACTAATTTAAACAGACATATGCATCCCTATGTTCACTGCAGCGCAATTTACAACAGCCAAGAGACGGAAGCAACCTAAGAGCCCATTAATAGATGACTGGCTAAAGAAACTGTGGTACATATATACAATGGAATATTACTTGGCCATAAAAAATAATGTAATCTTACCATTTGTGACAACATGGATGGACCTAGAAGGTATTATGCTAAGTGAAATAAGCCAGACAGAGAAAGACAAATACCATATAATTTCACTTATATGTGGAATCTAAAGATCAAAGTAAATAAAACATAAACAGATTCATAGATAAAACTGAGAACAAACTGGTGAATGCCAGATGGGAGGGGAGTTGGGGGACTGGGTGATGAAGGTGAAGGGATTAAGAAGTACAAATTGGTAGTTACAAAATAGTTATGGGGATGTGAAGTACATCATAAGAATATATTCAATAATATTGTAATAAGTATGTATAACACCAAGTATGTAATAGACTAATTATGGGGACTACTTCGTAAATCACAGAAATGTCTAACTACTATGCTGTACACCTGAAACTAACATAAAATAATACTGAATTTCAGTTGTAATTGAAAAATAAATATAAAATAAAATAAAATGCTACCGTTCTGTAATTTGCCTCCAATGGTAAATTCTTCTGTTTTTATCTTCATTCATTGTAATGAATTCTTCTTCATCAAACTTTCCTTAATCAAACGGCCTCTTGTATCAGATAAATTTCTCTTAGGAATAATATAATCACTTTAGAAATGCTCTGTTCTCTTGCTTGATTTGAGAAAATAGAATTATTTTAGTCTAAATTTCATTACTTTTAATTGCTTCCGTTCCAGCAGCATTTTTTTCTCCGTGAATTTTACAGTGCCTTCCTTTTTTAAATTCCTGAATAATAATTTGTCATAAAATAGCTGTTGAATGCCTCTTTTGTTGGAAGCATTTAAGAGATGATTAAAAGTATCAGACATGGAGTCTACATATTATTTCAGGACCAAACTATTTTATAGAAAGCAATATTTGCAGTGTGATGTATTTTACCAAATACAGAGATCAAATCCTCTCTACTCTTTTGACATGTTTTTAATCGACTAACTGTCAATAAAATATTCATTAGAAGGTCAGTGAGAAATCCCGATGCAGGCCCAATATCATAACTTTTCACAATGCACACTGGAAAAGAGCACCGAACTGAAACCCAAGCAGAACTGGACCTACCTCCGCCTCTGACACTAACTTTGGGGAAGTTCTTTAACATCGCTGACTCAGTTTCCCAATCTTACAAAGGCGAGAGCAGGACTAGATGGCCCCTCATGCGTCGTCCAGCTCTATTGTCCAATTTGCCTACTTATGGTACAATCAAAACACCACTCACACTCCTAGCTCAAGCAATCCTGGGGTTTTTGGTGGCAGCAGGAAATCCCAAAGCCGTCTCAGAATTCTCAATCCCTCATCCCGATTTTACCAGTTGGGAGAACCGCAAACATCTACCTACGTCTAGCCCCGATCCAGGATTGCCACAATTCTACAAAGGCCAAACAACTCCTCAAATATGTATGCAAGATGGGTTTTGAAAAAAATGAATACCACATCTGTCTTACAATCAAGAATTTCAAGCATCACCTCCCCCAAGGTACATGAGCCATGCTGCCTCTGTGAATATAAAGTAGTGATGGGCAAAACAGGCAGGGGAAAGTGTCCTGTGATTCTCTCGGGGAGGACTTACTACTCCGGAAGGAAACTGAAGCGTTGTGTAAAAGCATCCTGTGAATGAGTAACTGAAACAAGTGAAGGGAAAATGTCTTAATTTTATAGTGGACTCTTATTTTTGGTTAGAGAATGGGGCTTGTCCTGTGATGAATCTAATCAGAGGTGACAGAATTACTTAAGTGATAGGATATCACTTAATCAAACGGCCTCTTGTATCAGAATGGGGCTTGTCCTGTGATGAAACTAATCAGAGGTGACAGAATTACTTAAGTGATAGGATATCACAGTGTAACCTCTCACCTCTTAGGGAGACACTCCTGTATGACAGGGAAGAGAGGGAGAGAGGGAAAGAGTGGGAAGGGGAGAAGGGAGCATGGGGAGAGAGAAGGAGGGAAGAGAGCTGAGGAGGGAATGAGGGGGAGGGAGGAAGGAAAAGGGGAGGGAGAGATGGAGACACCCCTACTTTTGAGATTGTAAACCACAGAACCCTGAGGGTGAAGGAAAAGAAACGGGAAGGCAATCAGGTTCAAAGAAGAAATAGATCCACGTCCCATTTCTTTTAAGATGAATTTAAACAGAAGTAAATGATCGAAAAGCAGCAGCTCCCAAGGTTAGACTCATTATATATAGTATTCACACACACACACACACACACACACACACACGCGCGCGCGCGCGCACACACACTTGTGCATGTGCAACATATTTATTTATTTATTTTATGCCACTGTGGTCTGTCCCAGCTGCCTGGTTGCTATGGGAATATGGCGAAGTTAAGGAATTTTGTGTTAGCATAAATGTAAGAGCAGAAGAGGATATATACAAGCTAAATACCAAGGAATAAACCAGTTGTTATCTAATTATTCTTTTAATTTTTTAACAACTGTTCTTAAAATGTTGCTTCAGTTTTGCTATACTTTCCAAGGGAAAACAAAGAAGTTGAAAAGGTAGATAATTTTATTTATGGCACATTTCATCACCTCTCTCCTAGATTCTTGTCATCGTCTCCTCACTGGTCTCCCTGCTTCTGCCTTGGCCCCCTCGTCTCAGCACAAGAGCCAGAGAGATCTTACTAAAATGTAACCCAGATCGTGCGCTGTCTGTTAACCTTCCAGCACTTTCTATCGTGTTCAGAGTAAATGATGAAGGACTCCTACTAGCCCTCAAGACTCAAATGAGCTGTCTCAGCCCTGCTGCCTCTGACCTCATTTTTCAACCATTCTCTCTCCCACTTCAGGGCCCTTGTACTTGCTGTTCTGTCTGTCTGGAAAGTTCTTCCCTCAAATATCTTGTTGGCTTTCTCTCTCATTTATGACATTCTGGAAAACAAACTATGGAGTAAAAAGCTCAGCGGCTGCCAAGGGTGAGAAGGGAGGAGGGATGAATAGGCAGAGCATAGAAAATTGTTAGGGCAGTCAAACCGCTCTGTATGATACTGTAACGGCAGGTACATGTCATTATACATTTGTCTAAACCCACAAGATGTACGACACCAAGAATGAACCCTAATGTAAATTGTTGACTTTGGGTGATACTGACGTGTCTGCAAAGGACCATCCATGTAACAAAATGCACCACTCTGGTGGGGGATGATAATAATGGGGACGCTGTGCACGTGTCAAGGTATATGGGAAATCTCAGTACCTTCCACTCGATTTTGCTATGAACCTAAAACTGCTCTAAAAAATAAAGCCTGTTAGACAAAACAAAAAACAGTATGTCGTCATGGCTCAGACTTTTTTGTTTTCCCTGACTTTCTAAGGCACTCTTTGTGGGTAGGCGTGGAGGTGAGACCATAGACTGATATTTTTCTCCCCTGGGAATGTATATCTTCTTCCTCTGGAGTATGAGGCCCAGACAGTCAGAGACTAGGACCCTTGATGGTCTGGTTATATGCTGCATGGAAGGGCTCACAGATTTGATTCCTTTGCCTCAGTCTATTATCTTGTCTCCCCTTAACTCCTCCCAAGCCAACTGGAGAAGCATTGATCACATCTACTCATCCACAAGCCCCAAGCACTGCTGGGAATATCTTCCTTGCTTGTTAGCACCCACACCTTAAACCAACTAAACGTTATTCTTCTGGACCCCCATTACCTTCTGTGTATCATGTGTCTGTAGTGACACGTGAACGTAATATAATAACTTACACATACATATGTCTATCAGAGGAGTCACATAAGTAATGTCTATTTTAAACACTCATTATAATTCAGAGCAACAAATGTTTATTGAACAACAAAATATATACTATGCACAGTCCGTAATCTCATGAAATTCCCAACCTGTGAGCTTATTTTGCACTATATTATATTACTTTCCAGAATACAATTTAATAAATGCTTTTGTATGTTGTTAATGAGGATAAGTTCTATTTACACCAAAATAAACAAATTACTCCATGTTTAATAGTACAAAAACTTGGCAGGTGAAATGACTGCCTTAATTGTTCCTTTCTGCCTCTAACTTTACTCATTTAAAATCTTTTCACATCTTCCTCTGTTTTATTTCCCAAGACTTCATACTTTAGATACTAACGAGAGGAAGCTAACTTTCTCTAAGAGCCCACATTTGGAACATTTATAAAGAGCTGTGTTCTCACTTAGCCTCCATCAGGAACAACTGGAGCAGTTAGAGGATGATTCTTGCTTCATTAAAAAAAAAAAAAAGAGAGAGAGAGAAGAAAATCCATCTTAAATTGTTAAGTTTCTATAGTCTTTTAGATCATAGAAGTTCTTTAAAAATTTCTGTAAAAGTACAAAGAGTCCTTGGGGCACTGAAGAAGATAAAAGAGTTCTCAGCACACTCTACACTTTCAGAAGAAAAATATTAAGAATAAAAATAGTTTCCCAATTCAGTCATTCTTTGGGATTGATAATTTATTCCTGATGGTCCCCCAAAAGAGGGGAAGAGGAGAAAAAGAATATACTTGGCTCCCCTAACAGGAATTATTCAGAGCTCTTTTCCTTCATAAAATAATGAACTATTAGATCTTCCACAAAATCCTTTTCAGTAATTTTATGGTGGGTCTGCATTTTATAAAGCATGTTTTGTAAAGGAGAAAAAAAAAAAAAAACAACCAACAAGAGACTCACTTTACAATAATTCATTCTACTGATTTTTATTAACTTTCTAATTCCAAACCTTTCATTCCTCCTACAAAAGTTGAATAGACCATGTTTAAGATTCTTCTAAATGTACTAAAACTAAAAGTTTCTTGACTGCCACCTACTGGTTAGAGAAAAGTGACAGTTTATTTTTAAAATTCTGCATTTTCTCTCAAGATTTTCCAGTTTAGGGGTTTAGATAATTTACATTATAAAAGACTGACTATCATACAATAGGACACTCAGAACATTTAGTATGTTTAAATTCAGATTAATTTGATCATATGTTTCTAGTTTTTAAGGAAGAAATCAAAATGTGGTATTTTTCTTTTTACAATTTAATACTTTTCTTAGTATTATCACAAGAAGTCACACAGTGTAGTACTCCGATTTAAATTTTGGTTTTGTAGACATAGATGCTAGTCTAACTGATGATAAAATCAATGGTTATGTTAAGATTATCCAGTCTAACCAAATGAAGCACATTCTGATGAAAATCTCTCACGAGAGATATCATTTATTCGATCTTTACAGACAAATGTAAAAATAAAAAAAAAAAATCCATTAATAGGTAGAATATACAATGGCAGAAGTAACCAGAATTTTTCAAGATAATATATTAATTAGCTTGAGGGGGAACATTTATATCCTTACCCTTTGCATGGAGGAAGCATTTAG
>NW_011888785.1:16587818-16614527 GCF_000151845.1 Pteropus vampyrus
CGTCATGGCTCAGACTTTTTTGTTTTCCCTGACTTTCTAAGGCACTCTTTGTGGGTAGGCGTGGAGGTGAGACCATAGACTGATATTTTTCTCCCCTGGGAATGTATATCTTCTTCCTCTGGAGTATGAGGCCCAGACAGTCAGAGACTAGGACCCTTGATGGTCTGGTTATATGCTGCATGGAAGGGCTCACAGATTTGATTCCTTTGCCTCAGTCTATTATCTTATCTCCCCTTAACTCCTCCCAAGCCAACTGGAGAAGCATTGATCACATCTACTCATCCACAAGCCCCAAGCACTGCTGGGAATATCTTCCTTGCTTGTTAGCACCCACACCTTAAACCAACTAAACGTTATTCTTCTGGACCCCCATTACCTTCTGTGTATCATGTGTCTGTAGTGACACGTGAACGTAATATAATAACTTACACATACATATGTCTATCAGAGGAGTCACATAAGTAATGTCTATTTTAAACACTCATTATAATTCAGAGCAACAAATGTTTATTGAACAACAAAATATATACTATGCACAGTCCGTAATCTCATGAAATTCCCAACCTGTGAGCTTATTTTGCACTATATTATATTACTTTCCAGAATACAATTTAATAAATGCTTTTGTATGTTGTTAATGAGGATAAGTTCTATTTACACCAAAATAAACAAATTACTCCATGTTTAATAGTACAAAAACTTGGCAGGTGAAATGACTGCCTTAATTGTTCCTTTCTGCCTCTAACTTTACTCATTTAAAATCTTTTCACATCTTCCTCTGTTTTATTTCCCAAGACTTCATACTTTAGATACTAACGAGAGGAAGCTAACTTTCTCTAAGAGCCCACATTTGGAACATTTATAAAGAGCTGTGTTCTCACTTAGCCTCCATCAGGAACAACTGGAGCAGTTAGAGGATGATTCTTGCTTCATTAAAAAAAAAAAAAAGAGAGAGAGAGAAGAAAATCCATCTTAAATTGTTAAGTTTCTATAGTCTTTTAGATCATAGAAGTTCTTTAAAAATTTCTGTAAAAGTACAAAGAGTCCTTGGGGCACTGAAGAAGATAAAAGAGTTCTCAGCACACTCTACACTTTCAGAAGAAAAATATTAAGAATAAAAATAGTTTCCCAATTCAGTCATTCTTTGGGATTGATAATTTATTCCTGATGGTCCCCCAAAAGAGGGGAAGAGGAGAAAAAGAATATACTTGGCTCCCCTAACAGGAATTATTCAGAGCTCTTTTCCTTCATAAAATAATGAACTATTAGATCTTCCACAAAATCCTTTTCAGTAATTTTATGGTGGGTCTGCATTTTATAAAGCATGTTTTGTAAAGGAGAAAAAAAAAAAAAAACAACCAACAAGAGACTCACTTTACAATAATTCATTCTACTGATTTTTATTAACTTTCTAATTCCAAACCTTTCATTCCTCCTACAAAAGTTGAATAGACCATGTTTAAGATTCTTCTAAATGTACTAAAACTAAAAGTTTCTTGACTGCCACCTACTGGTTAGAGAAAAGTGACAGTTTATTTTTAAAATTCTGCATTTTCTCTCAAGATTTTCCAGTTTAGGGGTTTAGATAATTTACATTATAAAAGACTGACTATCATACAATAGGACACTCAGAACATTTAGTATGTTTAAATTCAGATTAATTTGATCATATGTTTCTAGTTTTTAAGGAAGAAATCAAAATGTGGTATTTTTCTTTTTACAATTTAATACTTTTCTTAGTATTATCACAAGAAGTCACACAGTGTAGTACTCCGATTTAAATTTTGGTTTTGTAGACATAGATGCTAGTCTAACTGATGATAAAATCAATGGTTATGTTAAGATTATCCAGTCTAACCAAATGAAGCACATTCTGATGAAAATCTCTCACGAGAGATATCATTTATTCGATCTTTACAGACAAATGTAAAAATAAAAAAAAAAATTCCATTAATAGGTAGAATATACAATGGCAGAAGTAACCAGAATTTTTCAAGATAATATATTAATTAGCTTGAGGGGGAACATTTACATCCTTACCCTTTGCATGGAGGAAGCATTTAGTCATTTGTAATTAATGAAACGTACCTGGTTTAAAATGTGGTAAAGAATGAACTCCAGGCCAAGTGTCCTCATTTGGCGTTCCAAGAACCTAGTGGAGAGCAGGAAATTGGGAAAACAGAATTATTACTTCCAAAGCACTCAAAATCTTCCAGTGTAGAAAACAGTACACTGAATATGATGAACTCTGGATTTCTTTTTTCCATTATTGTGCGCCAGGGATTTTATTTCAGGAAAAACCAACCCAGCAAAAGAGCCGCCCAAGACGAATGTTTGTGTCTTAACAGACACAGCTGAATGCAGGAAGGCAAGCTACATCGGCTGCGTTTTATCAGTTCCAAACTTAATGAGCAGGTTTAGGGCTCAAATGATGAGTTGTCATCTTCATGCAACTGAATAAAGTATGTCCGTGCCCCTCATGATTATTTCACCCTTCACTCCGGCCGGTATCAGATGTTTCATCATTTAACAGTTCTAAGAATTCTGTCATTTCTTCCTCCCACACCCTCTGTCTGAACATCAGGATGTTTCGATGAAGCGGGACATTCAGCTTGGGAGGTCCCTATCTTCTCCTGGCCCAGCTGCTCATCACAGGCAACGTATTTAATTACATGACTTAGTTTCCTTGTACCAAAACACTGTTCTCCCTACACTTTTCCCTTTCTCTCTCTGCACTTCGACCTTCTTTCCCTGTGTGCTCCTCGGTCACCACAATGTTCAATCTGATTAAAAGGGTTTAAGGGCAATGCCAACTCACATATAGCTGGGCACACGCTCCGTCTGAACTTCCGACTCCACCATCTATTGCTATCTTATTCAATGATCATGGAGTCGAAGGGTTAAAAGCCCAGAGCCTGGAGAGAGACTCCTGGCTCCACTACTTACTTACTAGTCATGTGACCGTGGGCAAGAAATAACATCCCTGAGCTTCAATTGCCTCATTTGTAAACTGGAGGAGAGAACAGTACCTACCTCATCTGTGGAAAGAACACTACCTGGCATGCAGTAAGCACTACGTACCTATTAGATATTTTTCAAAGCACTGATAGCAAATGCGGCCATGTGAAGGAGGTGCTGGCCGTGTGGGAGAATCTAGTCCACCTACTTTTTCCACACTGACCCCTGGTGTGTTCTGACTCAAACAATCATGGACCAACATGAAGAGTCAAACAGGTCAGAAAGGGCAAAAGATAAAGCCAGAAGCTGGAAAACAGCAGGAATGGCCGATATCCTGGGAGGTAATGAAGCATGTTCACTTTTTCTCTGAGGATTAGCAGGCACCATGATGCAGTAAGGAAATTTTGAGCTCTGATTATTTACGCATCTATTTACTAGGCGGGGACAGGGCTGTTGAGTCAAGGGTGGCATACACAGACGAGTGCTTCACTTACTGCTTCTTACTCTGGTAAATCGAGGTTAAATACATGTATTATGTTGCTCACTGAAACACTGAATCTGGGTTCAGGGGATCTTTTAAATTGTAACTAGTTAATTTTGCGGACTATTTAATGCGAATGTTAATAGGCAGATCTACACAAACGAGGCCACACCAGTGAAGGGTGGGGTGGGGGTGGGAAAGAAACTGCCCGGAAGAGTTGTAAGATAAGGAAATTGACCAAGACACTATGTCTGACACGAACGATTCTGGTATCGGTATCTGTGCAAAAGGCATTTCTCCCTTTCTTTTCACTAAATTCTGACCATGAATTCAAGACGAGCAAGTGTGTGGGCGGCACACACAGCCCATTTGGGGAAGCTCCGCTTTGAGCCCACCCTGAATTCCGCATGAAGGACAAAGGAGTCCGACGTGATTAAACTTTAGCAACTAAAGGGAGAAACTTTCAGCTCAGAAATCATGACTTGATCACAACTAATGCATCACATATGAAAGGGACCCTCTGAAGGTTTTATAAAGAATGAAAAGTCCAGCCAGAACCTGAACCTCGTTCCCTCCTCATAAAGGTATGTTGGTCACCTGACTGTACCTCTTTCTACAATGCTGTGTTAGCAACTCTTTTTCATAGGCACTATCCTATCCTCATCCAGATTCAGTGTTCTTTTTCAAAGTGATTATCAAATGTTATGGCCATCTCAAAAATCACCTGCAAAAAAGAAAATGTCTCCCCCTCCCTCCGCCGCCCCCAGTTATAACAGCATTGCTGATGAGATTCCAGACCTCAAATTCTTCTCCTGCCTATGACACCTGGGCCATTGGCACAGGAAATACAAAGTGGGCAGAAAGTGGGCAAAAGGAAAAGAAGAATTAAAAGTCAATTTTGTTTCTTGTAAAAGCCTTTTTGGGAAAGGCAATTTGGGTGAAATATATGGTTAGAGATGATAGGCTACTTGTGCCCTAGAAAAAGTGGATGTGTGTTGTCTCTTATGTCAGAATTTCGTTTATATTAATCAACTAAGAAATTCCACTACCAAGATATTTTAAAGTTAGAAGGAAAAAGAGGCATTCTCTAAAAGCCAAAAATAATCTTTTACAAATACAACAGTGCAAAAAAAAAAAAAAATGCATCTCATTTGCCATCAACGTTTAAAATGTGGTCATCACATCTGTAAATAAGCATCTGAGGCCTCTTTTAATCTTAAAGTGACATGCTATGATATGCTAAAAAGTCTTCTACATATTCATTTAAGCAGCTTCACCTTAAACCAGTGCCTTGGTTTGCACATCCCCCTGTTCCTTTATTGGTTCACCTCCTCACTGGGCTAACATTTACCGAAGTCATCACATAGACAGAGGGATGGGCCTGAGGTGCTCCCACTGTGGTGAGGCAGATGCACAGCGGCAGCGATGAGCTGCCTTCAACACAGGTGTCCCCTCAGAGGTGTGCGGTAGAAGGTGAGAACCCAAAGTGGGATGTGCTTGAGCCTACCTGAAGGTGAGGAGAAAAGCTGCGCGGAGAGGATCATTTAGTGGGAGAGGGAACACTGAGTAATGGTTAGCCAAGACAAGAAAGGGTGGGGGTGTCAGCACAGTATTCTGGTTATAAGAAAGGGCTTATGTCAAAATACCGTTAGTTCTCCTAATTCTCACGCCACTCGTGCCCCTATGGCTTCCCTCAATGGTTTCCTCTTCCAGAATGTTCTGCCCATGACTGGTCAGATTAACTCCTACCTCTGACTTGAGCTTTAGCTCACGGGTCACCTTTTCCTGAGGCTTTCAGGACTTGCTTTCAGGACTTGGTTCAAGTTACATGTGGTGACCTTTGCGATCTCTGAGGGCTTTTTGTAGGACCTATCTAGTGTAGGAACTATCCACTGCCTCGTAATTGTTAGATTACTCGTCTGTCTCCCCACTGGATTGTGGACCCCAGAGCAAAGACTATAATGTCTGTCTTTGGATCCCTAGTGCCTGCCATGTGCTGGCATCAAATCTATAGTCAGTAAATGCTGACTAAGTAAATGAATGGTGTGTCTGGGTGACAGTGTGAAGTTTTGTGTGACTGTGTTATGAGACAGGAGGCTAGGGACAGATCCTGAATCCAAAGAAACTATATTTTATCTGTTTCAGATTTTCTCAAACTACAGGTTGCATGACCCATTGGGAGATTGTAAATTTCATTTAGAGTATTAACCTCAGCATTTTTCAAAACAAGGAACAAAGAAAACATATTAGAGGGTAACATGCATGGTAAAGATACATATTGTTTTAAATGAAACTTTTGTTCAAGTTGTATCCATGTGTGCCAGCAATACTATGAGTCATGATGTAAAATGCATTTCCTACTGTTTAAGAGCCGTCCTATAGGGAACAAGATGTTGGTAGCTGAAATCAAGAATGCAGGCAATAAAGCAAGTTTGGGGGCAGAGGGCAATGAGTACCGTTCTGGGCCTGTTAAATGTTAGAAATGACTGTAGGTCAAGATAGGGGATGTGTAAAGTGCAGCTGGAAATACAGACATGGATCTTGGGAAAGGAATTTAAGATGGTGGGGGTGGGGGGAACATTTGAAACTCTTTAGCATACACATGGTAGTAGAAAGCAAATGCCAAAATATAGCTACAAAATGGTCTTAGTTCCCTATACTCGTATATATACAGTTCCCAGAAGGGTGGCTCTGTGATTTCCTGGACTTTTAGCATCTGTTAAAGAAAAACCTACCTTATCAGTAGGTTTCACTGCCTGTCCCTGATAAACTATGATTTAAGGACCTCAAACTTACTCTTCCAGATTAACCTATGCACTGACAGGTACAACTTAAATCTCACCCATCCTGACAGCCTCTTTGATAGGCAGAAGAAGACACTAAGAAAAAGAGGGCCCTCTCTGCTGAAACATCTACTTTACAAAGAACAAAAGAGAAGCAAATTCTAAACTTCTGGAGCTCAGAGTTCAAGAACTAGTGTCTGTCAGAAATATTTACTTACCCTTCTAGATTATTAATAGTTCCACTAGTTCTCACATCTGCTGGTCTTTGCTTCTGCACCAGCCCCAGGGCTGCTGAAAGGGGTCCCTGGGCTTTCCCTGAAGCATGCCTGTAGTTTAAGCAGGAGGGCTGCTGCTAGTTCTTTCAGGGTCAAGGGGTCAGGAGTTTCCAACAGAAACTCTGGCACAGAGGAATTCTGGCCAACCGAATGCAGATAAGTTGTCTCGCGCAAGTGTGTGCTAATGAAGCGACGTGGAATATGCCAGGTTCGCACTTTAGCGTCTCTCATTTTATGAGCCGGGCACTCTACAGTGGTACCGACAACTTCAAACTGACTTAGCAATGAATCTAAGGAAATAGAGAACAACCGAATAACTTTTCTGAGTCTTAAACTGAAACTTTAAAAGTCTTAACTTTTAACATTAGAACTTTTAAAAGTCCTAAACATTAAAAGTCTTAAACTGAAACTTTAAAAATCCGTATATGTGTGTGTGTGTGTGTGTGTGTGTGTGTGTATACACACACACACACACATATATATACACACACATATATATATAAAATAATGACTGCTTCCTAGCTGTACTGCTTTAGGTTCTGGGAGATGCCTGCAGTGAGAAGCCCTAAACAAAACTCGCGAAGAGGCACAGCAGAACTCGGCTTGGCTACCTCGCACTCCACTCTGGAACAGATGGTATAAAGGTCAGAGATGAGCCAGAGAGAAAGGAGAACTTAGGAGACTCTCCCTTGCTGGCTTTCAGGAAGCAAGCAGTCACGTTGGGAAGGCCACAAGGAACTGAAGGTAGCCTCAGACAACAGCCAGCAAGAACCTGAGGGAGGCTCTCAGTCCAACAGCTTGCAAGAAAGTGAATGTTGCCAACAACCACACGAGCTTGGAAGTGCATCCTCTCCCAGTTGACCCTCACATGACTGCAGACCCAGCTGACACTCTGCTTGCAGCCCTGTCAAGACTTTAAAGCAGATCACCTACTAAGCCCAGCCCCGACTCGACCCACAGGAATTGTGAGCTGATGAATGTGTACTGTTGGTAAGTTTTTGGTAATACTGTTATGCAGCAATAAACAACTAACATAAATTTAATCATTAAATCATACATACTAGCCAGAGCACATCTGAATTGCTGTCCAATACTAGGTGCTGCCTGTGAAAAGGGACACAAATCAACAAAGCCATCTTCTATGGGATATATCCAGAAAGGTCAGGGGGTGGTGGACCCTTGTCCCATGAGACAGATCGTCGAAAACGTTTACCCTCGATGAGAAAAACAATGGTTTGGGACATTATCTAGAATAGACCGAGTATTGCCATGTTGATGGCGGACAGACTTGTGTTGTGATGAGTCAGACAAAAAATACGGGAAGTGGGGTAAGATATGAGTTTGCAACAAAGAAGGAACATTCTACTGACAGGAGCTGTAGCAGATGAATAGACAGGCTTATGAGGTTTAACTGGAGCTAAAGACTGTACTGTATCACATTTTGCATTCAGATCTAATAAGGATCAAATTCTGCCTCCATAGATGCAAGAGTCAAATGCAGTAAAATTCTGATGTAATACCACAACAAATAGTTTGGGTGATAAAGTGAGGACATGTATTTATATCTATCTTTGTTTTTATCTGGCTGAATCAGGGTAGATAGGGAGAAGTGAGTTGATAAGGAAAAGGGTATGATTAGATGAAGGAGGGTAGAAAAGGTATGGATGAAAGCTTTCCTTTCCATTTCCTATCCAAAGTAAGTATCAGTGTTCATTATTTTGCAGGTAACCAGCACAATCAATGGTGGATATCGGAATATTTTCCAGCAGCAAGATAAGCAAAATATATGTATGAATGTGGTATACACACACAATATTTCTCTCTTCTATCCTTCCCTAAAGCCTAAACTAAAGCGCCACTCGATAAAGGATTATAGTGTTCGAGCTGTTTATTTTTGGCGATGGCCAATGGCATACAGGTTGGACATGGGATTAGAAAAGCTGCCTTCAAATGCTGATTCAGGATTGTTTTTCACTGAGCCATGGAACCTGTAGAGAGATTCTGCAGAGCAGGGAGCTTTACCTGAAAAAGGCCAGCAGGGGGAGTCACCGGACTGAGAAAATGAAATGCTCCCGAGGCTTTGGACAGCTGCTTGAATATTTAATAAGCAGCTCAACTGAAGTTGCTGGATTAAAAGAGATGATGTTTCCAAAATATTGAGCAGAGTTTTCAACATGGCAAAGACTTAGATGAGTAGCAATCCCCAAAAGTGAAGGACAGATTTTAAAGTTTTATTTAAAGTGAGCTTGATGCACCTGCTAGAAGGTAAAGGTCTGGTTTAGTGGTACGTGGCTGCACATGGGGATCATCTGAGAAGCATTAAAAAAAAAAATAGATTAAAGATGCTAAAGACTGGGACACAGCCTCAGAACTCTGATTTAATTGGCTGAGCTGCAGCCTAGGTGTGTGGAATTTTGTAAACTTTCCCACTGATTCTAATGTCAGATAAGGGTGGGACCACCGGCCTGATCTACACAGGCAATCTCTCAGAGGTCCTCAGTGTAGTTAGGTGGTTTATAGATTTTTTTTTAAAAAGTCCTCAGCCTGGATTCAGAGGGCCAGAAAAGATTCTCAGTAGATGAATGAAAAAAAAAAAACAAGCATCTGGTTGTTAGATAAATTAGAGGTTCACTAGAAAATAAATTTGAAACTACTCCAGAAAATGCTCAAATAACTGGAAAATTCTGCAGTAAAAGCAGCTCATTTCAAATGTTTTCCTCCAATGAAATTTTTATTCTTTTACCTCTCTCTTTTCTCCTAGTATTTCTAAACCCTGATTCCCTCATCGATTTCACTGTCGTCTCAGTGGCTTTCTCTTCTTTTCACTGAGTCATGTTACTGTGACACTGACTTCAGATTATCTGTCCCCGACTGCACACTGCGGAGCCACCAGGCGGAAATGTATGCGCACAGGTTGTTGTTTGGGAGCCGGAGAGTGAAGGCTGCAGAGGCTGGAGGGGGCGATGTTGCCATGTGAGCACAGCAGAACTAGGCTGCCTGCTTGAAGCAGCAGCACAAAATGTGGAAAAATGAAGCCAAAGAGGGGGACTTGGAAGCAGAAGCGCGAGATGCTGGAGCCTTGCTACTCGAAGCGTGGCTCACGAACTCGCAGCATCGGCACCACCCGCGGCACGAAGGTCAGGCCCCGCTCCCGACCCGATGAATCAGAATCTATAATTCAACACCAGCCCCAGGTGATGCACATGTACACGGAGGTTTGAGAAGCACTGCTTTAAAAAATTCATTCGAACTGGAGTTTTTAGACCTACGAAGCACAAGTAGCAAGGAGGAAGTTACAGCCACAGATACACCTCTATCTTTCAAATAAAACGTTTGGAAAGGAGAGGTCGTGGGTGGTTTCAAGTTCAGTGGTGTGGGTGGCTCCTATCGGGAGCTGCTGCAGATGACAATGATGGCGCGGAGGGCTGGCTCGGCATTCTAGAAACCAGAGCTCATCCACTGGAACCTGCCCTCTTGTCCTTACGTTAACAGTCTTATACCCTGGGTGTCTCTTAGAGCAAGAGGCTTCCAATGGTTCCTGGACACTGGCAGGATGTACATAATAATTTAAAAAAATACTAGGTTCATCCACTGATGTTCTTTACTTCAGCTGAAAACTTGAGGCCAATTAAAATTCTATGACATATATATGTGTCATACATTACATATAACACATGCCCAAATAGATCATCTTTTCTTTTTCTTGAATGAAAACAGTTTTCCTATTTACTGAGCATAAACTGTGTTTATTGCCCTCAAAAATGTAGTATTTTAAATATTAAAATTTAATGTTAATATTTATATAAACATTTAATATTAATATAAACATTAAAATTTTAATGGACAAAGATATTTATAACAGATTTATAACACTATGAAACTTTGTGTTTTAGAAAATAGCTTAAAAACATGTTAATAGGAATGTATTAGTTTCCTGTGGGTGCTGTAATAAATAACAAAAAACTTGGTGGCTTAAAAGAACAGAAATTTAATTCTCTCAAAGTTATGGAGTTGTAAATTAGAAATCAGTTTCACGGGGCTGAAATCAAGATGTCAGCATGGTCACCCTCCGAGCGGCTCCAGAGGAGAATCTGTTTCTTGCCTCTTCCAGCTCTGGGGCTAAGGGCATTCTTGGATTTGGTTTGTGGCCATATCACTCCAATCTTTGCCTCCTTTTCCTCTTCTGTATCAAATCTCCTCTGTCACTCTCTTTTAAGGATGCTAATGACTGCAGTTAGGGACCACACGGATAATCCAGGATAATCTCATTTCAAGATCCTTAACTTAATACCATCTGTAAAAACCCATTTTACAAATAGGTAAGGTTATAGGTCCAAGGATTAGGGACTAATATCTTTGGGCATTCATTATTCAGCCCACTAGAGTAAAATTACCATTTATATAATATTATTTATAAATGATACTCAAAATGGATATTTTATACATAGAAAACATGAAATAAACAGGAAACGTGTCTACTTGCAGCAATAACTACTTCATACAAGCTGCTCTACTCTTGGCAATTTTAAACCTAATATTTGATGAGGCGTCATCAATCCAATGAAATAGGAAATATTGGCTACTCTGCAGATGAGAACACTATACTGCACAGAGGGGTGCTTGTCTAGGTCCCCTAGGAGAGAGGAACAGAACCAGGACGCAACCTGGATTTATGTCTGGTGACCTTCTCACCTTGTCACTCAGATGCTGGCACAACATTACTAATAGGACACAACTCATCTCAGTTGAGTTCTAAAGCAACTTGCGTGTGTGAGACCAGCAAAGGCCGACAGACGGACGCTGAATGGTTGGTCAGGCGACCTCACTAGCTAAGTGACTCCCTTCCTCCGAGCAGGTGCATAGATGCTATGCTTGGTATGACCTACTAGACATCGATTGGCTTCAAAGTCAAGGGCTGATACTTCCATATAGCTGTTTCCTAAGAAAACCAATTTTGTCACTCACTCTTATTTGATCCTAATGAAAGTAACAGAAGTGTTTATCTCTCAAACCAAAGAGAAGAGAATGTATTTATTATTTTTCCTTCCTGTAAACCTAGTGCACAGAATGTTGTTTTAATTAACATAATAAGCACCCCTGAGCCTGCCAGCCCAGACAAGAGCTGGCTTATCAACAACCATCACATCTAATCTTATGGCTCAGGCCCCATGCAATCACCGAGCCTCCCCAACCCGAAGTAAGCTACAACCTGAATCACATTCATCATTCTCTACCTTTTCTTTTTATGTCATTTTATCATCCTTAGAAAGATTACAAAATATTTTTATATTATTTTAAATTTTATATATAGGATATAATGCCATAGCTAATCTTTTTTTTAACTTAACATTGGTTGCTAAGATCCATCCAAACTCTTATGTGACTATTATGTGAATGGAATATTATTCATCCACTCTCTTATTAATGGGTATTTATGTTGTTTATAAGCTTCTGTCCAGGATTCTGGAAAAAAACTTGCATCGTGTGAAAATGGCAAGTTGAAAGGTCAGCAGCCATCGTATTATCCCTTCACCACTATAAAATTCCATACTGCGAAAATAAAAAATTGGCACCGAAAATGGAATTGTGTTCCAACAATTTAAGAGCTGTTTGGAACTCAATATATTTTCCCAAAGAAACGATTTTCTACATGGTGGTTAGTCCCCAGGCTGATGCACAGAAGGCTGTTAAATTCATAACAAACCAAAAAGCACTACAGAGCCAAACCACCCCATACAACAGCATTTTCGATAAAAATGCAGCCACCATGGAGATCACAACACTTCTTGTGGAGGTGGCCAGGGAGCAGGACAGGGCTCCTGTCCTCAAGACTTACCACGCTCTACCCTGGGCAGCACCTCCAGCCCAGAGGAGGGAGACCGGGCAGGCCCAAGGCCTCCAAGCCCATGGGAGGCCAGGATGGGGACGGAGGCCAAGAACAGAAAGGGAGCTGTGACCTGGGAGAAGTGACAAGAGCCCTCACGGAAAGGGTGAGGGGTGGTCAAAAAGTGAATCACTTTCTCTGCATTTGTAACACTGGTCAGTAGGGGGCAATGCCACAGCAAGGTGGGGGCCTGAGGCAGCCCAAAGGACGTCTGCCTGGACTTTCCTCCTCTTCTTCATAGCCTGTTTAACCTCTTCTTTCACAGAGGTACCTACTTGCACTCAGGATGGAGGAGTGGAGAGGCAGAATGGGGGCTCCAGGAAGAAGTGGGGGGCACTGACAGGAAGTGCTCCTACCCCTTTGCTGTTGTGTATGCAGTGGTGGGGACGGGGGGAGGGAAAGCAGAACGAGGTAAAGGCTGTGCCCATACTGGGAGTATGTAGGTCAGGGCTGCCGACCGAAAGGGAATCCATACATCACCTGTTCTAAAAAAAGATGCTGCTATTCTTAGAGCTTTGAATGGGGGATGCAGAAATGTGTGAGTTACAACAAAATCTCTGGTAAGTTTACTAGCAGAAAGGCTGTTAAAAATTTAGGTCAAGAGAGTTCTATAGTATGTGCGACACAGGAAATATTTTATTATAGTTTTTTATGCAACCATACATAGACTATTTGGATATACAAAATTACAATTTCAACATATATATTCTTACAAATTTATTCATTTTTTCAGAAAAAGCTACTGAGAACCTGTTATTGTCAGGACGGTGCTCTAGAAGCCAGGATACAGCTAGTCCCCCAGGAAGGATGGTCGTCATCATAAGCTTTAGGTGTGCCGGCCCCAGAGGCCGAGTCCCGGTCAAGGACAGACTCAGTCTTAATGTAACACTCTCTTGGCAACTGATGTGCAGTTCCACAGACTGTCACCTACACAAGGGCTACTTATTCCTAACAAATTCAGTGGGTCAAGAACTGGTATTTGGAACACCACTGCTAAAATTTGGTGTTTATAATCTAAAATGAGTAAATTACTTAAGAGCTGAAAATGAGGGATTCTCTCAGGAAGTATGGCTGCCCCTTGGGCCCTGACAACGGTGGACGCTCCTGACAACAACAGAAGGGCTGCAGTTCAGCAGTTCTCTGGAAAACGCCGAGCTGTGGGTTCATCACCAGTGTTACAGTGGGCCGGCTATCACTTTCAATTGTTGTTATTCTTGATTTTAAATTCTAAGCAGGTGTTGAATCAGCCTTGTCAGCACCAGCTTAGATTATTGTGAGCTATTTGGTTAACTTCACATTTTATTTTAATGCATTTCTGCATCGATGGAATATTAGGCCAATTATTTTCCAATAACTAGAAATTATGACAGTTATGCATTGTGGGTTATATATGACTCAGCTAAGAGACTAATTAATGCAAAAGCAGATTATACTTGTATCTTCCTCATACCTTAATCAGTTTTTTTCAATAACTTATTGCTATGGACTGAATGTTTGTGTCCCCCCCGCCACCTCTCACCCCCCAAAAAAACCTCATTATGTTGAAATCCTACCCCGTAATGTGCTGATATCTGGAGATGGGATCTCTGGGAAACACTTAGAATTAGAGTAAATCAAGAGGGTGGGGCCCTCAGAATGGAATTAAGATCCTTATAAAAACGGGAGGAGACATGAGATCTCTCTGGACATACACTCCAAGGACAGTCATGTAAAGACATAACCAGAAAAAGGGCCCTCACCAAGAGAGGTGAGAATCTGTCTTCGAGGCGCTCCAGGGGAGAAGCACACAGATTTTAATTTATCCTTCATCATGACAGTTCGAACAGAGTTTACCATGTTCAGAGGGGCTGAGGGGAGAGGAGGAGGCTTCAGCATATATGAATATGAAATGTGATATAATGAATAATGAACCCTAAATCCTGTTCTCTGATTTACAGAGATATATAAATAATGTTGGAAACAGGCTGAGTGACTTGCAAGGGGAGCGTAGCTAATGGGGGCAGAGAGGAGAAAGAATGGTCTCTGGACTCGTGAGAACTAATGGGCTCTTCCCATTAGATTATGCCATAAAAATAATAATTTAAACACACATAATGACCTCTGACCATGAATATTATCCTCAAGTAAAGAACAAAATGGAAATTAAAGATACTCAAACAAACCAGGGGTTGGGTTATCTCTTCCTGTTCTCCATCACACTTTCATAAGACCACTCTGTTTTGTTATTTCTTAAAAAGTTGTTTTTACTCTGCGTTATCAGCACATCACAAAACATTACCAGGATGGCTTATTATTTTCAGTAAAGGATAGAGTTTCCCAAAAGTTAGGAATATAAACGTTGACAGAGCATGGCCTCCTTACACAGCTGTCAGTAGCTGCTTTTCCTCGACTCTCTCGTGAGGGCAGCATTTCATGGGTCCCTCTCCGCTGCCCTCATTCCCTCACTGACAGGTTACAGGGACAAAGGATAGCCTTACGAGACTGGCTGTCAACAAACAGGAGTGAAGGGCCAGCCCGACCAAGGTGCAAAGTCTTCTCATGACATTTAGAAAAAAGGCAGGTAACAGTCCTTTCAAAGAGCTCACCAGATTTTTTAGCATTTAGCCACCTCTGTCTTATGGTTACTTTTGATTAAAGAGGCTCACAGTGCAACACCTTGAAGAATGGGGATTGAGGCTTGTTAGGCATTTCTGAAAGATAAAAAATTAGGATTTTGGCCAATGGCACTGCTGCCTAAGAGTACTGGGGACTTATTCTTTTAGTAGATATGAAATTAAATTCAAAAAGGAAGAACACGCTCACTGCCACTCTTACCTTCCTGTACTGCTTGAGAGACAGTGCACAGGCAGTCGCACAAGGCCATCCTGGGTAGATGCATTTTCAGATTACACTGTAATTTACAAACAGAGCCATTTGTGCCTTTCTTTCTCTTACTAGCTTTGTCAAAGGGAGGCAGCAACCATATGATAAAGACATCCACGGTCCCTTAAAGTGCCAGACTTGAGTCCAAGAATGATCGCCACCATTTTCAGCGCTTTCTTATTCTAAGTACCATGCTTGCCTACATGCCATTTAATGAGAATGAAGTCATAAAACTCGCTGTCCTCTTCTAAATTATTCACTGAGTAAGCTTAAACCACCTGCTACTTGAACCAATGAGCTAGGTTTCCCCAAGATACCTTTGAAAATGTACTTTTCTATCTTTGGACAATCCTCTGCTAGAAACCCATCTCTTCTGAATAGGCTCTTCCATCGCTGACTTCAGAACTAAGAGATCCAAACAAAGTGGCAAAGGTAACAACTGTAGCATCGAGAGAGGTGATTAAGTTTTGTCATGGTGTGTTCATAATGTAAAGCAGAATTTGATTCTCTGATTAACACGTACTATGAAAAGTTCTGTGACTCGATTAGAAACAAACACCATGAAAATACACAGACCCTCCCACCCCTAACCCAGAAGACCTCACTTATTTTAGATGATGACAGTGGTGATGAAGGCACCTACAGACATTTCTTAAAAGTTACTTCAAAATTATTCAACATCATGTGCATTTGAAACCAGGCTGGACTGTGTTTAGAGTGAGGGGCGGGGAGAAAGCTCATAGTTGCTTGTGTACACGGAAGGCTCACGGTCGCAGACCTCAGAAGGGCGCACATGCGAGCATTAAGTACTCCAGGGTCTTTATTAGAGGAAGAAGAGTTTGGAGAGTGCCAGCCGAGGGAAAGGAGGGTCTGGGTCACTGCGCCAAGTGCTCCCTTTGAGCAGGACATGCTGATACATTATCTCATTTAATCCTCACAACAATGCCTCTGAGTGGGCCATATTCTCCCACGTTACAGATGAAGAAACTGAAGCTTACAGATGTTAAGGGTCTCAACTAAGGCTTTCCCACACAGGCAGAAGAACCAGGATTTCAAAAAAGCGACTAGCTCCAAAGTCCACACTCCTGATTAAGTATTACACCGCTTCTAGGTTCTAGGCTCAGGTGGTATCCTTCCTTCTGGGATGAAACTACTGATCCCAACCCAGTCGATTTTCTGGTTGGGAACTTGTCATCACATCTTGGAGGCAGCGAGGGGAAATGGGGAGGGGGAGGGGTGATCCTGACATGATGAGAGAACTCATTTCTTCTTTACCCTTGACAACCTCTCTATGTTATATATTTACCTCATTCAGTTTTAGAAGAGAGTAAGTCATCGCATCACATACTACAAGCCAATCTACGAGATGGAATTAGCTTATCTAACTAGCTGTGCTGCCTGGTGATTAAGAGACTATCTACCAGATATAAGTTTGCATCTTGGTCTGCCATTTACTTACCAACCACAGGATCTTGGTAGGCACTGTAAGAGTGTGGCCTCCAAAATCAATCCACACTCAAATCTTGACTTAAATATTTTGAATGCTATCACTTAACCTCTTTTACTCCAGTTAGTTAACTTCCCTGTGCTTCAGTTTCCTCTTTGAGAAAACAGGGATAACAAAGGTTAGCTACCTCAATGGATTCGTGGTAAGAAATGAGTTCATACATATAAAGTACTTAGAATACTATGTGACACTCAGGGAATGTTAGCTGCCATCACCATCATCACCATCATCATTTAAATACTATGTGACACTCAGTCAATGTTAGCTGCCATCACCATCATCACCATCATTTTGGTGGCTTGCTTAGCTTCTTTAAGACACACCTTCCTTTTATGATTAGGGAATAATAATAACACCTATTTCATAGCATTGTGAGAGTTAATGGGATAATGCATAAAAATGCTTAGTATGGCACTTTGTTAGATAATAGTAATAGTAGTAGTAATAATAATAAAAAATAATTTATCTATTTCCTGATTGTTGGACTTTTCTAATAGTCACAAGGACACAAAGAAATCTTTGTGTCCTTGTGACTATTTAGCAACTCCGAAAAGGCTAGTTTCTAAGCCAAATGATATGAATATTTTAAATTTTTTAAAAATTTTTTCTGTAGACTCATTATGCCAATTTATAATCTCATAAGAAGTGTGAGAGTACTTCTTTTGTCTTGCCAAGATTGATTAGTTTGAAAAATCTTTCCTGAATTATATATAACGTATATATACAGTTGAAGATACATATTATATATCTTGCTGAAGCTGTGGAAGTCAACTTTATAGACAGATCACTCCACCACTACTATAACCAACAAAAAAAATCAAACAAATTTCATGTCACAGTTTCATTTCATCATACAGAAAACAGATTTATGGAGTAGCAGGAACAGCCATGCACT
The DNA here is from genome assembly GCF_000151845.1 of Pteropus vampyrus. Taxonomy (NCBI): domain Eukaryota; kingdom Metazoa; phylum Chordata; class Mammalia; order Chiroptera; family Pteropodidae; genus Pteropus; species Pteropus vampyrus. Next base: position 16,605,464 of record NW_011888785.1, read on the forward strand.
TATTACAAAAATGGTAAATCGTGCGTACTGACAAATGAACAAGCCTCGGTGAGGACACTATCTCGCTGTGTGATTAGGTGGAGCTGTGATGTGAGCAGCATGACCTCATGAAGTACAGAGAGTCCTCAAGACAAGGAAGTCAACAGAAACCACAGTTTGCATGCTCCTGACAAAACCCCAGCTGTTAGTAATTTTGGAGGATTCAGTTGTTTCATTAGATGAAAAATGTCTATTCCAAAGGCTTAAAATACTGATGCTCCCAAAAGTTCTTCCTTACTTCCACATGGCATCAGTCTTAAAAGAGAGCATGGTGAGGGGCTCCAGAGGCCACGGGAGTAAGTTAAGGGGATGCAGCTTCTTACCATGCAGGAAATAATTCTTCTTGAGAGACTACGTATCAACCCAGAAAGAACTGACAAACTTTAAAAAAACAAAAAAACAAAAAAAACAGTGGAAAGAACCTAAAGGAGATTCATTCCAGTTGTTTTCTTTTCAGCTTGAACACAAACTTTAAAAAGTTGCTAATAAAAATATAATACACATGCCTATTTGTCTTATAGTAACTAGAGAGCCATATCTGTATTTATATAAATTTCAGTGCAATCTCTGCCTCTTGGCTCCTTGCTACACACATACCTGTGGTTTATTGTCTGTCTCTTTGACTAGAATATAAGATCTATGTGGGTGAGGATTCTCGCCAATTTATTCACTGTTGTAGTCCCATCACCTAGAACAATGCCTGACACCGAGCAGATGGTGAAATTATTTGTTGAATGCCACAAATGAATGGATGGAATCATTGAGAAGCTGAGGTTTGGAGACTTGCTTAGAGTCCCTGGATGGTTAGTGGCAAAGCCAGATGTAGTTGGTTGTATTATTAATCTTGATTCCTCATCCCTCTGCCATATGACTGTGCAGTTCCTCTATGGCACTTTGACTACTTTGGACAACGGAATGGGGTTGAAAGTAAAAGAGAAAATTACAAACTTAGGACTTAGAAGGAACAGAAGCATATGTTTCTGTTCACCATTCTTGCCCTTCTGCCATCGCCAGAGAAAAACATGCCCTGATTAGCCCACTGGTCTAAGGAGGAAGAAAATGCGTGGAGCAAACTGAGACTTAACCTGTAGTTGATGAACAGAGTTTGGATCAGCCAACACCAGCTAACCTGGGAGCATTGAACAAGAATAAATAATTGTTTTAAGCCACTGAATTTTGAAGTGGTTTGTTATGTAGCATTATCAAGGAATAGAAAGAGTTCTTTGTACTTCAAGTCCACCTGTGATCTTACTAACATGGAATTTCACAGCATGGGCATTCTGGGGAAGAAAGCCCTAAGCGGTAAAGAAAAATAAAATTAATGCTTTAATAGTCCTTTCATTGTCTATAGGATGCTTTGTGACCCTTATATTAAAAGCAGCTTTTAGGATAGAACATACCAAAGAACATAATTCTGCTAAAATGACAAAATGAATACATAAATGCTCTTCTGAAATTAAGTTCTTACAAGAAAAAAAAAAAAAAACTATACAGGATTAAAGAGAGAATAGAGGTGTTAACTGGAGCCAGGAGTTCAATAGCTAAGAAAGCCCAAGTCAATGTAGAGCTGACAGTGGTTAATCATCTACTTTCAAGATCTGAGAAGACTAAAAAGGATTTGATTTTTTGTAGCCTGGAGTCTCTGGCTGTACTTTAAAATATAGTATTATTGTCCATAATTCAGTCAAAATGGAAAATGGATCAAAGCTAGGTCTATTTGGTGTAATTTTCCTTGAGAAAGAACATAGAAAGAGCATCAAAGCTTAATACTACAGACATGAAAGAAGTCCCATGAAGCCACTAGTTGGATGGAGTTGTCCATTCACAGAGCTGAGACAGCCCGCAGGGCTGATGTTGACCTTGCAAGTAGAAGCAAACTTAGCACAGAGGCTGCTACATCTCTGCCAATAAGAACAGCAAAGATATTCTTACTTACTGTGGACTACTGTATGCCAGGCTCTCTTGGCTAAAAACTCTTCTCTACTTTACCTTCAATCATCACAATAACAGGCAAGGTACTCTTGTGTTCATGATACAGACAAGGCTCAGAAAGTGAAGTTTGTTGTATGAAGACAATCAGCTAGTAAATGGAGGAAGAGGGAAAAGAATAGAGAGCTCTGATACCAAAGCCTAGATTCTTTCTGCAATATTACAATGTTCCTCCAGTTTCTAAATAAAGATGGCTTCCTTTCCTTTCTCTTTCTTCCTGCTTCTTCTGTACTCAGGATTTCTAAGCCAGTTTGTATCTACTCATCAGTAATGACACGAACTATGTCATAAATTCACTCAGAAATAACACTGTCCCCATGCCTCTGTTCAGGATACACCACCACATTTGTCTACTGTTCGCCAGAACAAACGCTGGCAGATGCAAAGCCAATATAACTTGGTTTCATCCATGCTCTGAAATTGGATGAAGCTGGTAGCAGCACCATTATTTAGCTACGGAAATAATCTGGAAGGCTGGCTGGCTTTTTCACCCTGGTGGCCCTATAATTCAAAATGCTTTGTTATCTCTGTGCACAGATTTGCCTACTCACAGAACACGAATAATAACAGACTACAAGAGTGTTGGTCCCTCCTAACAGAGCTCTTTAAATACAGAACCGTTCCAGAAGCTCTGACACTCATCCACCATAAAGCATTGCCCATCTGTGCTGCTTATATCAGCACAAACACTTTGTCAGGCAGCTGAAGTAATCAATAATAGCAATACACAGACCAAAAGTCCAGCATTCAAGTGAGCATCACTAAGCATTCAGCCTACTGCTGAGCTGAAAGTTTATATGAAAGCTGATCAGGAGATGTCGTTTTAAAAATTTCCTCGAGGGGCAAGATGGCATAGAGTGTAGAAGCTTTGTACATCTCTTGTGACCACACCACGGATGTGATGAAACCACAGAGCAAACAGCAAGCAGAGTCGCCTGGGGTCTGGATGAACAGAGGCTCTACAATTAGGGTGAGAAATAAGAAATCACTCTGCAATGGTAGGAGGGGGCAGAGATGTGAGGTTGCCTGGCTCTGCGTCTGAACGAGACAGAGGCTGTGGTGTCCCTCTTAAAGGGGCCACAACCATGACTGAACGTTTGCGATGGCAGACTTGCTCGCTCTGAGCTCCAGCGCCACTGGGTGGCTGGGGTGGGGGCAGGGACATACGGGGCGATGCTGAGTTGTCAGGCTTCTGGGCTAGGGCTGGAGGCAAGGCTTTCTCCCAGGCAGAAGTGCTGGCAGCATCCCTTATTCCTCTGTTGTGCCCTCTCCCCTCCCAGTGTGGGGACACAGGCACTGCCATAGCTGAGACGTCATCAGACTGGATAACAGAGGTCATTCGCCCAGAGGACTCCCTGAAACTCCGCCCCTCCCACTTGTAGCCCCACCCAAGCCACATCCAGTGGTGTCCTCGGAGTGCTCTGTACCCTGTTCTGAGCAGCTCCAAGCCCTGCGCTGGTGGCACTTGGCCTCAATTTCTGGTGTGGCCTCTGGAGACAACTATAAGCACAGCACAGGTATCAGCTTCTAAACATTGGTTATAAGGATGTTCAATGAACTTAGTGGAAGAGTAGATGAACTCAGTGAGAACTTTAATGAAGAGATAAAAAACATAAAAATGGAGATGGAAATTATAAAAGAGAACCAGTCAGAAATGAAGACCACATTATCTGCTATACATAGTATATTAGACGGAATCAACAGCGTGGAATGAAACGGAAGTTTGAAATCACCAATACAGGAGATGAGGTGGTGGAGGGCACCCAGACAGAACAGCAATAAGAAAAAAGAATCCGAAAATGTGAAGATAATTTAAGAAGCCTATGGGACAACATTGAACATAACGATATTCACATCATAGGGATACCAGAGAAGAGAGAGAGCAAGAAGTCGAAAACCTATTTGAAGAAATAATGAGGAAAACTTCTTCAACCTGGTGAAGGAAGCAGACATACACCCCAGTAAGTTCAGAGAGTCCCAAACAAGATGAACTCAGAGGCCCACACCAAGACACATCATAATTAAAATGCCAAAGGTTAAATACAAAGAGAGAATCTTAAAAGCAGCAAGAGAAAAGCAGTTAGTTACCTACAAGGGGGCACCCATAGACTAAGCAGCCAATTTCTCAAAAGAAACTTTGCAGGACAGGAGGGCTTGGCACAAAATATTCAAAGTGATGAAAACCCAGGATCTATAACTAAGATTACTTTATCCAGCAAAGTGATCATTTAGAGTCGAAGGACAGATAAAGAACTTCTAAGACAAGAAAATGCTAAAGGAGTTCATCACCCTCATGCCAGTAGTACAGGAAATGTTTCTTTTTAAGAAGAAGAAAAAATATGTAGCAAAAATATGAATAAAGAAAGGCAATAACAAAATATCTATTAACAAGTACTTTAAATGAAAAAGAATTAAGTGCTTTAATCGATAGAGAGGGTGGCTGAATGGATAAAAAAACAAGACCCTTACGTATGCTGCCTACAAGAGACCCACTTCAGATTAAAAGACACACACAGACAAAAGGAAGAGGATAGATAAAGAGAGTGCATGATGGACCTAGTGGGTACTGTGCTGAATGTGTAAGTCAGACAGAGAAAGACAAATGCCATATGATGTCACATACAAGTGGAATCTAAAGAACAAAATAAACAACAGCAACAAAAATGGAAACAAACTCATAGATACAGAGAATATTTTGAGGGTTACTAGATGGGAGGGGGGTTGAGGGCATCAGTGAAAAAGGGCAAAGGGAATAAGAAGTACAAAACAGTGGTGGAGATACAAAGTGTAGTATAAGGAAGAGAGTCAACAATATTGTAATAAATATGTAAGGGGCCAAAGGGTACAAGGTTTATTGAGACGATCGCTTTGTGAACTATATAAATCTCTAAATCACTATACCGTACAACTTAAACTAATACATTACTATATACCAACTATAATTGGAAAACATTCATCGAACTGCATACTGTAAATATGAGCAACTGTCTATTATATTTCAAGAAAGCTGTAAAAAATGTGTTCTCTCTAAAAACTTTTAATTTCATCTTTAAAAATTTTATTGTGAAAATACTGTATGCAAGTAGCAAAATAATGATAATAATTAACAGTATATATGAGTAGTCGATAAAAAGTGAGTCTGTGAGCAGAGGCCCAGTCCTGAACTCTGCAGGAAACCTCCATCTGGAAATAGCTTGTGCACTCCCTGTACATCATGTCATATCCATCTGTTCAGCAGAATTCTCTCTTCCTTCCACTAATGGGCACTTAGACCTATTTTGTACTTTGCCTTTTTTTCTTTTACATATCTTTTAAATCTTTCCACATTGGAGAAAACAGTGGGGAACAAAGTCTTGGGTCAATCTCTTTTGAAAAGTGGAATGTATCTCACTAAGAAATATTAACTTCAGAGAAAATAGACCTGTGTCCTTAAACCATTTTGCCCATTACAAATGGGTTCCAGCTGGTAAAGTGAAGAAAGGGAATATCACCAGAACACAAGAACAGACAAACAAGAGTCCCATAGGGATTTAGACTGTCTTCTTCCTTGATATAAGGACTTTGTTTCTTATTTCCTTTTCCTCTTTCTCTTAACAGGAACAATAAATAGGCATACTGACATTTGTGGAAGGCTTTAACAAAGACCTCTTCTAGGTCACTTTCTGTGTCTCTACAGGCACTCACTACATTCTTATAAAGTTACTATAGATGATGCTGTTTAGTTTTGTTTGAAAGTTTGACAGATGAATAAAAAGTCACATGCACCCATACACACTTCTCCTATAGAATCTGGTTTCCAAAACCTTAAAACTTGCCATAAATGATGAATATAAAAAAGGCATCTAGTATATAGTAGCATTAGATTTACCACAGCAATGCCTGAGATAAACAACATGTATTCAGGTTTCAAATGCACCTTGATTCTGCTTTCACCTGGACTGCAAATCTCTCGGGAAATACTGACCAAATAGCTGATGATTGGACACAAGTTAGGTGGGCTATGGAGGAGTGACAAAAACATACAACTCCCATGGCCGACAGTCCAGGTGGAGCCATGTGGCATGCATCAAACAATTAGAGTATAATCAATAAACAATAGAAATCAACAATTGCAAACATCCATCTAGTGGACTGTATCACCTTTGATAATGGCTTTATGAATTTTCATCAGTCCTTGACAGTATTTTGGAATAGTCTTCTTTAAAATTGAGGGATACACAGAATTCAGTCCTTGAGGCCCGAACGGCTGCCAGAAATCACGATAAAACGAGAGGCATGTGTAAAGGGCGACTGGTAGTAACATGTTAGAGTATTACGGTCTTGCCGGCAGAGAACATATGTTAGATTTCAAATGTTCTCAAATAAAAATTCACAAGGGCAGAAACTCTAACTTGCAGGTAGATGGTTCTGCAGTTGGAGACTGGCTAGAAGGCTGCTTTTTCTCATAGGCAGCTCTCTGTCACTCCACAGCACCCTCCAGTATAACAGTAAAAGGGAACTATTTATTTAGCCATTGTTAGAACAGGCACTGTTCACTTTAGGTCAGTCATCCATTTCTGAAAAGTCAAAGTTCTACATTAAATGCTAACTGAGAGCCTAGTTCCCATTACTTTACGTGGGAGAAATTCTGACATGCTATAATCATGTCAACCCCAAACACCCAATCAATTCCCCCAAAATGTAATTAAAATGTAGTAATCTACTCATATATGTCACCAACTACCATTTTTAAGATACTTCTCGTAAAAGCAAAGAAATGTTTTGTGCGATGTTCATATACATTTTTTTTAAATATATATAAACATAGAACTGAGTCTTACCTATATTCTGTGAAGTAGAGTATGAACAATAAAGACTGAAAAAAATGCTGTCTATTAGGAAAAGGAATGCTGCGGATGTATCTGCAGTTGTGAGCAATGCTGGGTACAGATGGCATGCAGGATAAGCACAACCTGTGTGATCCGAATCACAAGTAAAGAGGAATTAGTAAGGGAAGAGTTCCTGAGGCTGCATGCACCTAGTGGCTAAGAAAACAAAACAAACAAAACAAAACAAAACAAAAACAGAGAGTGCCCAAAGAAGGGGTAATGGCCTGAGAAAAGAAAGAAAAATAGGAATGTGCTTGGTAAATAAGGGGATTCCATAAGGACACTGACCAGATTTGATAAAAAGGAAAAATGGGCATGTGAGTTTGAGTCAGATAAGAATAGATTATGGTGTCTGGACCTCAGCTAATGTAGAAAGACAGCAAGCAAAGGCACAGTAGACTAAGGCAAAATCAAATGACACATTACACGGAACTGTTAGATGAAGACAGCACGCTAGAAGAGAAATACACTAAGTATGTTAATAAATATTAGTGACAGTGAATAGACTTTTCAAAACTCAGTTTCAAGAATTATGTGTTTTAATATGAATAAGAAACAAATCAAAGACTTTGAGAGCTGAAAGGGGCATTTACAGTTGCCCCAGGCAACAGTGAATCTTTATAAACTGTTGGTCCATACAGCTAGGCAGTCACTGCAAACTGAGATAGACTGTCCCCTCACACATTCTGCAGCATACATCATAGTAGAACTTAATACTTATATCTTAAATCAAACAAGACTCTATTAATAACAATGACAACTAAGCTTTACTGGCAGCTAACTTGCTTTAATGACAATTAACCTATGATAAGTTTGTTTAAAATATCAGTGTGTTTAATGCACACAAAATCCCAATGCTGGGTTAGTACTACTGCTACCTCACATTTAGCCTGGTTACAATAGATGGTCTTCTAATAAAGATCAGGAAAAAAATTATCATTATATGTCATGGTTTATTCAATGCTGTAGAGTTGGTAATGAATAAACTATCATTCTAAACATTATCTCATGTTTTGACTCCAAGAAAAAAATGAGAAATTCACAAAGTAATCACTATTTCTGTTCTGCATTACTTTTGTGTTTTAGTTTTCCCCTGTTTATAACAAAGTATTGAGTTATAAAATAGAAAATCCCAAAATAAACTAATTTGAGGAGGCAAGGGGAGATAAATAGTGGACCTCTTAAGGTAAGAAAAAGGAAGTTTGTTTTGCAATTAAATTATATTCCCTTCTTCCCCAACCCCCAATTTCCCTGATACTAGAATTTTAAGTATTAAAACTTGGTTTACTTAATGTGTGACTTCAAAGCCAGTGTTGGATTATAATAAACTAAAGGTGAAGTTTGGTTGTGGAACCAGCAGAAAGATATGTCATTTAGTCTGATATTTTAAAGTCCTAATATCTTGACAAGTAACAAAAATGTCTTCAGTTTAACCACCAGAAGAGTTTCTGTGAGACACTCTTCTCAGCACATCTGTAACTATAAAAGAAAATAAAATTAGGTCACCTACTTTCTCGTCCAATTTTCCAATTTTGAAACGCTATTTCACTAGTCGCACAGACTCATGCAAGGCTGGAAACACTCTCTACCATTCTCTCCTGTGCAGAGCTAACCCTCTTTAGACTGAGTCTTAATTACATGTTACCTCAAATTAATCCCATTATATAAAGTTTGTGATTATTATAGTCAGACACTAAGTATTTTCCTAACTCGGAAATGCTTTTTCTTACCTCAAGGTAAATCAAGGAGAAGCAGCAGGAATAGAAAAATACAAGGATAATGAGACTGTGTGGTCTATAGAAAGATCTTTCTTTAAAAACACTGGTGAATTAATAGTATAAGAGCCTAGGTTTCAACCAGATTGGGGTTATTTATAAATAACAGAAGCTCAAATATTCTCAATGCCACAGTGACATTTAAAAAAAAGAAAAAAGAAAAAAAGGCCCCACGTGGAAAATAACCTGGCAGTTTCCTCTGATGATGTCTTTCTTTAAATCCTAAGTTTCTGAGTTTATAAAATTTTGAGAGGCTTTAGCTGAAAAAATAAGTTACAAAATTATAATAATTGGTAGAAGCAAGTGGACATACACAAAGAACAATCTATTGCCAGAAAGTAGAACTTAAAGTAGGAAGACGGTGAAAAATAGATTATTTTAACAGTAGCTGAT
>NW_011888785.1:16614577-16627076 GCF_000151845.1 Pteropus vampyrus
GGAATAGAAAAATACAAGGATAATGAGACTGTGTGGTCTATAGAAAGATCTTTCTTTAAAAACACTGGTGAATTAATAGTATAAGAGCCTAGGTTTCAACCAGATTGGGGTTATTTATAAATAACAGAAGCTCAAATATTCTCAATGCCACAGTGACATTTAAAAAAAAGAAAAAAGAAAAAAAGGCCCCACGTGGAAAATAACCTGGCAGTTTCCTCTGATGATGTCTTTCTTTAAATCCTAAGTTTCTGAGTTTATAAAATTTTGAGAGGCTTTAGCTGAAAAAATAAGTTACAAAATTATAATAATTGGTAGAAGCAAGTGGACATACACAAAGAACAATCTATTGCCAGAAAGTAGAACTTAAAGTAGGAAGACGGTGAAAAATAGATTATTTTAACAGTAGCTGACGTGGGGGCAACTGTCCCTCAGTGAAGAACAAATCAGAAGCCCTCCCCGAGAAAGATTCTGGGACAGGAACCTGGGAAGAGGAAAAGGAAGGGAACAAAAGAAGAACTATGCACACCAGAGCATGTATCTGGGACCATCTGGGGTTGTGATAACTTAATGTCTCTCCTGCTGGCCTGGATCAATCAGGTTAGGTAATGAATTACCTCATACTCATGTTAATTCCACTATTTTGCTGTGCTGGAAGAAGGTAAAATTCAGATGCACTGGTTCCCTGGGAAACTAGCCAGGGTGTGGAGTAATCCAGGAAAGCCCAGAAAAGCTCTGCTCAGAAATGCTCTGTTGTCTGACATTTCTTATTTACTGTCACATCCTCTCAATAAGTTATGCATTTTTCTTTCAGTAACATACCACCCAGTTATCTGTAGGTGGACCTACGTAAGTGACTCTTTACAGTCACTCTTTGAGGAAACTTACTAAGTACTTAGCAGTGTGCTAAATGCTATGGGCCACGAGGCAACAATCACAACTTCCAACAAAGATCAAGTAATAGGGACTGAACGTACCCCGCTGCCTGAAACAACTAAAACATCAGAGAAAATATACGAAATAATGGCTCTCAAGTATTTCAATATCAAGCAATGAAGGACAGGAAACAAACAAGGTGAGCTCTATGATTGCTCTACTTTTACTGCCTGAAGAAAATTCCTAGGTGACAACACAGAGAGGGGAAAACCAAGGAGAGCTTAGTAACCTTCATTCAGTTGGAGATACACAGCTGAAAATCCAGGGAAGCAAAGGCTGCTAGAATTTGCAGAGTAGACTATCAGAAAGAAGAAATCAGTATGGAGGTAACACTCTGAAGATCTTAACTGATGATTCAGCTAAGTACTGATTAGTGCATAAAGTTAAAGAAAGTACCCAATGCTAGGGAAAGAACCACTCAAACAATTAGAGGAAACAGTGCCTGGGACTCACACAAGGCTGATAATTGTACATATTCCCAATAGTCAGAGTGGAAAATCTCTTAACTCACAGAACCTTGTTTAGAGTATTAAGAAAGATCTTGCTTCAGTAGTAGAGAAAAATTCATCCTAGGCCACACCCACAGTTTGGGTGCTGCCTATCAAAGACTAAAAGCAAGACTTGAAAGGGTAAAACTGTTTCCAGTAACTTGACCATGTCACAGAACAAGATGAAAAAATTTTTTTTTGGAATACAAAAATATACAGAACTGGGAAAGAAAAAATTCACAATGTATGGCATTGAACGAAATAATTACCAGGCATATATAAAAAAAGAAGGAAATGTACAGTTTTTAATGAGGAGAAAAACCAATCAAAAAAGCAAACTGACCCAGAAATGACAAATAGCAGATTTTGCAGAAAAGGAAAAATATGGAAGAGATAAAAAACAAATGCCTACAGATAAAACCTACAGTATGTGAGATAAAAAAAAAAAAAAAAAAATACAATGGATGAAATTAATGACTTATTAGACATTGAAGAAGAAAAGGTGAATAAACTTGAAGACGGAGCAACAGAAATGCTCCAAACTGAAATGTGGGGGAAAAGATAGAAGAAAAGTCAAGAGTATCAGTGAGTCATTGGACAAGCAGTGCATCAAGTGGCCAAACAGACATGTAACTGTAATTCCTAAAGAAGAGTGAGAGGGGGAGGTAGAATAAAGTATATTTAAAAACAATACCAAAATTTTTCCTAATTTGATGAAAATTATAAACTGATGTTCAAAAAGTTTAATGAATCCTAAGCATAAAAGTACAGCAAAAACCACATAATAATCAAATAATTTAAAACTAGTGATGAAGACCATATTCAAAAGCAACCAGAGAAAAAGATAGTATATAGCAAGGAACACAGATAACAGCATATTTTTTGTTTAAGATGATGCAAGATGATATGATCACCTCAACAGATGAGAAAACACATTTGACAAGATTCGACATCCATTCCTAATAAAAACTCTCACCGAACTGGAATAGAAAGAAAACCTCCTTAACCTGATAAAGGACATCTGCAAAAAGCCTAAAGCTACAATCATTTTAAATAGTCAAAGACTGCATCCTTTCTCCAAAGATCGAGAACAAGACAAAGATGTACACTCTTACCACTACTACTCAATATTGTACTGGAGGTTCTAGCCAGCACAAGAGATCAAGAAAAAGAAATTTACAATGTACATGGAGGTGAATACACAATGCAATACATATACTCCTTACTGTTAAATTGTATACCCGAAACTTACTGGATTTCGTTATCCAACGTCACCGTAAAAATAAATTAATTAACTTTTTAAAAAAGTACATGTTGGAAAGGAAGAAGAAAAACTATCTATTCAGAGATATTATGATCGTTTACATAGAAAATCTATGGAATCTACAAAAAAAGCAACCAGAATAAGCTGATTTTAACAATATTGCAAGAAACAAGATCAATATGCAAAAACCAACTGTATTTTTATATGCTAGAAATGAAGAGTGGGAATTTTAAATAAAAGTACCATTCACGATAGCATACAAATACTAAAGAGTTATAAATCTGTCAAAAGATGTGAAAGACCTGTACATTTCCAACTATGAAATATTGCTGACAGAAATTAAAGATCTACGTAAAGGTAGAAATGTACTATGTTTATAGAGTAGACGACTCAAGATTACTAAAAATGCCAATTATCTCCAAACTGATCTACAAATTCGATATAATCCCATTCAAACACTCAGCAAGCTTTCAGTAAAAACCAACAAGCAGATATGAAAACTCATATGGAAACATAAAGGATCTAGCCCAGCCAATCAACTATGAAAAAAAATTAAAACACCACAGTTGAAGGACTTAGAAAACCTGACTTCAAGACTTACGAAGTTAGTCATCAAGACAGTATGGTACTGGCATCAAGATGGAACAGTCTAGTAATAATTACACATATGTGATCAACTGATTTTCATTAAAATCGCAAAGGCAATTCAGTGGAGAAAAAATAGTCTTTTCCTTTGGCTTTTTCTTTTCCACAAATGGTACTGGAACAATTGGACAGCTATATAAAGAACTTTGATCTATCTCTGGAATCACATTCAAAAATCAACTAAAAATGGACCAGAGACCTAAATAGAAAACCTAAAGCTATAAAACTTCTAGAAGAAAACATAGAAGAATATCTTTGTGACCATAGGATAGACCAAGATTTCTTTGGACTTCATAAAAATTATGTACTTCTGTTTTCAAAAGAAACTGTTAAGAGAATGAAAAGATAAGTTAAATAATAAGAGAAAATATTTGAAAATCACATATCTGATAAAGTTCTCTATCCAAAATATATTTTAAAAGCTCTCAAAACTCAATGATCATTAAAAAAAAAAAAAAAAAAAAAAATAAAAAGTAAGCGAAAGATTGGAACAGACACTTCACCAAAGAAGACATATGGATGTCAGCTCCACCTCAGATCAGATCATCAGGCATTAGACTCTCATAGGAGCACCAGACCTTGGTGCCAAAAAGGTTGGGACCCGCTATAATATTATGGTACAACTTTGGAAAACAGATTGGCAAGTTTTTTGTTTTAAACATACACCCATCATATGATCCAGACTTTCAAATCCTAGATATTTACCCAAGGGAAAAGGAAACATTGTCCATATAAAGATTTATTCACAGAAGCTTTATTTGTAATAAATAGAAACAACGAAATTAGATACCAAGCCAAAATCTTAACAAGTGAATGGATAAACAGATTGTAGTATATCCACACAATAACATTCAGCAATAAAACACAATGAACTACTGACACTAACAACAACGTAGATGAATCTAGTTATGCTCACTGAAAAACACCACAGCCCTGCCCCCCCAAAAGAAAAAAAGTACATACCCTATATTTCCATGTATACGAAATTTAAGAAATGCAAACTAATCTATAGTGAGAGAAAGCAGATCAGTAGTTGCCTGGAGATGGAGGGGAAAAAGAGGGAAGGGCTAGAGGAAGTACAAGGATGTACGAAGAAACTTTCAGGGATGATGGATATGTTCGCTATCTTGATTGTGGAGATGGTTTCATGGCAAAACTTATATTGTACACCTTTATTTTGTCCACAGTAATCTTTATTTTTTTCAATTATGGCTGATGTTCAATATTATTTTATATTAGTTTCACGTATACGGCATAGTGATTAGACATTTATATAATTTATGAAGTTATCTCCCGAGTTAGCTTAGTACGTACCTGGCACTATACATAGTTATTACAATATCACTATTTTCCCTATGCTGTACTTTACATCCCCATGACTATTTCATAACTACCAATTTGTACTTCTCAATCCCTTTCCCTTTTTTTCACCCAACCCCACAACACCCTCCCATCTGGCAACCATCAGTTGGTTCTCTGTATCTATGAGTCTGTTTCTGTTTCGTTAGTTCATTTATGTTGCTCTTTAGATTCCACATATAAATGAGATCATATGGTAATTTTAATAACACATCTCAATTTTGTTTTCCTTTCTCCTGTCCTCTTTTACTCTTCCTGTTCCGCCCCTCCTATTCCCTAGGCCATCTCCCAATTAAACCGTCTGTATCCAAGCCCTTGTCTTAGACTTTACTTTTAGGGGAACCTAATTAAGACAAATGATGTGTACGATCTTTATTAAGAGCCAGGTTAAAGGCCAAAAAAAAAAAAAAAAAAAAATTCTGTGCTTTCCATCTTTCACCAAGAATGTGGACCTACATTTGTTGATCTCAGTGCACTTTAAACATTGTATGTCAATTACACTTCAAAAACAATTAAATTTTTAAAAGAGACACAGTCATCTTTAAAATATGAAAAATTAGCATACAATGCAAGTACAAACACTTGTTCTAGTGTTCTGTTTCTACAACTTCAGTTAAGTCAATATCCTCTTTTAAATATAAAATACTCATCCTTCCATAAATGTTACTTAAAATTTCAGAAGTAATTAAGTATTCTGACAGGAACAAAGAAAAGGTAACTGAACATGCTTTTTCAAATCACAAATTCTCCGTTAGTCACGTTGATATGTTCCAGTCCCTTTGAGATTATGATTTTAAGTTTTTTGAAAAAAAAAAAAAATTACTGCCAATTAGGCATCAGAAGATAAAAATGAAAATACAAGGGAAGAAGGAAGGAAGGAAGGAGAAAAAGTAACAACTAACAACACACAAGAAACTTCAAAGAATGACCTCAAATGTAGTTGAAATTTGAGAAGGTTACATTTTGGCCTTTTTGAATCAAAAGCTGTGATGCTTGTTTAGGTAGCTGTTTGTTCGTTTTCCTCACCTGCCTGTCTTTCCCTCGCCCTTGATTACTCTGATTATCCCTCCAGCCACTCTAAATTCACAATTTCAGGCCACTAGCTGGCTTCTCCTTGCATAAGCAGAGCTTTGTGATGTGCCACACAGCAAAATCCTGAGTGGAATCACTACAATAAATTGCTGCTGCCACCATCCCTATTTTCTGGCCTTTTCCCTAGCCAAGCTTGTGTTCCCAAATTCTCTGTAAACCTCTGGTGTGCCCAGAAAGAGCAATCCTAGTCTAGTAATAGGACACTTAAAGTGGCACTGTCTTTTCTGCGGAGGCTGCCACCATCTTTACCAGCACACCACGACCACAAAGCCTGCAGCAATTACTTAAAATATCTAATAAACATCATGTTTAAAGTGGAAAAACAGAATATAAAATTATATACATAAAAGAATTTTAACCACATAAAAATACTGACTGATGGACAAAAATTAGGACATATGTAAAAATGAAAATAAAGTAGCTGTTCGGTTTTTTTCCCTCCCTACTGTTTTCACTGCTTTTGATGTTATATTGTCTTTATGAGGACAAAAAGAAGTTTATTGACAGCTGCTAGCTTAAAGGCTTTTTCGTTCTACCCAGCTGAAATGAATCTGAGGCTTCTATTCATCTGAGGAAAAAGGAAAAATAACAAATTTATTTTGCTCCTGTGGTGGGTGGTTGTAACTGTGGCGGATTTGTTTGACTGCCAATTACTGGTAACAGTTATCTGATTGTTATACATTTTATAAATGTGTCTAGCAGTATTCTGTCTGGAAATGTATACTGTTTAGAAAAAAAAAACTATCATAACTTTACCTCCCATTCCACAGGATGAAGAAAACCAATCCTGATTAATTTGGTGGTATGACCCAGACCCTACTACAAGCACAGCATATGCAACGATAACTCCCACGAAGATCTGGTCTGAATACAGTCTCCAGGGAATAATGCTACCATGGCAAATCATTTAAGATAGGAAACAAGCCTATGTTGGGTTTATTCTGAAGAGTAGCAGAACATGTCACCCTCACATATGCCGCTTTGATATTTGATTATTTTGGGCTCTAGGTACTTGAAAAACAGTAAAATCAGGGAGAGGTTTTCTCTGAATTGCCTTTATCTGCCTAAAGATAGATCCTCCAAAAGCAGCTCAAATGTCATTCATCCCTCTCTGTGAGAAGAAGTTCTATCTACCAGGGAAGATTGACTCTTACCACAGGAGAGGAGACTAGAAGTTGACCCCACACTCAAACTCTGTCAAACTATCATACCTCTCTCACCTGTTCTTCTAAGGGTCCATTCATCTTTCCCCAAAATCATTTACTCTCCTCCAAGAGGCCTACATTTCCTCTCTCCTTTCCTAATTAAGAAGGTATTCAAGTCTGAATTCTAAGCCATGTTGCGGAAGTTACTCATTTTTCCCTGGGTGTCTCCCACTTATTCACGAGGTATACATGTGAATGAACTTTTGTTTTTCTCTTATTAATCTGTCTTTCATTACAAGGGTCTCAGCCGAGAAATCAGAAGGGTAGAGGGAAAACTATTTTTCCTCCTCTACGATTCTGTCTCAGGAAAGCAAATCATGGGCTGAACACTGAGGTTGGCTCAAGTGCCAACCAGTCCAGGCGGGAGACAGGGCAGTTTCTAGGTGGGAATCGGTGATGGCTGGCGTCACAGCTGCATTTTTGCTGACAGGAACATAAACTGAGCCAATGTTTTTGGAGGATGGTTTATCAAAATCTATACAAATGTTCAAAAAAGTGTACCCAACAGGCTTCTCATAGGAATCGTTTCTGCAGAGATAACCTATGAGGCATTACGCCGTGGGTCTAAACCAGGATGCTACCACGGCAGGCTCTCCCTTCCACGATAGGACAAAACTGGGAAGAACACAGCCGTAGAGCGGATTATCATGCAGCGGTGAAAACGAAACGGGGCGAGTTGAAAACAATGTTTGTAACATTTTTTGATAAAACACATCACTCACAAACACGTACTATTTATCTGAATGACTGCATAGGCTGGAGAGAATTTTAACTTTTACATTTACATACTTCCATAGCAGAGTAGAATTTGGAGTCCTTTTCAATTTAATAAATCAAAAAAGACAACAAGATCAAATACATTTAAAATAAATGGAAAAAGATATTGATACAGAGAACAAAAGGTAAGAACAATGGATGTAATCAAATTAAGGAAATAAATTTGGTAATACAGGTGTTGTATACAGGAGAATGCATGATATTTTTCTGAAGGAAAAAAATGAGCACGTTAAATGACTTTCTCCCTCCTTCCTATTTATGGTTAAATGCAGCCGAGGTAGCAGACAGAATGGTCTATTAAATAAAAAGAGGGGATCTATGGGGAAAAGGAGTTTCAACATTAAGTTATACACCTTTAAGAACTAAAGAGAGCTGTGGTGAAAAAATTTCCAAGTTCTTTTTCAGATTAAAATAGGCATGGCTATGCTAATTCCGAACAGTGCCAGCAGTCTGAGTTCCCAGCTGCCCTGCAATCTAGTCTAGGGCGCTGCCAGCCTGCAGGATTCAGCAAGTGTCCGCCTACAGGGATGCCTGATACCACCTTGCAGCAGAGTCGCCTGAACCAGCCTGTAGCCATCACCGTCCCCAGGGCGGGACGAGGACAAGACTGAGTGTCTTTACGAACTGCTTCAGATCTCAAACCACAACCGCCCACATCGCCATCTGTTTAGTTCCATGTGGACCCTAAAAGAAAAATCCGGTTTGATCCTAAAAATACTATTTGCCTCACAAGGAACCGTCTCCTAGGGCTCTGCCTCACAGGCCTTCGTTTTACATAACATTAATTATAGATGCTAATTCTGTGTCAAAATGGTACAGTGGCCACACCCTGGAATGTGAAATTGTAAACTTCAAAATTCTGCCAAAATGTGTCATTTTATCCAAGTGTAGCAGTTTTAAACTGCTTAGGCTCCCTGACCACGAGTTCTAAGTTCTAACGGGACTGGAGTCATAATCTGGCTCTTCCTTTGACGCACAATGTGTAAGATGCTTTTCTCCTTTATTTACTCATAAAAGTACCATTTAATGATAAAATACGTATTCATGTATGACTTAAAAGGAAATAAAGTCCCTGAAACTGTTAATGAGTACCCAGGGCAGAAATTCAGAAATATTTCCTTTATCAATGCTATGCCACTCAGCTCCAAATGTACCTTCCATTGTCTACTTGTGATACTGGACTATTTCTCCCTTGCCAGCTGGTACGATGTTAAGTTTTGTCAGTAGATGGTGCTGGAGAGACCTTGGAGGAGGAAGGACCTTAGCTTGATCCAGTGGCACCAGAACCCCAGAGTGCACAAGCCATGCCACGCCGTGGCACTCACCTTCTAGCTTTCCAGCCCCAGCCGGAAGTTTCCTGCCTGCATGCCAGAACCAGGAAAGATTTTCCTGCTTGCAATGCCCTGCTCACCAGCCTAGGTCCACTGGCACCCCAGGGGAGGGCTCACTGGTCTTGGTTAGAAGTCCCATGCTATCAGCTTCTGTTCTCTAGCTATGGACCAGCTCTGCGCAGGGCACCCAGTGAGCTTCTCTGCCCTCCAGTAGGCTGCAGCCACACCTTTTCCACTGAGGTCTGAATCCCCAAACTTGGGGAAAGAGACCCTTTCGAAGTTTGTTCTTTCCTTGAGTTCTATCTGACAGCCTTAGGATATTCTTTAGAATTCTCTTTTATACCTTCTTAACAGCAAATCTCTTATAAATAGTTAATAACTCTCTATATTAAATCGTTCTGGTTTAAATTACAGTGTGGTTTCTAACTCCAGACTGGACCCTGATTGACAGTCATCCATTGAAGAAGGTAGCAACTTTAAACCTCAAGTTGTCTCTCAATACTGTTCCTTAATTTCATCATTCATTTCTCACTGTCGGTCTGGCACACTGCATATCAGACCTTCTCTTTTGTCTTTTAGGCTTCAATGCAACTAACTTATCAACAACTAACTACTAGAAGGTGACATCAACTTGATATTCATTAAGGAAACATGGGAGCTTCCTTCAAAATCCAGATTTTTAAGTCCCTGATTTCTCCTCCTATTGTCCTCATATTCTTCTCAGGCTAAAAGAAAAAGTCTGAATTGATCCTCACCAATATGATACATAACACGGTTGTTCTTTATTTTAGATTTTCAGCCAGGACCTTTCTTATAGTTGTTGCCTTATCTTTTCTTTCTCTCAACAGGTTAAATCTGGAGATCAATTTTGGCCACTTCACAACATTTGAGTCTTCTGGTTGATGAACATGATACATCCTCCATTTATAGTTCTCATACTATGTTTCTTGAAGTTATACTATTTCTTAGAGCGACAAGAGGGCTATGTTGCTTGGGGGCGTGGGGTGGGGAATTCAAGCAGGTGGGATTTGGGGTTTCAGGATTATAGGTGAGATTTATTTCAAAACGGAATGACATTACTAAAAAGTTTTTTTTGGAAGTCATAGATACTCTAGTCTCATTATATAGGTGAATAAATGAATCATGCTCAAGCATGTCCAATGATAAATAAAGACTAGAAGTCAAGTCTTCCAACAGGCAGTCCAGAGTTCATGAGCTTTCATTCCAAATTTTATCTTACAAAATCCTTGACATATTTTTCCCCCCCACTTTAATTCTCCCCCACCCTACTTCCACCTGACCTATGGATGTTGCTGTTTCCCTTTAAGAAATGGATCTCTGAAGGTGGGGCGTCTCCTCTCATACGCTCAGGGCGTGCACCTGGGGCCAGGCACCCCCGGGGCCGGGCACCCCCAATGCACTTAGGGGGCCTGGCACACCCAGGGTATGGTCTGTGGTTCCACCTGGGGTGCAAACCCAGAACCTTCTGCGTGTAAAGCAGACGTGCTAACCGCTACACTATGGAGCCACCCCAGACATACTTTTATATTTACTATCTATCATGACTTGGAGATATAAGTTCCACAAATTTATTACAGATGGTTGTTATATCTCTTATACGTGGCTGAAACACAGTGTTTACAGTGGAAGGCAACAACTGGGTTTAAGTTCTGCTGGCTAGAGTTACAGAAAAGATTTATGTGTGGATTATTTTAGTGGAGGCAGTACCAAACATCAGGTTAACCAGCTCTGTTCCTCCAACACTGCTAGGAGGTGAATACACAAATTACTGCAACATATTCTAATTTCTCCCCTGAGATTTCAGTGGAATTAATTAAATATTAATCTTCTGATTAAAGTACAGAGTGATAGGATAAAAGGAAAATCTTTTTTATATTCACATTTGAAAAAAGTATTGCCTTTTCCAAGAAAGGAGGAAATAAAAAGCTGAGCTACTACTACTACTGAAGGTACCTTCATGTTTTCATTATCACTACATCATTTCTCCAGGAGGTTTATCTACAACATACTGAGGATAAAATCTCTTCATTGCTTTCTTCTTTCTTTACAGAGTGATTTTTTTTTTTTTATCTTATCCTTGGAAACAACAGGCTGGTATTATCCAGGCTGTGGCTGAGAGCCAGCAGCAGGCCAGCATTCCATTTTTTCAGTATTTTTGGTAGAATACATAGACCTCAGGGTAAGCTATCAGTACCGATATGTCTTCAAATTCTTACTGGGCACCCTTAAGGGGAAAAGAAGGTAATGAATCTGTCATCCTAGACACTATACTATGCCTTCACAATATTTAAAAGTCCATAACATTTTATCATAAATAGTTGAACTAGAAGAAAAGAAAAGGAAGTACTTCTAACCAAAAGCTGCTGAAGAGCATAAAGGTTAAAATACTGAGTTTTTGGAAATTTTAAGACTAAAAAACCAAAACCAATAGCAACAATAAAAAAACAAAAAATAATACATTTGCCTGCTGATTTGTTCTTGCTGTCCCTTTATGTGGTTACATATTTCTGAAAACTGATCTGTCATATGACTACCTTGCTCCCATCAACTTTATTCCAGTGAAGGCCAAACAAATATAAATAAAAGATTTAGAAATGCATGATTTTTAAACTGTGTCACCCTCTTAGTTAATATGTTGAGTTTCCCAAAGCACAAAGAGGCGTCATGAGTCATTCCCTTTACAAGCTGTTCTTTTGACATTATCACTACATATGAAGACCTCACCTAGTACATCTCCTTTTTTAAGGGTTTGAGAAAGACTCTCTTAAAACAAATTCTTAATTTTGTGTTTTTCTACTTTCTAAAACGTGTCCTAAATATTGTTACAGGCAGCTCTGAAGCATCAGAATTGATCTAAGAGCATTCTGTGATATGGGGGAGAACACCTTGATGAACTGTTTCTACCAACGGGAACCTCCGCACCTTGCCCTGTACCTGCAGGAGTAGCCACATCTTTCTAATATTTTCTTGGATTCTATCCCAGTGCTATAAACATAAGGCTTGGCTTGTCAGGCCTGGCCGACATCAGTGGAAATAATTTGGAGTAAGTGTGCACATCAGCGAAAATGAAGCACAGCTGTTCGGGGGCAGGATCACATGAGAAGAGACAATAAATACTGAGCAGTGAAATGGAAGTAGTTTTTGGTAGACATATTTGTAGTTCCTTTTACCTTAATATAGGGTTTCGAACACTAAATTCAAATTATAGGCTAGATTCCTAGCATCTGACAGTTCTTGGGCTGCAGGCCTACTAGCGGAAGGTAATTCAAAAGGCAAGAGAAAACGAGCATTCTGCTGTGTTGCATTCAGCTCTCTAACTTTCTGAGGAAAAGAACAGCAAGCAGTTGGTTTATTTAAAAATAACAACTACCTCCCCACCCCACC
>NW_011888785.1:16628121-16644473 GCF_000151845.1 Pteropus vampyrus
AATAATTTGGAGTAAGTGTGCACATCAGCGAAAATGAAGCACAGCTGTTTGGGGGCAGGATCACATGAGAAGAGACAATAAATACTGAGCAGTGAAATGGAAGTAGCTTTTGGTAGACATATTTGTAGTTCCTTTTACCTTAATATAGAGTTTCGAACACTAAATTCAAATTATAGGCTAGATTCCTAGCATCTGACAGTTCTTGGGCTGCAGGCCTACTAGTGGAAGGTAATTCAAAAGGCAAGAGAAAACGAGCTTTCTGCTGTGTTGCATTCAGCTCTCTAACTTTCTGAGGAAAAGAACAGCAAGCAGTTGGTTTATTTAAAAATAACAACTACCTCCCCACCCCACCCCAGCTTGCTTCTTGTGGCATAATAATAAAATCATTACTTTGGAAACTAGAATACAAAGAAACACATACATCAGTAGAGAAAATAAAATCATTTCATGGTATGCCTAATTTTTTTTTTCAAATTGGTATTAAAGAAATGCTAAGTGATGGCTGAGATAGAATCGTTTACTAGTGAATAATAATTAAATATTTGTAAGTCAGAAAATACTAACGTTTTAATGTAGAGACCACTCTTTTATCTTAAAACTCAAAGGTAAAAGGCTCACTAATTTCTATTAAAGCCACTGAGTTTGTGTGATGGACAATATGGTGTAGCACCTCTTACCTTTTTTTGAAATAATGTTGATACAGACCTGTTTAAATAAATGAATGCTCCCCATATTAACCAATTCATACCAATTTAAACATACAGAAAGAAGAATGATCATCAGCAATGCCCCTCTAACCCTAGGTTCTCCCTCCAAAGTAATGACTATCAACTTGACTTTGTTACTGTGCTGCTAGCCATGTTGCATCAGGACATGGCGTTTAGCTACCTTCGACGACCCTGCCCCACCTAGCACAGCTTCCATTCAACTGCCTGGCAATAAACATTTTTATTGCTTGTGTCTATTCCCTTCCACATACTGACTCACTGACAAAAATAAGACGTAGTTCCTGAAAGAGGAATCTTACTATTGACTCAGAAGAGGAGAAATGGATTTTGCAGACAGTATTCTGCTTTGATCTCCAACATTTTTTTTTTCTTTTATTTTATAGAGCAATTTTGGGTTCACAGCAAAACTGAGTGGAAAGTACAGAGATTTCCCATAAAATAGCATCTTTTCTTCTTTATAAAAATTGAGCTTAATCTTTGAAAAGATGAACAAACTATTAAATTTAATGTTTGTGTTTTTTTTTTCCTAGCTAGAGGATTATAATTTCACTAAAGATAATGCCTTTCCCATTTCACATGCAATTTGACATCATGGTATATCAGGAAGCTCACAATTATGAGATGAGCCATCCTATACACTACCTGATTATTTGTGTCTAAACATAATTTTCACTATAAATTAGAAAATAAATAAGGAATTGGCAATCATATTTAGTTCTCTTATGATTTTAGCTTCCTGATTTCCTCAGACTGGCACTCTCAGTATTGAGTACTAAAAAGAAAACTCAATGAAAATCGTGCCAAACTTCTTCAAAGTAGAAATTCACTGAAGTCCACTGCCGGGCATATCACAACTGCTGAATGAAATAAATCATATCCAAAGAGTCAACAATCAGATTAAAATGTGCATATATCACTACTCTGTGTGAGAAATAATATTTCATTTTATTGGGAATAAGATGAGATCTGAGAAATGAGCCCAACATTATTCTCCAAAATAGGTTTTATTAACACCTTTCATCTATTTACTTTTCATGTGGCAAACATAAAATAAAATAAAGTATACATCTGAATGTTAAATAATAGTGATTTTACATACTAGAACGAGAAACACAAAACGAGAAACTAAAAGAAAACATGAACTCATAGCTATTTTTAAACAAAAAAATGAAAGAAAGAAAATTATCTTTAATTTTTAAAGTGGTTCTTAATGTTAGCCTCACAGAGTTCCCCCAAAAGATGTTAAAAAGAACAGATGGAAGGAAATTTAACTGAGTGGTGAATACATGATGCAATGCACATGACATACTGTTGAATCATACACTTAAAACTTATTTGATTTTATTAACCAATGTCACCCCAACAATTTTAATTAAAAAAAAAAAGAACACACTGAAGTTTAAGAAATGCAATAATTCTATTATCGCAAGTCTATTTCTGCAGGGTCAGGGTATGCACTAATGCTTGATTCATAAAAGTACTCCTTTTACCCCATGCCTACTCCCAAATCCTAACCTCTATTAGGGGAATAATAGCAAAAATAATGGCACTACAAGGTTGAAAGGAGACAGCAGAGAGGTGTGGGTAAAGAAACCAAGAGGTCTAGGAGAAGGAGAGAGAATTTGTAATTGAGAAATCAGAGAAAAATTCACTTGAGGGGTAAACACTTCTAATATTTAGAAAGATGAGTTATATTTAGACATTAGAGATAGAAGAAGAGAAATTCCTGGCAAATGTAAAGACACAGAAGTTTGATAGCAGAAGATATGTCCCTAAACCAATTCCTGCATCTTCACCAGGGACTGGCCAACATGAAAGGCAAGGTATGACACCGACATTTGCTCTTGTCCTGAAGAAGAATAAACTCTCAAGTAGAAATTCAAGTTCACTGGCAATTTTAATATCTAGAGTTATTCAAAACTAAGAGAAGCCTAGGTTTATATTAGACACAATACCAAAAAAAATTAATTGAAAGACAGTTAAGAAAATTATATTCTATCATATATGTGTATATATAATGTTCCATATATATGTCGTATATATATATATGTGTATATATATACATATATATGTGTGTGTGTGTGTGTATGTGTGTGTGTGTGTGTGTATATGAACACATAATTATTCAGCCATAAAAAAAGAATAAAATCTTGCTACTTGAGACAACATGGATGGACCTTGAGGGCATTATGCTAAGTGAAAAAATCAGAAGAGAAAGACAAATGTCATATGATTTTACCTATATGTGGAATTTTAACAAAACAAAACAAAACAGAACACCAAGTTCATAGATACAAAGAACAGACTGGTGGTTGCCAGAGCACAGTTCGGGGTGTATAAACTTCCATTTATAAAATAAATAAGTTTGCGATGTAAAAAAAAAAAAAAAAAAAATTAAAAATAAAATAAAACAGAGAGTTATCAACACATTTGCAGTACAACTCAACTCACATATAAAGAGATTTTAGGAAGAATACAAAAATGCCATTGCCTCCGCATCACCTGGAAAACATAGGCTTGTCATTTTCAAGACATAAGTGAGATAAAGGACAAATTCAGTTCCAAGGTCAGATAATCTGTTAATCTGATTTAGGATAAAACTGTTCTCTAGCGGACATGCTCCAATGACTTGGGTAGATTATTCTGTATGATAAATTTTAACCAAACAGCAATAGCTTTCTATCAAGATATATGATGATGAGACATAAGAGATCAATTTAGGATTGAATGTTTTGAAGAGGCTTTTTTTTTTTTTTTCTTGCAGGGGGTTGGGCAGAAGATGACACAAGGTCAGATTTTAAATGAACTCATGCCTCACAATAAAATTAACAACCTGGTCAGATTTACCCTTGCGAGTAAAGTCTTCTGAGGTATAAGAAAAGTTAGGTTGCTAAATGAGGAAGGGAATCAGAACGTTAATCAAGTGATCAGGCCAGATAATAAAGTTATAGTGATGATTACAGACTTTTGTTTGCTTGCATATGCAATTCTAATAATAGTCACCTAATATTATTAACACAAAGCCATGTGAAAGAAACCCTCCAATATATTTGTTATAAGGGTGTGTCCCTAGAGGGTTATTCAAAAGTATCCCTGTAAGAAACATAGGATTTAGACTGACTGAATAACAATTTCTATATTCTAGATAGTATGTCTGCAGTTGAGGTGGCTACATCAGGCCAGAAAATTTAAAGCACGCGTAACACTTTGAAATATGACAAGTATCTTTTAGAGTGGAGTTCTTACATCAACCAAGGCCTGCTTGCTTGTTTGAGTACATAGAGGCCCATCTCAAGTTTCAGATTCACAGGCCTCAAGTGGGGCCCAAAAATGTGTATTCAGAAAATGATTCTCTAGTCATCCCACTCAAATTCCTGGTTTCGAATCAGAGCAAAAACGACCAACCAGACAACTATAAAATCAAAGGGCTTTTGATGAAAGGGTCAGCAGATTTAGAATTAGTCTCGGTTCTGGTACTTACTGAACATGCCTTCTTAACCAAGTTCACATACTCTCTGAAGAATCTCCTCAGCTATAAAACAACAGTAATAGCGCCTACCCTTTCTTGGTCATGAGATCAAAGTAGATGTGCTAGTTACCTATTGCTATGGTATGAGTTACTCCAAAATATAGCGGCTTTAAGTAACAAACATGTATTATCTCAGTTTCTGTTGGTCAGGAATCCAGGAGCACCTAAGCTGGGTGCTGGGGCTCAGGGTCTCTCGCAAGGTAGCAATGAAAGTGTCACCTATAACTTTGGATTCGCAGGACTGCCCGGTGGGGGAGGATCACTTCCAAGCTCACACTCACGGCTGCTGCCAAGCCTCAGGTCTTCATCGGAAACCTCAGATCCTCGGCATGAGGGTCTCTCCACAAAGTAACTTACGACAAGGCAGCTGGGTTCCCTCAGAGTGAGACGGGGAGACAGTAAGAGAGGACGAGCAAGAAGGAAGTAACAATCTTTTTGTAACCTAGTCTCAGAAGTAATATCACATCACTTTTGCCAGTCTATCCATTAGAAGCAAGTCTCTAGGTCCAGCCCACACTCGAGGGGACGGGATAAAGGGCATAAATACCAGGACGTGGGGAGTCCTGGGGGAGCATCTCAGATGCTACCTACCATGAGAGATAACATATGTGATATTCTGGGGAATAAAAGACATGTAGCAAATGAAAAAAAAAATTTAAGGCATAATTTGAGTCATAAAAATCTACTTTATGCTAAGGAGTGTTACCACCTCCTCGCTTGCCTCAGATGTGTCACACTATGGCAGTATTTCACCATCTTTTTCAGTCTGACGCATCCGTGAACTCGTTAGTCAAACAGGAAGAAAAGAAGGGTGAGCAAATGAGGGATCTCATGACCCACCAAATAACACTGTGACAATTCACACTTCATATTATCATGGGAAGCAGTACTGTAATGGCTATAAAGAATATGGGGGAAAACGACAAAAGATTTAGAAGCTTGAAAAAATTATTTCCCAGACTGTTTTATTCTACAAAGATGTTCATCAGCTTAACTTGGTACTATGCCCTAATGAAAACTTACATGATTTCAGCTTTGGACTTTTAAAACATGGCCCCAGCATTCTCAACATTCTTCCCATCTAGAACTGGGGTCTATATCCCCTCCCCTCGATTCTAGGTGAGGATCTGATGACTAGAGAGTCACTGCGTGACTTCTGAAGCTAAGAGAAACCGTGCAGCTTCCGGCTGGTCCTCTTAGGACACCCACCTTGGAACTCAACCACTATACCTGAGGAAGCTCAAACTAGCCCACACGGAAAAGACCCATGTTGGGCCTCAAGACTCTATGAAGACAGAGATATTTGTGCTGTCCCCAACTGTTCCGACTTCTGACGGTTTCTGCCCCACCCATCATCTGTCTGAAACTTTATGAGAAACCCCACGTCCAGAACTGCTTGGCCTATACCTTCTGAATTCCTGTCCTTGAAACTATGGCAGGTAATTAAAAAAAAAAAAATGACTGTTTTTATTTAACCCAGAGTTTTGAGGTGGTTACATGGCAAGGGATAACTGCAATGGCCAGTAAATAGTCATATACTAACAATGAAGTCATGTATAAACAAAATGAGGTTATATTAGGTTAACACATTTTCAAGACCGTTAGACCATGGACATGAACCACTACCTCCAGAAAAATCTTTGGTAAAAACTGCTATTGGGAAATATTTACAGATAGGATAGATATGCCTAAAAAGCAATCCCATGTTAATAAGAAAGTAAGCTCTTATAAATAACAAACATTGGAAATACAGCATTTCTATTTCTATAATAAGGTATCGGATCGATAATTGATTAACAAATGTGGTCAGCAACTACCTCCTTCTCTTGTCATATCACAGTTACAAACCATTTGATATTACACCAGCATGGCAAATATTACCTGTTTCCCCCCAATGCCGGCCCCTGCGTATGCACGTAACTGTGTTGGCTACGCTCTCTCCCTTTCATTTAAGAATCAACCAGATCGTGACACTTTCAAATGCCTCTTTTCTAATCTATAATATTTGTTTAAATACTCTCCTCCTTTTTTCTTTCTTATCATTCAGAAAAGCTTTTCATCCACATTTTCAAGGCACCATCTCCTCCACCCATCCACTTTTGCCTACCGCAATCCCTAGATCCAACAAATAGACCGTCTTATATCTTTGGTGTTTCACCTTACAAACATCCTTGCCTTCGTTACTTCATAAATATATATTATACAACTTGTACGCCTTGACTTTAAAAATACCCTTCAAGTAACATCCAATTCTTTACAGTCAGCCAGTTAAGAGTGACATTGTCCACACTCAATGTTTCCAGTGTTTCACTACCTATTTATTCTTTAAATGACTGTAATCTGACTTTAACAATCCAATAGTGCTGGAACTACTCCCTCGGAGTTACCAACCAGTGACCTTTTCTCAGCACTATCCTCCACTGACCTCACTGTAGTACATGATGCAAGTGATAAACCTTCATTTTGAAATTCTACTTTCGACTTTCAAAAAAAGTGCTCTCTGGCTTTCTTCGCCCTCCAGATATTCTTCCTCTGTTCTCTCCTCTAAAATCATCGTCGACTGCCCCAAACAGAATCATTTCCCACTTTCTTCTCTCTACACCCACATTTCTGGTGAACTAAATCAGGAAGCCAAATCTCTAGCTACAGCATAACTCCCACTTGAAACATGAACACAGGTGCACTCAAACTCTCTTTGTTGATCCTCTCAATATGATGTCTGAATAGCAACAGATACAGGACTTTAGTGCTTCACCCAAAGCAAGGACTTCTTATATAAGGAAATGTTTTATGTAAAAGAGGTCAAAGTAACCAGAGTATTAGAAATCACCTTGATGCACTAG
Source organism: Pteropus vampyrus (assembly GCF_000151845.1). NCBI lineage: Eukaryota > Metazoa > Chordata > Mammalia > Chiroptera > Pteropodidae > Pteropus > Pteropus vampyrus. Next base: position 16,635,222 of record NW_011888785.1, read on the forward strand.
GAAGGATGATCCTTAATTTACCAAATCCAAGCTTGAGAGCTTGAGAACTCTGATTGGAATATTCTCATCATTAAGCACACACTGGTTGCTATTCTCTCCACTTAAATGCTCTGTTCCTGGTGTCAGTATGTCTTGTGCCTTCACTACCTTCGCTCAATGCATGAGTATCACCTTCTATGAGAGACTCCCCAGAACACCATATGTAACGTAGCATTTCCCATGCAAAACTTATGAGACCCATTATGTACTTATTTGCTTATTGTCTGTTTTCCTTGACAGGAAGGTAGGTGCCATGAGAGTAGGGACTTTGTTTTGTGCACTGCCATCTCCCAGAACATGAAAGAGTATTTAGCCCATAATAACCACATAATAAATATTTGGTGAAGAAATGAATAGCTTAATGAGAAAATGAACGATTTAATGAAATGTTCTCATTTCTAGAAAGTCTGTAACACTATAATGTAAATGCATGATGTTTTGCTATAAAAACTATTTTTTTTCTTTTTACCATGTGACCTAATTCAAATCTCTATATAACAGCCAGCTAATCTGCAAATAGAAGCTTCTCTGCAAATTAATGTGATTAGCTCTTTTATAGGGGGATATCTCACTGTCCTGTTTTTCGTTTAAGACAAATGACACTACTGAAGTTTGCTACTAAAATTTTTATTGGCTTATTAGCACAGAACTTTCTTTATCAGAATATCTATCTAACGTCTTCATTATGAATCATTCGATTTTTATTTCCACAGTATCTTCATTTGCACTGGATTGCTATCATTTTTTTTTTCCTGCACGGACTTTTTATTTATCATAGAACTCTTGAAGACCTTAAGGTATCCTTAGTCCAGGGGTTTTCGACCTTTCTTTCAGCAGTGGGATCTATTTCACAATCAAAATCTTAATGGAAGCAGAGCCAGGAGTGGAGGGGCTGCAACGGTGCCTCTTCACTCCACCTTCACTCCAGCATCTCTGAGACACAGAAAGATCTTAAGTATCCTTTGAAAACCACAGACGGTCTAAACTTTCCTAACTAAACCCAGATGTATTTTCTGTGTCGACTTTTCCATTTCTTCAGCAAGAAACCCTTCTTTTCTTCTGGGCTAAAAGCATTTACTGAGCAGTGTGCAACATACTACACAGGTATGAGAGGAACATGCTGAGGGAACACGGAAAGCAGAGGGCTCTGGCCTCACAACTCCCCACCCACCAGCTGACAGACCTGAGCGTATCTACTATTTCCCTCGAGGGAGTGATTCTTTTTTCCCTCCTTTCTTATCCTTCGCTCTCTGCTGCCTGCCCTCACCTTGACTTTTGTGTCACTGCACTGATTCTCTCCTGGTCTGGCTTCCACCTACACCCCACCCCCACGAACTGTGAACATCCCTAAGGTTTAGGTAGTGCCCCGCTGCATTCCCCCTCTGTCTTCTCCTTAGTCAAGAGCTAGGATGATTTGGGACCCAACACTGTCTGCTTTAGGTGATTCTTTAGGTACGTTTTGTGTACTGGATGGACATCTCTACCTGGGGTCGCCAGCTATCACAGAAAGGCCAGTAACTTGAGCTCTCTTTTTCCTTTCCCTGAACTGACTGGCAGTCGGTCCCTTTCATGATCTCCGTTATTTTCAATGATCCCACTAATCACTTAGTTCCCCAAGCTTGAAACCGACTCCTTTCTAACTTTGAATCTTTTCTCAATTGTGTCTGTTGGTTGGCCACCACCTGTACACACAGTGTCTGGCACAAAATAGATGCCTAATAATTCTGCTGAAAGAATAACTGAATGGGATAAAAATATTCTGGAAGAATAATTGAATGGGATAAAAATATATGATGCTTACTGTAGCATAAAAACTGCAAGCAAATTCCCTAGTAATAGGGCAATGTGTTAGTACATTTGAGTTCATTTATAAGATATTATAGTATAATTAAAATAATATTTTCAAGTATATATTCAGTGGCTTGGAAACTGCTCCCTATTTAATGTGATAATAAAGGGACACTGGATACAAAAACCATATATTTATTATTAACCCATTTGTGAAAACCTGAAAAAGAAAATATAAAAATTTTTAACACTGGTTATCTCTGAATGGTGATTTTTATTTATTTTCATATAACTATCCCTACTGATAAGGCTTGAGAGAAGCATGTACGAATTAAAAGAGGCATTTGTTCCAGGGTGGGAGGCATAATAATCTATCTCCCCCACTTTATTTTCGTAAAATTGGCTTCAAAAATTATTGTTCAACATTTTCAGTAGCCTTCACCCCATCATGTATTGCTTATCTCTTTGTCAGTCTTTATACAGTTAAGTTTGTCATGATATCATACCATTTCAATTGTGCTAAAATGCCATTTTGAATTACTCTCTTATTAAAAACTTGTACAGTTTCCTTATTATTTTATTGGTAAAATAAGATAAAAAGTCCCAATCTATCGAAGTTCAGTCTTGAACATCCAATCTCCCCTTCTGCCCATGCAGGACAGACTCCCACTCCTGTGCCATTCATTGCCTGATGTCACCTATCTCCCTTATTCCACTTTAAATCTTCACTTCAAAACTTTCTTCAATGCTTAACAAAAATTTTCTTAGAAATTTTATCTTTAAACATCCACAGACCTTTATGCAAAATCCTGTAATATCATGCATTTTTAGAATTAAAAATGGTTAGAGCTGCAAGACATTATTGAAATCACATCTCCATTGTACCTTGCGCTGAAGAGGGTGTGCTGAAGTACGGCGGAAATGACCTCCAGCAAATCTAATAAGGCAGTGATGATACAAATCTGTAATACCAATATTCCATCTTAAAAATGTGGCTGCTACATCCCATCAGATGGTAACAACCACCTAAGGAGTCAGTGTCAGCCTTCTCTTATATTCTACATGGTTGTCCCAGCGAGTCATGAAACCTCAGTTTTGGTTCCAGCTAAGATCCAGCCCAGATCGGGAAATGAGGGCTGGAATTGGCTCTACAGACTACGTCTCCACAGTCAGTCCACTGCAAAACACAGAGGCTTAAGGAAAGATCTGACTCAAAGGCCAGGCTTAGTAGCAGCTTTCAAAGTTGCAAGTGGCTCTTTTCACACACACTCACACACATGCACTCTGAAATTCTGAATGACGTGTGGGTGTGTGTGTGTGTGTGTATGTGTGTGTGTAAGAGAAACATTTTAACAACTGTACCAACCAAATAATGTACAATAGGTGAACAACTGGTAGACAAAATTCCATTGCAAGCCAGAGAGCCCAGAGACAGGACAAAGTGGGACCCTCAGGGTTTATAACATTCAAAGGAAGAGAGAACAAGGACAGGCCCCTAAAGTGGAAGCACGCCAACCCCTTTGTCATGGCTGCTGTACATTGCGCCATGAGCCACACAAGCCCAGAAGCATCTCTCAAAGGTCTCAGACAGCTGTGCAAGCACTCTCTGTCATTTGTTCAGCTGTCGTGAAATGAAAGAGATGCATATACCCAGGGTTCCACCAAGCAGGTTTCTTTTTCAATGCAGAATAATGTGATCAGAATACAATTTTTTTTATTAGTCTTGATTTTGTCACTCTGAATATATATTTACCTGTATGAATACATCTACTATTTTTGCAATTAATGGAGGTGAATAGTGTACACCATGCCACATTAAGAAATGGGTAATGCTGAAGGAATGAAAATAAATCACTCTTTTACCTAAGAGCAGAGTTATTGCTTAGAGAAGTAGGTGCCCATTCACCTGGCAATTCAAAGTATCTGGAATATAATTTGTCAAAATTCCATCACTTTCCTTCTGTCAAGAAAAACGACTTAATGGTGAAATCTCAGATTATAGCATAGCCAGCTCACTTTATATGTATCAAAAGAGTTATTAGGTTGTAGAAATTAATTCACTGGACTTGTTAAAAATGTGTACTGCTCCTTTTCACCAAAGAAGAGAAAAAAATGAAAAAGGAAAAGAAAAGCTTCAAAAGAAATATATAAAGGCTTTACTGACTGATCTTTGTTGCCTTTCACATTTGTTACAAAGACTCTCCGCAGGTGGAAGCTAATTATATTAGTTAACTTGGGTAACAAGCTATTAATTTTCTGCTTCAAAGTTATTAACCACCTTTCTCTATACAGTTCACAGGTGAATAAACGGACTTAATCCCTATATTAAAATACAAAACAGACCAAATAATCCCATGTTTCACAACTTCTCAAAGTTGATTATCTCCTTGGAAATGCTTTACCAGAGGCCAGATACACAACAGCCGCTTTATAAGAGTCTCTGGCAGTTTACATGAGAAGCTTGTGAAAGCAGATTTAATTACATTTTAATAGTAATTCCTCTTCAGACCAGACATAAAAGGTCACCAAGGAAAAGCATTTTTTTCCCTGTGATTCAACCATATTGGGTTAGTAAAACATCTTCTCCCAGTGATCGCACAACTCCTGAGGGAGTCTACTTGTAGAACATGACGTGTAGCGAGCATTTGCAAATTTAAACAATTCAGTTGAGGAAATAAAATATTTAAGATGATAACATTTACTGTCAAAAGAAGTCTGTAGATTTCTCTTTTTTGGATCATGTCTAATTCTTCAGGGTAAAAAATAATATTTTAATTCAAAAGCAGCAGTTTTACATAGATATTTATCTACTAATTACCAAAGGGCACTAGACATGTATAATAACTACAGTAAAAGATGGAGTTATTACCAGCACTCACTATCCTTATCGGCATTTAAGGGTCTCTATGCTCTAACAAGAGCAAACGGTAGTTTAGTATATCAACATTCCCATGGGAAATTTACAATAATTTCTTTCTTTGATTTATTAAAAGCCTAATCATAGCTCAAAGGCCTCTGAATACTCATTAAATTAGGAAACTACTGCCATAAAAATAAGACATAATAGCAAAATCTACATACAGAAAGCAATCCAACAGGTCAGTAACTATTGGAAATTACTTACATTATAAAAATTATTTAAAATAAAAGCTCTAACTAAGCTATATCAATAAATTATGATTTCATAAAATTCATTTTTTGGGTTCTATTGCTATAAAATATATCTAATTTCTAGCATCACCATTTCATTTTATTTTAAATTCATTCTGAAATAATGTATAAATGCAGATATTTCTTTCTATATGATTCCTTTTTGAAGTTTTCTAATATAACAAATACAATAAATTAATGACTTTAGCATAAAAGTCAGTAATTTGACAGGGTTATAGAAACATTGTTCAACAGCTATCAGAGAATAAACAGTTAAGTACAATCTCAAGTTTAGGAAATTATTCTCAGAATATAATTAAATGGTTTTATTATTATTATACTGGAGCTTTTAAATAAGTTAAAAAGCTAAATATTTGAAGATGCATATTGGCATATAAAAATCTATGTGATACATATTACAGCCCATTAAAATTCCCTCTCCTGCTATTTTTTAAATACAATATTTGAACAAGTTTGTTATATTTTTAAGAAAACAATTAGAGAAAAGTTATTTAAAATAAATCAATGAAAATAAAGGATAGAGTAGAAAAGAGGAAAAGAAAATATGTTTATAAAAACCATACATTTATGCTAAAGGGCATAAAATAGGATTAAAGAGAGACAATTCTCGGATGGGAATGTTCAATTTTATATCATTTCTTCCTAATATAACCTATAGGCTCAATGGAATCTCAAATCAGTAAGAGATTTTCCTGGGAAGAGGAAGAAGGAAATGTTTCATGAGTTTTGACAAAGGGATCAATGTGTAAGAATAGTCAATAGATTTATGAAACTTAAATGTTATTGCATTAAGGATTTTCAATTCTAATAATTAATAGGTTAACTGTGCAAAGAATGTTTCTGGCAGCACTTTATAATAGTTAAACACTGTAAAAAAGATATCATATGGGGCTGATTATGCAAATAATATCTCATCCATATAATGAAACACTCCCTGTCAAAAATGATAAGTTTCTGGATTTATTTTTTAAAGAAAGGTCGATTACATATTGTAAAGTAAAAAAATTACAAAATAGTATACAAGAGATAATTCAATTTTCTTAACATGTGTGGAAATGGAGAATATATATCAAAATACTAAATGTGATTTTCTTTGGGTAGTAAGAAAAAGGTTGATTTTTCAAATTTTATACTTTTTGATACTGTAAGAATTTTCCTTTATAAAGATGCATTATTTAAAGTTTTGAGGAATAATTAACTTAATATATATTATAGATTATAAAAATGTATTATAATCATAATATATTATTTTAACATTTTGTGTGAGAATTTATGGATCACAAATAATAATTAAGTAAATTGAAAAGAAGCGGCTACAGACAGCTTCTGGAAGAATAAACCAATAGGGCAACACTTTGAAGAAGGTTTGTATAATGTTAGGGACTCTGCTGTTTGTCCATCTGCTGTGAGTGTACAAGGATGCCTGGCATATAGGACAATGCATGGAAGAACCCTGTGTGCTTTGACTTCCTAGTTTCCATTCTTCCTTTCTCATCATTTTAATGCTGACATCAAGGTAAACATAGTAGTGATAGCGTCTCAATTTATACCTACTAAACCTACTGCAGTCCTTATGCTTACTATGAAAGCTACATTTTAAGGATGGACTTGCATAACTAAAATGAATGCTAATCCAATAAGTACATCTCTTGATATGGTCCACACTAAAATGCATCCCAGTGATTTCATATGGGAGTTTTATTAAAGAAGAGAAAAAATATGATAATGTGGTTAACTATAACGATGTATATAGTTTGAATCCTTTTAACAAAAAACTTAATTTGTTTCACTCTTATTCCATGTTTTAAATAATGTTTATATGAATATTAGCTAATGTGGAAGTTCCACTGAATAAAAATATTTGGCATAAAAATTATTTGATAAAAATAATAATTTATATTTATAGGTATTTACTATGTGTCAGACATAGTTCTAAAAGCACTTTATGTATATTAAGTCAATTATTCCTCAAAGCTACCTATAAGGTAGGCTTTATTATCCCTCATTTTGCCCATGAGGAAACTAAGGCTCAAGATCTAAGTTTGTTGACCAAGATGACAGAGCAGGTTATGATAAATCTGCGTTTATTTTGATATTTTTCAGATTTTAAAAAATTTAAATATTTCTAATTTTAGAATACTTTTAGAAGTGTTTTGAAAAACAGTACAGAGTTTCTGTATAGCCCTCATCAGTTTTCCCTATTGTTAAAATCTTAATATTATGTAGAACATTTATCACAACTGAGGAACGTTTCTCAGCTTTCTTTGTTTTTGATGGCCTTGAAGTTTTCAGGAGTATTTTGTACAATGCCCCTCACTTGGTTCTATGTGATATGTTTTTCATGATTAGACTGGAGTTATGGGTTTGGGAGGAAAACCACAAAGGAGAAGTGCCACTCTCAATACATTTTATCAAGGCTACATGCTACCACCATGACTTACCTTTAATAATATTAACCTTGAAGACCCCGCTGAGGTACTTTTGCCTGTTTCTCCATTTTAAAGTTAGTATCTTCTTCTCTCATCATCCTCTTTCTAGGCTTTACTTTATGGGAAGAAGTTATTAATCAAAGCCCACATTTAAGTGGGTGAGAATGAGAGGGAGTTAAGCTACACATACTTGAAAGGGGGTATCTATGTAAATCATTTGCAGTTTTTCTCTCAGAGCTCTCATTTTTACTCACTATTCTATACTGTATCTGATATCCTTTCTTTATCATTTTGGCATATCATCCATGTGCAGTAGTTTAAAAACATATTTGTTAACTAATTTCTTGTTTTTTCAAAGGTCCAAAAATATGTTAGAATTAAATGCGACAACTAATAAATTTGTTTAAAATTATTTTCCACTACCACTGTAGAATGTGTCACCAAGGGACAAATTAGAAACCAGTTCTCAAAAGCAATCTGTCAAGAACTTACCAGAAATATTCGTTCAAGTTGATCCTGAATGTCCTTCATTCCTGGAAAAGCAGCAACTCCTTGGATCATTTCGACAAAGATGCAGCCAACTCCCCTAAAAGAAAGAAGAAAGAATTCTTTCAAAATTTCAATATATTCTGATTAAAAAATTAAATCCGGAATTAGAACAACTACTCCTACAGAGAAGAAACAATAAATAAATATATTTTTAATGAGTACCAAGGTCTGTGACACATATACCTAGATCCCATAACCTTCCTCCCTCTCCCTGTCTACTGCCCTGTCTACTGGGCTCTGAACATGGTGGAAACCAATAAAATGTAAACCTTAGTGGCTCCACCTTGCTTATAGGAGACAGTCAAGAAACTCCTTAGCCTGGTATAGAAAGCCTCCACAGTCTTGTTCCAATATCCTTTCTAACCCTATGTCACAAACTCATAATGTAATCTCTTCTCTAGCTGTCCAAGGCTCACACTTCGCTCTGCATCAGAATCATCTCGGAAACTTTAAAAAATTGTAAATGATCTGAACACAAACCCCAAAGATTCTCTTTCAATCAGTCTAGGTTGAAGCCCAGGCATTGACTCTGGCTGCTCAGGTGATTTATGCAACTACACTGGGAATCTCTATGCCAGAATGGTTTCCCACAGGCCAAGTGTAAATCAATGTAACTTGGCTCAAATTGCTTCACTACCTAGAACTCCCTCCTTCTTTATCTATTTGCTCTTCATGCGTAAATCCAACTCAACCTCTATAATCTAATTTAAGTGCCATCTCTTCCATAAAGCCTTCCAGAAACATTCCAGCAGAAAGGACAGCTCCCTTTATAAGTTTATTTGTTATGCTTCCCTCTCCTAGCCTAGCCTGCTATGCTCACAGTTCTCATGTAGCAAGGCGGTCCAGCAGCATATCAGGAGACCTTGCCTTTCCGACCACAGCAGCCTGCACACAACCCAACAGGAACAACCAATCCACAGTATAGGTAGACAGTCAGACACTTCTGCTGGGACTCTGAAGAACAAGTCACCTGGCAGCAGGGTGGAAAGAAACTAGAACATGTAGATGGGATAAGTCACATTAATGGCAGAGAACTAGCAAGAATGGCCACTTTTCCACAAATGAAGTCCCCTAAATTGACCTGGTTCCCACCTTCCTATGACCTGGATACTCAGATAACCCAATGTTTTTGCTAGATCTCTCTACCTTCTAGCAATTCTTCAAGATTTTCTTTTAATGGCTTTATTCTGAATGGGTTTATGTTTCCTGAAAGTATACTAATAAAATCATGAACATTTTGGGACACTTCTTTAATTGCTGCACTTATATTCAAACC
>NW_011888785.1:16644523-16649413 GCF_000151845.1 Pteropus vampyrus
ACTCATAATGTAATCTCTTCTCTAGCTGTCCAAGGCTCACACTTCGCTCTGCATCAGAATCATCTGGGAAACTTTAAAAAATTGTAAATGATCTGAACACAAACCCCAAAGATTCTCTTTCAATCAGTCTAGGTTGAAGCCCAGGCATTGACTCTGGCTGCTCAGGTGATTTATGCAACTACACTGGGAATCTCTATACCAGAATGGTCTGCCCACAGGCCAAGCGTAAACCAATGTAACTTGACTCAAATTGCTTCACTACCTAGAACTCCCTCCTTCTTTATCTATTTGCTCTTCATGCGTAAATCCAACTCAACCTCTATAATCTAATTTAAGTGCCATCTCTTCCATAAAGCCTTCCAGAAACATTCCAGCAGAAAGGACAGCTCCCTTTATAAGTTTATTTGTTATGCTTCCCTCTCCTAGCCTAGCCTGCTATGCTCACAGTTCTCATGTAGCAAGGCGGTCCAGCAGCATATCAGGAGACCTTGCCTTTCCGACCACAGCAGCCTGCACACAACCCAACAGGAACAACCAATCCACAGTATAGGTAGACAGTCAGACACTTCTGCTGGGACTCTTAAGAACAAGTCACCTGGCAGCAGGGTGGAAAGAAACTAGAACATGTAGATGGGATAAGTCACATTAATGGCAGAGAACTAGCAAGAATGGCCACTTTTCCACAAATGAAGTCCCCTAAATTGACCTGGTTCCCACCTTCCTATGACCTGGATACTCAGATAACCCAATGTTTTTGCTAGATCTCTCTACCTTCTAGCAATTCTTCAAGATTTTCTTTTAATGGCTTTATTCTGAATGGGTTTATGTTTCCTGAAAGTATACTAATAAAATCATGAACATTTTGGGACACTTCTTTAATTGCTGCACTTATATTCAAACCTTTGTGCCTTCAACTTGTATCAGGACCTCTAGCTAAAGAGACCTACATCACTCTAGCTGACCTGGTTGTTATCATAGTTGTAAATAAACAATATTTTGAATTAAAGAAATGATACATTTACAGAAATCTCTTCTTTTTTATACCACATAATTTCTATCCAGATTAAATTCCAATAGTATATAGTTGAAATGACTAAAAATAAACAAATGTTACTTTATATCATAAAAAAATAATTCCATTAAAGTCATAAAAAATTAATTTTTTCAAAATCAGTATTCTAGGAAGACAGGTTTTAACACAAATTATTTTTATTTACGAATTGAGAGAACACAGGCATAGAGAATTATTTTACTGGCATATTAAAATACAATGATATTCATATAAATATTGGGGCTTCAGATGTCCAGTTAGATCTAAAATTTCACATCAGTGGTTTTCCAAATTTTTATGCCAAGAATTCTAAGACTACTGACCTACATTTATATTGTCTTTTTATTTAAGTTCATATGAAATATCTTTGATCTTAAATAGCTATCTGTATCTTCCTTTATTGTTACATTCAGAATATATCTTCTAGTCTCTTTCCCACTACAAACTGCAACTCTGAGAACGAAGACCCTCAGCAGAAGACACAGATGCCCCTACTGTGTACCCAATTAAGCTGGCTGGTGAGGTAACCATTACACTGCCAGAGCTATTTATAGAAATTTTCTCACCACTGCTTGTGCTTAGTCTATGTCATCTCTATAATATGATACTTAGAACAATTAAAAGACAAATCTATGCTATAATTCTACTCAGTTGGAATGTGATGATATAGCATGTCTATAGGCTCTTATCTGCTTAGCTAGCTAAGGGACTTAACTCTCATTTCTAATGCTTCCTATGACATAATATTTCAAAGAAGCCTTAGGGTACACTAATGAAGCTGAGAGAATTATATTTAAAAGATTTATAAAAAGAGATAGAAAGCTCGAGAAAATTAAAAAGTAGATGTATAAAAACATATCAACATATTAGCATAACAGAATAATTGCTTACTAAAGCTGCCTTATGCCAAAAAGCAGTAAAAGCCCTTCAATTTAATGTGAAGAGACTACTGCTGGCTTTCTTTCCCTCACCTCCCCTCCAAACCCACCATTGAGCCCTATGCTCTTTCTCTTGACGGAGTGAGCTGACTGTCCTGAGTAGTTTACTCAGAAAGAATTCATTCACTTCAGGTCTCTACTTATGATAGAAATAATCTTATTTCAGAAAATGTCTCCTTTAATTTGTTGCTTCTCTCAACAATTTGAATAGTTATACAATCATCATCTACTTAGTCTAAATTTTTCAAAAATAAGAACTGGCTACAAAAGATTACAATTAAAGCTGTCATAAGATGCACTGTGTTCAAACTTGTACTTTAGGATTAGTTACCTGGGAAGATAATATGTAAAACATTCACCCATGTTTACACCTCTTTCAATTCTTTTAAACTCAAAATTTCCCAATTTAATTAATGCTGCAAATATATAAGTAATTTTTATTATGATTCAAAACAAGATTTGAAAAAGAATTGATAATTCTTTGTCATTATGAGCAAAGACGGACATTTTCTTAGGCCTGAAGTTCATACAGTTTGAGAGCTCTTATTTTGAAAAAGAATACAAAATTATGAAAAAAAAAATAGGGTACAAAAGTGAATTCAGGATAAGGAAATAAATAAAAGAAATCATAAATTTTTAAAAGCTAACAAATATGACGAATAATATAAAATTCAGAAAAGTAATGTAATATTTATTAACTGCCTGACACACCTCTCTAATACTTTTCTTTCTACAATTTTAGCTGCATAATCTTTGATTACCTCATCTATAACTACTCTATATCATTTTCTGTAAAGAAAATAGAGAATATGGCGAAAACTTAGTCTTTCCTCTATGTATAGAGGAAATTACGTTTCTGATGTATAGAGACTTTCTTTTCTGATGTATAGAGAATATTAAATTTTTTTCTTTCAGCTTCCCCTCTCATTATTGGTATAGTCAGGTAAACTTTGAGGACTGTTGTCAATTTCGAGAAAAGTTCCATCAAGTTTCTTTTAGGTATGTCTGCATACAATAAACACAGTAATTCTAAAACATTCCACACAATTCTCATGATAAGATACCAAAGGAACATAAGAGGATATATTCAGCCCAATGTGGAGAGTGAGAAACAACTTGTACGCCTGATGATTTAAGGGGACAAGAAAAGTGGCACCTGGTGGATTATGGGGTGATGACTGAGGTATTCAGGTAGAGAAGGCAGGACCTTGTAAGTGAGGAATCTTAAGAAAGCCATACGCTCTTGTTATGGGTCTATGTGAGAAATGGATGGAAGAGTTAAAAAGAGAGTGGAAGTCCATATTCCACACTAAGATGTACGTGATTTCATTTCTAGGCTAGAAGGTCTCAATTTTTTTCTGTATCCCAATATTCACAGTAGATAAAGTACATATGAGTAGAGAACCCAGGTTACAGGCATATTAGTGGATAAAATAGCTTTGAGGACACAATCAATTATAACCACTAGCTGTAAAGCCACCTTGCTCTTTCCCACTCAAACAGCAGCAAATGAATAACATTTGACAGTAGTATAAGCCCTCCCTCTATTGGGGGATGAGAAGCAACACATGATAACGCCCAGGGGTCCACAAACTACAGACCACGGGCTAAATCCCTCCAGTGCCTGTTTTATTTTATAATAGCCTACAAAACTAAGAATGACTTTTACATTTTTAAAGGGTCAAAAAAAATCAAAGGAAGGCTACTTGATGATATATGAACATTATATGACAGCCAAATTTCAGTGTTCATAAATAAGATATTGGAACACAGGCACACTCATTCATTTATGTGTTGTCTATGTGGCTTTCTCATTGTCATGGCAGAGGTAAATAGTTGTTACAGAGACTACATGCCCTTAAAGCCTAAAATATTTACTATCATGTTCTTTACAAAGTTTGCCCAACTCTGATCTGTTATGCTCCATTTGTATAAAAACTTACTTATAACTAGAAATCACCTTCAGTTATGGAGAAAGAAATTATACATTATTATTATTTATGAATAGTTACTAATAGAAATGGGCTCTCAAATAAGTTTTGGTTTTTCACTATCCTCTTTGGCAATTTTCCTGTGATAGATATGCTTAAAAGTGTCCATTTAAAACTTGATTGAAATGAATATTTCATTTAAAATGTTTTAACTTAGAAAGTTGGGAAAAAATGTGTAGGGTGATTTTTAATAACATTGCTCCTATAACCAATCCTACAAGGATTACTTCTCAAAAAAGAGGAAGAGTTGGTAGGTTAATTTGAGTAATGGGTTGAGTGGAAGAAGAGTTTACTTTTATGAACTTTTTTAGAAGTTTTTATTTTACGTTTAGAAGATTGAGGAGCAAAATATTATTATTAGAAGTACTACCTATTATTTTTATAACCAAGATTTATAGGTTACATATTGTTTTATAAACAATAAAATTTCACCTGATAAATATAATTTTAGAAATACAAGGTTACCATGTTCTAAAATGTTTTCAAGTTATTTTTTTCCATCTGCATTCCTCTACCTACATCCAATATCAGCCTCTGTGCCGATGAAAAGGAATCAGACTTTTTAAATTAAATTAAATTTTTAATTATTTTAAATTAAGCTGTTTTCTTCCTTAAAAACAAGAATGGAGACTGGAGATAGTGAAGGCCCCGCACGCTCTCTAATTTCATGTTTTACCTCTATGCATGAGGTTTCTTCTGCTACGGCCATCCTGCTCTGTTGTCTGTGCCTAAAAGATGCAATACTCTTGGCCATGTCGGGATCTGCGCATGAATTGTTACCTCTACTCAAAATGCATTTCCTCTCACTCCGTGTATGGATAATTGCTTCTTGTTATTCAGGGATCAGCTCAAATGGCTCCATTTAGAAATGTCTTTCCCTAACACCATATGTAAGGCAGGTTCCTCCTTG
>NW_011888785.1:16654438-16675247 GCF_000151845.1 Pteropus vampyrus
AATGTTTTCAAGTTATTTTTTTCCATCTGCATTCCTCTACCTACATCCAATATCAGCCTCTGTGCCGATGAAAAGGAATCAGACTTTTTAAATTAAATTAAATTTTTAATTATTTTAAATTAAGCTGTTTTCTTCCTTAAAAACAAGAATGGAGACTGGAGATAGTGAAGGCCCCGCACGCTCTCTAATTTCATGTTTTACCTCTATGCATGAGGTTTCTTCTGCTACGGCCATCCTGCTCTGTTGTCTGTGCCTAAAAGATGCAATACTCTTGGCCATGTCGGGATCTGCGCATGAATTGTTACCTCTACTCAAAATGCATTTCCTCTCACTCCGTGTATGGATAATTGCTTCTTGTTATTCAGGGATCAGCTCAAATGGCTCCATTTAGAAATGTCTTTCCCTAACACCATATGTAAGGCAGGTTCCTCCTTGCTGCCCAGGCCCTATTTTTCACTCTCCTTTCCTTAGTTTGTTTCCTTCGCAACACTAAAAAGGTGTTAGCTTGTGTTTGCTTTTTTGGAATATGTCTGCTCTAGATGGAAGACCCATTAGACCGAGGAAAAGGTTGTGGTCATCATCTCATCCCCAAGGCACGGCAGAGTGTCAGACCCATAGTAAAGGCTCAAAAGTATTTGCTGACTGAATGAATCAAAAACAATGCAACCCCCCCTTCCTCTCTCCACTTCTCAGCTATGGAGTGAGCGCTGAGCTTAGGAACTTGTTTACAAAGAGTACTGTATGGAGGTGGGGCTGGGGAGCGGAGAATTGTTTTACAATGAAGAAAACTGGCAAACAGTACCTTGACCATGTGCTCAAGGTTAACATCAGCAGTGGTAAGTAATGTGGAAGTCTGTGCCCTTGGTATCATGTGCATTTGAGTGTGTGCAAGAGAGGACAGCGACCCACCCATCTCTCACAGTCTACCACGTGGGGAGACTTGCCCCTTCTCATACTGACCTTCCTAATTGAATGTTATGACACCCCCACTCAAGTTCAGAGAATCATTTAAAGGCGTTCAGAACCATCTGCATTGTCAAAACATTTGGAGAGAGGGCTGTAGACAGACAGCGTCAAGCTGTTTCTGACAGGAGGACAGCAGATGAACAGAATCATAACTCACCCACAGGCCTTTCTCTCTTTCAACATCATGCTGGCACCAGAAATTCCCTCAAAGCCTATGTGTCCATTGGGAAAAAAAGAGAGAGAAAGCTTCTGAAGCGGCACCTCTCATGCTTTAATGCGGATGCCAATCACGTGGGGCTCTCCTTGGAACAAGGGGTTCTGACTAGCTAGGTCTGGGCTGAGGCCCGAGAGCCTGCCTTTCTAACAAGCTTCTAAGCAACACTGATGCTGTTGGATGCAAGGCCAGAAACTGCAGAGCAAAAATCAAAAGGAATCTAGATAATTCTGTTTCGAAAGGAGTTTTATGACTTGGGTTAAGTCTCTGAATGTGGATTCAGGCTCCAGAGAAAGAAAGAACAAAGAAACAGAAGAGTAATGAAATAAATTAAATACTAAACAATCTAAACTTGGGAATGCAATACTAATTCAGAAAGATTCCTTATTAATTAAGCTAATAGGTAATTTTATGTAACCATGGTTCACTGAAATAAACCATTATGCAATTAAAGCTAGTGCGATTTGATGCACCAAGACTGCCATTTATTTATCTCACTTCTCTCTGTTGGAATGTATATATCTTTAAAATAGACCAAAGAGTTTTGTTCCCTAGGAGGTTAGCTTCTAAAAGATCAAAAAATTTTTTAAAGTTATAAAAAATAACTTGTAAGAAAATTTATTACATAGAACAGATGTGATCTTTTCAAGTTGGCATTTGCAGTATTTGAAAAGTGAAAGAGTAAAAAATTACATTCCCTATGCCCTTGGTGACGACTGAAGGAAACAAATTGATTAAACTGTCACTCATCATTTACTGGGGTTAGTGCTTCATTAGGCACAGATAGGCACAATATATCTTAGTCAAATACTTCTACAGAGTACTTAGTTCTCAGGGAATGAAAACCAAATCAAACCGAACCTAGACTGTGGGTAAAAGCCCATCGCAAAAAACATTCACTTCAAAACAATAGACTTTTTTAATATAAGGAGAAACTTTAAGATTTATTTTTCAAATGACACAATTATATGTCTAAGAAGGTGTATTTCTAAATTGAGCATATCAGAACAATAATTAAACAAAAGTAAAGAATGAAGTACAGGAAGCTAATGTAGTTTATTTGGTGAAGGCCAAGGCCCAGGGTGGCCTGCGCTGGCTTGGGAGGAGGTACCAAGCAGTGGAGTGGGAACCCCTTACCAGCATCCATATCTGAAATAAGACTTTGGAGGAAGCTCAAGAAGCCCAACCACCTGAAAGTATCAACTGGCATTAATGCTCCTTAAGTTACAATGATAATTCTTGCTCACACATTTTAATCTACCATCCATCCATCCACCCACTCATTCATCCATCCATCCACCCATCCATCCATCCATCCATTCATTTCAGTATATAGGTATTTCAGTATACATATATTTTTGCTTTCTGGTCCAGTTGCCTGAGCCAGAAATGAAGGAATCATCCAAAACTTTTGCCTTTCCCTCACTACTCCCATTTAGTCATCAAGTTGTCATATTCAAAATATTCCTAAATATCCCTCCATTATGGTCTCTAACCATTCCCCTTCCCCGCTGGCCATTCCTTCCTTTTTCTCTGCCTGCTTCTTAAACTATGCTCTTCTTCCTACCTACAAATATCTGTTGCTTCACCCTTTAGTGGGATATTTTTGTCCATGGTATTGGCCTTCACGTCCTTCCTTCAACCTTAGTTTTGTCAACTTGGAAAGATGGCTTTGACATGTCATGCCAAGTAATTACCACTTGGTGACACCTCCTCTGACCCCCCTACCTCTCCTCAACCATCCACCAAAGATAAATTTATCACCTTTACCTCTAAGCCGTCACTGTACCTACTGTGGTATAGCTCATCATACTGTCTTTCTCTCTAACCCGGAAAGTATGAGGATGGATCTTTCTCATCTCTCTAAGCCCCAGGACCTGGTGCAAAGTAGGTGTTCAATAAATACCTTTAAAATGAACAAATGAATTACATAAACTAGTCTCCGTAATACACACAAGAAACTGCAGTTGAGAAAGAAACCTGATTTAGAACTAATATTATCATATAAAGTTAAATACTAAAAAAATCAGCAATTTCACCAAAATATCTAAACACTAGCTTCATTTATAAGTCACTCTGAAGGAATTCCAGCAGTCTCCATGGAAACCTCTGGTTCAGCAGTATGATTTACTCAAATGCTAAAATTTAGCGATGAAATTTTAGAGAGTGCCTAAGTCGATGTTCTGATTTTTACGTGTAAGAAAACTGTATTACATGTTTAACTGTCTTCGTTTCTGCCCCAGAACCCGAAACTGGCTCAGGATCCTAGGTCAGTGATCCCTTCATTATGCCATGCTGCCTCCTCAATTGGAATGTTTCTTTATTTGGTCAGCCTGGTCACAATAAAAAAGAATAATAAATAGAGATGGCAATTTTCTTCTCGTTCTTGGTGACATAAATGCTAACAAAGATAAAAATAAAACCTAAATCGAGTCTTCAAAATTAAGGTTTGGGCAGACAATAAAACTATCCTTAAAAACTGAAGTCTATCACTATTGCTAGCACACTAAAAATAAAAAGGTTGTTGATATTTAAAAATGTTTGAAAATTCAAAACAAATTTCAATAGATAGTGAAGATCCCAGAGATAAAATATTAAAATAACAACCACAGATTATATATAGATAATTGAAAATATACAGACTAGGAACATCCAGAAACTAAACACAATTAATACAAAAATGTAAACAGGACTACTAAGGACTACTATAAGTAAAAAATGGAAACCTCAAAATATTGCATTCAATACCAGAGAAATATTTCTTGTACCATGGAATAATAAAGGAAGAGAGAAGTACCATTTGACTAGTCACTTAAAATGCTACCAGTGAAAGCACCTCTCCAAGGAATAACTGTAGATCAGTTCGGACAAGGAAAAACAAAATAATAAGCCCTGCACATCTTTAATCTCTGTTTATGTGACAGCTTATGCAGAACAAGGAAGTCATATTATAAGATTTCTCCCTGCAAATGTATTAATCCTCCTGCAATATTATGGGGAATTAGGGGAAAAAGTGTTCACGGATAATTATCTGAAAGATCAAAGCAAATGACATATTCAAGCAATCTTTTTAGAGAAACCACATCTAGCATATCACAAAGAGAGTAACTGCTGAGAAAATATTTGACAGTAAAATATTTGACAATCATCTGATATCTTAGATAGTATATGTAAGACCTTAAGGCAAAAACCTATCCATTGTAAATCCTTATTGTCCATTTTCTGGTGAAGTCCATGGGCTTTTTGAAACATTCTCAAAGACTTGCCCTGGAATGTTTAGACTAGACATTACACACAGACTACAACGTGAATAACGCCCCTGGAGTTGTGCAGTTCAGTTGCAGTAGTTGGTGTTGCTGGCAGGCAGGAATCAGGCCTTTTTTACTATTGAAACTCTGGAAAATATGCAAGATTTTGTTGAATGAATGAATGAATGAAGATACTCATATTGCGTAAGAGAGATCTTTGTGGGAAGGGGACTTTTTTTTTCTACACCACCACCAACAGCTAGTGTGTGCAACTTAAGTAAGCATCTTCAGATTTTGTGGGGCAAGGGGTATAAAATGGTCATAAAATAACAATAAAACAAATTGATTTCACTGGGTCGTTAAAATTCTGAAAGAGTTTCTAAATCGAACATGTTAGGAATAAATATGACAAACATGCAATTTTATAGTTGATAAAGTTTTTAAATTTATTTATGTTAGACTATCAATATATTCCACTTTCAGAGGAAACACAGTAAAAGCTAACAATGAAGGAAGAACCATTAGATTATCAATAAGAACAAAAAATCCTTGACAGATTCTATAGAAAACACAGTTATATATAAATATCTCCTTCTTGAAATCTATTGTCACATGGAAATATAAAGAAACATGAAATACCATAGCAAAACATGAACATTTGTATAGGAAAACAGAAAGTTATTCAGACACTGTCTTTAATAATTAGTAAGTGCCTGTCACAGACTATGATTGAGTTTTGTTTTAGTTTATTTTTTTCATGAAATTTAGCAGGCTGTTTCTTGGCCAGTGATAGGTTATTTTGGCTAAGTTAGACTTTATTTTTTAATTATTGTATTATTTCTCTCCATCCAGAACATCTTTTATAAACCGGAATCTAGGGATGCATTTGAAGAGCAAAACTGAAAAAAAGAAACAAAATTAAACCTTTTATCGATTACATAATATAGCATCTAATGTCAAGAAAGCTACTAGTACATTAAGTTATATTAATTCATACAGCAGAATACTAGTAAATGAAAATATGATTCTTAATTAAAATATACTCTGAATAATGCAGTGTCCTGTGGAATTAATTCACAAATGTTACAACAGCATAGAAATTCCCACTTCCATCCTTTAATGAAGAGTACAGACACCCAAATCCCTTTACTAACTATAGTCACGCAATGATGTTTCTATAAGCTCCTAGTTTCTCTCCAATCACTTTCCCGTTCAATCACATCTTTCCTGTGCATGTAAATTGTCTACCTTTTCACTGTCATTGTACTAGAAACTTTATATTGACTGGAACATTTATTAAAAATTTCACCAACTGCTTCTGCTTGTTTTAATAGCAAACTTATGTTGGCTTCATGTATGCTATTGATCCAAAGTCCAACTTTCTGTAATCAATTCTTTCAATTTATGGAATATTTTTATCTTTTTAAGAACTATCACTTCACATTCTATTCCCTTTCATCACCAGCTCATCAAAAAGCATATGGCTTTCGAGTACTTATTTTTTTCATAAATAGGTTGTCAGTATTTCACTAACACTTAGGTGGTAAGGATTACAAATTTCTACCACTATACTAACACATTGGCAAAGCAAAAGGTTCCTGCCTGTCCTGTACTATTTGATTGGCTTTCACCCATCAGCACCTGCAATTCAAATCTGCGTCTGAGCAAAATCACCAATTTCTCCAGGGAAGGACCTTGGCAGTCAATTGTCTATAGTTAAAGCCACGAATATTAAATTAGCAACAAAAGCTGAACATGCTTAGATTTTCCCTCCCTCCCTCCCTAAAGTGACTAAAGTGTCAGTTAAAGAATAAAATTTTAAAGAAGGATAAAATAAATAGATGAGACACAAATGGATGAGAGATAATCTTTTTCCAGAAGGCATGGATGAAGGTGTGGCAATCTAGGCACACTACAGGCAGTTACATCTTCAAGTTAAAGTCAGTATTTATCTACAACAACTCAGAAGAGACTCAGGACTTGGGGACACATGTTCTAGAGAGTGTGTAGGTGACTCGGACAACTGGAAATAGGGTGGAGGGTTAAAAGTTTGTACAGAGCAACTGACCAACTGGTTTTCTTTGACCATCTCCCACCCCAACCTACCAGCAGGATACTGAGTATTTATTCTCTGGAGAAATCAAATCCAAAAGACTTCAAAACGAGGATAAAAAGTGAAAGCAGGATGAGGCACAGAGCTGAAAAAAAGGGAATTAGGTGAAAAATATGTTTATTGGTCTGTGTGACCATCAGCTCCCCTCTCCCATTGTGAGAATGTCAGCTGCCAGAAATCAGTATCTGAAGAAGAACAAAAAATAGGCCTTCAGACACTGACATTTCAGGATCTCTCAATGAAAAGTCCAGCTTTTTGTCTGAACCATATATAATGAACGAACAAGTCAATTAGTGACTCATTTATAAAAGTAAATAGACAGTCAAGGATTCCACTCACGTTGATATTTGAGGAAAGCTTCCAATAGAAACCAGAGAAAAAAAGAAGTGGAGGTTATACATATGATAGCAAATTTTGAAAAAAGAATAGACGGTTTGGAAGGTAAAAAGTTGTAAAATAAGAAATAAGGTTTAAAAAAAGAGTATTGAGATAGGAGATCCGGTATCAAACTATTATACACTTTCACAAAAAGCAAAGACAAAGGTGATGGAAGGAAAGAAATCATATAAAAAAGAAATTTGACAACCTTTCTAGGAACTGAAAAGGATGCCTTTATATCGAAGGGAACCTACACAGCACCAACAGAAAAAGACACAAAGTTCATTATCATGACATTTTAGAATACCAAGGATGGAGGGCAGAGCCTCATACTTTCCAGAGAGAAAGTAGGAGGAGGCACAGAAACAGCTGCGAACGAGAATGGAGTCAGACTTAGCAGCAATACTAGATGCTCTAAAGAGATTAGGCAATGCATTCAAAATTCTGAAGGGGAAAAGCCTAATTATATAATCAGATTGAAACTTTATCAATCATGTGTGAGGGAGTAGAATGAACATTTCCAGAAAATGATAAGATATTTGATAACTATCTCTAATGCATTCTTTCTTAGGAAACTAAGGGAGGAGACATGGAATACAGGAACTAGGGAATCTGTAACCAATAAAGGTCCAGAAGGAAAATGAATCCAACCCAGAAAAAACTTTAACAAAGTAACTACTTCCAGAGGTGTAAGGGAACCGATAAGGCACTGAAACGCTAAGAGGCTAGCAACAGCAGGAAGCCATTAGAACTAAAAGCCATTATTCCCCCTAGAATTAAAAAAGTCAAATGTTATTGAAATCTATTGACAGTGAAAGCCACGGACTTCCCCTCAAATATGGGCTAAAGTAGGGAAGATTTAGGAAAGAATGTACAATCTCCCTCTTCTCCCACTAGTCTGTTGCCTGAACCCAACTGGAAACATAGCCAAGACAGTGTGGATGATGCAGTCCCTCGGGGCCAGGCATCTAGGACACAGGGCAGGGCAGAAGGGGGTAAAGAACATATCTGGAGGGAAACAGACAATAACTAACTATCTTAGGACCTAAAACAACAGGAGAGAAGCAAATGGATGTTCCAAGATGACAGATGTTCAGCTATACTAAGACAAGAAATCAGGGAGCCGACAGAGGGAAATTTCAAGGAAAAGGTTGAAGGAGGGAGACGTCAAGAGAATTAAATGGGATTGATAGATTTGCTGATATGTTTAAGGATTTGGAAGTTTTTTTTCACACATAATTGACAAATCTTTTATAGCTATAAATAATTAACAGGAACAAAGACAACAAAATTAATAAAAATCAGAGACAATTGTAAAGTCCAAGAAGAACAAAAGGTTATTCAAGAAACTAAACATATCATGAATACTACTTGACTTAAGCACGTATTTACATATTAATGTTTCAAAACATGATATAGATTCTATATTGGGAGAATGAGGTCAAGGTGGAGTAGGGGAAGGTTGATGGAAGAAATTAAATGCTCATCTACCATAACACCTACTGAGTAGATAATGTCTAAAATAGTAAATTAATAAACAGCAACATAAACAATTGTTTAAGACATATAGAGGTAGATACTAAAAGAAGTAGTTGCTTCTGGGAAACAGGATTAGAGGATAGTATGAGTGAGCCAGGAGATTACTATTTTTGCTGATGAGACTATTGTGGCAGCTATTAGTTATTGGTTATATCTAAAATATGTTTTATTATCATAGTTTTCTTATTAGGAAATTGAAAGTATGGAATAGCTAAGGGTTTTGGTCAATCAAGTTTATAGAGGGAAGGGGTGGCAGAGACAATTTAATTTAGGCTTTCAGTGTGTTTTCTACTACAAGATTGCCTCACCTTTATGTAGCAAATTGACTGCTTGGTACATGATCAGATAATTGATTTCTACAGGAATAAACACACAACTTAAAACACAAAAGGCACGAATATACAACCAATGTTCTCTAAACTTTGAGCCCTTATATTTCCAAATTACACACACACACACACACACACACACACACACACACACACACACACACGTGCTCACTCACTCACGCGCTCGCTTGCGTGCGCGCTCTCTCTCTCTCTCAAGATGAGAACATCCTGGACCAAATTCCTCTCTAATTCTCTAGACATAAATGGTACGTTAATCTCCCTATAACTAAAAATAGCAGCTTTCATTTCTTCGATATATCCTATAGCACCCTTGGGTGCTATACAGGCACATCTCGTTTTATTGCACTTCACAGGTATTGAGTTTTTTACAAATTAAATGTAAAACCCTCCACCAGCAAAAATATTTCAACTCGTGTTATTGCTTCATTGCTTTATCTGCAATACCTCCAAGGTATTAGTGAAGACTATATATAAGGCCTCATTTTACATATTATTATTTAACCAATATCACTAAATAAATGACCAAATATACCCATTGAAAACACACATATGCTCCTCCTCTTACAAACACACACTGATAAACAACGCGGTATGTTAAAACTATAACCATGCTAAGCTTTTGATAGAAAAATGGAACTGGTTAGCACTCCAAAGCCATCGTTAAATCCAGCAATGTAATGCCATAATAATCTAATATTAGAGAAATGCACTTTTGGAGACAATTTATCATTAAGCAATGTCATACAAGTTTTCCGCAAGGAATTTGAGTTTGTAGCCAGCAGTCCCTCCAGTGTGATTTAAGCACTCTAATGCATCGAGTCTCTTCTGACTACTGGTATTTAACAAGTCATTGCTCTAGTGCTTTCTGAGAGAGATGACCACATGTCACAGCTAAATCCCTGTTTTATACCTACTATCCTGGCAGCATTACTATTAACTCTCAAAGGTATCCTGGTATGGATGAGATATACTATAAGATCACTCAAGACACTATAAGGGAGTTTGGTACTGGAGGCGGGCTCAGAAACCATGGCTGCCATTGAGCTCAGCTTTCGACCACCTAGATGCTCTTCTGACTGTCACCAGATCTTTTGTTATGTTCCGTTGTCAGTAGCTACACCAACAAGTCACATGGATTATATATTATTTGAGCAGCTCACCAGAGCTCTTAGAGTTGTTACTTCTGACAGTGACTAACCTGAATCCTCTTTGGTCATATGACCTGATTAATTAGAAAATATGTAAATAGTGTAAATATGCTGGAAATTGGAACATAAATTGGAAATATGTAAATGACTTTATGTAGCTACTGAACTCAAATTCTCATTTTTACTAGCATTCTTTTTTAAATGGACTCATTCATTTTAGCAGAAGTGGTAAGTAATGGTTAGGAGTTGGGAAAATACATGTGAACAGAGGTATTAGTCCCGTGAAAATGTATTCAATTCAGTGATTCATGTAAGTTTATTTCAAAGAAACTCCTCCTTGAATAAAACTATATAACACAGAATGTTGATGTGAGAGGAGAAAGGCAGGCCTCAGGGCTGCTGCGTGAGCGCGAAAGCCGTACACTCTACTCGAAGTCCGCAAGGGATCCAACGTGTCTCAGAGCATAATCTAAGTGATAAAATCAAAATTTTACTGCATTTGTGTTTTAAAATTCCTTTACTAGTAAAATAAAAGCCAATTACGTAATCATTATTATTAGAAATGCGTTGTAAAGGGAAAGGGCTTGGGAATAGGTTAGCCCTGAGTGTGAATACTGGCGCTACTGACTACGTGATCTTCGCTATCCTACCCGGTCTCCCTGGATTTTGTTTCCTTCCACTGTATCATGGTACAGTATATAGGTCATTAAAATGTATAACAGCCCAGAGTTCATATGCTTTATAGAACTGTAAATCAAAAGTTATTTTCTCGTGTGGAAAAAAAACAAATAAAATGTATGAGAGCTTAGAAGGCAGTTTGTGTTCAATAAAAGTACCTATTATTGTTAATATTATTACTATTACTTAAGACTCAATTATTATCACCGCTATTACTCAATTACTCAAGATGGGGGCTATAGTAGGATTCATTTATGATTCTCTCTCTTAAAACACTGGTAAATAAACCTGAGTCCTCACAAACCTTATTTTATTACATAAATTTCCTCGGTTCAAGAGAGATTACTAAGGATGATGACAGAACTCTGTATGTTGCCAATATATATGGTGATTAGGCTTATTTAATAAAAACTAATGTTAAACGGCCTTATAATACTCAATAAATAGGCAATTTCTTTTCTGATATATGCAAAATCAATTTTGATGGTGACTTTTTTTTTCTATATATCAAGACCGATATGGAAATTTTTTCTAACCACCCAGCTGCTACAATGTTAAATAAATTAATTTTAATCTTAAATCAGAGATGTAATAGAGGAAAGGGTGATTTAATATGCAATCTCATTATATTTGACAGGCTTATTTATAAATGATTTGCCCCACATTTTGACAAGCACAGCTAATATGTTAATTAGCTTTTAAACAGATGATAAAAGGAAGAGACCGACATGCTATCATTCTTCACACACCATGTTGGTGAGCACTGTAACTGATACCACAAGGTAGTGCTAATAAATATTGTGGCCCCCCACTAAAGCACTACGATCTTGATGAGATAATTATTTATTAGTACAGATAACTTAGTCACCTTATGTTAAAAATCAATCCCTTAAAATAATCCCAAGTGACCGTCTGCTTTAGAAAACAAATGTCTCTCTAAACATATCTGTGAGCTTCTATAAAAGAATATAAAGCTTATTAGAGCAATGACCTCCACAGCCAGAACCAAACTCCCTGACAAGGGAGGAGATACACAGGTAAGCTGCTTTTCATGTCTGCATTTCTCTTAACGTGGTTTTCAGCACTTGGTAAGTCCTTTTGGTTTAGAAGCTTAAAGATGATTTCCTATGCTTTGACTTTCAAAGAGTTATGAAATCCAAAAATTAAGAGAAGTTAGACATGAGACAATGTCCCATTTTATTCCTCTGCTTCAAGCTTTCTTCATGGAAGGAGACAAAAGTATCAAAAACTGTCTTTTTTGATGAGTGCTCGAATCACACAGTATATTCGCATACACCATGGTGCTGAAGACCTAGAGCAGTAAATCATAAAGTGGGGAGCTGATTTCCATCGCTTGCTGCCAGTGTTAATGCATACGTGTCTTCATTAATATTTTTATTGCCTGCAGCTATTTAAACAGAAAACTGGAAAATGTAACACTGTGTAGGGATCGTTAGTTTTTAGTTACTACCCTACTGTCCCAGGATGGTAAATGAACTGTAAAAACAGCCTGAAACCACTGCCACCTGCCTCCCTGCTATTGTCCGTGGGTTAATATTTGCACTTCTCCTTGGTGCAGCTGAACCATAACTCAATTATAGTCCCATTTCCAGGTCTCTGAATACCCAGCAAAAATCAGTGCCCTGTGAACGTCTCTCTAACTGAAAAAATACGTACATTTTACCTGGCTTAGAGGATAATAACAAAATGGCTCTTGGAAAATGGCTTGGAATGAAATCAGATTCAGAATGACAGGAATGGCATAGACATAACTCAGATTTTAGGGTTTGGAAATGAAGAGCCAATAAGCATGGGAAAATGCTAACACATTCACTATTTGTTTTTGCTGATGAATAATCCTGGCATGCAGACAAAATGACATTTGAGGTCTACTATTTTCTATCAATTTTCCTCTCTTTCTCTTAAATAACAATCTTCTTCTTCTGCTTCGTTATGTCTCTGAAAGCACCCAAGCCTTCTTCTTTAAGAGAACAAATGCACGCACATGAAAGAAAAAAAAAAAAAAAAGACAGGAAATCAAATACTACCTATCAGAAACAGACTTATCAGCAAGTCACAATCCATGTAGTTCTTTGTACTTTAAAGAGCATTTTTAAAGGTTTGGGAAAAATTAGCCACTGTATAAAAACAGCTTCTCCAGTGTATAAAAACAGCTTCTCCAGATTATGAATGAGAGTAGGTCTTAACTGAACTGCCAAACACTAAAAGAAAACTGGCTCCAAGCCACAAATATTTCCAAACTATGTTCTAATAGCAGAGTCCTTAACTGACTTCTCTGAAAGACAACCCAGAATTTCCATACTCAAAAAATAAGGAAAAATATTCCATAACTCAAAGATATTAAGTAATGATTATTTGCATAGCCTACTCTCAACTATAAGGCAGGAAGGAGGAAGGGAATGAGAAAGTTAGTAACTGATATCCTGATGTATTCTTTGACCTTTATTTCTAATTTTTTCTCCATTACAATTAATGATCAAAAAATCTATTTTGCACAAGCTCCTTCCTAGACTTGGGGGGAAAAAATCTTATTGTATAAAAAAACATATCCAAAACAAATAAATAAAGGCCAGGAAGTAAGATAAAAAAATAGATTAGTTCAGCTCCTCAAAGATGGTCATCTTTATTCACACTGTTTTGGAACATGAATTACAATGGTATCAGATTTATTATAAAGCGTTCTTCCAAGTCTATGGCAACAGATCTTAGGCTGATGACCAAGATTCTTTTATAGCTCTAATGAAAGCTACAGATCTATACTCCATAAAAATAAATATATCCATGTGTACACAAAATATTGTCTATATTTTCAGTGGTTTCAAAGATCCCCAAATTCCATTCCTAGAGGGGTTGCTGGAACCTAAATTAAGAAAATCAACACTGTACTCTATATCACAGGGAACTTGATTGTTTTCTCACCATAAAATATTTGGATCCAAAACATGAGGGAAGAAGCCAGGCCTCATCACATCCTAATTTACTAAAAGCCAAGATTACTGAAGGCAGAGCTGTGAAGTAAGTACATGGAAGTAAGATAAACAACACATGCTGAAGTTTTATTGAGATCATAAACATTATATGAACATGTAGCTGAATTCTGTATATGGGAGCATAGTCTTTCATGGAAGACGATTCCTGCTATAAAATAACCACATGCTATGTGAATTCTTTTGCTTTGAACACAATTGTGAATCTAGAAAAGGGATATTTCTATTAATTAAAGAACATTTTCAATGATCACAAGTAAGCCTTTTCTGGGTGCTAGAAATAAGATTATTCTCTTATTCGATTATTTGATTTAGATCATACTAGACTGGGAACTCATTATATTTTATCATTAGTAATAATTGTGCATTAAATCTCACCAGTCTTTGGGCCTCCTATGATAGATTTTTAAGTTCTAGTAAACCATCATGTGAAACCGAAACTCTCTTGAAATTAAACTTGTGATACTTTTTGAAAGTAATTGTTTTATTTCATTTTTGATAATTGATACCAATAATTTTCAGAGGTATACTGCACCAAATTTAGCACCTAAAATTACACCAAAATTTTCAGGCCACTTATCTGAGTTTTGTTGTCAGTTTAAACATGCTTTCTACTACTTCTGATCCCATACTGCTGCTTGGTGATATACACTTCCTTGATATAAATTAAAGCCACAAATTGAAACCTTTAGGGAGAAAAATCACTGTATGAACAGTTAGAAAAATCTCTCTGCCCCTGTCCATCAAGAACCATTACAGACACCATCTGTAATTCAGTCCCTGATTAGGAAATGTTCCCAGTCATGTTTTTTTTTTTTAAATCCAGCATTACTGCCACACACAAGCAAACACTCCTCCACCATTAATCTTCATTCAGATTGTTAGGATGTTTGTCCAGGCTTGACCCAGACCAAACACTACAGATAGATTAGCTAGAGAGAAAAGCTTCCATTTCTCACCACATGTCAAGGCAGGTGGAATATTCGGTTGAGCCCAGGAGGACATCTGGAGGTCTGTACCATAAGGTAACCACTTCATTGGAGTACGTGTGGCTAGGGACAGATTTTGCTCTTGCAAGACCTGTGGGTTACATGAAACATAAAGAATTTTAATAGGCACTAATAGAAAAAGGAAATTTAAATTTGAATGTTCACAGTTTTAAAAGGTCAAGCATGATATTGTAATACAGAATCATGAACACAATGTGAAGGTACTAGAAAGGTTGGGGAAACATATTGTGGTCTATTTGATTCAAATATATGCTACAAATCAATAAATCATTTGTATAATAAAGCATCATGAATCTAATAAAATCCCAGGAGAGTAAACAAATGAGCCACAAATGTTTAGATATTAAACAGAAGCTTAGACGTCTCCTGGACTTTCCAAAGAATGTTTCATGGACCTCTAGCTTTGAGAGTTATAAATAAGTATCATTAGAAAGCATTTCAAGGTCAAATTCTTTTCAGAAAAGATTGTTTAATAAGTTAAGTTTCCATACAGCGAGACTTCTCAGTGCCCTTAATTTTTCTAATGGACATTATGAATTTGAAAGAAGAGAATATGACACTTTTCTCAAAGAGTTTTTCTAAAACTTCTTTGGTTTCAGTGTTCTGAAACATTCACCAGGAAATTATTCAGGATGCTCATTTGAAAACTATATAAATAAATTATAAAGGAGTTGTTAAATAAAATTAAAATGTTTTCTAAGAATTTTTAAAAACTGGGAAAATGGTCATGATAATATGTTAAGTTATAATGTATGTGCTGTTTGTTCTCACAACCATAAATATTTATGCATAGAAAAAATAACAGAAAACATATTTTTCCTATTTTCTACAATGAATATATAATTTCTTTAAAAATCACAAAATCTATAGATGTTATTTTTTAAAAGAAAAAAAATCTGTGTAATAGCTTTCTATCTAGGAACATTCATTAATGACAAGTGTAAAGTAATTATCACTGTGATGCTCAAAGCATCTACATTTTTAGAATACTTTACTATAACATATTCATTTTCATGTTCTGATTATTTAAATTTTTATGTATTACTTAGGAACATGATTTTTTTTCCTGTTTATTAAACACTTGATATTTCCTTTACTATATGTAAATATTAAAATTAATAGGACAGCTGGTGAGACAAAGAATTTCTAATTAATTCAGCTATGATTACAGTAACATGATTTTTTTCTACAGCACGGTTTTTATAATAATCCAATAGTATATTAAAAATTGGTTAATGTTTATAAGTATTCCATATTAAAATCTACAGATTATATACAAACATACATACACATATGTGGTCCCCAACTTTTATGTGCATGAAGAGAATAAGTATTTTTGATAACAGATTTGCATAACAACCTCTACTTTCTTTTTCTTTTAAATTTATTTTTCATTAGAGTTAACATTCTATATTATATTAGTTTCAGGTGTACAATATATTGATTAGACATTTATATACTTATGAAGTGATCACCGCAATAAGTCTAGTTCCCAGCTGACGCCATACATAGTTATTACAATATTATTGACTATATTCCTTATGCTGTACTTCACATCCCCCTGACTATATTTATAGCTGGCAATTTGTACTTCTTAATCCCTTTCATCTTTTCTCTGTAAGGTTTTTTCTATCTCGATTCAGGCAAAACTGAACAACAGGACAATCAGGATAGTAGTGTTTCCAGAATTTAGTAATTTTATCAAAAGATTTAGTTCCTCCAATAAGTATCTTTCTATAAGGAGACCAAAGAGCTAAGTACAAGTCCTGAAATAAGTTCTGACTCGTTCCATATGCTATTGTAAAGACAAATGGGATGCCAAAAACACTCAGGCTGGACGCTCTTGGTTTTCCTGAAGCCCCGTTGACAGAAACGGAGGCCAGGGGGATAGGAGAATGAAAATATCTGAGATTTTCTTTGACAGCTCAGAATACCAGGCTATTTATAAATACACACACACACACACACACACACACACACACACACACACACACACACACACGATATTCTCAGTTTTAAAGGGAGAACAAGACCTATAAATAACTTAGATAGTATGAATCTAAATAATTATATGTTGATTCAGGTCAATTATGTTCACTCTGTACATAAGTTTATAAAGCTGGTTAACTATTTCTGGAAAATATAAATAGAAAAAGCTTTGTCTACATTATTTTCCTCCTTCCCACATTTTCAGATCAAGGACTATCCAAACTCCATTCACATGGGCCACATAAATTCCCAGATCAACAGTAAAAATGAGTTTTCTATATAACTTTTCAATGTGTTAAGTTTCTTAAAATAGGTTGCATTTAATGGTGTCATATACTGAAGAATGCTATTATATTTTTTAGGTACATTCTTCTGCATTGCTTGAGAAAAATTCATTTCACTTTAATAAAGTATTAAAACAGCTTATTGTGGAAAGTGTCTTGTATACTGATAAATAAAAGGTTTTCACCCTACAAATATTTCTGTTTGGTTAAAAAGACAAATAAATCCCAAAACTTTTCAGAGAGCAAGCAAATTATTAAAACAATGACTCAAAAAATAAAAATAAAAAAAAGAACGTATACTTTGAAGTAGGAATATATAACTATTTTTATAAATATTTCTATAAAGATATTGCTATGTATTTATACAGTTCATGCATCAAAACACGCTTACTCATGCAAAATTTATTACACTGCATCCTCCAGCTGAAGGAAAACAGTAGGACAGGATTAATTAGCACAGCATGTGTGAAAGATTTCTTTCTCTGTTCCTTGTCAGTTGCTATGGTTACACTACAGGAAGAGAGCTACACTACCTTTTAAAAAGGATGAAGTTCACAGGTTATTATCAAAACTTCTTGCATTAATGTTTAGTGTGAATTAAAAGTCAAAAAGCAAAGTGAAATGCTAACCAGATGAGTACAGGTTACCTACACACGGCTGCTTTGGCTGAGCACGTGCATTTGAAAGGGTGTATGTTGCTATGGGCACCTTAAATGGCTTGTTTCACAAGTCAGAGTATCCAACTTTAAGACATTACCACTTCTAACTAATCAAAGACCCTAAACTATGGTAAAACTTTTTGCTGTTTTACTATTCATACCAATTATTCAAAGTTGGGCAATGAAGCACAGCAGAATCTTAGATTTCTCCAGAAGAGTTCCAAAGCTTTATAGTTAACCTCTTATCTAATCAAAGAATTCCTTTTCATATCCCTTTAAGATGGTTATGCAACATCTGCTGCCACCCTGAGCCTAGCTGTATCTTCTGACAGGAACACAGAATAAATCACCTGACAGTACTTCTAATATTTGCCCTAAGCTGACCAATCACTCAGCATCAACCAATGGAGACTCTTCAGGCCTTATCTTAATAGCTCCCTCAGCTTCAATGGACACTGTTGACCACTTCTTTTCTTTTAAATTTACTCCCGTCATTTTGAGTTAAAAGGAGTGACATGGTCTCCTGGGATCTTCCTCTATTTGCCCTTTTAGTACTGGTTTTGTCCAGGGTTATACAAACTAGGGCTTTCTCAAATGTATATGCTTTGTGGGTAACTGTGGCTGATGCCCCAGGTTATTGACTGTCATCCATAGGTGATTTCTCACAAGACTTTATCTACAGCTCGGATTTGTCTGTGGGCTTCAAATCTGGGTCTACGTAACTCCTCAGCAGACACAGGTATGAGGTTGTCCTGCAGGCAATCAACACAACCCCAACCATGAGTTCCTGCAAAGGCCATATGCATCATTAATACAGGGTTATGTCATGAGTCCAGAGCAAATGCATTTTATTAGTAAATTGTTTTAGGTTCCCAAACAGTAAAAGCTCTTTTAGCTGTACACAGATATACATTAGATTTTATATTCTACACATGTCCAATTATTCTTTCAAATTCCAATGCCTCCTTTTTGCTGGAGGTAAAATTGCTTGGAGACTTGAGTAATCTCTCAAGCTCTATGGAGAAAACCACAAACCTAGGATAGGGGCTCAAGAATAATAACGCTCATGTCTCTGCTTTGACTAAGCGATTGAAAAAGAAGTGGCAACACTGACTTGTTTCTTTCTAAAGTGGCATAATGGCAAAAGCTAGATGAATTTGCGAAAGTCAACTAAAATAAGATGTAAAGGAGTATCTTTCACCACTTCAATCCTTCCAGAGGATGTGCCACTGTTTTGTGCTTGTCGGTGGTTTTGTTTTTATATTACAGCAACTCCCACACTTATCTCTCAATATTTCTCATTCCCCAAACCAAACAATCAGAAAAGAGGATCTTGTTTTCAGTTAATCAGAAAATCAATATTTCTAGGTGAGGAGCTCCTTTATTCAAAACTTGATTCCAAACAGACAGGAACTACTGGGGTAATAATTTACCATCTGGCACTTAGGCTGAAAAGAGAGAAACTTCTCTAGTCTATGAGTCAGTCCCTGGGGAAGAGTAGAGGAAGGCTTTTCTATTTCTTTCTCATTCCACAGTCATGGGAACTGGTCGGCAATTTCCTTTTTTACACCAATTTTTAATGGAGTCCTCTCATTACTAGAGGACTTATATTAAGTATCTTATGATGTGCTAAAGTTGCTTGAAAATTCTTTATTGCTGCTCTTAGAGTATATCAATAAACAACCATCAAACAAAACAAAAAGTTTTTTTTTTTTTAATGGTGTTTGCATGAGGTTTGGCATTAGCCTCTTATCTCTGCACTTGACAAATTTTCCTGGATGATTTTATTTAATCCTGTCTCTCCAGTTACTATCTATATGCTGTTGATCTCAAACATATGTCTCTAGTTTTAATCTTCCCCTAAATCTTTAGATTTCTACATAAAAAATATCACTTAGATCTTCAATAGGTATCTCAAACAGTTCTCCAACCAGTATTACCTCTGCAATGTTCTACAACTCACGACTAAACATCACGATCTATCCTTTCTCCAAAGCCAGAAGTCTTGTTTCATTATAGATTTCTTCCACTTACAAAATTACAAAATCGAATGGCTTTGATTTATAATTTCCCTCTTTCCTTCCTTCTCCTTAGGTCCACCTCACCATCTCTTGCTGGATTGTTACACTAGTCTCACATCTGTCCATGGCAAATAGTTATCAATTTCAAGATAGATTCTAGACAATAAATTATCTATGTTTATTGAAGTTAATTTTATTGCAAATTAAAGATTAACTGAAATAATCTTCAGTGTGAATAATAATAAAAGACTTAAATGTCCAATCTTTCCCTATAAACAAAAGTTGGACATCCTCCAATTCCCTTGTCTCATATTCGCCATTACGAAAGCAGAAAATGTGGGCATTTTAGGAACAAGTCTACTTTTTTTATACAGAGGACAACTGAACAACACGGGTTTGAACTGCACAAGTCCACTGCATGGAGTTTTTTTAATAGATTACATAAATGTATTTTCTTTTCTTTATGATTTTCTTAATGTCTTCTGTTCCCTAATTTACTTTATTGTAATACAGTATATAATATATATAACATACAAAATAAGTGCTAATTGATTATTTGTTATTGGTAAAACTTCCAGTCAGCAGTAGGCTATCCGTAGTTAAGTTTTTCAGCAGTCAAAAGTTAAATGCAGATTTTCAGCTGTGTAGGGAATTGGTACCCCCAACGCTGATGTTGTTCAAGAGTCAGCTATACATTTAATATCATATGATGTTGTTGAAAGTGGGAAAAAGTTTTGAGCTTACAATATCTTTTTCTTTCCTCTATTGATATATTTTTGGTTTTGTTTCTATCCAGACTTCTATTTTAAAAGCTACTCATGGGATACCAAAATCCTTTTTGATGGGCACTTCTCAGAGTCAATTGTATAAGAGGAATCTTTGAAAATCAATTCTAATAAAATAAAATTAAGTCAAGAAGACATTTAAACATGTTAAGAGAAGATTTTATTTTGTCCTGATTTTATTTAATCATCTTAAAAATTTTAAAGTTAATAAATTATGCTGAATTTATGGCTATCCTAAAGGGTACAATTTTAAAAATATCTTTCTTTTTAAATAACAGAAATGATCATAACATTTTAACACAGACATTCTAAACAAGAAAAGAAATATTTAAATAATTATATTTTATACATAGGAAGGTTTTACTTTTTCTATTTTGTATAAAAGATAAAAAAAATATACTTCTCTGGGAAATACTGCT
>NW_011888785.1:16675297-16676656 GCF_000151845.1 Pteropus vampyrus
GAAAATCAATTCTAATAAAATAAAATTAAGTCAAGAAGACATTTAAACATGTTAAGAGAAGATTTTATTTTGTCCTGATTTTATTTAATCATCTTAAAAATTTTAAAGTTAATAAATTATGCTGAATTTATGGCTATCCTAAAGGGTACAATTTTAAAAATATCTTTCTTTTTAAATGATCATAACATTTTAACACAGACATTCTAAACAAGAAAAGAAATATTTAAATAATTATATTTTATACATAGGAAGGTTTTGCTTTTTCTATTTTGTATAAAAGATAAAAAAAATATACTTCTCTGGGAAATACTGCTTTAAATGAAGTTAACAGACATGCTGGTAAGAGCAATTAGTCAGAATTCTTTGGCTGAATACCAGATAAGA
Source organism: Pteropus vampyrus (assembly GCF_000151845.1). Taxonomy (NCBI): domain Eukaryota; kingdom Metazoa; phylum Chordata; class Mammalia; order Chiroptera; family Pteropodidae; genus Pteropus; species Pteropus vampyrus. The sequence continues at coordinate 16,675,682 of NW_011888785.1, forward strand.
AATATGCTTTTTTTGTCAGAGCATTAGCTTGTATATATTGAAAACTTATGATATGAAAAAATTAAATGCCTGATAATGGTGCCGACACTAGTTAGTTGTGTCTCTTTGATTAAGTCACTTATATCTTCTTGCTTATGTTGTATGTAAAATATGGAGGCTGAGATCAGACTCAACAAAATACAGCCTGTCAAGGTAGTTACCTATCTTTGTAAATAAATTTTGCTGAAACACAGCTACATCTATTCCTTCAGTATTGTCTTTGGCTGCTTTTGTGCTAAACAGCAGAGCTGAGAAATTGACAGACCCATAAGGCTACAATAATTAGTATCTGGCCCTTTAAGAAAAAGTATGCAGACCCATAGTTCAGACAAAGAAAATTTCAGAGTCCATCGAAGTACATGCATACCTCATTTAATCGCACTTTGCTTTATTGCCCTTTACTGTGTGTTTTACAAATCAAAGGTAGGTAGAACAAGTCTATTGCCACCATTTTTCCAACAGCATTTTCTTGCTTTGTGGCTCCGTGTCACATTTTGGTAATTCTCAAACTTTTTTATTATTATTTATTTGTTATGGTGATCTGGGATCAGTGATCTTCGACGTCACTACTGTAATTGTTTGGGAGCACCACGAACCCTGCACATGTAAGACAGCAAACTTACCTGATAAAAGTTGTGTGTGTTCTGTCTGCTCCACAGACTGGCAATTTCCCCATCTCTCTCCCTCTCCTCAGACCTCCCTATTCCCTGAGACACAACAATATTGAAATTAGGCCAACTGATAACTCTACAATGGCCTCTAAGTGTCCAAGTGAGAGCCAACTGATAACCCTACAATGGCCTCTAAGTGTCCAAGTGAGAGTCAATCAGAGGTCTCTCACTTTAAATCAAAAGCCTGAAATGACTAAGCTTAGTGAGGAAGGCATGTCAAAAGCCAAGACAGCCTGAAAGCTAGGCCTCTTTTTCAAACCGTTAG
>NW_011888785.1:16676706-16700466 GCF_000151845.1 Pteropus vampyrus
CTGTAATTGTTTGGGAGCACCACGAACCCTGCACATGTAAGACAGCAAACTTACCTGATAAAAGTTGTGTGTGTTCTGTCTGCTCCACAGACTGGCAATTTCCCCATCTCTCTCCCTCTCCTCAGACCTCCCTATTCCCTGAGACACAACAATATTGAAATTAGGCCAACTGATAACTCTACAATGGCCTCTAAGTGTCCAAGTGAGAGCCAACTGATAACCCTACAATGGCCTCTAAGTGTCCAAGTGAGAGTCAATCAGAGGTCTCTCACTTTAAATCAAAAGCCTGAAATGACTAAGCTTAGTGAGGAAGGCATGTCAAAAGCCAAGACAGCCTGAAAGCTAGGCCTCTTTTTCAAACCGTTAGCCAAGTTGTAAATGCAAAAAAAGTTCTTGAAGGAAATTAAAAGTGCTACTCCAGTGAACACATGAATGATAAGAAAGCAAAACAGCCTTATTTCTGAGATGAAGAAAGTTTTAAGAAGATCAAACCAGCCACAACATTGTCTCTAATCGAGAGCAAGGCCCTAACTCTCTTGAATACCATGAAGGCTGAGAGAGGTGAGGAGGCTGTAGAAGAAAAGTTTGAAACTAGCAGAGTTGGTTTATGAGATTTAAGAAAAAGCAGCCATGTCTGTAACATAAAAGTGAAAGGTGAATCAGCACGTGTTGATGTAGAAGCTGTAGCCAGTTTTGCAGAAGATCTAATTAATGAAGGTGGCTACACCAAACAACAGATTTTCAATGTGGGCAAAACAGCCCTATATTGAAAGAAGATGCCATCAAGACTTTCAAAGCTGGAGAAAAGTTAATGTGGGACTTCAAAGCTTTGTCAGCTAAGGACAGGATGACTCTCTTGTTAGTGGCTAATGCAGCTGATGACTTTAACGTGAAGCCAGTGCTCACATACCATCCTAAAAGTTCTAGGACCCTTAAGAATTATGCTAACTCTATTCTGCCTATGGCTCTATAAGTGGAACAACAAAGCCTGGAAGACAGCACATCTCTTTACAACACGGTTGATTAAATATTATAAGCTCACTGTTGAGACCTACTGCTCAGGAAAAATAAAATCCTTTCAAAATATTACTGCTCATTAGCAGTGTACCTGGTCACCCAAGAGCTCTAAAGAAGATGTAAAATAAGATTAATGTTTTCATGTCTGCTACCACAGCATTTATTCTGTAGCCTATAAATCAAGGAGTAATTTGACTTTTAAGTCTTATTTATTAAAGAAATACATTTTATAAGGCCATAGTTGCCATAGATAGTGATTCCTTGGATGATCTGTGAAAGTAAAACGAAATTCTTCTGGAAAGAATTCATCATTCTAGATGCCATTAAGAACATTCATGATTCATGGGTCAAAATCTGAAAATTAACAGAAATTGGAGAAACATGATTCCAACTCTCAAGAATAACTTTGAGGGATTCGAGACTTCAGTGGAGGACGTAACTGCAAATGTGGTGGAAATAGCAAGAAAACTAGAATTAGAAGTGAGGCCTAAAGATGTAACTGAATTGCTGCAATCTCACGATAAAACTTGAACAGATGGAGTTGCTCCTTACAGATGAGTAAAGAAAAGTAGTTTTTGAGATGGAATTTACTCCTGGTGAAGATACTGTGAGGATTGTTAAAATAACAACAAAGTATTTAGAATATTACATAAACTTAGCTGACAAAGCAGAAACAACTTTTGAGAGGATTGACTCCAATTTGAAAAAAGTTCTACTGTGGGCCTGCTATCAAACACCATCACATATTACAGAGAAATTGTCTGTGCAAGGAAGAGTCAATGCAGCAACCTTCATTGTCTTATTATAAGAAATTTCCACAGCCACCCAGCCTTCAGCAATCATCACTGTGATCAGTCAGCAGCAATCAACACTGAGGCAAGACTCTCTACCAGCAAAAAATTACAACTCCCTAAAGGCTCAGATGCATTTTATAGCAATAATGTTATTTTTTAATTAAGACACATACAATGCTTTTTAGACATAGTGCTATTAACATATACTTAGGAGACTACAGCATAGTGCAAATATAACTTTAATGTGCACTGGGAAACCAAACAATTCATGTGACTTGCTTTACGGGAGTGGTCTGGAACTGAACCGACGACATCTCTGAGGTATGCTTGTACTAAAACTCAGTGATCCTAAAAAAATATTACTCAAAACCTTGTTCGTTAAATGCATAAAGATCATATATGCTCAAGTTTTTAAAAAGCCCTTAAAGTAAATAATTCCACCTCATCGGTCCCATCACATCTGCGCTAGCAAAGAATGCAAAATCATTTTCAATCGAGTATATGTGAATATATCATCATTTTCACAGTTCACTGGTTTACATTTTATTTTCTAGTCTCTGCTTCTCAGTTAATGAAACTCGGTGTTATTATTCCAAGGCTAGATGACAACACATTATAGAAAATGAATTTCATAACCTGACTAAATTGGCAATTTTGATGAATATCCATATTCATGCTGATTTGTTTCCAATTTTTAAAAATTAAAGATAAAATATACTAAATTCATCATAAGAATCTAAATTTCAAATGAAGACATAAAACTCAGAAGTTTTAGGCAATTTGTTTATAAATTAATATATAACCAAAATATTATGACTATGCACTTATGTTAAAAAGATTATTTATTGAATAATCGCAACTATAGTTAGTTCAAATAACGTAAGAATAATTATTTTATGCCAGATGTATGCTTTGCACTTAATAGGAAAGAAGCCAATCTAGAAAGATGAAACTATCGTACACACATGACATTTGAAATGACAACGTATGCTCTCATTTATTTCTTTTAACTTTTAAGAGAAATAAGAAATTAGAGTGAGTGTTCCTCTGGGAGGCTTAGGAGAAAAGCATTTCTATCTCTTTCCTAAATCACCGCATTTTGTGTGTGTGTGTGCGTGCGTGCGTGTGCGGGCGCGTGCACGCACGTGCACGCTATGCGTAGACGGCAATATCCTTACCTAGTCTTACTACAGATAATACTAAAATATAAAAGCGATGGGTACGCTAGTACTCATAATACAGAGGCCACCTGACGAGAATTTATAGAGCAGTTACAATCTGTTAGGGTGCTCTAAGGGTTTTTTAATGTATGATATCATTTAATCATTACAACAACCTAGAAGGTGGTACAAATATTAGTATTCCAATTTAAGAGAAAGGAAACTAATTTGCCCCAGGTCACACAATCCTAAGTGGCTGTGCCAGGATCTGAATGCAGATAGTGCCACTGCCTCCCCAAGAAGACTGGGAATTATGGAACAAACATGTTCCTGGGTTCCAGATGGGCAGTGGCATGGACTGAGTGGGTCCTAAGAATGGTGACAGGTCAGCCTGGTGAGAGAGGGTGATGGATGGGGTAAAGGACAGGGAGGCGGGGAAAAAGCAGAGTGAAGAGAAAACACAAGCTGGTTTTACTGGAAGGAGGTTCTAAAAATACAAGGAAACGCAAGAGAAAATGACTAATGTTGCCCAGAGAGCCTCAGAACAGTCATACAAAAAGCCCTCAAAGAAAAATGCGGTAGGGAAGTACTCAGGAGAAACGCTCAGGAACCTTCAAGCAGGATTTGCTTGCTGAAATGAGAACAGCTCCTATATGCTGGTTTCCTTCTTTGTTGTGAAGTGGAAATTGGCAGAGGGTGGCAGGAGCCCCAGAAATGGAGCGGTTAGTCAGAAGGCTGTGATAACTTTGTGAGTTAGAAATTTAAAAAAATAATAATAATTGGGGAGTAGGGAGCAAGCCTATTATATTAATCTTACAGGACTCTGAGGGCTCATTTTTTCAGGAACCTCAAACTTGGGTGTGGTTAAAGCGAATCTGAAGGATATGTAATAACAACACATAAAGAAAAAGTTCTGAGGTATCCTTTCTGAAGTGAATTTTTAAAATATTCCATGAGATGAAAATACACAATTACTTCCAAACTTGAACTAAGAAGTTTTTGTTTTTACAACAGTAAATGTCCAACTGAATCAATTCAAATTATTGAGGCAATTATTGAGCCAATTCAAGGGAAAATAGGTTTCGGTCATACCGAAACATTATAATATATATATACATTTTTTATTTTATGGTTGCTGTCCAATTTTTCAGAATTATTTTCTCTCATGCTTTTAGTTTTTCTTTTATCATACTCTTTGAGCAAAAGTCAAGTTATATTTTGGGGGTCTCAGCACTGTACCCAGTACAAAATTTCAGACTTATAATTAGAAGAAAATGTCTACTAAAAGATATACATGTTTATTTTGAAGATCTGATGTTTTGTGACACTTGGTTACAATCTTGGTTGTCCTATAATTGGAGTTGGGCATCATTAATGTAGCAAACAAATAAACTTCAAATCTCCAAAAGGAGTTATACTGAGCATTTGAGGAATATTTTCAAGGATATATAAACTCCATTAAATAAATATATATCACAATCACTGCAGAGACAAGTCACAGAGCTTTCATGCTGGCAAGTATCTATGCAGTCTATATCATTTCTTTATTTTTTTATTATATTTATTGGGGTGACATTGGTTAATAAAGTTATATAGGTTTCAAGTTTATAATTCAATAATACATCATCTGTATATTGCAATATGTGTTCACCACCCAAGTCAAATCTCCTTCTGTCACCATATATTTGACCCCTTTTACCTTTATCGACCTCCCTCCAACCCCCTTTCCCTCTGGTAACCACTAAACTGTTGTCTGTGTCTATTAGTTTTTTGTTTGTTCATCTTGCTGCTTTCAGTTTTATATCATTTCTTATGAGAAGGAAATTGAGGTCCACAGTTCTGTCCATTCTGCCTCCACTGCCTCAAATCCGCTCCATTTTTTCTGTCCTCACTGCCACCTTGGACCCTCAGACTTACTCTTCTGGGTCTTGAACCTTAGAAAAAGCTCCCAATTGGTCCCCCAGCTGCCACATCTGCCCTTCCCATTCCTCTTTCAGTCTGAGGAAGAGACAGCTCCATGTGATGTGATGTGAGAGAGCTCCCCCTGTGGGCTCGGGTGGGACCACCACTCACCTCAGCCCCCACCCAGAGGCTATCCTTAATGAGCCTATAACTACAGAGTCCTTAGTCCCTGGCCTCAAGTTGGGTTTGACCAGTGAGAGGTACACTGACCAAAGGTTCCAGGGAAGGGAAGAAATGAGGGTGGTATATTTGTTCCTCGGCTCCTTCCCAGATGGAAAGAAAATGGCAGTCCCTCCTTGGAAGGCTACTGCTCTTCCTAAGTGGGTCGCAGAATCATTTTCTCTCTTATTCCTACAGTGCGGGAGCAGTAAAGGCTCCCCACTGTTGCTAGCCTGGAGGGGTTTCATGTCTTAAATCCTGCCCACAATTTCAGAAATAATCCCTTCATCGAATTCTCCTCGATCAGCACATTTGAGCTTCCCTCTGTTTCTTTCTAGGATCCCTGTTACAATGACTGCACCTGACTCACAGGGCATTTGTGCGAATTAAATGACAAATGCATGGAAGATGCTTAATCATGCACTAGGGCTATAGTAACACCCAATACATATCAGCTATTACCGTTAATTAAAACACCGTCTGATCAGGTCACTTGCTGCTCTGCTAAAGAGCTTAGGGGATCCTATGGGCTTTATCTTGAGGTCCAAACTCCAAGGAATAAACCTCCTGCTATTACTTCAGCTGTGTTTCATCTTATTCCTTTCTGTGTTCTAGTCAACTGCTAGTAGCCTATCATACTAACTGTAATATCTGCTTTCATATCAGTTTCTTGGCACAATATGGTCTCATATCTTAGAATGCCTTACTCAGCTGTGAACTCCTACTAGTCCTCCAAAACCCTATTAGTCAAGTCCTCCAGAAGCTTCCTTGACCTGCCCTCCCTTCTCTGGCCCACGTAATGAGCCTTCTTCTGTTCTCTGAGTGAGTGCAACCCTGAGCTTGCATGGACATCCCAAGCCATTCATTTTCATGTCAGCTCCACCTGCCCCACACAAGACTGCAGTTTCCTTGGAGGCAGGACCATGGTCCATTTGCCTGGTATGGTGTCTGGCCCATAGTGAGCCTACTGTTGGACTGGCAGATACAGTGAGAATAGTCCCCTATCCTGAACCCCTGAGACAGTGTTCCCATAGCAGATGGCAGGTGTATGTCATCTTAGCCAACAGGGAGAATAACCCAACACACTCCAGCCAAAGCACCTCTGCTTTTACCTGTTATATACGTTTGGACGTTGTGTCAGGTTTTTATAGAAAATCTGTCCCTGGATTTCAAAATGTTTAAAAACCTAATGTGAGTAAAACTGAATCACATAAAATCTCATGATCCAAATTTTTTGGTAAGAAGTAAACCCAAAACATAGATAAAATACTTTAATCTCTTTATAATGCTCATATATATGTTAAAAAAAAAAAAAGGTATTAAACCATAGGGCTATTTACATACAAGCTACTGGTTCTTAATAATGTAAACGATAGACCTTCTTTCCTAACAAATCCCATAATTTCTTAAACTTTATCTAATATGACATTTAAAATTTAGATGACTGAAACTGTAAGAATTAATCAACATCTCCAAATTTTTATATTACATCTCGCCTTCTATTCAGCTCCACTGGCAGTAAGTGTACAAAACTGTTTTATTCATCTTTTTATCCGTTTATCTCTCCATCTATATTATAACCCCCCATGAACAAGTATCATTTCTTATAACTGCACCATTTCTTACCACCACTCCCCACTCCTTCTGCATCCTGAGAGAATACTGAGTCTTCTGGAAAATGCAAGACCGAGACAAGACTAAGTCTATCCAAACCACATTCCCTCCGTTTACTAGCAACCCCACTTCTGAATGTTAGGCTCAGAAGTGTTAAATCAGTGTGGATCCCAACTATGACGATGTCAGGCACCAATTATATGGCATGGCAACTCAGCTGCCTCTCGGAGTTGACTTAAGCATAGAAAGAAGTGTCCAAACCCAAGAGATTTTTTTTTTTAAAACTCTGATGAGGAGAATTACAAAAACACTCATTTCAAAGCTTCCAGCTATTCAGTTTTACGAAAGGAAGAAACATGAATTTATCCCTGAGGTTGACTGTTCCTTTAATCTAAGAAAACCAACTTAATGGAATTTCTATTATATAAATGTAAAGCAAGTCCCTACCCACTGTTCTGGGGCAAGTTGTGAAATTAACCTGAATCTTGATGTTTCAGAAAGAGTAAAGGGTTTAACGTAAACTGGGTGCACGTTTTGTTAGAGCTAATAGGTGTCTGAGGTTCTGGGTTTCTTTGAGAATGATGTTTGCTGCCTTGAGAAATACAAAGACAAGACACCAATGCTTCCCCTAGCTGTTGAGCAGAGGTTTTCAGGAACATGGAGGACTGATGAAAGGGTATGTGGCCAGAGATATTCTCTATCCTACAGAAAACAGGACCAGTAAAGCCCAACTTGTAGCAACATTTAAGTCTAAATCCTATAGAGAGCACTGATATTGGGCTGTTGGCTGTGTTTTGGCATAAATATTAAGAGCTATGACTGTTTACTAGGACAGCAGGCCAGAGGCCCCTATCCTATTGCTAGTGGATGGAAGCAAGACCCCAAGCATCCTTGGGTTACACTCGCTTTGGAAACACAGAAACCAGTCCCAGGCAGAGAGATGAGGAAAACAGCCTAAGAGAAAGGACTGTTTTGCCCTTGGACAGATGACAAAGGAGGCCAGAATGGCTGTGGCAGTGTGAGACATCAGAGAAGAGCCAGCTGTGCCAAAAGGCCATCATGAGAGATACTTTTATGGTGGCATCAGAGGAAGAGCCGAGTGCAGGAACATGAGGCACTTGTTTCTGACACAACTTCTCTAACACTTGGGCAAATAACCAGGGACTGCACTGAGGAGCCCCAATGTCCTATGGGCATCATCTTATAGGGAGAAGACCATTAAAAAGCCTAGGGGAAGTATTCAAGGCAGAGGGCACCAAGTGCCAATGTTCTGAGACAGAAATGAGTCTGTCATGTGACAAGCACAGTGAGGAGGCCCATGTGGTGGAAGCCAGTGCACCCAGCACGTGCTTCAGTAGCAGCTATGCTTCCCATACGCTCCCCACGTGCCTTTCTATGCCACTTCCCATATCTAATTCTAATTCCAATCCATCCTCAAGTTCCTTCCTGATCCTCAAGTCAGAAGTCATTCCTCCCTGTCGGGGACTTATGCGAGCGAGATTCAGCTGCACCTCTAATTTGTCACCCAGGACTTTATTGAAGCATCGCAGTCACTGGAGAGTGACGCTAACCAATTTAAGACAGAGGCCATGTCTGATTCTTGAAAGCCCCCAGGACCAGCATAGGCCTAGAATGAGTAATGAGTTCACTGAGCTGACTGGTTGAACTGCACTTGGAATTCACTGTGTATGTTTCAGAAGTTTCAAAGAGTGATCAATGGCACTTTTATTCTCTGTGCCAATATTTATTGCAATACTTATACCCACAAAAACCTATGCGCATGGTTATTCATCATGACACTGTTTATAGTGAAACATTAAAAATAATTCACAAATTCCAGGAAGAAAACAGTTAAATTATGGTATAGCTACAAAATGCAGCCAATGAGGCCCATAAGTCTCTATGTACTAATATGTAACCAACTATAATATATTGTTATAAGGGAAAAGGCAAAATAAAGAATAGTGGGAATGTTATGTATTATTTGCATAAAAAATATGTTTATACATGCATATTCTATCTCTGGAAAGAGACAAGAAACTGGTAAAGGCAACTGCCTGTTGGGAGGAAAATAAGGAAACGGAAGGGAGAAGGAAACGTAATTTTCACTATACTCACAATTTTTACTCTTTGAAATGTCTATTACTGTGTGAGCATGTTATCTACTGAAAAAAAAAATACTTGTTTTTAAAAGAGAGAAAGAAAAAGGGTCAAATAAGTTCTCACCCAGCCCTGTGCCGTCTTAGCTGTCCCTTCCCCGCCTCCGAACTAAGATTCCAGCATGTTTCTTTATGTGGGTTCTAAAATAGTCATTGGTTCTAAATGACAGGCTCTCCTGGTATGGCAAGGAAACTGATGGCTTACAGCAGTGAGTTAATGACTAGGTAGAATAAGCTGAAATAAACTATTATTTAAATATTCTCACCACTACAACCAAGCTGCCTTCTAAAACTCAGGATTGTCTGCATAATAGCCAGTTTAGCTACTAAGACCCAGGATAAACTGGCATGAGCAATCTGAATCATCAGGCAATTCTGAACTTAAAAAAAAAAAAAAACTTCCTTGAAGGGAAACTTGCTTGCAAGTATAAAAATTACAATAGATTTACCTAAGATGAAAGTGTCAAAAACTGCCAAGCAGCTAAAATTTAAAAAAAAATTTTTTTTATAATTCACACGATGAAGAATTCATTTCTACATCCAGTTTCACCACATGCTGTCTGAACAGTCAAGAACTAGTGGATGTAAGACTATAGACAGGTAGATTTTGAGAAGTTCGAACTCAGAATCAGCAACCTGACAATCTATTTATCTCACTTGTCAGCAAACATCATACATGCTAAGTTTAAGAGGACCAAGAGTGTTCCCCAGAAGACTGCCATGGTTTTAAAAGAGCTGTCAACTATAAAATATAAATTCATCTGTGCTATACTAAACAACTGTCTCATCTTTTAAGAGTTAAAGACAGAAACCTAACATCTGAAGCACATGTCCGTTTTAGAATCTGTTAAATATACTTTAAATATCTCCATCTTGTCAGTCCAAATAACTTGTCTTTCAAAGCATTTATCTTCATCAACAAAGCTTTATTTAAAATCTTATGATGTAGCTGAAGCCATTTTAAATTTAGAAATTTTCTTCGAACCAAATTTGAGTTCTACAATGATAAAGTGCTTTCTAGTCTGCTATCCATTCTTTGATTGATCACATTATTTCCTTCATTAAATATTTCACTGACAGAGCACAAAGGGGAAAAGTATACTTGAAATATATATCTGGAAGTTAAGTAAAATTTAGTACATGGGGAATGATTAAGCTTTGAACTCATGATTGTATTTTAAAATCCCAAACTACAAAACAATATCTTCATGGGCACTAAATTCCTCTAAATCTATTACATAGCTATAAAGCTGATACTACATCAAATATTGTGAACAAATGCAACATATATTTCTAAATATAAACTTCAAGGAAATTAATCTTCAAAACAAAACAAAACATCCACAGATTTTTTTTTAAATATCTTTTACACTATCAACCATTTCCTATAAATCTTTTTTTGTCTTAAAAATGGCAACTTTACAGATTACTCACTTTTAAGTCAAAAGGTAAGTCATCTTATATAATTCTTTTTTCTATGTTAACATCCATTTTTACACTATTCTTATCATGAAGTAACAAGTGACAGTTTTCTATTACAAATCATTGACCTTACCTAGGCTCATGAGATAAGCCCATCTTTGTTCATGTGTGAATTAGTAAGTTTGGGCTAAGTTTCCACAAGATTACTAGGTTTTAACTTAAAAATGGTTTGGTAAAGACAATAAAACATTATCAAGTTGGAGTTTTGAGGAGGAAAAGATGTATATGACAAAGGCCATATATTCAAAGGTAAAAACTCCAGTAAGTAAAAGTGCCTCAATAACAGCACAGTCTGTAGGTATGCTCGATGAGCCTGAGGGTGACATTCTTCTTCCACAACAAGCTCTAGAAACCTCAGGATTTAACGAGACTATTCAAATGGTTAGGAAAAATACTCACAAAACAAAGGAAGACTATTCATTTTTTAAAAAATGCCATTTATGTAGCAATATTACATGAAAAGAAAATACAATGTGACATAAGTCAACAACCTGTGAAACTTTTAATAGACTACTAGTATGGTTTAAGATTTACAATTTGTATTTTAGTTTTCAATACAAATACAAATTCCAAACTACTCATTATTATTATTATTATTATTATTATTATTATTATTATTATTATCTCTTTGCTACCAGAAAAAAAAAATAAAGAAAAGAAATTGGGCAACATTAACTTACTGTAATTGCAATCAGCAGGTTTTTGGAATACCACATAGAAACTTTTAGAAATAATAACTTTCAAAAAACAAGTGCACTAAATTAAATGATACAAATTATTTCATTGTCTAATGCATTCCTTTGAAAAGCTCTCTGAACTAAATGTTTTATATCCAGCTCACTGACTATTAAAAAAAAAAGGGGAATTTTGAATGTCTAAGACAGAGGATGGAAAATTACACCTCACAGACCAAATGCAGCCAAATCCATTAGTTGAAATAGTGTCTGTGGCTGCCTTTCCACTAAAACAACAGATTTGTGTAGCTGCTACAGAAATTTCATGGCTAAAAGTTTTATTATCTGGTCTTTTGCAGGAAAAGTTTGCCAACGCTCGTCTAGAATATCTCATAAGACTGAGATTTCATTTTCCAAGCAGTGTTTTATTATTTGGAGATTTCACTCTTCCAAATTGACTAAGGTCTAAAAAAAAAATAGTAAAAAAAAAAAAAATATTTACGTGACTGCTCTAGGGAACCAGAGGACTTTCTGAGGTGAAGAAAGTATACTAAAACTTGTTTCTGGAGGTGATTTTACCACTATATACATTAATCAAACTCATCAAATTGTAATGGGTAAATTTCAAATTATGTAAAATATAATTCAACAGAAACACTAAAAAATGACATTTGAAGAAGAAATTCATCTCACAGTTATAGCTGGATGATAAAATATTAAAACCGAAAAATATTAGATCTTAATGAAGAAAATCAGTGATTTGAGCTAGGTGATTTCTGATAGATATGTTTCTAGTTTATGACGAATTATAAAACATAATAATGAAGAATATAAAAATTATTCATAACTATTATTTATAATGCCCTGCATGTTGAATTATTAAAAATAATTTAAATGCCACTCTCAACATGAGTATTCATCCATGTACCAGTACGTAAAAAATTAGGGAGCAGTAATTATTTTGTGATGAGGACTATTCTCTTCCTGAGGACACTCAGGCTGAAATTTCATAATCAAAGGGTTTAAAGACTTATTCAGCTTTAAATACACATTAAAAATTAAAATAATGTCCATTTAAAGAGCCTGAACAAATCTATTATCTATGAAGAATATCTAATAACTTTAATGAGTTCAAAAGAAATAAAAAGAGAAAAATAGCATTAATATAGGAGACCATCCAGGTTTTCTGCATAAAAACTCTCTCTTCATTAAAATCTGAGGAGTACGTTTTATGTGTATTGAGATAAAAGGAAGCAAAGGAATTCTTCATGTTGACATATAATATTATTGAATTTCAACATACAGTTTGTGACCATTTTATGAAAAAAACACTTGTCTGTTATCTACTGAATTTCCAGTATGTCACATAAATCTTCACTTGACTACAAATGTCATTGTGACAACTAATAAACTGGTGATTGCTTGGTGAAAAAATTCACCAAATTAATAAAATCATATGGCCTTAAGGAGCAATGTATATGCTGTTAAAAAATAAAGCAAGATACCTTTTTCTTTTTAGGAAAAATATGTCATTACATAAGTACACAGAAAAAGCTGTGAAGCATGTTAACAGGGGCTATATTAGCGAAGAAGTATAATAGGTAACGTTCATTTTCTTCTTTACAGTTGTCTACAACGTCTACTTTGAAGCAAAAACATATTGATTATAACTATTAAAAGTTAATATATAGAAACAAAATATGAAAAATCTTGCTATGTTAGCAATAAAAACAGAATCTATATTTTCAATGTCATAATTGCTACTATGTGAAGATATGTATGCCTGTAATCAAACTGAAAGTATTTTGAAAAATTTAAAAAATTTTAAATGACTACTGTGATTAGGTTCACAAGATTATGAGCATATGTTTTTAGATGTTTTTCTTTAGCATCTTATTTTAATTATTTTACTCTCAAGTTTAGAACAATAAATATAGAGAAATTGTAAAAGGGTTCTGCAGTCTCTTTTGGTGTAATGTACTCTAGACTTGCCTTGAATCTACTTTTAAAAATGACATTTTCTGAAAGCATTAAAAGTCCTTCATCATTCTTTTTCTTTACAGTCACTGGAATAATTATGCTAAGGTTAAAAAAAAATCTCCATTCAGGATAAGGCTAGCAGTGACAATAATTCTATAGTTTGAGGGTTTCTTTACTTTTTAATGGACAAAACAGAAGTTTACTTTGAAGTTAGCACAGGTACTTTTTAAGGAAATGACCATAAACTATATAAACATATGGTAGTAAACAGAGTAAACTTACTTAGGAGAATCGACTTTAAGAAGCATTTAACAACATTAAAAACTGGAATTTTAAAATTATTTTTTTAATTTAAAGAAAACAAAACTGCCTGGTAAAGTTACTAGTCCAAGGTCAAATAGCTAACTAGTGAAAATGGTAGAATAAGTGCTTAGGCTTCTCACTCCTGCTACCATGTTCTTTTTATTAAATTTCATTGCTAAATAAGCCTGCCTTTTAAAAAAAAAAAATAAATTTATTTATTTAAATTAGTTTCATGTATACAGTATATTGGTTAGATTTAGAGAAATCACCTGTTGAAAATATTATAATTAGTGGCATAAACTCTCTTTTTTCAGTGGGCTGCTCGAGAATAATCTACAGACCTATCTCAATTTTCTATTTTATTTTCTGGAAAAAGAGGCTTATGTAAGGATTAAGTAAGATACTATAAGAAGAATAATCATTCCAGTATCTGACATAAGCACCAATCAATATGGCCTACTTATCGTCATGATTTATCATCATCATTATCATCATCATCATCATCATTACCAATACCTTTTATACATCTTTACACCTTAACATAAGGCTTTAATGTACAGTCGCTCAGTTAATTGTTATTCTTTACGCAAAATCATATCACTTGGTACAATCACCATGAAATAATTGAATAGTACTTTTTATATCAACAGTAGTTGGCAATATCTAAGCTGGTTCCTCTGACCCCACCCCCCTGCCTTCCGGTACTCATGCTTTTGTGGAATCTCCTCCCCTTGAGTATATGGATGAGAACTATTAACTTGTTTCTATAGAACAGAATGTGACAAAAGTGATGGATGGGGTATCATTTTTCTGATTAGGTTTATATAACTTCTGTCTGGCTGCAGACTCTCTTTATTGCTGCTTTAGTTTGCATGCTTTCATGAAGCAGGTAGCTCTTTTGAAGAGGTCCACATGGCAAGAAACTGAGGCTCGCCCCTGGCCAACAGCTAGCTTGGAACTGAGGCACTCGGTGCAACAGGCTGCAAGGAACTGAATTCTGCCAATAACCATGTGAATTTGGAAGAAATGTCCTTTCCCAGTAGAAGCTTCAGATGACACTGTGATTGTAGCCTTGTGAGAGACCTGGAAGCAGAAGTACTCAGCTAAGCCATGCCCACATTCAAACAGCAAGATAATAAATGTGTGTTGTTTTAAGCAGCTTAGTTTGTGGTAATTTGTTACACAGCAATAGATAACTAATATACTAATACTTCCCCAACATAAGTTCCACAGGTTCAAAAATCTGTCCCTAATGAACAAATCTGGGAGATACAATGTCAGATTTTATTTTAACTGCAGATAGGTAAAAAAAGATTTAATCACTGGCTAATGTAAAGAACATTGTGATTTCATTGGGAAGGGGAAAGTGGGGAATACACACACATGCAGCTCTCCGTAAATTGATTTGACCATGAAAATTTTTTAATTCAAAAAATTATTTTTCATTAATGTATGTTTGATGGACCACAGTTTTAGAAATGTCTTTTCAGGTTTACAGAAGAGGTAAAAGACATAGCATTCGAAACAATACCTCCAATAAGGGGCTAGTATCCGAAATATATAAAGCACTCATAAAACTCAACACCAAAAAATAAACAATTCAATTAATAAATGGGCAGAAGACCTGAATGAACACTTATCCCTAGAAGACATACCAGATGGCCAACAATATATGAAAAGATGCTCATTTTCACAAGCTATAAGAGAAATGCAAATCAAAACCACGAGACCACTGCACACGCATTAAAATGGCTATTATCAATAAGAAAAAAATTTAAGTGCTGGAGAGGATGTGGAGAAAAAGGAACCCTCGTACGCTGCTGGAGGGGATATAAATTGGTATGGCCACTATGGAAAACGGTGTGGAGGCTTCTCAAAAAATAAAAAATAGAACCACCATATGACCCATCAACCCTTCTGAGTATCTACCTGAAAAATTTGAAAACATTTATTTGTAAAGATATACGCACCCCGATGTTCACTGCAGCATTATTCACAGTAGCCAAGGCATGGAAACAACCTGTCAACTGACGAATAAACTGGATAAAGAGGTGGTACATATATATATATAACGGAATACTATTCAGCCATAAAAAGAATGACATATTGCCATTTACAACAACACAGATGGATCATGAGACTATCATACTAAGCAAAATAAGTCAGATGGAAAAGGACAAGAACCATATGATCTCACTCACATATGGGATATAAAACGGAAAGCAACAAACGATCAAACAAAACAAACAAACTCATAGACAAAGACGACAATATGGTGGTTGCAAGAGGGGAAGGCGGGAGAGGAGGATGAAGAGGGTCAAGGAAGTCAATTACATGGTGATGAAAGAAGACTGGACTTTGGTGGTGAATACAAATGATGTATTACAGAATTGTGCATATGATGTTATTAACCGATGCTATCCCAATAAATTTAATTTTTAAAAAGACAACTCTGAATACCTCAGTAAAAAAAAAAAAAAAAAGTGTCAAAAAGGGGCAGTAGTCATCCAACTAGTTGAGGGGAATTGTCTGGCTCCTCCTAAAAATAATACAAGGACAAAAAAGTTTCACTTCCAATATTTCTGTAGTCTGTCTTGGTCTTTTATCTCTCTAAATATACTAAGCATGATATTTTTATGAGCAAAACAAATTATACACTTGTGTTTCTCAATACAACAATTCACAGCTATAAAGAAGACAAAACAGTAGATCTCATTCTTTCTTTCCTTTCCCCTTCATTCTCGCATCACATCAGTGAAACACATCACTTATTACCAGCATTGACAGTGACTGTCAGTGAGCTGGGAGTGGGATGGGGCAGCTTGCAGAGAGGAAGTGGGAGAGTAAAGTCTTCCGAATACCTTGTTTGTTGTCACATATGTCAAAAACAAGTTTTGAGTTTTGTTTTTGTTTTTAAACGCCTTTCTTGATTTCCAGAAATGTTATCTTTGGCAATGAAAAGGAAAGTTGGCAGATACTAGAATGCTTTACTGCCTTCAATGTATGTTTGTATTTTCCATTTATAGATAACCCTTTAGAGCCAATGAGTACTGTGCTACGTGTACTTTGCATTCATTTAGTTATGAAAAGACAATTTCGAATCTGCATCAAAACTCTACTTATTGGAGAGAGATCAAAAAGGTCATTATTATCTATTCCCACTGGTAAAGTGCTGAAGAGTAAAACATATTTATCTATAATTTTCATATTTAAAAGATCACTGATTATAATAACAACCAGAACTACTTGAACACTCTTCATGTTGTTTAAAAGATATAAAAAAGTGATATGATCTTATAAGATGATTTCAAGATGAATTATTTTTAAACCTACGAACTCAACAGAAATGCCAATGTTAAAATATTAGTCTATTTGATGCACAAGTTGAGCTAATATCACAAGTACAAATCAATGTTCTCATATTAAAAAGGAGGTAATGAGACCTGTATTATCTATTTAACAGGGTTATAGGGATAAATAAAATAAGAGCTATGAAATCACTTCATGAACAATAAAAGGCTGCTATTATTATTATTAGAAATCACAGAGGTTTGAATCAATTTCATTTCCTAAAAGCAATTTAATGTCAAGTACTTCAGATAAGATGTTTCAATAATTCAACTGCTAGAAAGCTTTCAAATGTTGAATTCAATATTCAGAAATAAAAATGCTTTTAGACACTGGAGTCTAGAAGAACGTCTACATTTTATACTAGGCAAAATGGTCATCCTTCGTTTCAACATTGTACAGCCCAGATGACCATATACAAAGCAGATCACAGACATGTCACTCACAAAGAACGTAAAATAAGTCATTCTTAAAATTTAAGAGGTGACTAAGTTGGCTGTCATAGCCACAGCTGACAAAATACGGGGTGTTCCTATTTTTATTGAAGTAAAGGATGCATGCTACAAATGCACTTAATTTGTGAATTTGCTAAGCAATCTACAACCTACCATTACCTTAAGTCATTCATTTTAACAATCTACCATGCCTTTTTTTGAAGATTACATGTGTATTCCTTAATTTATGAATATTTCTGTTGCGTATTTTTCCTCTTGAGATTTTAAAGACTGGTCAAATGAACTTGGACATCAAATCTAATTTCATAAAAACGGCCACATAAATCTTAGAAAACGAGTTATAATGGTCCTATGTTGTTTTCTTATAAACTAATTTCACTGTTTTATGGAGCATCAAGCCTCTGAAGACTTAAAAATCAATATGCCATTTTTCATTTAGATTTCTGCATTACCTGACAAGGTAAAAATAATTCCTGCAGCAAGATCTACCCCTACGAGACTACAAGCATTGACACTGGTCGGAAGTAGTGTTCATTCTAGTGGTACTCAAGGGTTTGCTCATGTCTTTATTAAAGTGTGCACTAAGGTATAATTGTATTTTTCATTCCGACTGATTTTACTTGTGGTTCACAAAATTTTCTTATCTCACAGATCTCTCCTAATGAAACATTTGGCAGAAGCATTCAGTTGTTGTTTAGGAAGAGAAAATACACAATATCAGTAGATTCTTGGTTGGTTAACAAAGTGCTTTGCCTCTTAAGAAATTAACATAAAGTATAATTTTATTCTAAAGGATGATGCTAGTGCTATGAGTCTATCTTAAATTTTTTTTTATCACAAGAATCATTCTCTTTTATTAAATTACCTACAGTCCCTTTACCAGGGAAGCTAAACTGAATGGAACTGTGATAGAGATATTTTAAAATCTGAACTACAAACCACAGAAAGATTTTAACACAGATTTGTAGATAGCTATTTTTAAAATCTTACCTTGCTCAGTAATTATACTTTAAAACAGACAAATGACAATTCCCATAAGATATACAAGACAATGATTTAAAAATCAGATTATTATAAAAAATTCATTAGCCCCCTGGGCATTTTTGTATAATACAATAATTGATATTCAAAATGGTGACTGTAAGACTATAAGGAAAGCTGATTTAGAGTAAAGTTGAAAGAACCGTGTTACATTGATTTACCACTGTATATTCAGCCACAAGCAGTGCTGGGTATATACAGCAGGAGTTCAGTAAAAATCTGTTGAATGAACTATTGAATAATATTCCATATTATATCCTTGTTCAAGAAAGCAAGAAAGTATGTTAAATGTCTTAGGGGAAAAAAATCACATTAAAAATAAGTAATATTTTGAACACTTAAACCCAAATCTAAAGGGTTAATAAGAAACATGGCATTTACATGAACTGTCTATAAGCCTGGCACTGTCCTTAAATCATTTATAAGCATTAAATTATTTAATCATTTAAACAGTTTTGTGAGGTGCTCACTATTACTATCATCATTCTCATTTTCAAATGAGTAAATTAAGGCCCAGAGAATTTCAGGAACTCACCCAAGGACACAAGATTTGTGAACATCAGAGGCAGGATTCAAACACAGGTAGTTTGGCTCCAGAATCTGCACCCTAACCATCCTGAATATTTTACTATATCTTGTCTTTTCATGCAAGTATATTTTTTTTCCATGCAAAAAGTTTTCTCTCTCAGATTTTAATGTTTTTTAGTTAGCGCTTTTGTTACACCACCACCTGCTCTGGAATTATGTACTGTTTATTTGCAACTTGTGGAAAAGGTGAGATTTGAACAGAAGACTCCTCCCACAGGAAGACATCAAGAGCATTCTTCAGCTGTGGCCCTGCACTTCTCAGTCCTATGAGAGACATTGTCAAAACCAATTCGGCATTCATCTGTCCACCAGGCTTCTCGATGCTTTAATTTATCCCAGGAATATAATTAGAGAGGTGGGTTCTTCCTAATTCATAAATTTCCGAGGCTCCATTCCAACTTATATTTCCAACCTTGCTTCCTATAGGTCTGCTGTCAGAAACGTGTCCTCAGGACACACGTTCTAGTTCCAGTGATGAGGACTAAATGGTAGCTAGTATTCTAGATCCCACTTTCCTGACAAGGATCTTACTGTTCAGCTGACACAGAACAGCAGAGGTTACTTTGGCCTGGACATTAGGTTAGCACATCTACCTTTCACCTGTTTGGGAAACTCAGACTACGTTTGTGCTATATAAATAAAGTATCAATACTCTAATGAGTACTATCCAAGAGCTCTGGAGATGTTAGTAATATAATACTGCATTAACGATCATTTAACGCATCACTTAGTAAATATCAGGAACAATATTAACTTATTTTCCATCTCTGGGTGAAAGTACATACATTTTTAAGATGAGGGTTCAAATTAGATAATCTCTAAAGTTCTTTCAAAAATAAGAGAAAATCTAGAATAAAAAATTCCGAAAATATTAATATAATGAGTTTTCCTTTTCTCTTATACAATTATAACTGATCTATTTCAAGTTTCCCGTCATAAATTTGTTGTCTTTATTCTGAAAAACAAAAACAAAAATCCGTTCCTAATGGTATGACTCTCTCAACAACTGGATGATGACTTCAACGATAACATATTCTGCTTCCAATTCTTTGAGAAAATGCTTGCATATCATATTTATTTTGTATTGTTCTTGTAATGTTAATATTAGTGATTTTGATTAGACACTCCCAACTGATTTTAAGTTGAGAGCTTACTGGCAACTTTTCAAGAACCATCATAATCATATAATCCTGAAAATTTCCAACTTTTCTTATGCCTCTCTTTATACCTCTGTTGTCACCCACTGCTCTCCATTCTATGACTTCCAGGTTGTTTAAGCACAATTCCCACATCTAATATTAGCTGGTCATTATTCACACAACAGATTTTTTTTAGCTGACAACACTACTCCAAAACTGGAATCAACACTTCAATCTGCATTTTATATCAGTATTCTTCCAGAATAAAAATTAGAATGTCAAATAACTTGGCAGATATTTAATAGAGAAGCTCCATTTTTAAAGTTTGAATTTTTGCAAAAAGTTTTACTATAGGTCTGTAAGCTTGATTATGCATATCAAGGTAATTTTTACAGTATGTGATAAAAGAAACATAGACTGTTTTTCAGACATATATCTAAAATTCCTAAAACAGCACAGATCATTAGTTCTCATTTTTCATTAGTTAATTTTCCAGTACTTTTTCTCATTCAATAAAATGAAAAGAGAAAAGTCCTAGCTTCCTATGTTTATCTGTTACAATGAAAGAAATTATTCAAGGTGAAAAGAAAATTTTAAAATATTACCATAAATATGCACTATTTCAAAAGTAAACCCACATATATGGCATGAAAAAAAAAACTGGGAGAAGAAAGAGGAAAGCAAATTAATATTGAACTGATAGCATTAACAAGAGAAAATAAAGGATCAAAATCACAAATTTTTCAAGTATGTCTAAGCTCAGAATTTATAGCATATCACAGATTTCCCATAGTAGCTGGTCAGTTTTGCTTGCTTCTGGTAAAAATTTTAGAAAACACGTGCTTTAGACTACAATGACTCCCTGTCGTCCACGATTCTAGTATAAATTAGGCATACTGACATATGGATCAGCAGAGTCTGGTTTGGGCTGCATTTTAAAATGTGACTTCTTGGAAGGTAAAGAGCAGAGGATGGAAGAAGATCCATAAGCAAGAGACATTAGTAAACTTCTAAACTCTAAGCAACCCTTTACACTTGCCTACTGGTCACCAAAACTCATGATCGAGTGTAATCATTGTTGCCTTGAATAACATCTAACTGTTACATAATTCTAGGGTTCACTACCGTGCTATTCTCGCTAACGTCACCTATATTTCTTCCACTCTGGTTATCACTGCCAGCACTTAAGGTTCCAGTCATTCCAGATGCAGATTTTTTCTAAGGATATATTGATATATTTCAATTCATATCTGGCATCACTTATTTGATTTGCTGCCAACAATTTTGCCCTCATTTTGTCTGAGAAAAATTTTTTTTGCATATCGAAATCCCTTTGCCCAGGTTTCCATCAACAGTGGGAAATAGGACGATCTGCCCTATTTGTAGCAGTCCATTATGCATTTTAAGATGTCTTGTTACCTCACATGCATGATTTGGCTGAAAATGAACGAACACTGTTTTGAATTTCCTCATTTCCATGCAGTTTGAAACTGCCGTTCTTAGCAATCAACTCCTATCCACATTGCTTCAATCTGTTTAATGGTGACTGCGCAGAGATTTCTCTTAGAGTAGCATATGCGTATTAATTACAGTTCATATATTTCCTTCTTATTTCCATTTATAGCTTTTAAAATATCCATAAAGATGAGTTTTTTAGAGGATTTTTAGGGCGGTGAAACTTTTCTATATGATATTACAATGGCAAATAAATTCCATGTCATCATAACTTATTAAAACCTATAGAATGCATGACAGCAAGAGTGAACCCTAATGTAAACCATGGACTTTGAGTAGTATTAACATGTCAATGTAAGTTCATCAATTTTAACAAATGTACCCCTTTGGTGGGGGATGTTGATAATGGGGAGGGGGACTATGTGTGTGTGGGGGCAGGGAATATATGGGCATTGCCTGTAGTTTCCGCTAAATTTTACTATGAACCTAAAACTGCTCTTAAAAATAAGTCCATTTAAAAGAAGAAACAAATATTATACATAGTATGTTAACATACCTGGGAAAAGTTACATTGTGAAAACACGAAACAATATAATTAAATATAATCCGTCCCTCTTGAATGCAAGAAAACTTTTGAGGGGATGAGTGAGATATTAAACAGGATTTAAATAATAAACCTAAGTGATGATTTCATGATCAGAGAGCAGGCAATTTCCTTTTCAAAAGAGTTATTTACCACATCGTTAAAATAATGAGTCAGGGGAAATAACTTTGCCTAGTTCACATGTCAATCAAAATTATTTTTAACATGTAATCTTGCTAATCGGATCTGTACATTTTGATTTGGAGTTTTAATGAAGTCTTGAAAAATTAGGGAAAAAACAGCCCTTTCTTTGGTTAATATTGTAACATCAATTATTCTAAAAATATTTTTCAGTTTTCAGATTGATACAAAAGCAACTTCTTGAACTTTGCATTAAAATGTTTATGCATTAAACTGATCAAAAGGCCCTTTTAAAAGTAGAGTGATACCTCACGGACAATAAAGATATTTTTATTAATAGAAAATATATTATAAAACAAAGATAAAGGAAAAGTAAATCCTACAGGCCATAATGAATGGACTAAGGTATATCTAACCCTGAATTTAAAACTATGGCTTCAATGATGAATTTTATATGCTAATGATAACAACATAGTTAAAGTTTTATACTTCGGGGACTAATAGGCTTTTATTCATAGACTTTATACTTATCAAACTGACACTCTTCTCTTCGTATGAAGACAGTAGATTTCCTTCTGTTTTCTACTATTCCCTACATAAATTCTGAGAAGCAAATTACAAACAAACCCTGCACTCACCATGCCCTCTGTAGAGTTACATCTCTGGTGTGTTCTGCAAATTAATCTAAAATGTGATTTACAATAATTTCCTTTCTCAAATCAAGACAAGGAACAGCCTGGAGGAGGAAACTATCAACATTAGGAAGGTAATGTTTTAGACCTCTGGTGGGAAAAAGACCTGTGTAATTTTACTTGATTAAAACCATTGAGCTATTGAACTCGGTTCCTACATTAGGAAATTCAGTGAAATAAGCCAAGATCTTAGATGCTTATATTACAGAGCTGTCACTGTGCCTTTTTTCTGGGGAAAATTTAACCCAGCTGTTCTTCCATGTAGCAAGGCCATGACCCTTAAAAATAGCAAAAGAATGGCTGGGAAATGTGGATGACACCATCGTCATCTTGCAAGAATTATAGAAAGCCGTAATTCTACAGATTCATCTATTTGTTCTACTCTCATTTACATGGGAAAAATGCCTTTAAGTTTTAATACTATAATACAGCAAATGAACATTAATTCTCGGTAAATTTATTTATGCATTTACTTGTTATACTTCGATAATTTTCTTTTAATGTGATCTAAATGCATATCACAAAAGCACTCTCTATTTAAACTCTATTTAAACTTCTAGAAGGTAGAATAAAAAATTAGATTCTAGGAAGAGATGGTATAGCACTGATTCCAGATTCAATGGACTGATTTTTATCTGCCAACGAATATCTGGTTTTTATCTGATTTTTATCTGCCAACGAATATCTGGTTATTAGAAAATAGGAAATGTACAACAAAAAAGTCAGCACTGAAAAGGATCTTAGAAAGTACCAGCTCAACGCTCTTATTTTTCAGTGGAGGAGCCTAAGGCTTAGAAGGGATAAATGACTTCCATAAAGTCACAAGTGAGTTATAGACAGAGCCAAGTCTCCTAATTCAATGCTCAACACACTGTGTTCTCAACAACAGTACAATTAAACAATTTAAGGTCTTCAGAGTAGGAACTTCGAATCTTATACATCTTTTGTGCATGTTTACATTCACGTGGTGATATTTATTTCTGCAGCCTGGGTTACAGACATAGTAAATACCAA
>NW_011888785.1:16701971-16704139 GCF_000151845.1 Pteropus vampyrus
GTCTCTTTTAATTAAAATTTTATGATATTTTCACATAAAAGAAGGCGGCAGAACAAAGAAACTGATTCCAAAGCTCTTCATACATCAAACTCTAAATTAAGACCTAGTGTTTCTAATTGTTCTGCTGCCTGGAATCACTCCATTTTGACTGTCTAGTTTCTTCACAGCTTCTACTATGTTTCCTTCGTCTCAGACACAAACATGGGCCCAAGTGCAGTAAATCACAGTTAACTGCATGCCTTCAATTAAAAGTCAAAAGTAATGCATGGTTAATTGGGGGAAACTGTCAGTTGGTGAATGAGTCCCGCTCATTACATGTCGTGCACAGGATGTACGCCAAGTGTGTGTTCCAAGCAAGATGATTCAGTCCCTGACAGTGCACAGAACAACCTTTGTACAGAGCAATCTGGTCTGAAGAACAGGCTTTCAAACACTCAACACTGCGACTGTAGCATATACAGTTTTCTCTGCAAGTGTTCAATGCAAGCCAGTGCATAATAGTGACTAATTAGAAAGCACTTGAATTTTAATTGATAAGAGACTGAATAAAGAGACTAGGCTTTGGACATTAAGAGAAAAATCTAAGCTATTTCAAATGATTTTTTTCATATTTGATAATGAGAAAATGTTCAGAACATATTCTTATGTGAAAATGGCTTACAAGACAATGTTTCTTTTATTCTTGATTTATGATAGGTAGAAGAAGCAAAAAGAGAGAGAAGGAGAAAGGTACTGGGAAAATATACAACTCACTTCTGAGTTGTTCACACTTTCTAAATTTTCTAAAAAACTTTCTATGTTGTTTAAAATTACATTTAAATTTATTTCCTAATCTCATATTACAAATTGTCAGTTTTAAAGATACATAAGAATCTTTTAAGGTGAACTTAACTGTTAATAATGTCATCATTAAATTAAAAAATAATCCCCAGTAAACACTTATACACGATTCTATTATACCCTTGGTTATACAGAAAAAAATCACCTTTGTAAAAATGTATTTTAAAATATACTAAAAAACCATGTTCAAAAAATGGAAAGTTTAATACAATAATTTATTCCAACATATACCTTATATTATATTAACACACCAAAAGAAAATCACTATAAATACTTATTAATTTACTGACACTGACAGAATACATGTATGTTCACAGTAAATCCAATAACGTTGAATTTGAGGAACTGCAAATCTTCTTCCACCGCTCTCGCATTATTTTCTACTCTATAATAGACTTTACATTTATCCACCTAGCTATTATTCTGATGCTAAAATCTACAATAAACCACACACACACACACACACACACACACACACACACACACACACACAGAGTTTCATAATTTTCCAAACTAGATGAGAATGACAAAGTGTTACAAAGTATAAATGCTCACTTTTGTTATATTTCAAATTTAGAAGAAAACTATACCTAAGACCCAACAGAGCAGATTCATTTCAAAGGTACTGGACAGTCCACTAACCTTGAAATAAGAAATAAACAGTTCCTGCTTTTTTTACTTATGGGCGGGGGGCGGGGAGGAGGGAATTGGAGTGGGAAAAGATAATCATATTTCAGCAAAAGCCCATATCTCAACCTCAGGCGTCTTTATGTCCCAAGGGTAATATTTCCATTCCACTCTTAATGGAACAAATTTCTAATCAGAATATGTATTCAAAAATAATTGAGGCAATGCAATGTCAACACATCATGCTGCCATCAGCATTCCCTGGTGCTAGGAATCAACTTAGCACACTCTCTGGTGTGACAGAGAGCCAGGGCAATGCAGAAATGTCAGAATTGAGGAAGGGAGGGGAGGAAGCAAGGACAATACAACCACTTTGCTCCTCTTTGGGTGCTCAGGACAGTGTCTGGAAAAAAGCTTCTAAAGTGGAAGAGGCCAACCTTAAAACTTTTTAAGGAAGGAATGACAAAATGGATCCAGACCAAGACCTCAACTTTTAAATCGAAATCTGTGTCTACTTTTATAAAATTACTGAGAATTCTTGTCACTTCCAAAAAGGTTAACACTGCCCCTAGATTTTTAAATTAGTAAAACCTTAGCGCAACATATACTATTGAATATACTCTGTGATGCCCTGGAAAAGTCCAGAGGCTTAAATTCACTTTGCTTCAAGTTTGACAGTATATTGATAATTGTTGAAGCTG
>NW_011888785.1:16704189-16722035 GCF_000151845.1 Pteropus vampyrus
CTATGTTGTTTAAAATTACATTTAAATTTATTTCCTAATCTCATATTACAAATTGTCAGTTTTAAAGATACATAAGAATCTTTTAAGGTGAACTTAACTGTTAATAATGTCATCATTAAATTAAAAAATAATCCCCAGTAAACACTTATACACGATTCTATTATACCCTTGGTTATATAGAAAAAAATCACCTTTGTAAAAATGTATTTTAAAATATACTAAAAAACCATGTTCAAAAAATTGAAAGTTTAATACAATAATTTATTCCAACATATACCTTATAGTATATTAACACACCAAAAGAAAATCACTATAAATACTTATTAATTTACTGACACTGACAGAATACATATATGTTCACAGTAAATCCAATAACGTTGAATTTGAGGAACTGCAAATCTTCTCCCACCGCTCTCGCATTATTTTCTACTCTATAATAGACTTTACATTTATCCACCTAGCTATTATTCTGATGCTAAAATCTACAATAAACCACACACACACACACACACACACACACACACACACACACACACACAGAGTTTCATAATTTTCCAAACTAGATGAGAATGACAAAGTGTTACAAAGTATAAATGCTCACTTTTGTTATATTTCAAATTTAGAAGAAAACTATACCTAAGACCCAACAGAGCAGATTCATTTCAAAGGTACTGGACAGTCCACTAACCTTGAAATAAGAAATAAACAGTTCCTGCTTTTTTTACTTATGGGCGGGGGGCGGGGAGGAGGGAATTGGAGTGGGAAAAGATAATCATATTTCAGCAAAAGCCCATATCTCAACCTCAGGCGTCTTTATGTCCCAAGGGTAATATTTCCATTCCACTCTTAATGGAACAAATTTCTAATCAGAATATGTATTCAAAAATAATTGAGGCAATGCAATGTCAACACATCATGCTGCCATCAGCATTCCCTGGTGCTAGGAATCAACTTAGCACACTCTCTGGTGTGACAGAGAGCCAGGGCAATGCAGAAATGTCAGAATTGAGGAAGGGAGGGGAGGAAGCAAGGACAATACAACCACTTTGCTCCTCTTTGGGTGCTCAGGACAGTGTCTGGAAAAAAGCTTCTAAAGTGGAAGAGGCCAACCTTAAAACTTTTTAAGGAAGGAATGACAAAATGGATCCAGACCAAGACCTCAACTTTTAAATCGAAATCTGTGTCTACTTTTATAAAATTACTGAGAATTCTTGTCACTTCCAAAAAGGTTAACACTGCCCCTAGATTTTTAAATTAGTAAAACCTTAGCGCAACATATACTATTGAATATACTCTGTGATGCCCTGGAAAAGTCCAGAGGCTTAAATTCACTTTGCTTCAAGTTTGACAGTATATTGATAATTGTTGAAGCTGAGTGATGGGTAACCGAAGTTCATTATACTGGTCTACTTTTGAATGTGTTGGATATTTTCATAAAAAAGTAAAAAAAAAAAAACAGAGAGAGAGAGATTTCTTTCAATATATTTCATGCTCAAAATTTTACTGACTTTTCCTTGGGATATATATGAGATGCGATTTATGCTTATGATTAGTTAAGACTCTAAAACAAGCAGTCTGAATTTTTAAAAAATCCACCAAGCATGATGTTGATTATAAAAAAAAAAAAAATCCTTCATTCCTGAAAAATTTTTATCAAGATCTATAATGATAGAAGAAGTGCACCTAAACAAATGCAGTGCCACCATCTGCCTGGCATTCTCACAGTGTGACAAAATAGACTGGTAATTAACTGCTTTCCTACCGAAATCTGCCAGCTTTAACTCCCCCGTGTCACTGATCAGAAGGTTCTGTGGTTTCAGGTCTCTGTGCAAAATATAACGCTGGTGGATGTAAGACAGCCCTCGCAGCAACTGAAATAAAAACAACTGAAAAAATAGGGAGACAAAAGTTAAAATCTGAACACAGATAAATGCCAGTTTTTACATACAGTCTGCCAAGTACTTGCATTCAGTGAAAATGGGTAACCATCACTAAATATCTTACCAAGTTATTTAATCGGAATGTTTGTAAAGGTATGAGAATCCCTCTGTCATTAATAATAAATCTGAAAATTTCTAACCCATTCTGTCAACCCAGAGTAATGCCTCCTCAGTCAGAGAGATCTACCATCCAATCTGTGTTCTATAAATTAAGAGCAATGTAAAGAATTAATTCTTTATAATATTTGATTCCCTCAAGCCTAAATTGATGTTTGAGACAGAGAAAAAATATGTATCCATAACATTATAAAAAGCAGAATTTTTTTAACAAGTTTATGTAAATGTATAGATATTTAACTCCATAGAAATGGCATGAACATAGTACCCAAGGATCCGCCCGTTAATATTCTTTAAGGAATGCAAAGATAAGATGATTTCAAATAATTAAAACAAAAAAAGTCATAGGATCTAATTAATACTACACTGTAATTATACTGCTTCTGCACATACGGCCATCGAGATTAAGCCGTTGCCTAAAGACAGACATGTACCTTCACTAATTACAGAGCAGACCTATCCTAAAGGGAAAGGAAACACAGAATACAGAAATCAAGAATTTGAGAGTAATACTTTTGTAAAAAATCACTTTAAGAAGTGATTAATGGCCTTCTCTGTTTAGTTTCATATTGGATTATATCAAATGTTTCTATTTTGATAGCAAAAAAAAAAATGTGATTCCTTAGGCTTTCCATGTTTCATAAACATTTTGTTTATGAAAAAGAGAAAATTTTTAAATGATTTACATGCCAAAATAATCCTAATCGGCATTGTTTTTAAATATCAATCTCCTAAAACAAAAATAAAAACAAATGTTTTTAGTGCCATCAGTGTTCTAGTCTATATAGTCAGCTAGTAACGAAACGTAATTTCAGGGAAATTTTACATGAGTTAGCTGTCACTAAGGAGTCCAGACTATTTGAAAGGAAAAGATTGGCAACTCCCTGAGTGCTCTGGAAGCTAGCATTTGTGGAACATTTTCCAACTAACTAGGGGCTATAAAAGTCAGGTGAATTGTTTACAGGGGTAGATACCTTAAAATAACAGTAAGATGAATTCTTTTCAAAATTTTGGTATGTAATAACAGGCTGTGGAGTAGTAAAGGCTAGGATCATCATTTCCAGACTCTAAGTATCAAAAAGTAAAAGTCTGCTTAGTGTTAGCCTAGATCAAATTACTGGTTCGAGAACTGAGAACCGCAGGAAGCAAACATTTCTTTAAGACTCCTCCTCTCAATCCTTGCTGTGTAGCAGATGGAAAGACTTAACATCATCACCAGCAGTTTTCAGCCTCATTCCTTCTAATAGCCCCTGCATCCTGAAGCCTAATGCTTACAAGTTTGATGAAAATTGATATTCCTTCAGTTTAGAAGGGAGAAAGAATGAACAAATAAGACCACTTTGTGTTTCCAAAGCCTTAAAAAAAAAAAAAAGGCACCCAAAGGCAGACAACGTAACGAATTTGATTAGTGAGCATACAATGCAATATACAGACATATTATAGGATGGTACACCTGAAACTTGCATAATTAATTACATAATTATTAACCAATGTTCCTCCAATAAATTTAATTAAATGAAAACAAACAAGTAAATAAATAAACTGATTTTATAAAGAAACAGGCATCCTGCAAGGTGCTAACTGATCTCTGGGTGTAGCAGGGACTTCTCAGAATACAACTGTCTATCTAAGCAATGCATTTTAGTTTAACAAATAGACACCGAGTGCCATCATCATTCTATACATTGTAGAATGTGATCTCGTTTAATTTCTGTCACAGTTTTAATGACAAAAGTACTGCTATCATCCCTGCATCAGTGAGGAGGAAACTGAGCACAGTTCCTCCAAGTCACACAGCACAGCCAGGACTCAAACCCAGGCAGTTTGGCTCCAAAGTCCATGCTCTTAACCACCACACTATAGGAATGTAGGTCAGGAGTCAACAACACAAGTAGGCAAAGTGTTGACAGAGAGGCTGTTTCACAGGATACAGTCTGAGGATTTCCTACTAGGGCCTTCAGAGCCACTGAAGTGAGCTGATTCCAGCTGGTACTCAGACATCACCACTGCGTTTCCTGACTCAAGCAATCTCACCACTCCCATACTGAGCATACTGCTCTTCAACCCTTTACCTTCGGTCTTGACTGTCCTTGACAGAAAAGCCCTCTCTCCCTTTTGCCTGCTAATCTCCACGTATATCTTAGTTATCTCAAGAATCATTCCTCCCTGGAGCCTTCCCTGACCACCTCCCCAGGCTTTCACTCCCTCTATAGGTCTACAAGAGGTGCTCCTGCTCTGGGTGCCTCTGCACGTGTCTATGGCAGTGTGGCATTATCTTACCCGCAAGAGACTGTACCTTAACCATCTCCCTAACCTGGGTATGCAGTCGATACTCCCATACCACTAATGTGATTACTGAACTAAATTTAGAGATATCGGATGAAGCAGATAAAAAAATAACAAATAGAAAACAATGGAATGGGATTCTCTGGAAGCTAAGGGTACAAGTGGGTAGATCAAACAGTCCCAAAAGGCTCCTCCTTTAATACCTTTACTAATTAATGAGAATATATAATCGTCATGCTAATACAGAAGCTATCCAAATAGTGTATCACATTAAAGGAGATTACAAAAATCAGTGTTAGGAAAGGACACAACTACACACTCCAATTATAATTGTATACATGACAAACTAAGCCCCAAACATGATAGAGACTCAAACATTAAGTTACGAAACAGATCTTTAGATCTTTGAGCAATGCACAAAGTCACGTAAGAATGAATCTCCACAGAGTGAATTCGCTCAGGATTTATTAAGTGCCAACCTTGTCCCAGCTGGTGTTATGCAAAAGGGATGCAAACAATAATAGGATAGGATGTAGTCCCTGGACTTGAGGAACTCATAGCCGTCTGGGTATGGGAGACACATATAACACAGATAACTAGGATTTAAAGAGGTCGGGACTGTAATGGCAACTCAAACTGAGTGTACTGAAGACAAAGAGGTGGGAGGATCTAACAACAAGATAAATGTAGGACTGATCCTCCCATTATACAAAAAGAAGCCTGTGGAAGGGGTGAGTCATAGAGGACTTGTCCCTCTGAAGACAGAATTCATTACATGTCAAATATTAAAAGGAAACTGAGTGGATCATTCACTAGATGCACGAGCTGAAATTTATGTGTCATATGACAAACCCCTTGCTATTCTTAGAGAAAATACTGAGGAAAACAAGCAAGCGGATCACTAGATAAATTAAAGAGAAAAACTTAAATAAATGAAACGACAGTATAGAAAATGTAAAACTACCAGTTTATCATCATACAAGTATTGGTGGCAAGAAGACAATAGCAGACTTCATTAAAAACATTAGAAAATTTGGTGTTTTAGAAATAATATTTTCATGTGCTTAACAGAATAATGTGCTTAATAGAAGGCTATAAGGAAGCAGTGGCCATGCTGAGTTAAACAGAATGTCCTATGGAATATTCTTTGGGAATGCCCTGAGAACTCAAGTCTTGGGGACCTTTTGTTTAGAAAAGCAGGCAAGTACCAAACTTTCCTACGTAAATTTTTGAGAAAGCCACTTCACTTGGTTGTTGTACAAATCACCACACAAAAAGATATACTTGATCTTTGTAAAACCCTGTGACACTTTGTAAAACCCTGTGACACAACAAGAAGGACCACCAAAGAGGGGTCACATGAAGAGAAAGTAAAAATCGTCTTTGATATGTGCTAATAAAACTTGGTAACTACCGATGGGATCTCAGTCAGGTGCCAAAAAAGAAAGGAAGGGGGACTAACACTAACTGAAAGATTTCTCTAGTTTAAAGGCCATTGCAAGTACTTTTACATATGTCATTTAATTCTTTCCATTTATAGTCCTGTACTTTCTCTTTTCTATTAAACAAATGAGAAGACTAAAGCTTTCAATGCACAAGACCTTACTGAAATTCATCCAACCATCAAACAGTGCTCAGGAACTTTCCACTGTACCTCATTATCTTAAATGAGGATGATGCTTAATAAATGCATGGATGAATACAGTTAGACACTCAATATAATCAAAGTGCTTTTATTAAATGAACCCAAGTTTGTAAAATTCTCAATTAGCATGTTCTGTAATGAGCATGAGTTTTGAATTTCTGTTTTTGCTATTTAAAATCCTCTTAGAGATAAATAACATGGCAGAAGACAGCTTCTGTACCTAAGTTGATAAATTGACATATTTGAAACTCTTCCTATCTTTTTACTCTTTCCTAAGAATATCTTGTCACCTTAGGATATTCTACTCAACTTTATAAAAGGAGGTCCTCCAAATTCTTTAGTATGATCACTGAAGATTTATATTCTATTTTGAATATGTTCGCTTTCCGCAATAAAAACCCCAATGGGAAAATGCCTTAAACAGCAATGATATGATGAATAGGGACACTTTTGCCAGCAGCAGGTCTATCTATAGCCCAGTTGTCTTGCCAGCCCCGGCAGGAAGCAGCTCAAATCCTCAGTGCCATGGCACAGACTTCTTAAATAGCCTTTAAAACTTCACCTATTCCCTTCTGCAACTCCTGAGACTTTAAGTAGGTAAAAATACTAAGATAAGGCCTTTTATCAAAACTTTTCAGAGCTGGTAAAAATCACACATTATTAGACTCATTACTCAGAATTACTGGCACTTGCAGTGAGCAACAAGTTTTATATCACCCCCCGCCCCCCGCCCTTTAAAGTCTAAAGATGCGTGATCAGATGCTCTTGGTTTCAGAGTTTAGAGTCAGTAGGCTCCCTGAATGGTCGGAAATGCACGCATTATTTAATACGTGTACTTCCACTTAAAATGAGATAAGCACAGTGAACATTCTGCAGATTTTCAAGGCAAGGGCCAACTTCCTTTAAGGAATGTTCGGGGTCTCTTAGGGCTTACAGGAGGCTTATTAGCGCTGTTAGCAATGGGCTCTATGCCTTATTGCACACAGTCAATTCTTCAAAACAAGTTAGTTAAACTACTTTTCTGCCACCTGGGGACCAAGCTTAACATCTCTATATTTTAGGCTTTTCATCTCGAAAATGACTTAGATACCTTTAACAGTCATTCATGTTGAAATACTGTGTCATTCCATAATTTTATGAATAATAGAAATGGAAGGAACTCTACAACTCAAACAACTGTAATAATTGCCTCTGGTTAAGTGCTCGCTATGACAGACATTGTGCTAAATGTCTTAAATTCATTTAGATAATTTAGTCCTGCCAGACAGATATTATTATCCCTATTTCACAGATGAAGAAATAAAGATTCAGAGAACTAAATGAATTGGCAAAAGGGACACATAGCAAGTAAGAGGTAGTATTGGTACTTTGAACCTACTTTTGTCTGGCTCTGACACCTCAATTAAGAGTACTGCTTCTGTACTATTTGATTTTTCAAAAAGTATGTGTACTATTTGATTAAAGTAGTTACACATTATATGAACCCAAGGCTAGAAAATGTGACAACGGCAAATAAAGCAAAGTTCTACATGGGTAATAAATACCTCAAATAATATGTTCCAGATTTAACACTGTATTGTTTAAAAACCCACAGACTTCATAAACATTAAATTACTCAGACATGAAACTTTCTAGAAATGAAAAATAATTAGAAACTTTGAGACCCTAAAATATCTAATGAATGTCAAAATATTTTATAATAAGCATCAGATAATGGTTTTATTACAATATTAGGTCTTTTTCAATTTTCAAAAGCCACAGAATGATTCATCATGATTCATTCCCTTTGCGTTTTGCGTTTGCAAATGCCTAATGCAAATATCAAGTTGTAATTTGTAATACAATGTATATAATTTACACCCAAATAGTTTCTGTTTTACAAAGCATCACTGCAATTCTGTGTTGAATTTTTTAAAAAAGAATACTTAAAAGGCTATACAAAGATATAAAGGAGATAGAAATAAAACTCTAGGTATTCAACATTACTGTATAATTTACACATCTCTTTGGATATACTTGACAGTATTAAGTGTGGTACTGGGATGGTGTAACACATAAATATTTACGGTAGAGCACCGCGTGTACTTTTTTTGCCATGTACTACAGACAGGTACAGCTCTTGGAAAATCTGAAT
This sequence comes from Pteropus vampyrus, assembly GCF_000151845.1. Lineage (NCBI taxonomy): Eukaryota > Metazoa > Chordata > Mammalia > Chiroptera > Pteropodidae > Pteropus > Pteropus vampyrus. The sequence continues at coordinate 16,712,312 of NW_011888785.1, forward strand.
AGCTGGGGAAGTTTGTCTTGCCAATTTTTGCCCTTTGTGAGTTCTTCCATTCAACTTTCTGCTTCAAGGTCCTGAGATAAATCTCTAGATAATGTAACAACAATTTAATTTATATTCTCTATGCTATTTGAATATTAATGTGCTATTGCTGAAAACGGTAACTTGGATAACTCAGGAATAACTTGGAATAACTCAGGAAACGAGAATTTTTAGGCACTTTAGGAAAGCTCTCGGGGGGAAACTCTTGCATACTTTCTGTGACCCTTGAGAACACCTGGTACGTTGTCCTCCCATTCTGCCCTCTCTTCCTGTGGATATCAAGCAAGATGTGGTTCCAGGCACAGAGCCACCCACAGTGAGCAGGCAGACTGAAGCCATGGGAACCGAAGCTGAGATAATTATAAGAAGTCAAACAAAGATTGTAAGACAGATCTTTGTTTTGCCAAGTTCCTTGCAAAAAGCTCTAATACAGTAAGTAGATTTCCAAGTTATTAGGCTTTGCATGCACAATGAAGAAACTGGGGAGGGTTGAGGATGAGAACCTTCCCTTTAGTAAAGTTGGTCAGCAGCCTAAAATTAGTGTTAGAAACATTCTCCAGCTGAGTAGAAACAAGATGATCAAACTTAAGCTATCGGCATTAACAGTTACCCAACAAAATTTTCCTAGAGAAAAATTGAAACAGTTGTTTAAAGAAATTCTAATAATATCACCTTAAAACCTGTCATTGTCAAGTTTCTGTTAGTCAATATAGTTCAGAATTATATAACTGACCCGACTAATAAGCACTTTTTAGAACTAAAAAGAAAAAGCACGGAACACAAATTTTCACTCAGCTTCATCTGTGAATGTATGCTACTCTCCCCCAACTACAGGGCCATTCTTTTTTTACACACAATGAAAAAGAATAGAGTTTAAAAATAGTTTTACTGCCTAAAATAACATCTCAGACACTAAATCAACATGAATTGTCTTAATATCAATTGAAAAAGTTAATGTATCTTTTTTAAAAAAAAGAGAGATGTAGACTGGAGGAACTTTGAGTCTAAGATTCGGAGATCACAAGTGCTAGCTGTACCAAAGAGAAAAATAAATTTTAAATGGAATGCAGGAAACGTTTTGAATTTGGATACATAAGATCAACAAACCTCTCTCTATATCCTTTCAGAAAGGCCTCAAGTAATAGGAATGTATATACTTTGATGAGAAAATATCTGTGAGATGTACTGGCTAGTCACAAGAAGGCTGTAACTGCCTGAGACAATCAGAAAAATCCCCGGTAGTGTGTGCATGCTCTATTACTCAAGCTGATGTCCCTCCTGAGTTCTCATGTTTGTCTTAGAACACATGCCAACAAAGGGGTCAAAGGCAGGACCCATCTTAAATGAGAAAGAGGCAAAACGAATGACTTGAAGCTTAAAAGCTAGAAGGGTGTATTCCCACTGGGTACTCCCCAAACTGGGTATTTCCATCTTACAATTAAAATGTCACATGGCATACTTCCAATGATCGTATTTCATCAATCTTTGGAGTGATTTCTTCTCAATCTGGATTTTAAAGCGCCTTTAGGAAAGAGTCTGCTGTTTAATTAGCTGCCTTGGTCTGATTCAAATTGTTATAAGCAGATCAGCAGATGATGCCAAGGATACAAAAGACATTTTCTGAACAACTAAACTGCAGGCCCCACATCTTAACCAAACCCCCTCTGAATGTCCGACACAATATGAATTGACACATGGAATTTCACTTCTTTTATCATTACTCTTTCACTTTCTAGATATAGAAGATTATTTTGTTAAAACGAAAATAGGATCTAAAGGTTCACAAGGAACCTGGACAGGTGTTGAGACTCGGTGTCAAAAGTTTAAAACAATTTTTAATGGAGTCATGAAATAATCACATTTCCCAAAACACAGAATAAAGGCTCTATAATATTCATGGTAATGCACAGCAGGAAATCATTATCAGTTAAATGAGAGCTCTAATTCAGAATATGGAGAAAATCAGGTGTTACCTGATTTTCAATCCGAACATTAGAAAGTCTCATTTAGAAATGAATTCTTGGTACCATCTGCATAAGACAACCTTAATTTGGCATAACATTATTCTGTCTAATATACACCTGGACTATAAAATAGCAACTTTTCAATCATAATAATCCTCATAGCTTTTACCTATGAACATTGAAATAAAAAATAAAACTCAGCTTTATGTCAATAGCATTTCAGATACGTCAGAGGATAAGGAAGAGAATTCAGAAATACTTTGGTTATTTCAGATCATTCTAAAAAACAAAAACTGACGTGTGAAAACAAAACTGATGCTAAAAACAAAACTGATGTATTATTAAATTGTACACTTGAAACCTATATAATTTTATTAACCAATGTCACCCCAATAAATTTTTTAAAAGACACTAGCTGTATTATCAACTTCTGCACTATGAGAAAATACCTATTGCTAAAATAAAAAAAAAAGAAAAAAAGCAACTGTTTTTGTAAGAAATCTTCCAGAAAAGTCATTAAGATAACATGAAAATGGAGGTACATTACATAAAAACATAGGAAAATCCACTGTCGCCATGGTAATATGATGCAAGCATCGACACTTCTGGAGATCAGCTGGAGATAGCATCAATTAATCTTTTTTTTCCATGAACTTTAATTTTCAGTCTCTCATGTTTTATCGATTTTTAAAGAACAGATGAAAAACTAAAAGACAAAATTTCGATGATAATGGTCATTTTTTAAATCTCAATGATCAATTTGTAAATCACTGAGAATTATAAAATGAAGAATTAATACAAGTTCTGCGTTCAGCTCAACTATGATGGCTAAAAAACAAAAAATTCAAAGCAAATGGTTTGCAAGGAGGGAAAAAAAAAATGAACTACACTACCAAAAAAAAAAAATCTAACTGGTTTCTTACATACCAATTATCATGATCTAGCAATTGGTTGCTATACCTTTAATCATCACAAATATTTATAACAAGGCCAGTGTCCTCAGGCTTTCCACCCAGGTTTTAAATTGTGCTCTCAGTAATTAACTGGCAAAATTACCCATTTGTCTAAAATTGATATTATGCTAAGAAACAAACCATTAGTTAATAGAGAATATTTATTTCAGAATGCCATTTTGAGAATAGACACATTTTATAGGCAAAGTAGCAAAGTGATTCTAGAAATTTAGTTAACATTGACAAATTTTCCTTATGAATTTATGCCAGTGCTTACAAGGAATATACATCAAGAAATATAAAACTTTAACAGATGTTTTTCTGGGACTTTGTACAAAATTACCATAAAATACTCCATACTTTATTATGAAATTGCAAATTACATGCTGCTCCAGTTGTTTCCTTTTCTTTCTTCTTCTCCTCGATACATCATCCTTGTAATGCCTGAAATTCTACCTGATTCGCACTCAAAAAGAAAAAACCATCTCCTCAATTCTTAGGTGCATGACACCCCCAAATATTTACAGTAAACACTGGTATGTAAAATAGAAACAAAAATGTATATATTTTTAGAATCCAAGATAAACGTTTAAAATGTTTTTATATACTGCCGTGCTGCATGATGAAAGAAAAAGTCAAAATAGCCAAATGTAGAAGCAAAAGGATTTGATCGCTGTGCTTTCCTTCTGTTCACTTTATAATAAATGTTCAATATTTTTTACACTCCAATCATTTAATGATCTATGAACTATTTAGCCAAATACAGAGCTTTGGCGTTATTAAAAGAACATCCTCTTTTAAAGATAAAAGCTTATCTCACCTGGTTTTCACATCTTCTTAAATTTACAAGGTCTTATTTTAGTTCAACTGTTTGTTTTTTTTTTTAATTAACATCTAGTCCAGAATTATGAACAGCTGTTAACTTAGTAAATATTATTCTTATGTTCCTCATTTTGCATTCATAGATTTAAGTGACAATAAATATCACCGCATGAAAAAAATATGGTAATACATCAAACAGAAATACTCGCGGGACATCTGTCACTATGTCATAGTCAGACTTCTTTGAGAATTTCACCTGCAGTGCAGATCCTAAATGTAACCCTGGAGGAGTGTATTGTCTCTAAGCAGACAAACGGTGAGGAAAGTCAGTGCATAATTAGGTGAGTGGCCTCCCATGGAAACCAACATGTAATAAGGGCCGTCTGCTTCCATGCACTGCAATTCAGATGCCAAAACACAGGCATTAACAAGCTGCCTTCTATTTTTTAACTTCCCATACCCTCAGAGGAGGTGAAACTATTATCTTCAATAGGAAAATGATGATAAACCTATGTGACTGAGTGCATATAAAGTCACAAATAACAAGCTAATTATAGTAATTGACTGTATTAAGCATGCGGTGTAGAGAAAAGAACACTAGACAAAGAGTCAAAAAGCTCTTTTTAATTCCAATGATCCTGATCCTTATTTTATATCAAATGTGGTAGCCGAAATGGATGACTATTAGGATGCTAATCCTAGAGTGGGCTTGGCTACAGCCCAATCAAATGAAGAGGTGTTTTCTTTTTAAATTATATCAACATTTAATGTTTAAATTATTACGACCATGGAAATTTTATTTACAGCTCAGCCATTAAGTTTAGTACGAATACTTTATTTTTCTCTGCATGATAATTTGTTTTTCTTGTGTTAATAATGATCTCGTTCTTTTGTTTGTTGTTTTGTTTTCCTTTGTTTTGTTTTCTTTGTAGTTATCACTAATCTAACAAACTCTTCTCCCATCTTGTAAATCTGCTCAAACACATTAGTTATTCCATCTAACAAGTTCTTCTTTGAAAACTCTCCTGGAGACTTCCGACCTGCTCCAGGTGGACTGGTGGGTTACTCTCCCAGCCTGATGTGTAACTGTCATCACGGGATCCTTTTCATCGTTGTCCTGAGGATCTCCTTCATCTGTCGCCTGTCGTAGCCTCTGTTACCTGGTTTCTTTGTCTTCTCTGCCTTGGGTTATGCCCTGAGTTCTAGTGGAGCACCTCCTCAACTAGCTTCCTGAGAAAGGATGCAAAATTTTCAACTCTTTGAACATCTGAAAATAATTATTTTACCTTCAGTCTTTATTGACAGTTTGCATAGAACACTAGATTGGAAGTAATTTTACATCAGAATTTTCAAGCCACTGTCCCCACCACCATCTCCCTTGCAGTGCTGCTGTTGAAAAGTCTAACACCACCGTAATTCTTGATCATTTGTAGTAAGCCTGTTTCCTTTTTGTAGAATTTTTCTTTGAAACTAGTGTTCTGAAATTTTGCAATCGAAACATTATTGTCAGTCAATTTTCATTAAATATTATGGGCATTTAGTGGGCCCTCTTAACCTTGAAATTCAAATCCTTTGCATCTTGAAAAAGTGCAGTTTAAAGATTATTACTTTATTGATTCCCTCCTCTTTATTTTCTCCAATTATTCAGATCTAATATCTTGTACTAGACTTCTAATTTTTTATATTTTCTTTCTCATTTTTCAAATTTGTATTTTATGTTCTGTTTTCTGGCAAACTTCTGCAACTTTAGTTTCCATCCTTATTTATTTCTGTTATTTTAATTTCTGTCAACATATTTTTAATTTCCAAAGCTACTTTTGTTCACTAGTTCTTGGTAAAAATAACATCATTCTTGTTTTATAGATGTACTATTCTTTTACCTCTTTGAGAATATAAATTATAATTTTTTTTGAAGTTTTCTTTCCTGTATTACTCTATCTAACCAATGCAAGAAACTTAGCTTCATCTAAGTTACTTATTTGTCAACTAGAGTCTACAATGTACAGGTGCCTGGATTCTTTAGATATGTTCTCTTGGACTGATCAGATTCTCTACAAAAAATGCTTACAATTTTTTACCTTGAAACATGGAACCGACATCTGTTTTTTTTAAGCACCACAGATTGATCCTATCCCTCATGCTCTCCCCTACCCCCTCCCACCTGCCCAGCCCCTGCCATACTCTGGGACACCCCTACCACGACCGCCTCGCTGGCAGAGTGAAGAGCAGTGGAGGCAGGTAGGCCATAAGGCTGTGAGAGAGCAACAGGCAAGGATGGCTAGCAAACATACATGTCCTCCAGGTAGGGGTGGGGAGACGGATAAAGCCTTGCAGAGCCACAGGGACAGCGAGGAGAGGCTGTGTGTCCTGGGAATCACCCTGGGCTCTCAGCCTTGGGTCCAAGAAAATGCACACCTTTTTCTACTTGAGTGATTTTTTAAAAAATTTGATTCTGATTCTGAGAGATGAGAAGACTATATATATATATGTATGTATATATATGTAGTTTTGTTTTGTTTTTTAAAGTTTTGCAGGTGACTGCTATGGAGCCAAATTTGAAGCCCTCTTAGATGACTGCTGCAGTTTTTTTTATACCCTTAAACATTCCAAGAACTGAGACAGTCCAGTAGATTTTGGCTGATCCGCAGGCAGCCAAGATTTCAATAGCTATGGGGAAAGGAATAGCCATATATCAACATATTTTGTGCCTTTCGGTGACTTGAAACAGCATAAAAAGAGGTAAATCACATCATGCTCTTTCAGAAGCAAAAAATGTCGTAGGGCATCAATCTGTAACCACTTTAAATAACTCCTGAGTGAGAACAAGAAACAATTCCTGCTCTAGATGACTAACATCTAGACTCGCTGTGGATGTCGCATCGAATTTCTGAGACATTTTTATGCCGATTGCACATCTCGTTCACCATTAGGAGGAACTAACTCTTGCAGGAGTAAATCTTATTTACTGCCACAGTACAATCTGGAATTGGAACAGGTAGCAAACACTAAGTATCTGAAGTATAATGAACAAACGCAGGGTAAAAGAAAAGCATATGAAACTTGAATAAGAGCTGATGAAATACAATTTCAAAGAATGCAGCCTGGTTACTGAAAAACAGCCACCCTGAGATCAATCTCTCCATGACCAATAGGAGATGAAGGAAAAATAAAAAGTAATGGAAAAAGCAGGACTCACCAATACTTGACCATAAGGGGAGATGATGAGAAAACCAAGCGAGAATAATAAAATCCAGTGATGCCATGGTTCTTTGAAAGATTCATTCAGCTCTATAATCTCTATGCTGTCACTGAATTTGAAAGTCAGGAAGTCAAAGTTAGAGTAGCTGTTGATTTTCACTGAGGCTATTAGTTTCCTAGGCTCCCCAGAGACAAAGGTCTCACTAACTGGGCTCTCTTCAAACTCCCAGGGTTAAAATGGGAAACAGGAGTAAGGATGTACTGTATTGTTGGTTTTGAAGCCAATCGACCCTAAGAAGAAGACTGTGATGTTTTAATGTAAAAAAAAAATAAAATAAAAAAATAAAAAGAATAAAATTATATTCATATTATGACATTAATGTTTAGAGTTGAACTTAAACATGGGAAGATTAATAAAACAAGTTTCTTCATCTGTTAAATTTTTTCCTGTCTTACTAAAAAGCTATGTCAATAGATACAGATTTTGAAGAAATATGAAGTCAAAATATTTAAAACAGATCTATCAATAGAACAAAAATAACAAAAAGAAGCTATATAAAAAATCAGCAAAGACTATAAGTACCATATGAATTCTATAATTTATTTTAAAAATAAGATTTTTCAGAATAGACACAAGTTTCTACATTTTAAAATTGTACAATATAACTGGCCATCATAAAAACCCCCATTATAATGCCATGTATTAGTAAGTACTTGAAACTTATTAAGAAAAAGTAAAACCCAATAGAAAAATGGACAATATATAAGAACAAACAACTTATAAAAGCAGATTTACAAATGGTCAAGAAACTTATGAAAAGATGTTAAATGTCACTAGCAGTTAAGAAAATACCAATATAAAAAACATTCTATTTTTACTCATCAGAATGGCAAAAATTAAAATGACTGGCTACAGTCAATGTTAGTGAGAGTAGAGAAAAACAGTCATATAATTTACAACCTGTAGGCAAATGTTCTAGCCAAATTCATTAAAACTGAAATCACATCTCTTATTTAATAAAGAAAACCCAATCACTAGATATCCAAAAAAATAAAATGCTAATATTTACTTTAAAATATTCATAACACTAACATTCTGAAAATAACCCAAAGATCTATGATTAAAAAACAGCTGAATATTTTTCCTACTATAGACTAACATGCAGTTATTAGAAAGACTGGACTATACAGTCATGTATTGTTTTAAAGAATATGCATGGTATATTTTAAGTTAAAAATGGCATACAATAATATGCATTATTTTTATAAAGCAAAAAATAAACCCACAAAATTCCATATCAGCATATAGACCTACACAGGCAAAGGATAAATTCAAAAGAAAAAACATGCCATGTTGCAAGGAGTAGTGTTGATAATGAATGGGAAGAAATTGAGACAAATAATTTTACTTCTCATACATCCATAGTACTCAATCGATTCTCAGGATCGTGAAATGTAGTCATGTGAATCACAAAATATGAAAGCACATCATTAAACACGCAGATATAACTTTGAAATCTTCTGACTCCCTAACATATGCCAAAAAAGAGACTCCTGTTTTAAGCCTGAAATTTTGGGACAATTTCCCAAGATAGCTGTTAGGTCAAATCTTATAAAAACTTCTTTTGACATATAGTAATCAAATTTGTAGTAAATGAACTGTAAGAAAACAGTAGGAAATAGAACTATTTTTTATCTGTTTGTACATATAAATGAAAATTATTCACTGTAAACTCACCATAACACTATTTGGGATTATAATATTTTATATTGAAACCAACTGATACTTCAGGATGGAGTTCCAAGACAGAGCTACTTGAGATTCTACTGAAAATAGAGCTATAACAGCATTCCAGATCTCATGCAAAACTGGCAGTGTTTCTTCATGGAAAAATAAATAAATAAATAAGATCTAAACAATAATACTTTGGTGTAAATATTTAATGTTAAAACATGGTTTCCAACCACTAAAAACACAATATATATAGTTTATTTCAATATTATTTCTCTTTACAGAAAAATTTTAAAAAAGAAAAAGTTATAGTAGAGACATTAGACTTTGCCTCAAAAAATGCACATGAAGGAAGCTGTTGGCTTAAAAAGATCTTTTCCTACCTTCACATTGTCAGGATGTAGCCCCCCAGGGTGCTTGTCCATGTACTGACATAAATCAGTGTGCTAGAAGAAAAAAGAGAAAATGTATTAAATCCCTCTGGCTATCACATGATGAATCAATATTTTTCTACTTCAAAATCACTATTACCTTCTGAACAAAGCAAATATAAGACAAGTGGGCGAATTTTTTAGTTAATGCAGTTGCATGCTCCTCCAGCCCCCATTTTTAACCACAATTGAATCATTATCTGTACCACTTGGATGTGTTTTATGTTAAATATACCTGTGTATTAGAAGGAATCGATGTCTATTATTTGTTAAGTGCTTAATTTCCTCCTCATTGAACATATATATCTTTTAATTAAAAAAAAAACCCCAAAAATAGATACCTTAACTTAAAAAAACTAAACTAACAGACACAATTAACCAATCCAATTACAATTTCGATTTCAGTTATCTTGTATTTTTCAAGTACAAATTCAGGTTATGATTATTTTGTATGAGATGAAAATACTATGAATAGATCATTATAGTAAAATTAATCATTGAACTTATTTAAATTTCTCTTAGGTGTATTCATTAAAAAACAATCTTCAGGTTTCCAGAACTCCTGAATATATTTGACAAAATACA
>NW_011888785.1:16725130-16727557 GCF_000151845.1 Pteropus vampyrus
CTCTGTTCAATGGCTACTAGGGAAATGCAAATCGAAACCACAATGAGATACCACCTCACACCTGACAGAATGACTGTCATCAGGACAAGTAATAACAAGTGTTGGAGAGGTTGTGGGGAAAAAGAAATCCTCATACATTGCTGGTGAGAATGTAAATTGGCACAGTTACTATGGAAAACAGTATGGAGGTTCCTCAAAAAACTAAGAATAGAATTACCATATTAGCAATCTCTCTTCTGGGTATCTACTCAAAATATTTGAAAACATTTATCCATAAAAATATATGTACTCCTATATTCATAGCAGCATGATTCACGGTGCCCAGGACATGTAAACGACCGAAGAACTCTTCGATAGATGATTGGATAAAGAAGATGTGGTACATATACACAATGGAATACTAGTCAGCCATTAAGAAAAGTTGAAATACTGCCATTTGCGACAACATGGATGGATCACGAAAGTATCATGCTAAGCAAAATAAGTCAGATGAAAAAAGCTGAGAACTATATGATTTCACTCATATGTGGGATATAAAACTGAAAGCGACAAACGAACAAACAGAGATTCATGGACATGAACAACAGTTTAGTGATTACAAAAAAGAAAAGAGGACTTAAGGGAGGTAGATAAGGGTAAAGGGGGTCAAATATATGGTGACGAAAGGAAATTTAACTTTGGGTAGTGAACACACAATGCAATATACATATGACATATTATTGAATTGTACACTTGAAATATATAATTTTATTAACCAATGTCACCTCAATAAATTTAATAAAAAAAGAAAGCAGAAGTCATATACATTCTCTCTCCATCACGAAATAAAATTAACATCAAGGGATACTATATTTCATCATCTCTAAGACACAATTTTTTTATCTCTAATATTGGAATAAGAGCATTAATTTGCTGTTAACCAGGCAGTAGTTGGAATATAGAAGTCATTGTCTATGTTTGAGCAAACTTGTTATTTTTCTCTAATTGTAGAGTTATTACTCTGATGACGTGAGTCATCAACAAAGAACTTAAGGACCACTTGAGAAAGAAAGATGGAAAGATGAGATGTAATTGTTATCTAGAAACCATTTATTGAAAATTCTAGGTTAAGATATTATTATAACTGCCAGAATTAAAACCTGTAAAAATTCCAAATGATAAGAAAGCATTCAATCATAGTTTGAATTCATATTCTTTATTCTGTCTTAGTTATACATAGAGTAATGTTTCTTCCAGTCAATGGGGTTTTAAGTTCAACCGTAGTAGGAATAAAATAAGAAAGCAAGAAAAACAGTCGAAGGGAAGGAATGAGAAAAGGAGATGTGAAGAAAATTTATTTTCATGGAAATTTTACACCCTAAGTACATTAATTTTAACATACAAATGACTGAAAATAAATAAAACAACCAATAAGTTCAACCTAGAGAATATCAAATAACAAAGAGAACCACAGAAAATATTATGGATTAATTTATTTAATAGCAGAAATTAATTAAATAGAAAAAACAGAAAACAGACTGATAAAACGAAAATCCACTTCTATGAAAAGCCCAATAAAACAGACCAACATTTGGCAAGTCTGATTTTTTTTTTTAAGTAAGGGGTTTGCCAAGATGTAATCGACATTAAGAATGAGAAAAATGGCACAAGTTAATATGTGGAAATTTGAAAATGTGCTATAAACATATATAGTATTATAAATTAAACAGAATTATAAACATCTTTAAACTAATAAATTAGATACTAGATAAAACATTCTTTTTAAAAAACATAAATGATTAAACTTGATTCTACAAGAGATAGGAATTGAAGAGTTACATCTTCAATCCAAAAAACAGGTTTAAAGGGTTTTCATGAAAATCCTTCCAAAGCTTCAAGTAACAGATATAAATTATTCTAGAACAAAGAAAAAGATAAAATGTTTCCCACTGCTTTTTTAAGGTTATAATGTCAAAGCAGGCAAAATCAAGGGCAAGGTGGAGAAAACTAAATCAACCTCTTTATGATCATAGATGTTTAAATTCTAATACTAGCAGGTACTAGAATTCAATAATCTGTATATTAAAAGACTAATACATCAGCACCAAATAAGGTGAAACCTAGTAATGAAAAAAATAGTTCAACATAAGAAAAACTATTAATGTGATTCTCCAAAATTAACGAATTAAAGAAGTGGAATGGTATTGGATGCAAAAATTTTGTGGTATTATATATCTGACATATATTTATTAAATGCTGATTTTGCACAAATAAATAAAACAAAAGTTTACATTCTGTCGATTTTACATACTTATGTAAAGTACTATAATTTTTCCAGGCATAAAGTAGTCAAGCTTTTTGTTTAAAATTAAAACAAGAAAAAAAGAACTATAAAGAAAGAAACACATCATGAGTTGGGGAAAAAAGAATTCCTGATCCTCAAGGTGC
>NW_011888785.1:16727607-16730048 GCF_000151845.1 Pteropus vampyrus
AACAAAGAAAAAGATAAAATGTTTCCCACTGCTTTTTTAAGGTTATAATGTCAAAGCAGGCAAAATCAAGGGCAAGGTGGAGAAAACTAAATCAACCTCTTTATGATCATAGATGTTTAAATTCTAATACTAGCAGGTACTAGAATTCAATAATCTGTATATTAAAAGACTAATACATCAGCACCAAATAAGGTGAAACCTAGTAATGAAAAAAATAGTTCAACATAAGAAAAACTATTAATGTGATTCTCCAAAATTAACGAATTAAAGAAGTGGAATGGTATTGGATGCAAAAATTTTGTGGTATTATATATCTGACATATATTTATTAAATGCTGATTTTGCACAAATAAATAAAACAAAAGTTTACATTCTGTCGATTTTACATACTTATGTAAAGTACTATAATTTTTCCAGGCATAAAGTAGTCAAGCTTTTTGTTTAAAATTAAAACAAGAAAAAAAGAACTATAAAGAAAGAAACACATCATGAGTTGGGGAAAAAAGAATTCCTGATCCTCAAGGTGCACGGCACGTCCTTCTCACCGTATCCTCAATGACATGAGCATCATCAATTGCAGAAAGAAGGCTTCTTCAGAAATGACATCATGGGAAATTTAATAAAGACTTTTTAAACCTTTTAAATTTTAAAATTCATATTTCCTTAGATGCATAGCATGAACGTGTGTGAGTGTATATGTGTCACATGTGTACGCACACAGCTGTCGTTAACTATGTAGCCTTGGGCATGTTGGATAACCTCTGTATATCAGTATCTTCATCTGTGTAGAGAGGATAATCTTACTACATCTGCTCATATGGATGCTATGAAAATTAATGAGTAAATGTCCAGAATGTTTTCAGAACATTGCCCAACACATGGTAGATGCTACAGATGATGATAGTGACGACGACGACAACAATGATGATGATTTTCTGTAGTATGTTTAGAGTACGGAGGGATATTTGGGAGGACTGTAATTAAAATGGAATGATCAGTACAGTCAGAAACCTGGAGCTCCTAGGGGTAGCAGTTCATCCTTATATATGAATTCCTCCTGTCTGCATGCCCAGGTATCCTCATTCGTACCTCACGGCTTTCTGCACACAACTACTGAGACTGTGTCTAGCAAATACTTTTATGAACCTCAGGTTGCTTTGAGTTAGGGGTAAGAATCTAGAGAATCTCAGATGGAAGGAAAAGGCAGGAAGTAGTAGTACAAGGTCCCCTTTTGTACCCTAGCTAACTTCTGTTCTACCCGTATTAAAACCTTTCTTTTTCCCTCTCTCTTTTTAAATACACAGCACTACATCTGGGACTGTATTAGATGTGCCAAAGCTACAAATTTCATTGCATCTTTCTTTTCAACCTCTCTCCTTACTTAGTTCAATTCATTGGATTATGTGCCCCTTATGATTTGCACTGGTCCATAAATACAAAACTAAAACTCAACAATAATGCTAGAACGTACTTTTGTCATTCCATTTTTTAAAAGTCATCCTGGCTATAAAAGTTACAAACAGAAGGCCCCAAAGGCACATGACCAAGGGGTCACTATTCTCCGATGACATGCAGATCATCTCAGATCCACCTGCCTTGATCTCTGGGTATTTCTTGTTCTAATAATAAAAGGAGCAGCTTTAGACTAGATGCCTGGTGACTGCAGATCAAACACAATTGCTCTTCAACCTCCAATCTCTGTCGTGGCTCTTGGCTAACATTTCCTCTTTCCCTCACTACATTATGCCTCACCTCATCTTCCCACACAGCCCTCTTATTCGCTCCATCACTCCTGCTGCTCTTCAGGGTTATGCCTTTAGCAGTGCTTGTCTCTGACAGGATTCTACCTGAACATCTAAGAACACCTCATCAATCTTCCATGAAGTAAGTGGTTTTAAATGAAGACATAAGGTGAGGCTAGGATTACAGATGAAGCAGAATACAAAGTTAGAGCAGAAAGGGGCTCCAAGGCTCAATCCCCACACTAGGATACATTTCTCTCAAAATCAGGTTCCTCCTTCCTCACTGTTGCATTTATTTGGTTATTTACCTAAGTGCAGGAGTGTTTCTAGGGGAAGGAATTTGAGGAACATTATCTGAAATCATAACACCCTGAACATAAATGTTCTCTGTAAAGAAGTTTACCACATTTACTATCTGGTTTCCCCATATTGATTTGATTATTCTGTGGCTGGAACAATTTAGAAGGCAGGAGAGAAATCTCTCTTTGTAAAAAGGCCCGACATAGAAAGACCACAGAAAATCGAAGGCTTTTTACTCATAAGCACTCTCACACAGTAGAGTCTCAGTTAATTTCAATCACACACAGAGCTGAGAACTGCATGACTAATAGCACACAGGCATGAGACTTAAAGGAAAAAACATGAAAGAAAACTACAAGGATAGCTTATGAATATAACGACAATTTCAAAACAGGCCTG
>NW_011888785.1:16731293-16740146 GCF_000151845.1 Pteropus vampyrus
TGTGGCAGATGCTTACTACATGACCGGCTAATGTCACCTTCATTACCATTGTCTCAGGTCTGGGATATACCACACATATTCTAAATAAAACCATACTAGAAGGGTAGTCACAAACTTTGCTAGAGCTAGTATTTTTTTTTTAATTTATTTCACCTGTAGCTCATTAACATCATGTAATTCACAGGAGAATGGCTGCTGCTAGAGGCAACTGAAGAAAACTTATGGAAGCTGAGTTCTCCTTTCTTCTATAGCAATCAATACCATTTTCCTTTAGCTATAATCTCTGTTTTAATCAGCCTACACTGCTGTAAGAATTAATACATCAAATTACTGAGCAGCTAGTTTCAAACTGCTCTTATATGAAGTCCACAGGTCTAAAATGACTTTGAAATTACATTTTTTTTTCCATTAAGCTTTATAGTACTCATCCATTTCATTCTCAAATTATAATTAATGAAATTTTAATGTTGTGTGTTCCCACATATGAACGTCATTCATTAGTGACAAAATGATGAAAAGAAACATTAATCAACTTTTTCCTTTAAAAAAAAATCACAGCCATTCAAGATACTGTATTGAGGAAGTTTGTACCCACTATATATCAAAGGGATCCATTTTTTAAATGGTGTTTAAAAAACAAAACTTTGTAAGTATTCTATCAAATGTTCTTTAGGCTTTATGTTAATGCATTGAAATCTCTTATCTTTAATGACAAAAAAGACATTCATGAGCAAGTACAAAAATGCTTTCTCTTCCCTCTGAAGTAGAAATTCTAATTATGACTAGATTATTGTTCCTCGACGAGCATCATAAGAGATAGTAGGACAATAGAGACAATATGGCCTTCCAATCTATTCCATCATCGACCAAAAATATGTTCTCAAATGGAATATTCAGAAATATTCCATTGTTCCTGAACAGACTTATTTTATATATTACAAAGCATGTTTCTGGGTTATTTAATTTTTTACCTGGTTTTAAGCCATTTAGGAAATGTTTGAAATTCTAAAAGTAAACCTCACAAATATTCCCCAGGGTGGGCAAGGGTAGTTAACACACACAATTGTTGATACTACATAAAAATCCTCCCATAGCAATCACAGTGCTGTGTTATATTTCTAATTAAATTAGTCACTTTTTACAGTATAATGTATTCTCCTTCTTAGTTATAATAAACCTACATATGACTTAGCTATCCCATAATTCTGCCTAATTGGTTTCAGCTGTCATTTCTGAATCCAAAATGCATGGGCAGCCTAGGGCTGCTGACTGGACAGGAAACATTCCCAACCACATTCCCATCATGTCAAACCAGAAACCTGAAAGATCTTTTCCATTAATACAAAAAACTTACCATTTGGCTCTGGCAATGACATTATTAGTAGACAGACTGTATAGTTCTACACAGGCAGTAAGACCGTTGTGAGCCATTCTTCTCTGATAAAAAGAATGCAGACATTCATGCTGCAATACATTGTTCAAGTGTCTGAAGTATTTCAATATTGTAGGGGCTAATTCTTAAACTGAACACATATCCTTATTCATATGTCTATACCTATATAATTTATTTGCTTTACAAAACTTCTAGGAGGTATATATGACTTTCTATCACTAAATTAAAGAAATTCAAAGTACAGGTTTGGAAAGTTTCAAGAAATCTGGGGAAATCTCTAGACATAGAACATGTAGTTCTACAGAACCACATTCCATTCTTGCATTAGAAGAAAGTGTAAAATGTAATCTCTTGAAACGGTGAAGGACAGAGCTACCCAGTATGGTTTATGTGCCCTCTGGCAAACCATTCACAAGCCTAAGCCATATAATAAATTTTAATGGAGTCAAATAGCCACTTTAAAGAGATGTTCGTGCTATTTTAAAGCCAGGCTGATTTTTTAAAGGAAAAATAAAAAACCAATGGGTATGAAGAATGGAATGCTCTGATCATCTAATATTTTCAAGAATTGGGGGAAAAAAAAAAGTGGTTACCAAAGTGGCCCACATAAAGTTTTTTGGAGTCAAAGCATGAAATGGAAGAGGGAAAGAAAAGGAACTTGAATAGGTCTCAGGAATATTTAACTCCAAAAACACCTTCTGGAGCTGTGCTGCTAGAAATATGGAAGACCCTGAACACATAGGGTAAAAGCAACATTAACAAAAAAAGTTAGAAACAGAGAACTACAGTGGAAGAGAGGAGAGAAGATAGAGAAATCAAAGGTGCCATCCTGGAATAATGTTTGCTGTCTACAAAGCAGAAGCATGCTTTTTACATAATCTTGATTCTAAGGGGTAAGAGAAACATTTACCCAGGGATGGATCAGGTGTGGGTCAGAAAACTTTATGAAGTATACGATAATGAGCTTCAGGTACATATAATTAAAAAAAAAAAAAACAACAGTAATTCTGAACACATAATCACAACAAAAAATTAAACAATTATAGTCTGTTAATTTGTCAGCCATCATTTTTGGCATACCAACTGAAAACCAAAACATATTTGCAAACTTTTATGATGGGTGAAAAATTGTAAAATGTTTAAAGATTAATAAAAACTACACACTGGGAGATTACTGATGACTCTGAGGGAAATAAGAACAACGAATGTGAATAATGCTCTCCTCTTCTTACTTAAAATGAAACATCTATAACTGTTCATATCATTTGACCCCAGTAATAATGATTTTAGGAGGTTTATTTACCCCAAGAAAATACAGAGGGATACCTTAGAAGCAATATTAAGATTTAACAATGCAAAATACTTTGGAGTTCTTAAACATGCTTATGAATACCTGATTATTTATGGGCAAGAATTGTGGACTATAGATTCTAAAATAGGATTTAAAAAAAAAGCTCCAATTAAAACAATACTTTGAAAAATAAATTTATATTATCAATGTATAGTTCATTTAAATCTTACTGGCTAGTGAGACTACATAGAGTACAGAATGACAAAGTTTTCAGAGAAAGTCTTGGAAAACAGTTAATTACATGAAATGTCTGTTTGTTATATAAGATTAAAGATGCAATTTATACTGCTATATTCTTATGGCACATCTGAAGCACAAGCACGTTTATGCAAGATCTCTGCTTTAAAAATATATTGTGATTATTTCACTATGGTAAGTAAATGGGCAAAAGTAATTTATATTTCTCAAACTCAATGGGTACAAGACTCGCAACAACATTATTTTCTAAAATGCAAGTTTTTACCTTCTGAGTATGATGCTCTGAAGCACAAGCAATTGAGGAGCAGTAAAACATGTTAAGAATCCACAAGAATTGTTAACATTTTGTTTCAAGTAGCAATTTTAACATTAAAGAATAAAAATACTTCAGATCACTGAGAGGAAAAAACCCAAAACACATGAATTCTTGTTTTCTGAGTATTGCCAAATGTTAAAATGGAGTAGAAATTCCAAAATATCCTTTTTAAGATCTGTCACCAAATGTCAAATCACTGACTTACCTGGAACACAAAACAATGCCATGATAAAGTCATCATTCTTTTTTTTTTTTTTTGTCTTTTTTTGAAATTAGCTTTGCTCTATTCATGGACAAAGAAAATGTGCTTAATTCCTTGCTATTTATTAGTATGAAATAATAGATACCTTGGAAAAAGAACTGTTTTATTTTTTTCTCAATCCTTAGACACTTGCAAATTTGCCAACTTAATAACTTCCCCAGGAGCTTGACATATTTGGCAGATAAAGTTGATGTTTTGAATATGAATCCCAAAACTTCAAGAAGCAAAGACCAACATTATTGCTCCTCATGATATGCTTTAAGCTTTTATTCCAAAATCTACTAATGTATTCAGTGAATCAGAGCTAAAAATATCTTTTCATGCTCTTCACTTAGTATAATTTGCCATAAAAAGGTTACTGAAAAAAATTTCAAGAGAAGAGTAAAATTTTACCAAGTCTCCCTGGGATGAATTCAGGTGTGCTTTCCTGATGCTGTGGATGAAAACTACCATTTGAAAGTCTCAGCAAAATTTTAAAGTTATTGGTGCTCAAATCTGAAACAATTATAAACAAATTTTTCAGAGAATCATACTGAAGAATTTAGGGGAAAATACTGGAATATTTACTTCAAAATAAATTAGTAGGTCTGGCATATAATTATCATAATCAACATATGAAGCTGGTTGTAATAATTTCTATGAGGGTGTTTTAATGAAAATCTTAAAACATGACTCTACATTTGTCTCACACACACACAATCTTTCTGATGCTTCTATTTTATGGAAATAAAACGTGACTCTACATTTGTCTCACACACACACAATCTTTCTGATGCTTCTATTCTATGGAACACACACAATCTTTCTGATGCTTCTATTCTTTGCTATATCCATTTGGCAAAGATTTATAGAGTTCTCACTGTAATTGTACTATGAGATACACCAAATGAGATACCAGCCCCTGCCCTCGGGGAGCCTAGCTGCCCATTCATCTGACACAGATGTCATGATGACAGACAAGAATGATCACGTTGCCCTTTTACCCTTTACAAAATACCACTCAGTTCATGGGTTTTTTACTCAGGTAAAATCTGATTACAAAAAAAAAAAACCAAAAACTTTAAACCTGTCTTTTCTTCCAACAGACCTTTCCTCAAGCATTTTCTCCCCATACCTCTTTCCTCCAGCATTTCTGACTTTTTATCATGTTTCTGGATATCTTTCCTCAATATATTTCCCAAAATTCTAGCTAGGATACTCAACATTTTGTCTTTCCTTTTGCTAATTTCCTTATCCAACTGAAAAGGGTAGAGAAACAGAAGGAGAAAAGAGAAAACAGTTCTACCTTCCAAATTTCGCTGACTATGCTGAAAGCTAATAACAGATCCATAGCGTTAAAACAAAGGTCACATATTCAAGAAAAAAGGAAAAACCCAGAAGATGGAAAATTCTTACTTAGCAAATAGCTGTCATGACAAATTAGTTTTTCAATTTTGAATTATGAAATGGAAATGAGGCACGAGCATCTGTTGAGGATTTATAACTGGACTTATATCTGCCAGTGAGAAAGGAGCAAATGACTCACTTAAAGTTGGATGTTAACATAGAGCAGTAAAGTTCATTTTGTTTTTATATTTTTTATTTTATTACATTCATTGGAGTGACAAAGGCTAATAAAATTATATACATTTTAATGTACAATTCTATAACACATCATCTGTATATTGCATTGTGTTCACCATCCAAAATCAAGTCTCCTTCCACCACCATATATTATTATCCTTTCTGCCTGCCCCCTACTTCCACCACCATACTGTTGTGTCTATGAGTTTTTGTTTGTTTGCCTTGTTTGTTCATTTGTTGCTTTCAGTTTTATACCCCACATATGAGTGAAATCATCTTGATGTTTCCTAAAAAAGAGGTCTCTAATCATATACAGCACACAAAAACACAATGAACCTGCAAAATGAGCCATCTATACAATCTTAATAAAGTCTTAAAATCAGGACCTTTCACCATTGTTTATTTCTTTATACATAGTTACATTGTAAAAATGTTCTTATTGGCTTTAAAATACTAAGGTATGAGGTGTGTTTATACAGTGTATTCGACATACCATAATCATCATAACAAATTATAAAAATAAACAAACAAAACAACAACTAATTGACCAATTAAATTAACAAGCATAAATATTTTCCATCAAGATAGGACACCCTAATAAGGGCACACTTGCACTTTAGACACTGCTCATGTGCCTACAATTTTACTGATGAGACCATAATCTAATACAGTTAATTCAAATATCTTCACTTCCACTGGCCTTGACACATTTGATAAATTTTGACAATTGATAAACAGCAAAGATTTATATGCTTCACAACTATTAATGTGAAAAAAAATTATCTAATTACACAGTGGTTTACACAATGACAGGCTCAAACTCTTGCTCATATTTAGAATGGGTGAGATTCCAAGGTAAAGATGGCCAACCGAACACACGAGCACCTACTGTGTACTCTCTCGAATCCCACTCACCAAACTTTAGAAGCTCCAAAACAGATGTTAGCAAGTTTAGCATCACAAAACACAATAAAATAAACAAATGAATTATTAAACTGGCAGTGGGGAAAGCCTAGAAGCAGCCCTATTTGTAGAACAACCAAAAAGGCTCATGGATTGGTGGCGCCAGGACGTGGGACTGAATAGAAGGTCTAGATATAGAGATCTAAAATATGAAAAACTGGTTGAAACTCTTCTCAGTAGCTATTTGATCCTTAGATCCCTTCCCACTATGCTTACACAGATAACTGACTCTCCAAAACCAAGAGAGGGGAAAACAGAGAGTATCTGAAGTAGGAAACCAGACCTCTTAGGGACAAGGATACCATCCTGAAACAGGAGGATAATGAAGGGTTCTATCCCCGACACTGCTTCCAAAGACTGGAAGCTAGGCCTCTATCCTCCATGTAGAAGTTTAGAAGAATCTTCACAGGGAATCTTGTAGCACTGCAGGAAAGATGGATACCAATACCAAGGGTTTCTCAAGAACATGGCTTAGACAGTTTCTATGATAAAATTCATGGTGAATCAGCCACTCTTAGAACTCCTAGTCAAGTCATTACTGCACCACTTTTAAGTATGATCTGACAGCCAAGAAACACTAACTATCAAACCAAAGCCTCTAATATTAAAGACAGACACTAAACAAACTGAAAGAAATAATTTGATTGAAACAGAGAAAATACTGTTAGAAAAGCTTCAAAAAAAAACTATTATTAATATACTCATGAGGTAAGAAAAGATATTGCAACCTTGAAACAAGAAAAGGATATGATGAAATGGAATATTCTGAGAAAAAAAATCTTAGAATTAATAATATTACAATGTAAAAACTTCAGTAGAATAGGGAAAACACAAAGTTGAGAAAATGTTCCTCACATTGAGCTAAATGAAAATATAATTAGGAAATAGGAGAGAAAACATAAGAAAATTAGAAGAGCAATCTAGGAGGTCCAACCGTTAAATAATAAAAGATGCAAAGAGAAAAGAGAAAATGAAGGGGGAAATCATAACAAAATATTTTAAGATAATTCCTTGGAACACAAGGACATATCCACATTAAAAGATGTTCAACATCATTAGTCATGAGGAAAAGGCAAAATGAATGACAATGAGAAACCACTAAACACCCACTGTAATAAAAAAGACAGACAATAACAAGTATTGGCAAGGGTGTGGAAAAACAAACTGTCACAGGCTGCCAGTTAAATTGCAAAATGGTACTTCCGCTTTAAAAAAACAGATTGACAGTCCCTAAAATACTTAAAGATAGCATTATCAGATGACTTAGCACTTCTGCTCCTAGGTATATACTCAAAAGAATTGAAAACAGGTACTCCAACAAATGCCTGTACACAAATGTTCATAGCAGCACTATTCACAACAGCCAAAGGGTAAAAACAACCCAAATGTACACTAACTGATGAATGCAAAAACAAAACATAGTACATCCATACCATGAAATAATATTCAGCCATGAAAAAGAATGAAGTATTGATATAAGCTACGACATGGATGAACTTCGAAAACATTATGCTAAGTGAAAGAAGCCTGTCAGAAAAGTCACATATTAATGATTCCATTTATATGAAATATCCAGGCAATACAGAGACATAAAGTAGATTAGTGGTTGCAAGGGGTTGGAAGGGTAGGGAATCTGAAGTGATTGATGATGGGTATGGGGCTTCTGTTAAGGATGATGAAACTTGCTAAAATTAGATAGTAGTGATGGTTCCAAAACTCTGTGAGTATACTAAAACTCACTGAATTATATACTTTAAAAGGTGAATTGTATCTCAATAACACTGCTACATTAAAAAAAAAAAAAAAGGATGGAAAGACTTGAGTTTCTAGATTGAAAAGTTGAATCCAATGAAAATAAAGCTGCACTTTGGTCTACTTT
The DNA here is from genome assembly GCF_000151845.1 of Pteropus vampyrus. NCBI lineage: Eukaryota > Metazoa > Chordata > Mammalia > Chiroptera > Pteropodidae > Pteropus > Pteropus vampyrus. The sequence goes on from NW_011888785.1 coordinate 16,739,219, forward strand.
GCGTCATCATGAAATTTCAGAACACTGGAAATAGAAGGATGTTAATAGAAATGGTAGAAACTAGACAACAGAGCAGTGCCATAGAAATTCTAATAAAATTATTTACAACCAGGAATTCTATAACTAGCCAAAATGTCAATCAAGCATAAGTACAAAATATGTTTTCAGAAATGAAATGTCTCAAAAAAAAATCATACTCTTTCCCAGGAAGCTATTAGAAATTGTGCTCTACCCAAAACAAAACAGCAAGAGGTGGAGAAAAAAAGTGCTCTAGATCAAGAGAGAGGGGAAGCGCATGCTAGGAAATCAGTGAAAGGAGATGCACTAGGCAGAGGCTTAGGGAGGGCTTGAATTACTAACATAAATTTTAAAAACGGAAAATTATTATTTTTTTTTAGGGAAACTAAAAGTTGAACTGAATGAAGAAAGTAAGCATAGTATACTATATGCCCCAGTTACAAACAAGACTTATATTGACATAATAACGTAAATACTGAATTTCTGATTTATTCAAAATTATGATATACCTATATTGAGAGAATGGGAGGCAAGGAGGATGGCAGGATAGGATGGGTTCACTTGTTTAAAAGTAGAAGAATAAAAAAGAGTCCATTAAATTCCCTTTTTTCACTACAGCAATCAATGGATGACACCAATAAGTGAACAATCAAGAAGTGGCAGTAAAAGAAAGTCTTATTAGTCACAGGAAATCCGAAACAATTAGCTAAAAGAGTTGAAAGTTGAAAGTAAAAACTGCTGTTTTTCATAACAACCCATAAAAGTAATTGAATCTATATATATATGATGAACAACTTGAATAAAATCAATAATCACATCAACAAAAATGAGTGAGTTAAACCTGAAGTGGTTTAATATCCCTTTACCAAAGTGCAAAATGCATATTAAACTAAAACATTATCTAAAGTCA
>NW_011888785.1:16740196-16742439 GCF_000151845.1 Pteropus vampyrus
TTTAGGGAAACTAAAAGTTGAACTGAATGAAGAAAGTAAGCATAGTATACTATATGCCCCAGTTACAAACAAGACTTATATTGACATAATAACGTAAATACTGAATTTCTGATTTATTCAAAATTATGATATACCTATATTGAGAGAATGGGAGGCAAGGAGGATGGCAGGATAGGATGGGTTCACTTGTTTAAAAGTAGAAGAATAAAAAAGAGTCCATTAAATTCCCTTTTTTCACTACAGCAATCAATGGATGACACCAATAAGTGAATAATCAAGAAGTGGCAGTAAAAGAAAGTCTTATTAGTCACAGGAAATCCGAAACAATTAGCTAAAAGAGTTGAAAGTTGAAAGTAAAAACTGCTGTTTTTCATAACAACCCATAAAAGTAATTGAATCTATATATATATGATGAACAACTTGAATAAAATCAATAATCACATCAACAAAAATGAGTGAGTTAAACCTGAAGTGGTTTAATATCCCTTTACCAAAGTGCAAAATGCATATTAAACTAAAACATTATCTAAAGTCAACTAAATATTCTTGAAATGCAAGAAATAATAATAATAAAATGAAATTCTAAATGGTCATTATAATTATATGCATTTATCGAATTACTGGTTCTGAAAATTGGTGAAGTTGCAGATTCCCCATTTTGTATAACAAATAATAATGCATCCTTTCTGACTTAGAGATAAATTTGTTAATGACTTTTTCTCCAATTATTTAATGGCCTAGTCAAACATAATGTGAACATCATTGGAATTACTGATTATTTTCATCCTGATCTTGGGTACTTTCATCCAACGCCAACCTTAGCTGGAACGTTTCTCTGATCATTATTGTCAGTCTCATCACATTTAACGCATCACTCTCCTGTTCCACCTCCCCCCTAAAACATGTACAGTTTCTCCAAGATTGTTTTCTTAAGAAATAGGGAAATAATTCCTATTGGGAAAAAATTCCCAACAAATTAACATGTGAAATATGTTCTTTCCTTTCTGAAGGAATTCTCTTTTCATTACTGTTCTCGTGTTCCCTATGATTTCCTTCTTTCAGTAGTCTTTTTCCAGTCTATTCTCTGCAAATAATACATATTATCCCAGCTTTCCCATTAATTGCCTATAGTTTAAATGTTGAAATTCTACATTAAAGTAAGAAAAATCATTAAAAACTTTAAAAGCCATAAAGGCAGAGTGTATTCTCATAAAAAAGTGTCATGTATACTGGGATGTACTCATAGCTATGTTTTTGTGGCTAATTCAGCATTTACTACAACAACTGTTAGAAATTGGACATGCTTCTATCTTAAATCATGCGAATTAAAATACTGAACTATGATTAGGACTCCGGAATAAGGACGGCAACCATATGAAATAAAACTAGAACACAGAGAACACAGATATGATGTAAAGAGAAAAAAAATAAACTAAAATCTCAGAATCCAACATGATAGTGAACAAACAGTGGCAAATGACTAAAAGAGACTGTGATTCCTTATTAGATGAGAAAAAGCCACTAGGGAAAAGGACAGAAAAAATGTTAATTGACTTTATCCTACCAATTAGAGAAAATGAAAAGTCAGAACAGAGCACTGGTTGAAAGGTAGCTGTTTCCTTTTCATTTCTTTAGCTTCTCCTTATGTTTCAGAATTTTTCTATCTTACGCTGCCTGCACATTCAGTGATGCACAATGTTTACATCTGTTCACATTTGCTACTTGGTTCTGAATGACAACCTATTCCTTCAGCAGACAGAATCATATATTACACTGTATAACTAGTTCTCCATATATGAAAATAAAACATCCTTGAAATTCTTCTCTTATAAAAAAAAAAAAGTCCACAAGTCAAATCCAGTTTTCCTATTGTTTTCACTAAAACACCAATATGTTCTAATCCCGTGACACGTGAAAATCTGTGACAGCAATTTATAACTCAAGTGGCACATACAAGATTATCTAGTCTAAGATCAAAGTCTTCCATAGGACTTCAATCTCTTTAAAAAGTTGGGTTATATATTTATATCCCTAGAGTTTAAAGGTAGCCCTTGGCACAGAGAAGACAGCCTATATACATTGGAAGGAAAAAAATGAATTAATTAATCAATGAGCAAATGAATTACTAAGTGAGTGACCATAATCAGTTGTGCTTCTGCTTCCGGAAAGTATGCCAAATGGGATGAGTTTTCATAACAGTTGCAAAAACTTGGGCAGTCCTTTGCTATGTACACTTGAAGTTA
>NW_011888785.1:16742489-16749743 GCF_000151845.1 Pteropus vampyrus
ATTGGACATGCTTCTATCTTAAATCATGCGAATTAAAATACTGAACTATGATTAGGACTCCGGAATAAGGACGGCAACCATATGAAATAAAACTAGAACACAGAGAACACAGATATGATGTAAAGAGAAAAAAAATAAACTAAAATCTCAGAATCCAACATGATAGTGAACAAACAGTGGCAAATGACTAAAAGAGACTATGATTCCTTATTAGATGAGAAAAAGCCACTAGGGAAAAGGACAGAAAAAATGTTAATTGACTTTATCCTACCAATTAGAGAAAATGAAAAGTCAGAACAGAGCACTGGTTGAAAGGTAGCTGTTTCCTTTTCATTTCTTTAGCTTCTCCTTATGTTTCAGAATTTTTCTATCTTACGCTGCCTGCACATTCAGTGATGCACAATGTTTACATCTGTTCACATTTGCTACTTGGTTCTGAATGACAACCTATTCCTTCAGCAGACAGAATCATATATTACACTGTATAACTAGTTCTCCATATATGAAAATAAAACATCCTTGAAATTCTTCTCTTATAAAAAAAAAAAGTCCACAAGTCAAATCCAGTTTTCCTATTGTTTTCACTAAAACACCAATATGTTCTAATCCCGTGACACGTGAAAATCTGTGACAGCAATTTATAACTCAAGTGGCACATACAAGATTATCTAGTCTAAGATCAAAGTCTTCCATAGGACTTCAATCTCTTTAAAAAGTTGGGTTATATATTTATATCCCTAGAGTTTAAAGGTAGCCCTTGGCACAGAGAAGACAGCCTATATACATTGGAAGGAAAAAAATGAATTAATTAATCAATGAGCAAATGAATTACTAAGTGAGTGACCATAATCAGTTGTGCTTCTGCTTCCGGAAAGTATGCCAAATGGGATGAGTTTTCATAACAGTTGCAAAAACTTGGGCAGTCCTTTGCTATGTACACTTGAAGTTACCTGCATTCACATTCAACACAGGAAATGATCTGATGCAGCCACTGGAAAGGGTGTGTGCATGGCATACAGTTGACCTTCAAACAATAGGGGCTTAGGGGTTCTACCCCCTTCATAGTTGAAATTCTGCATATAATTTTGGCTCCCCAAAAACTTAACTGCTAATAGCCTATTGACCAGAAGCCTTGCCAATAACATAAAGTCGATTAACACATATTTTGTACGTCATATGTATTTTATACTACATTCTTACGATAAAGTAAGCTAAAGAAAAGAAAATGTTATTAAGAAAATCATAAGGAAGAGAAAATACATTTATAATACTGCACATATTTATAAAAAAAAAAAAAAATTCGCATATAAGTGGAACTACGCATTTCAAACCTGCGTGGTACAAGGGTCAACTGTATTTGACATCTTTGCCTGAATTTCCTCATCTGAAAAATGGAGGGAACTTTTATCTACTACATGATTTCAGGTGGGACTGCATGAAACAACATATCTAAATTTCATATTTCAATCCTTGCAGAGTACAGGTTAGGAACCCTCCCCTCCCTCCAGTATTTCTGATAAGGATCCTCTACCTGAATACTTTCAGTGATAAGGTCCTCCTGACAGTTCAAACCACTAAATTTAATTTACAAGTAACACAAAACACTTAAACATTCTTCCCAGGATTAAGCCAAAATTAGCCTCCCCAGAACTCTCACACTCGGTTATCTTATTGTCTGGAACAGACATGTTACCTTTTGTCTACTCTGCAGTATATCTTTGATTTCCTGAATAAGTCTTCCTGGCACTTTTACTGGTTTCATGCAGTACAAGGTTCATAGACCTTTTGTCATTGTATTGGCCCTCTTCAGTGCACTGTCCAGTTTGCTGCAGTTCTCTGAGTCAAGAAATTACTAGCCTTTCACATGATTTGTTAAGCTAACTTGTCTCCACTGTTTTTCTGCATTAGGTTGCTGTGGCTTTTTTTTTTTTTTTTAAACCAATAGACTGTTTACTTAACCCCACAGCAATTCACCTTGTAGGTTCAGCTCATCATTTCATCAGATTCTTTCTTGACCCCTGATTCCATCACTTCAAGTGTTAATTATGGCACCAAGCTACAACATATACACGAATAGGTCAAGCACATCATCAAGTCTCTATCTGAGTTATTAATAAAAATATCAAATAGGACAAGGTCACAGACAATGCCCTCCAGCATACCCTGATAAGACTTTTCTCCACCCTGATGTCAATTCGTTAATCAATAGGCTTTGGGGAAAGTTGTTCAACCAGCAATAAATTGAAAGAATAATAATCTTCTAACAAATGGATTTCAATTTTATTTTATTTATAAGCATCTCATGGGAGTCCCTGTCATAAGCTTTGCTGAAATCAAGAAATAACCATTTATTACAACAAGGGAATGATTATTAGACTTTAATATCTAAAAGTCTATCTTTGAATTTCACTTATATTCTATAGTAAGTTTATATGTCTATAGATTCAGAGGTTCTTGTCCCACCACCCTTTAAAAATCAGCATTACTTCTGCTCACCTTCATTCTTGATGATTTCTCAAAGACTATAAACAATGGTTCTATGAATACATCATCCTTAATTCTTTTCACATTTTAGATATTATTTATATGGGACTACATAATGAACTTATTCTAGTGGATGTTTATGAGGTGTTTTTTGGGGGGAGGTAGGAGATCGGGAAGAGCAGGGAACTGAAGGAAATGTGTCTTGAATCTGAAGGTATTCCCTATGGATTTTGGGAAGGGATTTTCCATATGTTGGGAAAATCCCCTGCTTTATGAGTTTTGGTGGAAGGCAAGACCCACTGCTGTTAAAAAACCAAAAGACCAGACATTCACTTTCTCAGGAGACTGTGCCCTCAAAACATGGCATATGATCTAGTACCAACTAACCAAACACAATCAACCCTCACATAACATTAGGAGCTAACAGCCTAAAGTAGCAGAGAGAATGCAGACACCTCTGACATCACCAGCAGAGGTAACAATAGGCAACCGGGCCAGCGAAGTAAGGGACAAGGTCTGAAGCCCACACTCCTGGTGGCAGCAGGGTGCTCAGCGGAAGTTCCACAGCATGATTTCGGTTCTGGTTCTGGTTCTGGCTATCCAACCTCACACTGTTCCTAACCCGCCCCACCCACTTTAAAGTCTTCCAATCGGATCTCTTGGCCACACAATACCCTCTCAATAAACTTTTCTGATTAATTCAGCCAAAGAGAATTTCTGTTGCTTGCCATAGAGAACTCTTGACTAGTACATTTATTCAGTGGCCGCATGCTTTAATTCCTTTGACACAGCTAGGTGGCATTGTCTGAGGCCTGCTCTAACTGCTCTGAAATCTGATTTGTTCTAAATCTTCTGCTTGGAACGGTATTTGCTTTGAGAGAAAAAAATAAAGACTATATACATAGAAAAACTAAAGATGGAATATAAATAGAAAAATAAAGAAAAAAATTTTCAAATATGAGTTAAGTAGTTCTGCTTTCTCTTGGTTGTTTGCCTTAAGCAGTAAAACTATTACAGACTCTTGCTCTTCCTGCTTCAAATGTCACTTATTCATCATGTAAAAAGTATTTGCTAACTACCCCATATATGCCACCTACTCTGCCAGGCACTAGAGAGGCAGCTCTGCTCTTGTGAAACCCAAGTCTATCTATCAGAGTATCAGATAAGGGAGTTTTATCTGAGTTCATGAATAAAATCTCCTTTCTAGCTGGTGTTTCCATTTCAGTATCCTTTGCTGATTATTCATCGTCACTTTGACCCTTGATGTGAAGTGTCTCAGTGTTCACTCTGTGAAACTCTCTTCTTTTTCTGTGTTCAATCATTCATGTGCTGTTTTAGTTATGGGCCGCTGCACAACAAACTAACCCAAAACGCAGTAGCTTAAAAAAACAACCATGAGTTTATTTCTCACAATTCTTGAGTTACAAACTCCGAAAAGGTATAGCAAGGACAACTCATCTGGGCTCCATGTGATACCCGTGAACCTGGAATGCAGGCCCCCTACCCCAAGCCAAGATGGCTTGTTCAGTCACATGTCAAGCATGGAGCTAGGCTGGCTAGGCAAATGGCTTGGCTCGGGTCCTAGGTCTAGGGCCTATTTTCACAGTGTCCTCTGGGTTCTCAGGTGTCCTCTGTGTAGTCTAGGGCCTCTCGCTCCCCACGTGGCCTCTCCTCATGGTCTCTCCAGCAGAACAACTGGAATTCTCACACAGCTGATCAAGATGCTCAACAGAACAGAATCAGATAGAAGCTGGCAGGACTGCACCTTTATCAGTTACAGCAGTCACGAGCCCAGCCTAGATTAAGAGGCAAGGACTCTATAAGAGTATGAATATCTGAAGGCATGGATCATTTAGGGCCATCCATGTAACAATGACCACACTTGGTGATCTCATCTAATCTCCTTGTTAAAAATATCTATAATCCAGACAGCTTCCAAATCTCTACTTCAGATCTCGCTGCTAAATTCCAGACTCATGTAACCAGCTGCCTTGTGACATCTCCACTTGCATATGCAATAGGCATGTCAAACTTAACTCATTTAAAAACGAGTGGCATCTTACCCACACCGCTCCTCCTGTAATGTGCTCCCTCTCCCCTCGAAGCAGCTCCACTACTGGAGTTGCCCAAGCCAGAATCCCTGGGGTCATCCTTGACTCCTCTCTGTCTCTCAAATCCCACCTCAAATTCTGTCAGCTCAACCTTGGCAATACATCCAGAATCCAACCACTTCTCCCCACCTGCACTGCTGACACCATCTTATGCTTAGGTAACTGCAATAGCCTCCAGACTGGTCTCCCTGTATCAGAATCTGTCCACTTTTGGTCTACTTTTTGAAATGCAGCCGAGAAATCCAATTAAAATATAAGTCAGATCAGATCATTTCTCTGCTTAGTACTCTTTAGAGGCTTCCCATCTCATTCTGAGTAAAAGCAAAATTCATTAAAACAAAACCTTACAAGGCCTGACACAATCCAGACCCTACTGTGTCTTGGACTATGTCTCATCCTGGCCAGCTCCATTCCAGCCACAGAAACCCTGCTACCCCTCACACAAGCCTTCTCTCTGGAAGGCTCTTAATATATGTGTCTTCCACCTTCAGACTTTTATCTAAATGCCTCTCACATTCTCGGCGATGCCATCCCTGATCAATCCCATTCAAAGTTGTATGTGCATGGACATGTGCATGTATATTTTATCTCAAAGGAAAGCGGGAAAATGTTCAATTGCTTCAGGATAGTTTAATCAGAATACTGATGGAGAGCTCCAGTTTTCAAGAACAGATGTGGCATAAAATCATGCAAATTAAAGCATTCTTCAGAGATTTAGAAATCAAAATGTATGAGGCAGAGAAACCAAACAATTAGGTAGATTGTGTGACAGGGTGAAAAAACAGAACATATCTTTCAGCTGTGATATCCTAACATCACACATACCTCAGACCATCATATCAAACTATGCAGATGGTTAACACCGGCAGGCTGCAGGGTACAATGGAATAACAAGGATCTTTAGGTACGGAAGACCTGAGCTAAAGTCTTATTTACCTTTTTAACTTATCTGAGTAATTTTAGTAAATCTGCTTTAAATTCTCTAAGCATTATTTTTCCACATCAATAAAAAAACTGGATAACAATACTACATGCCTTATATACCTCAAAGGGCTACAGAGGGAATCTAATGAAATATTTATCAGAGTGCTTTGTAGAATGTAAAGCACGATAAAAATACACTATGTGATCTCTGGTAACCCATAAATCACTTTATATGATTTTTGGTGACAGTTTTTTATTTTGTTTTTTTTTTAATGTGGAATACAGATTTTTGTTTTACATAATGTTGCACATTAGTTTGGAATATATCACTAATTTCTACCTCAGTAGAAGAAATAAAATGATTGCTCCAGTGAATATCATGATTAGCTATAAGTCTGTTGCTTTTCTTCTTGTACATAATTATTAAATGTGTAATGAAAAGTGCTGCTACATATTGCTCTCATTTAATTTAAAACAGAACAGAATAGTTATGCATTTTAGCTAACGGTAATATATATTTACATAATCATGTTTACTATTAATATTCTTATTTCCACATATGATACCTGTTTTAAATTTTTCAGCATGGTGTTAAATGGGGTAATGTGGCACTTATTTTTCTGTGGCAAAAAAAGAAAAACTAAATTGCTTAACTTTCTGTTTCAGTAGAAAAAAATGTGTTAGCACTTTCACTATTTTCTGCATTTCTCTTCTAAGTCTCAAATCCATACAGGAAAAAAAAAAAAAAAAGGATAGTTATAACAATATTTTAAACCATTACAAAACCAGACACCTTTTCAAGCTAATGGAGCCACCCCCTGGTTGACAATGCTCCTTGGCATTTTCCCACAACTGGAGGAAAGTAGACCTCCAAGGAGCGCACACCACAAGACCCACGTCATGCATGGCTGAGACAGGAACAGCCTGGGCAGGACACGTGTTCCCAACCTTGCAGTTTGCAGGTCGTTCTATCTATATTCTTTGAAAGTGTATAAGAATCTATATTTCAGATGTTTTAGGAGCTCTTCACAGTACTTAAGAGATATTTACAGTATCCTATTATCCACTGAATCACTTTCATAATAACTTTCAAAGTCATTTCCTCAAATATTCTTTCACACATTCATAATTCTGGCCCTCAGAAGGCTTTCATGTAACCTAAAATGTCATTTGTGGGGAATAATAATGCAGCTAGGCTTAGAATTCTCTTTGATTTATTTATTTTTTTCTCAGCGCTAAGGCATATATATATTGCATTGTGTGTTCACCGCCCATAGCTAGATTTCTTTCTGTTCTCTTTTAAAGCAAAGAACAGAAATGTATTATATGGTGTGTAAACTATCATAAATAAGAATCTTTTACTTTGTGGAACTCAAATTACATCGGTATTTCTAAAAACTCTTGAACATTTAATTAATCCAAAGGAAAAATCCAATAGTACCTAATGAATCTTAAATTATTTTACTTTCCCTTCATATCTAGGTTTCAATGGGCATGATGTATTGCTTTTTCCTACACTTTCTCATTCCCCTCCCTTAAAAAAAGGTACTATTAATTACATGAATCTACAAATCAACATTTTTTAGAAAATAACTTTGATATTAACAATTTTTAAATCAGGCAATACCATCGTTAAGTTTAGGAAACTGTAGATTTAAATGTTCGATATTGATTTTAGGGCTTGTTAAATAATAAGGTTCTCTGCATGTGCATGCGTATGATTAAGCAGATCCCA
>NW_011888785.1:16750948-16821616 GCF_000151845.1 Pteropus vampyrus
AAAAGAATAAAAAAGAAAGATGGAAAGGAGAAAGGCCAAAAGACAATGGGAAAGTAAGGAAATAAAAGTGAAATGGAGAACTGAAGAGGCCAGGAAGGGCAATCAGAAGCAAAGAATATCACAAACTTGTTTTAATCTCTAAAAGAAAATAGGTTAATCTATGTCTTAACTGTCTCAGAGAAGTTAGGAATGAAGTTTTGCCTGTAGATACTGCATATGTGCTCGCTCTTATGTAGTTGATTTAAGAGGGCCTGGGACGTATCCACAAGAACTGGGACCAAAGAAATTTCACTCACACACATGCAAAAAAAATGACTGCTTAAAAGTCAGTCTTAAACAGTTAGCAAATACTGCAAGACAGGAAATTTCTTTCCTTATATGTGGCAAGTTCCACAGACCATAAAACCATCAAATGACATCTAATATGCACATTTTTAGACTCACAAATATGTTTAATTTTCTTTTAAGATTTGAAGGACACACATTATTTTTGTTAGTTTCTCTATCGATGTTAGAGATTTTAGGGACCAAATGATTTTCCTTCCTTTCAATTTAATTATACGATTTTGGGAAAGGGAACAAGTATATTTTTGAAACCTCTTTTCTACAAAATATTATAAAGTTAGTCAAGTATACTAAAAAAAAAATCTAGATTTAATTGCAACATTGCAACTAGACATACTGGAAAACATGAAACAAAAATGCCAAGTCTAAATCATTATTGACTCCAAAAATCATCGATTAAACAAAAGAAATTATATTTGCATTGATGTGTGAATCAGCATCCATTCTTGGTAGCATGTAATATATTCAACTGCTCGGCTCTAGCGGTCCTTCTAGCCACATTACCATATTATTCAAATGTATCTATCATTTATATGTAAATAGACAAGATGAATGGCTTCTTCATAAGACAACAATTTTTCAAATGACAAACAGACACAGGCAGATATTAGCAAGATAAAAATGTTGCAAATATTCATTCTATCATATATTTTTAAAGGAAAAATGAAAACTATTTCGAATTTTCAAAAAAGTACTGTGGTAATTACAAATGGGGTCTTAATACATGCACAATACCAACAGCTATTCTTCTCAATAAAAGTCTCCACCAATGTCATCTGTATCTTATAAATTACATGTTCTCAGATCCATCTGTGAAAATTAGGATGTTAATTATCATGGTTACATTTCATGATTCCACAGTTAAATGCTGAAGTGGTGGTACACAAATACCACATGTTTTTCTAAGAGAAACGGAGAAAGATTAATTATGAGTTCAAGTCCAAGTCTTCTAGCAGTTGTACTCTCAACACAATAAGATCATTACATGTGTGCTATGCAAATTCAAAGTTTTAATTAATAGCTGAAACACCAACTGAGGGGAAAAACTATGAAGTCTAAATTGTAAGTATCGGGCTTTTCTCCAGAAGAAAACATCCTTAAGGATGCCTTTGGGAAACCAAGTTGCAAGTCCAAAGAAAAAAACATTTTTATTGTCAATTTTATTTTTATTGGTAGTTCCTTAATAGACTGATCACCATCATGCTGTTTAATCCTATTTTATAAATCTAAAAATAAGTGTATCATAGTAACAAATAGGTTATAAATAGATAATATATCTGATGAAGATTCAACTTAACATTTTTCTGGACTTTTCTTTAAGATACCTATTATTCAAAATTATGCAAAGTCTCGTGTACTCAGATAAAATACTTCAGCAGAGCATCCTAAAAGTATTATTATGAAACTCTATCATAATACTTTAAAATTTTTATTCATACTTATAAAATCTGAATCTTCAGCTTACCACATATTCAAACACAAGCGTCAGCGTCTCCTTCGTGTGGATGATGTCGTGAAGCAACACTATGTTAGCATGTTTGAGTCCTTTTAACAGAGAAGCTGTAAAATAAAGTGGACAAAGAAGTAATTTATCATGGGTAACAGTCAATTGATACGTTTCATTCCCATTTGGGCATGCTGTCAGATCAAATATATCTATTTTCCCATTTTCCAAGCCAATAACAATTCAGAATCAAGGGCAGAGGAACTAGTTTTTCATTTAGATGAAGGTCCTCTGCCCAATTAGATCACCTGTTATTTTTTATTGATCTTCATTTGGGTTCCATTACAGTCAGAGAACATACTTGGTATGATTTCAGTTCTTTTCAATTTGTTACAAATCGTTTTACTACCCTTTTATGCTTAATTTCTCCCTTTTCTTTCCTTCTTTACTTTCACTGTCATGTCTTCAAGGGGTACCATATCCTTTCCCTGTATATGTGAATCTCTCCTGGAAGTAATGTTTGCCAGGGGCTGCCAGTTTCAGTCTCATTCACTTTTGATCTCCTTTCATGTAGTCAGTGCTGTGAACTAATGAAGTCCCAGCGTTCTCTTTCAAGAGTAATTTTTCTCCATGCTTTCTAAGTCCTACATGCCCCTCTACTTTTTTCACAGTCTCTTAAACTTTTTTTAAGCTTCCCCTGTGCCACTCTCTGCAACCAGAGGCTTACTGCTGTCTCCTAATTCTCTTGAAGGTGTGAGTCACGTGTGCTTTTATTTGCTCTCTCTCTGTTGGACTTATGACTTTTGGAGGAGTGTGAGTGGGAAGATTCAAGATCAAGCAGCCATCATTCATTATCATCCAAACCTCTTGTCCTAATGAAGGCCTGATAAAAAGTAGCAAATCAATAAATTTACTGAATGTCATTCAAGTTCCTCAGTGGGGGAAATATAGAGAGAGAGACTAATCCTCTGTCTCATATGGGGCAAGGGGCTTAGTCTAAATGAGCTTTTAATAAATATTTCTTTAGAATTATCTCCCTATAATGAAATATGAAAAATGGAATTGCAGAGTAAAAAGACATGAACATATTTAGAAGATGTTACTTGTTAATTTAATAATAAGTAGATTTAGTCTTACATTTTTCTAATTGTGAAAGATGGGAAAAGATATGTAAAAAATAATGAACCACACAAATAACCCATTTTATCAGATAATTAAAATTAAAATCCTTATTAAATTAATATATGACCATTTTATATACTGTAAGTATAAGTGTTAATTTAAAGATAAACAAACTCTTCTCCATCCCTCAGTATGACCAGAAATAAACAGAATTATTTCCCTCTACATCAATGACCATTCAGGTAGAATATTCAAAGAACATAAGCTTCCTCTATCATTGTTATTTATTTTAGTATCACTCTGTCTTCAATTTTGGTTTTTGGTATACAACCTGAACAGAAAAAAAAAAAAACATTTTGCATGTGTTCCGTCAAGAACCTGTAATCAGTCATTTACTCAGTTATTTATGCAGAACCTAGTTACTGGCATTGGTGGCCCTGGACAAACCTCGAACCTTTGATACTCAATAATACTGGAAGACTACATCTTTATTTTTTTAATGCCTACAGCACCTTCCTAGGTGGTCTCCCGTCCAAGTACTAACCAGGCCTGACCCTGCTTGGCTTCTGAGGTCAGACAAGATCAGACACGTTTAGGGTGGCACGGCCATAGGCAAGACCACATCTTTAAAAAGATATTTGTAACAGCAAGTGTGAACCCTAATGTAAACTATGGGCTTTGGGTAATAATGATGTGTCAATCTAGGCTCACCAATTGTAACAAATGTACCCCTATGGTGAGAGATGTTCACAGTAGGGAAGGCTTGGGTGGCTGCAGAGGGCTGAGCAAGGAGTATATGAGAACTCTCAGTACTTTCTACTCGATTTTGTTGTATGTTTTAAACTACATGAAGAGATGTACCCAGTTTTAGCATACTAAAAGAAATAGCAAATCTAGATTATTTAATATTTTACTCAAATAAGATGGTATTTTAGATATGCAATCACCATGTGAGAGAAGCTGTCGTGGGGCAGCCCACAGACGAGGCAGAGGCAAAGCGTGTAGACTGTTAAGTTCTATTATAACCTCACTGAATGTGAGCTCCTGTTCTTAGAGTTATTTTTATTGCTACAAATTGCCATTGTCTTCCCCAGGCAAATCTAAGTCAGGGCAATATATTATATCCTGAATCCCAAGATAAACTTTAGTAAACACATAGTTGGTCCAAAGAAGACCATTCAGACTAAGCATTATTTATCGTTGCTGGTTCCACCACTAGAAGACAATAAGTGTGTTCCCTCTGAACTGAATCAGCAGCATTAGTGTACATAGTACAAGGTCAAGAAGTCTAAACTATCAGGGGAAGCTTTTTCTTTCGCCTCATATATATCTGCTATGGGCAAGTTAGTTTTACACGCTAAAAACCTTATAGTAAAAATATCGACAAAAGTATTTTATCTGAGCTTTGTAAATTAGCACTCATGAGAAAATTACAAAAATTACAATAAAATCACAGAACATGAACTTTGAAGAAACAGCCACTACATAGACCTATGATAATTTAGTCATTAATTTCAATAATTTACCATCTTCCTACTTTTACTTATTCAATTAGCCCATCAGCTTTAAACAATTAAAGCATTATTAAATAGCTAGCTGTCAGATATTAATCTGGGGACCAACTATTTTATGTCATTTTTAAAATAGACACTTAAAATGACATATTAAATGGTACTTGACAAAGGACATTTGCCCCGGCACTATTCTTCTGAGGCAGACTCATCCTGAGAGATCAACGTTTCAAAGCACAACAGGACATCTGAAAATGATGCTCAGGTACAGTACTTCACACCTCGTCTGTGCAGGAACACGCATAGATACGATGAATTAAGGACCAATGACTCTCATGATGTATGAAAAGAAACCTGGCTTTGTGAGGCAAGCTTTGTAACTGGATTATATAATATCATTTGTAATCTTATCCAATTTCATTTTTCAAGCTGTCCCTCAGCTTGTCAAATTTCCTGATGATCCAACGTTATCAGCAACAATTCCAAAAAGGGACTGAAGCTTACACTTCATGGAGAATCCCACCCCCTGAAGATCTTTGGCCTTACAATTTTTTTTTTAAATTTCCTTTTTTAAACCCCCCCCCCCATGACTACTTCTCTTTTCTCACCATTTACACTTGTTTCTCATTTCTCAAAGTAATATCTTCACACACATCATTTCCTATTATGTTTTTCCTACAATTTCAGTAAAATCAAATTCCTGTCATCATTCATATTGGGAAAAAAATACCTTTTCTGATGGTGATTAATATTTTAGAAAAAAGTCATGTCTTTTTTTATATAATAGTTTTCACCATTTTACATGAAGACTCAAAGCCCCCACGTGTAATTTTAACGAGTTTCAATTATTACAGAATTTAGATTTCTAAATACATTTCTATACACTTTTAAAACAACTATCAATCAGTTAAATAAATACCAGTATCTGTATTTGAAAGCAAGCTCTCTTTCTTTTGGGATTAACATAATGAATTCATATTTGAAAAAGAATGGAGCCACTAATTTCAAACTGATGGCAGAAAAACTGGCATAAAAGGGCAGAATCTACCCACATCAGGGTAGGTGACAGACCTGACTAATTTGGAGTCTGCCAATGCAGCAGCCACCGCTCCCAGCAAGGTGTCACATGCTATAATCCCTTCTGTCTCCGGCTGCCAAGTCAGTCCAGTGACTAACACCTACAAGTCCTAGTGCCAGTATGTCTCCCTTTTCAAGTCAAACACTGTCAAAATAATATTCCATGTAAGACTAATAATATCACATGTTATTTTCTCATCGTTTACAGACAGAACAAATCCTAGTAATTCCAGTACGCTTGGTTTCCCCACAAATTTTGAGTAAACATATGGCAACATTTTAAATTCATTTCACCAGTGAGGTTTGAAAAAGGTATAATTGTACGTGATGTAAAAGACTTGTAATTAGGGTTGAGAGTGAAAATTTGAATAATAGTTTTGTGGCTACGATGTTGAAACAATACAAAAACAGAAAAACACTGTTACTCCTAAAGATAACTGTGCCTCTGGCCAAGTCCCAGTAGGAGTCCTCCTGCAGTTTGGGAGCAGGATTCAGATATCTACCCATCAGCCATATTGAAACCTGGACCTTCCACTTTGATAATAAACATATTAAGTTTCCACTCCAATTTGGAAGCGATAAATTCCACCCAAACTCCAATCTCATCATGATTAAAATAAAATTTGAGTTAATAGAAAAATTCAGACTTTGTTCATTTTATCAGGTTCCCACTCTGGTGGTGATTTTAACAAGCGATATTAATAAAGAAAAGTCAAACAAAACCATTTTTTAATATTTCAGGTAGTTTTCTTGGTCATTATTGACCTCGTTCTAGAAAAGGGAAGATCACAAATAAACACAATCCATCTTTGCTCAATCCCCCTTTAAACTCTGGGAAGAAACAGTGCCTTCGCATCTTTACTCTCCTCTTTTTTATGTACTTTTTCAGTGGAGTGGGTTGGAGGGGCTGCTACCTGACTTTTCTAGAAGACAAAAATTACTACCCGTTAAATTCAAGGAGCCTACCATATCTCAACCATATTACACCCATAATAGACATGAACTTCTTCTTCAAGCCCACAGCTAGATAGCTTAAGGCCTCCAAAGTTCACTTTATATTAGGAATGGTAAAACTACTTACTTTCAGTGAGAAGTTCTATCTCAGTAGATTCTCAAATATCTTCATAGCTAAACTATTCTGAATAGGAAAATCTTAAGGGTGAACCACAATAATAACAATGACAACAAAATACACACAGAGAAAAGACAAGATTGCTTGTTTAACTGTCTGTGGTGAGTAGATGGTCTAGACAGAGACAGAAACATACATGCCTGTACCTTGAGAACTGACTGATATACAGCTCCAGGTTGATTTGTATAGGGTTCTATAATGAAAGCTGCCTTCTTTGGCTACATACTGGGAGAAATGCTGTGGTTCTACTCAGCCTGGACCTTCCCCTTAATGATATGTAATTTGATACACATACATATGTGTGCACACGCACACACGCGCACACACACACACAAAACCATATAGTAACTACTAAATAAAAAAGTGAAAAAAATCAAATTAAAAAGTGAAATTGTATCTTTGACACCATTTTTGTTTTTATACTTTCTACACAGGTACATACAAAGAGTCGACTGGGAAAAAGAGGTCATGGCTAAACCAAAACACAAGGTTAAAACAAATGTGATAGCACATAAACTTAATGTAGCTAAAAAGCACATTCAGGATTTAGAGACATGTTTTTTGTTCACTAAATGTGAAAAGACAATACAACAGGTTAGTAAGACCTTATAAATAGCACATAAATTGTTTTATATCCATCGGAAAGTCTGTTTTTACTTGCTTTTTAAAAATCTTTAGCTGAGTTTTTCTATTTTGAAATGGACAAAAATTCAATCCCAGTGCATATTCCTACTTCTCTGCTCCTCTCCTATTTTCCCCAACATCACAGACCTGAAATGTGATATTAGAGATTACAGCCTGAACTGTTCCCCCTGCCATCAATACCTGTTTATCCGCCACCTGACTACTGGCAAAGAGCAGTCACCTGGGGGCTATTTCTGCATTGCAACTTCACATAACCACATTGACTGCTTACTAAATCATTTCAGAGAACAAATTCCTCTAACCATATAGCTTGATCACATGAAATTGCCAGTATTTGACTTTTTTGACCATCTGACACAGCAATTTCGCATGGTTCAAACTAACGGAGTTTACCTGGTTCTAAGCAATTTTAACTTTTTCACAAATGCACTGTCACTTTTATCACTGTTAATATTCAAACCAATTAATCTGACACCAAATAGCCAAGAATTGACTCTGCATAGAACAAAAAGAGAGTTAGAAAAAATCGGTTCATCAATCTACGGTAATAGCTGAGGAGAGGAATACAGAAACAATTAAATTTTCTACATGTATCTTTCTACATAATTGTAATTGTTTATGATAAAGATATATTCCTTTTATAAAAAAAAGATATCTGGAAAAGTTTTTTATTGCAAGTGAATTGAATAAAGAGAAGTGAACACTATAAAAGGCATACGGATGTTTAATGAACAATATGCAACCACAATTATAATAATGAATCATTATAACTGCAGTGTGATTCGTCACTACTAATCCACCCTCACTAGGATTTGTCCTGGTACAAATCCTTGCATTCTAAGGGGCTCGACCCTGTATCAGCCTCTAATTTGTACTATCACACGTTAATCCAAAATGTTGAAACTGCTTCTAGTCTAAATAGTCACTACCCTGCATTACAATTAATTTACTCACTGCAAAAGATTCCCAGTGTTATTGTCTCTGATTACTCCTAGCTGAACCTGTAAATGACCCATCAGTTGCCTTTCCATGCTTTAGCTAACTCTGTTCCTATTTGCCACTGGAAAAATCCACACCTATGCAGGTAGTACGTGAATGCTACATATGTGGTTCTCGAATGTAAACATCTTGCTAGTAACTTCTGCAGAAAGAATTCTTGCAAAGCAACAGGGTTGGACATAG
Source organism: Pteropus vampyrus (assembly GCF_000151845.1). NCBI lineage: Eukaryota > Metazoa > Chordata > Mammalia > Chiroptera > Pteropodidae > Pteropus > Pteropus vampyrus. The sequence goes on from NW_011888785.1 coordinate 16,759,407, forward strand.
TGGTGGTTATGCTCCAAGTATAGTCTTTAAGGCAGAAAAGAGACAATTTAGGAGCTGAGAGTTACTAGAAGACCGGAAGATAAAAGAACAGTTGTTTTTTGTCTGGCTATAAAACTAGGTTTAAAAGTTAGGTAGTTTGCTTTATTTCAACTATTTTCAATGTTACCATAATAAAAATAAACAAATAAGTAAATAATTTCTTTAAAAAGAAGCAAAACAAAGCATGCAATTAAAAAAAAAAAATGTGTGGTTTGGCACCAAGCCCCTTACTTCTTCTAGTTAAGAAAAACGTTTATATCAAAATAGCTATCTCCGTTTGACTAGACTTAAATCAACCTTTCATATGAAAGCATGTGAATAGCTGTTATTGTATTCTTTTCCAAATTTAAAGATAAATCGTAAGTCGAAAATACTTTTGTCGCCATGGCTGAAAGTCCTAGTGCATAAGGGCCTGAGCATAGGACATCTGACTTTTGTTAAGACACCGGTCAGATTCCTCCACAAAGCAGGGTAATTTTGCAACATATTTCCAAATACGGGAGACTCCAGCCCCTACCCCTTTGTCAGGAAGTAGGCTGTTCATGTCACCACAGTCATAGCCACAGGTCCACCATGAGGCGCTTCTCAACATGTGGTCCTTCAACCACCTCCATCAGAGTCAACTGGTGTGTCTCAAATCAATGCAAATTCATTAGATCCCATCCCAAACCTACCAAATCTGAATCGATGAGGATGGGGCCCAAATATTTAACAAATATTTAACATCTACTTTATGCCAATCACTAAGTATAGGGGAAACACAGAAAGAACTCTAGTCCCCATGAAGCTTGAACTCTATCTCAATCAAGCTTTCCGCTCAATGCTTACACATCCTGAAGTTGAAAAATCATTGTGTATGGTTTTGATATGGAGGAATGGGTAGTATGTTTGTGGTATGTGTGTGTGTGTGTCTGTCTGTGTGTTTATGTGCTTAGTTACAGTGCAGCCTACTCACTGTTCCACAAGCAAATCAATAGAAACAGCAAGCCAACCGATTAGTTCATTTACCTAGTTTCTCCATCTCTCTGTCTCTCTCTCTCTCTCTCTCACACACACACACATACACACACACACACACACACACACACACAGCCATTGAGATCGATTCCACTGAAAGTCTTGAGCTAGAAGGCAGAGAGAATTCTTTATTCTAAAAATTTGATGGTATTTTGATATGTATGGGTTTTCTCCACCCCCACTTCCCCCCCGCAAAAATGTCAGCTCATAAAGTTTTTCAATATGAATAAAATGTTGATGAGGTCATGATTATATGGACTTTTCATTCCCACGATTTCTAAAATCTGTGAAACAGTAAGGTTCTATGTAAAATGCTTACACTAAGTACCTCATCCCAAACACTGCTTTGAGAAACAGATACAATCAGCAGGTCTGGAGACGCTATAAACGGATTATGAGCATGGAGGGAAGAAAAGTGAAAGACTATAAAAAATGAGTCTGTGGTGGGGTTAATTCTTACCCTTGAATATTCCTTGAATTGGAATTTCAAATATACCACTCCTTCATTTGACTGCATAGCAAAATCAAAACTATAAATCAAAATCAAAACTATAAAAATTACAAATTACAGCCCCCAAGCCCTGCGGTTTTCACAGCATCAGTTAAGCTTCAGGCAGTCAAGTCGCCTTCACCGGTGCAACCCCATGAAGAAACTCAGAAAACTCAGAAACTCAGAAACTCAGAAAACTGTATATGGTTTCTGTGGACACGGCCTTGGAACCCTTCACGCTACCTCTAATCAGCGGGGGCTCTGGCGGAACCCAAGTTCATTCCAGCCCCGGGTGAGCTCCACCGCTACAGGAAGGTCGCTAATTTGCTCTCCTCTCACCAGTGCTTCCTGTCTCCTGGTGTTCAGTGATGCTCAACAGCTAATGATACAACACTTGGCCCACTGTAGCACCACTCAAATTTCTGAAGTTTTACGATATTTAACCCAAGGAAGTAATGAAGCACGGAGTCAGGGATTGCCTTCCCTGCTGTGCGGTGGCAGGACTGGCAAGCCCCAGTCTGACTAGTGTCATCTCTCTTCTGCTTCACATTCTTCCAGCTACTGCAGCATATAAAGGAGACTTTTCTATGTTTGGAAATATACAAAAGCAAGAAAGAAAAACAAATATACCTACATAAAGGGTAAAGTGACAGCTCAAATGTTCAGTATGCAGAAGCCTATGATGATAAAAATAAAACTGTTTATGCAAAGTTATATAGGCAAAATGTTATTTAATAAGTTTGGGGAAAGGCTCCTCCCAACCTTTTCTGAAAATAAGGACTTTCTAAATGTCTTCTACACCCGATAAGCCACTTTGGTACCAAAATAATAAGAATGTTTAAAATTTATATTAGAGTCTCATGTCATCTTTAAAATCACTATCTACTTATCAGAAACTGGCAACACCTTAGCAGTGCTAGACTTCATGCAATGTATTGTACTATTGCTTAAGATAAAACATTTATCTACTATGGTAACTACATAGGCAAAGTAAAAGAAATTTAATTGTACATTATATATTTTATGTTTCTAAATTAGCAAGGTAACTTCAGATTGTCGTGGTAGTTAAAACACAAACAAACAAACAAAAAATAGCCATTCAGGAAAATGACAAATGAGAAGAAAAACAGGTTTCTCTAATACGGCCTCCAGAAATCCTGCCTCTCTCTCTCCACCACTGCCAACCAGGGGCATTGGAGGGAGGGACAGTTTGACCATAGATTCATCTAGGTAGGAAACTGTTTGACTCCTGACACTTCGACCCTCCAATGTTGTGACTGTGGAGGGGCTTTTCTTACGTCTCTGTCCCTACACTGTGAACAATACTGACAACAGCTCCTGCTCAGACAATCTGCCTTTCCATAAAGGAAGGCAGCTCCCGAGAACAATAGTGAACATCCACCCGTTACTGGCATTACCATCGTTTCCTCAAATGTATTCTACCTCTGAATGGCCCACGTTTCCTTTTCTTATAAAATTTCATCTTGTTTCATATACATTATACACATACACACACACACACACACATAGATACACATATATGTAAAATCTTAATGCATTACATACATCTGTGATTTGACTTATACACAGGGCGATTGACTCATCATGCTGAAATAGTCCTGGCAGAACTGTGGAGTGTCTGTCGCCTTCAAGAGCATCTAATCCAAACCTTCATTTGATAATTTAGAAAATAAAATATATACAAATTCAGCCACAGGTCTCAAACCCTGGCCTCCTGACTCCTGACACAGCACAACTGCTTCTAGGATCAAAAGAAGCATCATCCGCTTCTCTTAATCATCATGGTTTTCTTGTCTTCGTTCCCTATGTTTTGCTGTGGTCATGGTTTCCCTTTATCTTCATATCTTTCCAGGTGTTAGGGGAAAAAAAACCTGAGGCTAAGAAGACTAAAAGTACATCAGATATATCAGATATATCTGTGCAGCTATTCACTTGCAGCATCACCACCGGGGCTAAAAAGATAGTAAGTAGAGCTAAAGGGGAAATTGCTGTTCAAGCTGGCTTTTTTTTTTTAATTGCCTTTATCTGATCAAGTCACTTCTTTTCTCAAAACCTTTCAAGGGCTGCTTTACAGGACTCAACTCACAAGGACCTGCACAATAGGGCTCTTCCCTCAGCTCCTCCGACTCCCTGCCACACTCTGCACCCCAGCCACATGGGGCTTCTTGCAGATCTCCAACTCATCGTGTCGGCTCAGACTTCTGGGATATTGTCTCTTCTGTTCCCTCTCCCACGGCCTCCGACCTCACACATTCCTCCCATCTCTTCAGATCTTAACTTATACGGTTTCCTTTGGAAGTCTCTGCTGACCCCCAAGGCTCAAGTTAGAAGCATTTTCTTTCAATCCCTCAGCACCATGAGTTGTTTTGTTCAGTGTCATAATTACCTGATGACCTATTTCCATCTGTCTGTATCCCCTACTCTGTAATTATTTGCTCTTACTCCTACTGTGCTCATAGTCCTCAGTTCAGTGCTGAGTTTATAGAAGATGGCTATTAAGTGTAGGTTGAAAAATACACGCATGAAAGAGAAAAAGTAAATGATCTTCTGGTATTCCTACTATTGCACTCTGCTGCAGATCGGTTATCTTATCACAATGTGTTTAGTTCAGTCTGGATATGTTGATCGAAATAAACCCATTCTAATTTTTGTAACAACTGACAAACCCACTGAGGCTATACATTTCACCAAATTTTAAAAAGAAGCAAAGAAGGACATCATTAGGAGTTTTCCCATTACAAGTAGGTGAAATGCTATATACCAATGCAATAACTAAAAAAGCATAATTTTATTTCTACTCATATTTCAGATTATGGAACGACAGTAAAAGATTTGTTTGGAATTATAATGTATTTTTCAAGAGCTCATGTTAGAAGCTAAAATTACAGCCTAACATTTTACCTAGTATGAGATAAGTTCATACACCAACAAGGCAGTATCAATAAGAAAAGGAGGAAGATGTTCTAAATCATACTGGGGTTTATAGCAGCGTCAAATCCAACCCACAGACTTGGTTTGGTCTGTGCAATGTTTTAGAGATTCATTAAGTTTTTAAAAATGCAGTGGTTTCACATGAAATACACAACTTTGGTTTTTCTAGAGAAACAAGATGTGGATAAAAGTTGTGTGCCTGGAATTACACAACTGGCCCCTCATATAATACATCAGTGTTATGGTTCCCCTTCTTCCTCGTCCCCCCATAGTGACAGAGGCCCTTATGGCCTGTTATTTGATGGACCTCGAAATCAGTGTTCTCTGGATTAATATTTGAGTGTCAAGTGTAAAAATCCAATATCAGTTTCAGTGTGTAAGCTAAAATAACAATTATGAGGAACCTGCAAGCAACCAATTCAAAGTGGGTTTTATGAGTCCCACAAACCAACAGAGTCAGAAAGGTGACTAGAAGAAGAAGAAGGAAGAAGTGTTTATTACAGGAAGATTACAATTCCTACCAAAGAAGAATAAGCAGAAATGAAATTATACCATTTCAAACTGTTCATCTCAAAGTCCCAGTGAGACCCACTAAGTAGAATAGGAACCCATTAAGATTACAAAAAGAGGACTTTTTTCTCCACATCGTTTTGAATAGAGGTTCATTGACTCACAAATCTAAACAGACCTTAGAAGACGTTTAGTCCACCTGATGTACTTTTATAGATGAGAATACTGTGGTCCAGAGAGACTGTCAAAAGTCATATAATTTGGTGTGTTGCTTCCCCTCTCTAGCCTTCTTTTTTTCACAATTCATTCTCAGAAACTTAGGAAAAATATCAGGTAAGCATTAAACGTTTGATAGTTACATCCTAGGAAAATGAGAAATGAAGAAACAAATGGACTTATTCAAGGTAGCAACAGCAAGCCTACGGCCAAGCTGGGCCAAGAGCCGGGTCTCTGATTCCCAAGCCATTATGCCAGGCTCCGAGCTATAAAACTACAGAGTGTGAAGTGGAAAAACTACAGGCAATGCTTGTGGCCTGAGAGACCCAGACACACCAACACACCAACAAAAGGACTGGATGGAAAGGATGGCAACCAGCAGGGAGGAGCCTAAAGCATGAAACTCAGAGCAAACTAATCCAAATCATATTTAATATTGACAAGGATGTAAGGAAATAAATACACTCATTCACTATTTGAGGCCAGCTGTTATTGGGGTGAGAGGGGAGACTGGTCAACATCTATCAAAAATTAAAATATTTCTCATAGCCCTTGAACCAGAAACTCCTTTGAGTTTATAGACATAGATGCAGAAATAAGCAAAGATGTCTTAATAAGAATATTTTCTTCAATGTTCTTAATAAACAGTGAAAATTTTGAAGTAATCTAACCTGCCCATATTTTATTCTGGTTAAATAAAATATGGCACATTTGTGCAACAAAAAAAATTGTGTAGCCATTAAAAAGAATGTAATAGTTCCACTAAAAGTACTAATATTGAAATGGGTCTAAGATATATTTAGTAGGGAAAGAAAACATCAAGTTGAAAGCAGTGTGTATTTAAAAGGGAGGTGAGACGGGGTGCAAGCTGTGAATAGCGTATACCTATGCTGAATGACACTGGGCTCAGGGAATAAAGTATAAGTGGAGTGGTAGTTTACTCTTTCCCTTACACTCATTATTTAGTTTAATGCTTTTTACCTGGATCACGTATTATTTTATGTTATAAATGTAGCTAATAAAAATTATTTTAAAATATTTAAAAATTCCATTTGCTCTCTACTCTCTTCTTAGGTAGGTATCGATTTAACAAACTGCTTATTTATTCATTCAACGTTTATTGAACACCTATGATCTGTATGTGATTATCTAACCTTGAAATATGTGAAAAGGTACTGCAAGTACTGGACGACTTTTAAGATTTTACTCCTATAGCAGCACAAGCCAAAAGCATACTGCACGTAGCTATAGAGTAGACAAGGATTCAAAAACAACTCCCTATGACTTGCTATTACCTGCCTAGAGAAATGTTTTCATAAGTACAACTACCATCCCTGCTTCCCCTAAAAGCTAAAGCAAATGAACCAAAAATAAGTTTCCTTGCCACACCCCAACCCCTGCCAAATCTTCTGATGGAGTCTCTGAAGGGAATGAGAAATAAGGTCAGCTTGTACCTCCCCTATTTATGTAAAACAGCTTTGGGAAAATGGACCAGCCGAAAGCAAACTGATCCTGACAAGAGGAAAGGGAACACAGGGGAAACGTTAGAGCAGGAGCCTATACAGAGGCTGAGCCCCAACATGAGACTGCCAGGTGCCATTTTGATTAAGCAGATGATGTTCATTTCTTTCCCTATATCACCTCATAAAGCCAAGGCAAAGTGATGAGCCTACAACCAGGTGATGACTGAGCATACTCACAGCTAGCCACACTTCGGCTCTGTCCAGATCATAGCCCTAACCTACCCTGATGTGGGGGACTAGGCAACTGATGTATTTGTATCTTTTTCCTCTCTTCCTGCTGCCTCAATAAAATAAATAGATTTCTTCTTCCCATTTTAGCACCTGAGGTACTGCTCAGTTTGATGCAAGCACCTGAGGTACTGCTCAATTTGATGAGCTACTTTCGGCAAACTGAGATGGCCTCTTGCAAACATCCCTGGAGCTAGTGTAGAGAATGAATGTTCAGCAATAACACATATCGTGTTACCCTGGAGAAGAATCCCACCTAGACCCTCACTTTAAGCAAAACTTCTATACTAGTGAGTGAGAAGCACATGAATAACTTTATTACCATGTATCTGTATAAGTACCATGTAAGAATAACAACTGAATAACTGAAATACTAAGGCAATGAAGAGGAAGGAGAGAGAATTTCCAGCTGAAGCCAAGTGTGGAAATCTTATAATACAGGTGCTATCAGAGTGGCTCTAGAAGAACCTGTGTATGAGCTGTAAGGAGACAGGACATTCTAAGCTTGAGGAACTTGAGTGTGGGGAAAGAATAAGAATCATAAAGGGAGAAATCTTAGGTACCTTATGTAGTTTATTTTAGCTGAAAAACAAAATGTCTGAAGGGAAGCAGTGGGGACAAAGTTTGAGACAAAGATTTGTGTTCACCCTTTCAGGTTCTTATGGAGCTTAATTATTTTTGTACACAAAAAAGAAAGGAGGGTTAATCAGGGCCTCAACTTTTAGTAGATTCATCCAGGAGGAACAGACAGCACGGACTGCTATCCGAAAAGAGGGAGTCTTTTCACACAAAAGTAACCACCTGAAGGTACTATTCTAGGGACAACTTGACAGAACAGCTGTTAATGGATGGCAACCAGATGACTAATTGTCATCCTAGCTCCGTGACATAACAATGTCACCAAAGGGAAAAAATAATTCTCATTTCATTATTCTCAGAAAAATTCATATAGGTATTATACCAACTGAAATGAAAATGCACATGTCTAATAAAAAGTTAGCATTGAGTGATGCCTGTTACTTATCATATAAATAACATAATTTACTACAAGTCTTATGAGAAGATTTGTTAGGAATGTATTCAAATGAATGACACCAAAAAAGTGAGCTAGCAAATCTATCTCTGTTTGCCTACACATTGTACATTTAAAATTGGACATTTTATTTCCTGCTAGTTTTAAATTACCACTTCATTTTGTAGAAAAAATGGATTACAAAAAGTGTTCGAATAAGGAGCTTACTCAAATTTCTGATGGAAATCTCCCCAGAAAATAATGTTTCCACTTAATGATTTTTAAAAGATTAGGAGTAAAACAAAATCTTTAAAACAAGTGGGATAAAAACACTGATATCCAAAAACATTTATTCAAAAATGTAGAGTATGTAGTTGTAAAGCTCAAAGACCCGTGTAATGAATACTTTGGTATAAAACGTTAGGATAACTAACCTTCATTCAATAAAGGTTTATTGAGTAGCTACTACATGAGAGGCACTGAGCTAGGCACTGGAGACACATCATGAACAAAAGACAAAAATAGCAAAAATCCTGCCTTCATGATGTTTCTGCTTGGGAGAGGCAATCAAAAAAAAAATTATAAAAAGAAAATAAATGTGTAAAATATGTAGTTTGATAGAGTGCCGTAGTGCTAAGGAGAAAAATTAAGGACTTCCATAGCTGACGTTTCTCTCTCTCTTTCCTTGCTAGATATAGACAAGGGAGCATTCAGCCATAGGCTACCATTGTGTAAATGAGTTAGGCTTACCATTTTAGACAGAAGCCAACACTAAAGAGAGAACTGCACAGAGATGGTGGGGGGAGTAGCTGTCACACAGCATCTGGAGCCTGACCTTTCCTCTGGACTTCTAATTGTGTGACATGATGCATTTCTTTTTCATTTAAGCCGTGTGAATGAATGTCATCTGTGACTTGCAGCCACAAACATTCTGATACATAAGTGGCACTGAGATTTTCTTACCATCATTTGCTGACTTTAGAGAGGGCTAAGATCTCATGAACCAAGATCTCGAACTTAGAAATAAAATTCGATCATTCTTACCATTGGTGCAAATAAAATATGAACTAAGCAAAAAAACACAGAATTTTCTATCTAGAAGTTATGAGAAGATAATTTAGCTTCATGCTTCATTTAGAGAAGAGACCAAAACCCTGCATAGGAATTTTAAAAGCTCCACTTCCTAACTCTGAGACCAGTGCTCTGTTGACTCTCTGTTCTAGACGAACACAGCGTTGGCCGAAAGTGAGCTTTCACGTCATTTAGCCCAAACTCCTCAATTTGCAGACTGAGATCATCGGAAGTTAAACCTCCTGGCCAAAGTCAGAGTTTATTAAAAGCAGATTTCAAACTCATTTTCCAGCTTCTGAACCTAACTACACTTCCACAGGCCAACTCCTTCCAGGCTCCAGTATTAACTGCCTATGCAACTAGCAATTAAAATGTTTTTCTAATTTTTCAGAATCTTCCGGTTGAACTTGCAGAGCCTGTTATTGGTCTGTTGCTCTGTTATATGTGCTTGTTGCAAGGCCAAGACACAATAGAAATTTTTTTTTGAGAAATCCATTACATTTTAAACTACGAAATTAAAATTACAACTTGGAAGCTCTCTTCCCATTAGGAGATGAGGGATGGGATATAGTTCAGAAAAAAATTAAACTATCCTATATATGATATAGTCAAAAACTTTATTACTTCAGACAGAAATAATATAAGGGCCATCCAGATTAGATCCTAGCTGTGGAATCCCCTTATGCCATACCTTAACGGGAATTTTCTCATCAGAAAGTGGGCTTTGGCTTCCAAACCAGGAAGTTCCCAAGAGACTGCTCCTGGCTCAGCTCAACACAGGGGAACTTTCTTCATTTCCAGGGAACTGAGCTCCTACTTCAAGCAGCTTTGCCACAGATCTGAGTCCAAAAAGAGCCCCTGCCACCATCCTAGCACTGAGGAGTCCAGAGCCACAGTGGATTTCACATCCAGCATGCTTTTCATTCAAGAATATAATTGAAGAGGTTATTTTTCCAAATAAACATTATGCTCACAATGCAAAGCTGTACAAATAGCTCCCATACATGCAAGATCAATCTAGTGAGATGGAGATTATTAATTCCCAGTAGTTTAAGAATATCACCATCAATTAACTTAATGAATAAAATAATCAAGTCATTAACCAATTTTCTGATAAAGCTGCAAAATTAATCTTAAAATATAAAGATGATCACTATTTTTAAAATTGAAACTTCTATCTCTGTGTGTGACAAGTATAGATGACTTACATTAAACTATAAGTAGGTATTTTCTGAAGGAAAGAAGGACTGAAACTAATGACTAGCAAGCTGAAACATTAGAGCTGAAAGAGAAACAGCATTATTTAGTGCCAATTTTTGGTTTATATCAAATTTGCATAACCTCTAACCAAACACCAGCAGCTCCCACTGTTATTGAAGAATAGGCAAATTTAGGAACTATTATAATTTCCCTCACCCATCAAAACAAGCAAACTAAATAATTAACAATAGAACTCTCCTTATAGTACAATAATAATCCCTTGGTCCCAATAAAACCAAGTGGGAAAATTAGCATCGCTGTGCCAATCTCTCCAATAAAAGCAACATTAGCTTTTATTGGAGACCAAGAAGATTCTGAAAAATTAGGTGTATTTGGTATTCCTGTGAAAGATCTGCACTATAACTCGGCAAATGTCATCATGCTGCCTCTCTCATCCAACTCAGACACTAACAGAAGGATTAACAAGTTTTACAAAGCAGGATTCCAGATCCTAACCATTATTTCTGGTTAGAAAAGTGCTTGGTACTAGCCACTTGTTAACTGTGATACCAACTTTTGCAACAAAGAGTGTCAAGTGTGTGTATATGTGTGAATGTAGATGCTCACAGATGTGTGTGTTTAACTGTCAGATTGTGTCTAACACACGGTTCTTCGGAGGGAAAAATGTCTTTTTGTTTCAAAAGCCTTTTCTAGAGGCTGCTGCTTTCTCCAAACGATGCCACTTATTTCTAAACCCTTCCTTTCTGCTTCATTTTCTTAAGCTGTGTTACCAAATTATTTTCTGGCACACACTCTCACTGCCTTCTTTTGCACTGTTAAGTGAACATTTCCCACCCTATACTGGCTTCTTGCAAACCCTTCACAAGACCTTCGCATGAGTTGCATGCAGCACGAAGTACGTGTGAAGCTCATTCGACAAGAATAAAGAAAATGAAGTCAGACGCCTAACATTATTACCAAAACATCAAATGACAGTTTCATAGGATTAAAATGGCGTCTAGTACGAAAATACGTAAAGTAAGATACTAATTTGGCTAGTACGTAACTAAGAACACTATAAGAAGTCAAAAGAACACAGGGTCAGATAGGTCTGAATTTTAAGCTCTGGTCTCTGCTAGCTTGTGACCTTGCTTAGACGCTTCCTCCTCTGTAACATGAGGATAATAATACCTGTCACAAGGCTACTACAAAAGGCTAGCGAGGCCATGTGAAACACCTAGCACAGTGCCAACACAGAGTGGGCACTCCATAAAATTTCCAAAAGCAGGTGTCTAGAACTACTAGGGACATAAGAAATAATCTCAGCTAAGCACAGTCCATCTTCTAATCCTCCCAGTTCCCTTTGTCCACTGGGGAAAGTTTGTAGCTAGGTACATACAATGAAAACACCATTGTTCCACCAGAAACTTCAGACATAAGTGCTACTGTAGAGGAAGGTCCATAACAGAGGCAACTAAGCCACACATTCAGTTACCATAAAAAACTTAACAACATTCCATTTTATTTTTAAGTAACAGACTTTATTTTTTTAGAGCAGTTTTTAGGATTATAGGAAAATTGAGCAGAAAGTTCAGAGGATTCCATTGACCTCTTCTTCTCCCCACCCCTCTCACAATTTCTCCTATTAATATCTTTCATCAGTGTGCTGCACTTGCTACAATAGATGAATTACCATTGATCACTGTTATTAATTAAAGTCCATTGATCACATTCACTCTTTGTATTGAACATGCTGTGGATTTTGACAAATGTGTCCGCCATTACAGTATCGTCCAGAAGTTTCACTACCCTAAAAATCCTGTGACTTTTATTTTTAAATAGGTACAATATATTTACTGCAAAAAAAAATTTTTAAACAATTTCAAACTGTAAAAAGTAAAAAGATCCATTATAATCTCAGCTGATAGATAACCACAATTTCAGGCCTTTCCTCCTTTTTCTTTTCCTATACATATGCCACAAAATATGTACATAGTTTGTGTGTGTGTGTGTGTGTGTGTGTGTGTGTGTGTGTGTGTGTGTCTCTCTCATATATTCTCTTTATTCACTTGCATTTTAATAGACGGTCATAGTGTTAGTGAAAAAGTAAAGAAAAATCCCTAAGAATTTTTATAAATGCAGTACTGGTTAAACCTCTGAATGGAGACCAGTTGTGTACTTTTCGGTATAAAAGAATCCATTTGTTAAGTGTTCTGACTCACTCTGAATTCATACAACTCTTCAGATCTTCTACATTTTCCTATCTTGAACTCAGGTCACAGATTTCCCTTTGTTTTCAATTCCCCAGCAGCCCTGCCCAAGCAAAGCAAAGGATGGGAAAGACCACAGTTAAAAGACATGAAGTAATTCTTATTTGTGTTCTTCCTGCCTACCTAAGTCTTTGTATACATATGTGGGAGGGAAGAGAGAGTGTTATAATTAATTTTAGGAGAATGTCTTCTGGTCATTCTATTGGATGCTTTCGGCAAATCATTAAGGCTTTAAAGAAAACTGAAATCCTTTGTATACTTTTATTTTTAAGGATCATGAACTTTCCAAACTTTATTGTTCAAATGACAAGTAGGACTTCAGCGCCGGTCATCCCTTGGTTCTTGAAAATCACTCTGACAATCACCCCAATGGGATAACTACACAGCTATCTTTTTCACTCATTTAAAATAAAATGGAGCTTTGAAAGGAAGATAGGGAGTTGCCAGGCTAGAAAAGATAGGAGAAAAGAAAAGAACATCTTGGTTTGATAGGCTGACAGCTTCCGGTGACAGTGACAAGATAATAAGACAGCCAGTCCTTCTTAGACAGAAGTAGATATAGCCTGTCCTATGAAACAAGTTATTTCCAGCCTCTCATTCATCTATCCCAAAGTTTAAGTGACAGTCAGCTTAACTCTCATCCTTCATTCTTTTAATATTGTTCCAGATGTCTACAGTAGACATACAATAAATGTTGGTTGCACTGGACTGAATGTCCCATCAAGCAAACCTGCATGTCAGTACAGAAAGCAGGCATAAAGAATCATTATAAAGCTAAGAAACAATTTCAAACAGGGAAAAAATTCACTATTCACAAACATTCTGTTATGCATTCCACTTTGATTCTGAATGAAAACCATGCATAAAACTCTATTGTCTGTAATAAATTACATTTCATTAAAACCAATGGTTTATACTAGATAACTGTAAGTAAGCACAGCATTCAGTGATGCCATTTGGAAGAATTTTGAAAAGATGACCAGAAAGTACAAGTATTTGATTCTTACATGGTAATATGTGATTTCTACAAGATCTTTCTTAAACTCCTCAGACACAAATGTGCCATTCATTTCTGACTCCTGAGAAACACATCACAGCAAGTAGAGACCATTAAGGTATGTATTCTAGGGAAAAGAACAGATGGGGTGGGAGGAAGGAAGGAAGGAAACGAGCTTCACTGCTTACAACCTTTATCACTAGAAAGCTGTCTTGCTGTGGATTCCACCACGCTGGAACAGCAGGACTGTTCCTTATGGCTAATGAACTTCTTTGTAGCGAGCCAATAGCATAAACACTGAGAGAAAAATCACAGGGTTAGAACTCTGAAGACTGAGCTATAATCTCAAGTCTACACCATTAGCTATGCAAACATGACTAAGTCAATTCACCTCTGGGACTTGTCCGATTCCTTTCCTTACCTCTTAAATGAATACATGGGAGGAGATCTCAAGATTTTTTCATGCCAATTTTCCTACAACTTTCTCACTTGACCACGAGCACATCCACTGTAGCCAAAAGGATTTTGGAGATGTATGGCAGCAATTTCTTTTATGGAAACAATAGTAATACTATACATGCTATTTAACAACATAAGCTTGCCCCTTCCTACCACAATTCTTATATGCAACCCACCCCTACACTGAAAGATGTTCATTATGCCTTCTGACACTAATGTTTTGATAATGTATAAATCTAAGATTCATCCTACAAAACTCTGGCACACCTTCAGACCAGAGATGGTGTCTGCACATCCCTCTGAATCTAACTGCCATGACCAAGGCAAGCAGAAACCGGAAAGGCAGAATCCACTGGGAAAAAGGTCAAAGAAAGAGGGTCTCTGTGGGCTTCTACATCCATCTCTGATACTCTCGCCACGCTCCTCTGAGCCCAAGACACCGTTCTCCACTACGGAGATGACACGTCCAGCCTTTGACTATAAGACCTGGAGGCAAGAGAAAAGACAGAGGCTTCATGGAAGTGGCAGCTGACCCATTTCTATGTAATCCATGACTGATACCATGTTCTAAAATACGAAGCTTATTATTCTGCATTCTAGAATTTTATTTCACTTGTAAATATTACTAAAAAATATTCTGCAGAAGTGTACCACATCTGAAAACAAACTCCGCATGGCACAGAAACTTTCACATAAACCTGTCACTTGATCACAGTGCCCAAGAATTATCATTGCTCTACAGTCCATAAGACTGAGGAAACGGCTCAGTTATTTCATTAAACTGAAGAACAGAGTCTTAATCTGGGGACTATAGGTAAACACCAGGTATTCAAGAAACCCCCTAAAAGGTGTGCTAATTTTTACAACTTTATGTTTTCCTGATGGAGGAGGGTTGATTGCTTACATCGGATTTCTAGAGTCTGTAATCCAAGAGACAAATATTCTACGTGGTGTTCATGGCTGGAGAAACACTAGACACATGCACAGACACACACAGAGGCACACACATAGCACACACACGCACACACTGTACTAGAGTGACAAATTTGACTACTTTCCCTTCAATGTCTTTATTCTCTTGTTTACCTCTTGTTACCCTAAGACTCTTCTCAGTACTGTATGTGACTCAGTGGGAAGTGAGAAAGAGACAGTGGAGGAGATATGGAAAGCAAGCCGTATAGTAGAAGTAATTTTAGAATGATGGGATCACCTCAAATTTATACAGCACTCTACTGTTCACAAGCTTTGACTTTCATTGTCACTATCTTGTACAGAGTCTTCCACATAGGAGATGCACCAGTATTCATAGTCTCTGCCATCTGCTAAGGGCAAATTCCATCGTCTCTCCAGAAACTTTCTCTCTTATAATTTATATGTTCTCTCTTTCAACTAGATCATTCCCATCAAACATACCCTTGCATCATGTTAAAAAGTTCTTCCTTGACTTCAGGTTCTCCATCTCCCGCCTGGTACTCTAAAACAGCCCGTAACAACCATTTCAGGTGCTATTTAGTGAGATGCCAATCCTTGCTGATTCCTCTGATCATCTCCTGCTTGGTGCATGATCCAGTCTAATTTGGCGTCCATCTCTTTTACTATTTCTAGTCGAATCCTAACTCTTAAAAATGCCTGAAAAATTGCCTTCTCTCTCCTTCAATGTCTTTATTCACTAGTTTATCTCTTGTTCCCATAGCAGCATTCTTCTCAGTCACCTTTGCTTCCTCCTCTTCCACTTGATTTATGTCTAAAATCTGGGTTGTGTCCTAAGCCCTCTTCTCTGTCTATATTCGTGCTGTAGGTGACTTTATCTACTTCTTTGGCCTTAAAGACCACCTGTTCCAGTTTTCCCTTCTAGCGCAGTATCTCCTTGACTACAATCAGCCTTATATATCTAGCTGCTAACTAGACATTTCAAAATGATGACTGATGAATCCTGATTCCCGCCCCACCCCCCAGATTTGTTATTCCCACAGTGTATCCCATTCACATAAATGCTAAACAAATAAAACTTAAGAATTGGCCTTGATTTCTATTTTACTCTTATAACCTGGATCAATCCTGCAGTTAAGTCCCATTACTGATACCACCAAAAATACATCCAGACCCCATTCATTCTTCCCCATCTCCATACTGTCACTCTAATTTAAACTACCAACATCTTTCTTCCTGGTCAACTAAAAATACAAATGCAAAGTAGTCTTTTAAAACTTAAATCAGGTTATGCCATTCCCTTGCAAACAAACCAACAAACCTTTCAATGTCTTCCTAATTACTCCAATGACTCCCATTGTATTCATAATGAAATCACAACTTTTTACTCACAAATTCCTATTTTACCTGACCACTCCCCCAGCCTCAGTCTTTACATTTCATTTTCCAGCCTCGCTTGCTTTTCACTAATCTTCAAACAAGTCAATCTATATGTCAGACATATTCCCATTGTTTTTAACAAACTGAATCTGTGTAATAATCACAGCTTTGTTCACAGAACACATGTTAGTACTGTGGATGAATATCTTTTCCAAAGTAACTTCTAGGAAGATATGTTAATTGCATATGCCAAAGAAGAGATAAAAGTAAAGATACAATTTTCTGTAATTGGCTCCATCTAATATCCAGATCATTTACTAATAAAGGCACTTAAAATAAAGTTCCAAAAAGCCACTGATCTTTCTGACCATAAGTCTATGTATGAGGGGACAAACATCAAGAGCTAATACTTGATTTAATCACCGCTGAGTCTTTTAGTTACAGCCTGAACAGTTTTGTAATAAGGCAATTGGATAAACTGGTCTAAAAGGTTTTAAATTGTTGTTAAGATCATAAGAACTATCATGCAATATCCAAGTTCACATTCTTAAAGGAATATGAAAGGAGATGCAACTCAAATTTATAAAAGGCATGGAGGCCTTTGTTTGATTTCACAACAAAAATAAATGTAACCAAAATGCCTGGGTTTATTTTTAAGTCCTTCTTGGAAAATCTTACCAGCTTTGGGAGAAAAGTAGGGGAGACCATTGATACATAAAAGAGTACTTAAAATTATATGTTTTGAAGCCGTACTAATGACGAATATGCTGAAATCAATCTTGCTGCACCAGTCAGACTATCTGGTACTTTTCTAACCAAACTCTCTAACCCGAGAATAAATCAAAGACACCCAACCCTATGCTGTCTTATCCAGACTCCCCTCCATTCACATCAACCAAATAAACAACAACAACAAAAGTCAACTCCATCGTATTGCCTAACTGTGCCATTCGTGTTCTTTTCATTTTCTAACAGGATACAAACATCTTGAAGGCAAAGACTATGCCTTATAATTCTTGTTGCGTCCACAGAACAGTGGTTTCAAATATCAAAACTATGAAAATAAGAGCCATGTACCTAAGCCTCAGAGATTCTGATTCAGCATACCTGGATGTGCCCTGAAACCTGTGTGGAATCATGTTCTCAATGCTCCCCAAAAGATTCTGATGTGCAGAACGTTCGAGAATAAAGGCCCAGAGCCCGAAATGGCACTCACATCATAGCCATGGTTTGCTTAATGGTTTCACAAATCTTAGAAATGAGGTTGTTTCCAATATCAATCAACTAATAGTTGGAAGTATGGATTTTTATAGAACATGAATGAAATTTGAAATAAGCCCATGAAACATTAAGTGGCAGAGCTGCAGCTATACCCAGGCCTGGTGATTCTGAAACCCACGATCTCAATATTCTGCTACTTCTTTGTTAAAAAGACAAGAACGAAGTCAAGAGGTAAATGTTGACATGGTGGATGACAAGGTGACATCTGGAGGTATGGGAAGGAGATAGCTATTGGTATGAAAAGAGACTGTGTAGGTGCCACTGACAGCTCTAAAAAGTTCACCTGATCCTTACCCATGTGACCTTCCTCATCCCCACTGATAGTAATCACTATTCTGAGTGCTTTTCTCTAAAAGAACTTCTCCAAAGCCTTTAACATAAGCTCCGACACATTCTGAAGCTGAAGTATTTTTATCAAACCTGATCTCAGGCCCATATCTGCTTAAGCTAAAGCAGAAGAAAGTGTTTCATGCGTGGAATGGCACTGTTCAAACATAAGGGTTTATTTTGTCCTCAATGGCACTTCAATATTTAGCAGCACATTCTTTTTTTTTTTTTTCCAATTTTGGATGATATCTTAAAAAATTCAAACTTTAAGGAATTTTCAGATTTTTAAAAAATCTGTCTTCTTATGAATACTAAGTATTTTACTATAAGTTAGTCTGTATATAAAGTGGCTTTTAAAAAAAACTGAACGTAGCAGTGTCTAATGTAAATTCCATGCTGAAGATGATGAGTTATTTTAGCAATCCTAAGTCTTCATATAATTTCAAATGTCCCATTTTATTCTCAGCTTTGTGCTTATGCCATTAATTTTAGTTCTGGTTTTACATAGCATAAAGATGCAAGACATGAGGAAAATTAAATCAATCAGCTAAAGGCCCAATGACAAGTGTTTTAATCAGACTCTCTTACGTGTAACTTATGGAAGATTCCTTCCAGCTACTTCATCACTGGGGAGAGGTGCAAGCAGCAAGGGATGTCGAGAGAAAGGTTCCTGTGAGTAAGTAAGACGAGGTCAAGGGAATCTAAAACCAAGAATTTGAATGCCTTGCAAACATGTGAACCTAAATCCATCCATCATTCAGTCAATAAATATTTATTGACTGCTTGCTATGTCAAGCACTGGGAATGCAGCTATAAACCAGGCAGGCAAAGTGTGGCTTTTATTGGGCTTTCATCCTAATGAGGAAGTCACTCATTCATTCGACAAGTATGTTGTGGTACAAGTGTTACTGAACACTTACTAATGCCAAGAACTATGGTGGGTGCTGAGGATATAGTGATGAACTTGTAACAGTAAACAAATATACAGGACAATGCCAGCTAATGGTAAAACCTATGAATAAAAATTAATCAGTAAGAGACCAGAGAACAATGTAAACGAGGATAGGGTGGGGAGGGAGAGCAGGGGGGCAGTTTAAGTTGGAAGGGTGATCAGATGTGCTCTGAATATGTCTCTGAGAGGGTAATCTTTGATGCGGGGGGCATGCTAATGTTCCAGGGCAGAGAGCCACAGCAAGAGGCACAGTAGGTTCAAAGGTCCTGAGGTGGAACCTCAGGTGTGCTACATGGTCAAGGAACAACAAGGAGGCCAGTCTGGTTAAGGGGACTAATCAGACGTGAGGTTGGAAAGAAGCCAGGATCTAGAACGTACAGGCAAAGAATCTGGATTTCAGTCTATTATGATTAAAGCCATTGGAGAGTTGCTAGTGGTAGAAAAATCACCTGACATGTTTTAAGATTGTGCCAACAGCTATGTAGAAGACAGACTACAGACAGAAGGGAGTGTAACTGTGGAAACAAACAAACAAAAAAGCCTTTGGAGGCTCTTTAACAGTAGAGCCAAAGCTAGAGATAATGGCAGCTAACGATGTGGTAAGAAATTATTAGGTTACAGATATTTCTGCAGGTGGAGCCAAAAAAATTTATCGATGGGCCAGATGTGGGGGCTGAGAGAAAGAGGTAAGTCAATCCCAACAATCGAATCTAAAACTGTACTTCATAATAAATCTTGTATGAAAAGCTTTTAGTTGTGTTTGACATTCACTCTGCCACTCGTACATTTATATACAATATAAATGCCACACAAGACCTCAAATATCTGAATTCTAAAAAGACTTCTTTACCTTCTTTAATAAGAGTGATTCATGGCCACCGTTCTGTCAGTGAGTCATTCAACAAGCAAATGAGTATCACAGTTAGACATAGCTGGAAACTCGGCACAGACTTTAGTGTTGTGGTTGGAGACAAACAGAGGTGTGAGAGATAGGGAGCACTGAATAGTATTGGACTGAAATAGCTTTAAGAGTTCTGACCTAACCAGACAGGAAAAATATGAAAAGAAAACAGAATTCCACGAGAAGGTGAAGAGATTACATGAAATAAGTGCCTCCTGATTTGGAAAACTATAAATTTAAATGACAGAAAATAATTATTTAAGAGGAGAGACCTGGAATCCTCTGGCTGTGACACTGACTACATACAATGGTGCAGCTTTTCCTCCGGTGGCTGGGAGAGAACACCCGTGGACATCCACCAGGTCTCAGCTCTCAACCGGTAAGTTACCTAACTCACTTTATATAATAAGCCTGCTCTCCCTGGGATAACTTTGGCTGATAAAAACTCTGGGAAATGTTCAGTTTTAAATAGAAACGTAATGAGCAAATCAAATCTACAGCACTAAAATCCTTGATGCTAAGGTTAGGGATCAATGTGTAATCACTTGGACATGGTTCAATAGTAGATTTATGAGAATAGTTTACGTTCTTGGAGAAGTTCTGGTTGTTAGTTCAAGGCATGTGAATGCGTAAAAGAACCAAATATATTAAATTTATAAATATAGTTTAAAAGTATTTACAGGAATTTAATTAACTAGGACTGTAATTTGAAATGATTAAGCCCATTTTTTGATAGTCCTCTGGATTGTTCTGAACTGTAATCATGCAGGAAAATGTCCTTCCAGCTTCTCCCCACTGGTCCACTTACTCACTGGCAGGTAGACAGGCTGGCAACTGCCAACTTTTGCTGGACCCATACTTTAAACCTGAAGTCAACCTTCCCACCTTCCAACCTCCCACCTGCCACCCACGGGAATGGTATGTGTATCTTGGCTCTCATCCATATACTCAGTGTCTCCTCGCTCTCTAGGTAAAAAAGAAAATGAGTACCTAAAGGGACAACTTATATCCACACGAAATCCTGTACAGGAATGTGTACAGCAGTTGTATTAACAGTTTCCAAAAGCTGGAAGCAACTAAGACGTCCTTCAGTAGGTGAGTGGGTAACCAAACTGTGTTACATCCATATAACGGATTACTACTCAGCGCTAAAAAGACATGAGCTACCAGGCCCTGAAAAGGCAGGGAGGAACCTTAAATGCATATTAGTAAGTGAAAGAAGCCAATCTGAAAAGGCCACATACTTTGACTACACGACATTCTGGAAGAGGCAAAACTATTGAGAAAGTACAAGATCAGTTGCTGCCAGGGGTTGAGACCAGGAGTGAAATGGACAGGGGATGAATAGGTAGAGCACGGGGAATTTTTAAGGCAGTAAAACTATTCTGTTTAAGGCTATAATGGTGGGTACATATCATTATGCATTTGTCAAAATCCACAGAACTATACAACATAGAGTGAACACTAAAGCAAGATATCGACTTTAGTTAAAAATTAGAAATTAAGCATTTTTTTACCTCCCTCAACCTTTCCTTCCTACTATAACTGGCATCTCCACAAAGATGGGCAACAGTGCCAAGGATACTGAGCTTGTAAAAAGAAAATAGAGAAATGAGTGTTTCGTTCAAGTGAGTGGACTAACGGCCTGAGAAGCTTTTTGGTTGCTAAGTGATATCATTTAAGAGCTTCTCCCTAAGTTATTGCAGGTTGAACTCAGACACTGACATACAATTCACTTCAACAGATGGAATTAATTGGCATCCTTGCTCAATTTCTCTAGAAAGAATTCATCTAAGATAGCTATAATTGCAAAAGCAATTTCTTGAAATTTCTGTCCAAATGACCAATCAAGACTTTAGGTTAAAAAATAAAACTGCTTGGAGATTTGACTAACAGAAATATAACTACTACATTCTCAATGGTCATTTTTATGTTAATCTACTCTCAAAAGAGTAATAAAATTTTGAAGCAGTGACAAATAAATTTATGTTGCAGGAATTCTGTCAGTCCTATTAGCAAAACAGCTTATTAAACATAATGCACACTTATTCTGTAAGCCCCTAATATTAAAATTCAGACTATCTGAAAAATTCTGTAAGAACTATATTTGCTATAATTTGAATATTAAGTAAACTTTTTTTAAAAAAGTTGTCCAAAAAATTTTATCTAAAAGTATTCGCTTCCAAGGTATCAGGTTGTATATACACATCTCTGTCACTTACACCACAGCGAGAAAGGCCAGGCCAATTACTGAAAGTATGAAATAAATATTTTCTCAATCTGAGGAAATCCCTTCAAGAGTACTTGAATTCAATTTTTAGAAATAATTATACTATGGTTTTAGTGGTTTTCATAAGGCATTTTACTTAAAGAAATGCTTTGCAAATGACTAAACTGCTACCATTATCTCTCATTTATACAAAAATTTTCCTACAGGCCCTAGGGGTCCTTTATAAACCTCAAATGCTAAATTGGATGCATCCTCTGTTAAATTAGCAAGCTCTGGTCCAAATCAGAGGCTCACTTACATATGAACACAATCACAGATCCCAGAGATGGCTACGTTTCAGTGAATGAGAGTACAAAGTATTAGAAGTAGAGTATCTCCTGGAAACATTGTAAAACTCAAGTCGCTTTACCTAAGAACATAAACTTTAGTGATGTCCATAATTCTATTCTTTATGAATAGGCCTCAAGTGATTCAGATGTTAATTTAGCCATGAATCTTGAACTGAAGCCAAAATTTCAGCAGTGTAGGCTGTACAACTAAAGGTAACCTTTCATGATTTCCTGAGGAGAATTTAATTGCTTGTTTGAGCCAAGAAGGGCATAAACTACAAATCTACCAAAACAACTTAATCAGCAAATACTTGAAATATTGCCAGCACAGGGCAGTTCAATCCTTGTGGCCATCTGACACAAAGCTATTACTGTCTATTTTTACTACTATTTTAAATTATTGTTGTTGTTGTTATATCATCGTCACCATATTATTATTATCACCATGTCTATTACTTGGACTATTAACAAAATTTATTTATTCTGTTTAAAGATCTGGACACCCAGCTTTGTTGAGTGGCTTGTCCATGATCATTGGGAGTTAAGGAAACAAAGGTAGAATTATTAATTCCCCAATTTGACTCACAGTTCCCCTGAGAGCAATTGTGTCCAAAACAATTTTAGTGCTATCTCCTACAAACACTGTGTTCACTCTTAGGATGATGCAGACAGCTACAAGGGTTTGGACATCTGCCCCACTCCTTCACTAACTGTGTGGCTCTGAGCAGACTGCATCAACTCCCTGAAGCTTTGGTTTTTCTCATCTATAAAATGGAGATAATGCAAGCAGCTACATCTTACAGGGTAGTTCTGTGGATTAGATGAGAGAACACATATAAAGCAGGAAGTCAAATGCCCAGCTCAGAGTCCATGCAGAATCAATGCTGTCTGTTGTCATTATGATTAATGCTCCAAAACTCAGCTCTAGGCATACCTACCTGTTAACATAAGCCTTCTCTGACAAACACAATCTTACAAGAATCTTCATTTACTCTGGATTCTCTTTGTATTTACGAAAGATTCTGTACTACTTGCTAACATATGACCATAAAATTATTGTTCAGTTCTTTCACAAAATTCTGTATTATTGTTTGAAGACAAAGAATTGCTCCTTTCTATATACTTTTATTCCCAAACATACAGGAAGTGCTTACTGTGTAATACCCATACTGAAAGACTGTATATTCAAAAATAACAACCTGGAAATGTGTGTCCTCTCTGTTCCAGACCCATGGCACCGCAGCAGTAACCATCATAGGCTTTAACTGGGCACTTACTGTATCTGGAGCTTTACAATCATTATGTCTGGTCCTCGCAAGAATCTTGCAGGTGAAGAGAGCATCGTTACTGCCCTTTTAGAAGAAGGTTGAACAATCTACCCACATTCCCATACTTAGTAAGTGCCAGAACCCAGATCAGGCACTAGGTCTGGCTGATCCAAACCTACTCTCTTTCATTATGGCTTGCTACCAGCACCTCTCCTGTTTCTGCCTTTCCACTCTGATTAACTTATACCACCCGAGTAAAAGTGAAAAAGACCAACAGGGTCTCTTCTCTCTGTTGCTGGAAGCATTTGTACCATGAAAAAAGTACATCCAAGTTGAATAAGACAGCCAAAGAGAATAATAATTGTTGCCTCTACTTCAACCTTCCTTTTCTAGATATTTTGAAGTATTCAATGGGAGATAGCTTTTCAATACAGATTAATTATTGTTCCATCTAGAATACTTATGGAAAATCATGAGCAACTGCTAAGTCTTCCTGAAATTAAAACAGGAGTAAAGACATTTCCTTTGGAGTAGGAGGAATTAAAAAGACATAAGGGAAAACAATCTGATAACTAGGCTCTACTGGAAGAAAAATTCAAGATTTTGAACATGAGTTTTTAATTAGTAATGTATAATAATGTCCAGCAGCAGATGGATGAATTAGATGACCTATCACTCGTCCCCAAAGCCACCATGATGAGGGTAAACAAAGAGGGCCAAGTTCATGACTCCTCTCTTTCTATTATCTCAAAATCAGTACTCTGGGAAGAGCGACATATGCCCCGGCTCACAGAAGGGCTCGAAAAGTGATTGGCTCGCCAAGCAGAGAGATAAATACAATCTTTTTAAAAACTTTATATCAGCATGTAACAGTCATATAAAGAAGTACCAATCGTAAGTACACAGCTCACATCCACATAATCAGCACTGGATCAAGAAATAAAGGATTCCTATCACTCCAGAAACCCTCTCGTGTGCCCTTCTAAATACTCTCTCTCCCAAGAGTTACTTCTATCCTGTTTATAATACCATAGATTAGCTTTGTCCAGTTTTGTAACAATTATGATGTGCACTTTTTTGTCTGATTCTTTCAGCCAACATTATGTTTTATTGTGTGTAAATGCAATGTGTTCACTGATATTCATTAGTAAGTGCTGAAGGAGAAGGCTGGCCAGAGGAGCAGTCAAGGGTGTTGCCCAGGGGAGGGGTTACTGGGCAGGCAGCTGAGGGAGAAAGGAGTGGAGGAGAGCACAGTACTGGGTTTGGAAAAAGGAAGAAAGTTCCTAATGGGGGACTGGAATTACAGGGAAGCAAGTGCAGGCTGCACTGGCCCAGAACAGTGTGAGAACATGAACTAAGACAAGAAGATAAAAAATTGTTATTTATTCATAATTTTACATATACTCAGGAGCCACACAATCCCTTAGAAAATTAAAACTCTGAAACTCTTTTAGAAAATTTCATCCCTTGAGCTCAAATACAATCTTTCTAAAAATTTTTGATGTTATCTCATCAATCTTAGTATTTTGTTTGGCTGTGTCATTTACAAAATGATCAGGAAATAAAACAGCCACTCACTGATCCTCTACTATGAGATTAACATGCTGCTAGATTGTCAAGAACACCAAAGAAACTAATACAAGCCTCACCTTTCAAAATAATATGTTAAAGACAAGAACAGCACCCACAAAACTAATGAAGAATTATAATAAAATATGCAATAAAGTACAGAATTGTACAGTACTGACTATAAGCAACACTCATAGTTCGGGTATGAAAGAAGAATAGAAGACCTAGAGGAGAAGGGACACTGCAGGAGGGAGGTCAGCAAAAGCAGAGGCCTGATGGTGCAGAGTGGGCGATGGGTGAGCAGGGATCTCAAGGAGGCTGCAGACCAGACTTCATCTGTGAGGCGACACTGAGGATAAGCCTTACTGGACTGGAGGGCAGACAGAGAGGATGGTGAGGAACTGAGCTCCATAACAGGTAAGGGGAGGGAAGGGGGAGGCAGGGTGGATAACAGAGGAACCCTCCAAGTCAGGCAGAGACATTTACCCTTAGGAAGCAGACAGTAGGGAAGCGCTTCAGATTTCTGCATAGGAAAGAGAAATGTCGAATGCGATTGTAGTGGTTTCTGTGGGGCTCGGCTTGCAGCCCTCTTCAGCGCCAACACACCCATCCCTCAGCTGCAGCTCCACCGTAGTGTCCTTTTTTGGAAAGAGCCCTTGGCTGTAGGGACAGCCTTCCCACAGTTTATGCCTTTATTCAGGGGGGTGACCTGCTCAGAGCCAGGCATCTGAGGAGGCAGAAAAGGAGAGACTTATATGGTGGTGACAGACCGAAGGATAATCATGCAGGAGATTAAATTAGAGGGTCTTTGAAATGGATCGCATCAGCAGCCTCTCAGAAAAATTAAGGGAGTATAAGGTCCTGGCCCTTTGCCTTGATTTGCCACAACTATGAAGGCCCATTCCATCTCTAGAGCACTCTGTAGGATCAGCTGAAGCTTCAGGTACAACTTCACTGCAGGTCAACTTCTCTCTCTGCCCAACCCTACCTTCCTCACTTCCTTGCAGGTTTATCTCCTGAATCACTCACCAATAAACTTGCATGCAACTCTGCCTCCAAGTCTGTTTTTAGGGAACCACCTAACACTGTGCTTAAAGGGCCTATAGGTTAAGCAGCAGAATGTAGAAGGAAAGAAGGAACACATGAATCAGAGGGACCCAGAAAGGATATTATTTCAAGGCCCTTCACTACTTCATATCAGGATAGGAAAACAGCAACAAAGAGGGAAAGGAAGGAGACGAAAGCGGCAGCCATTACGATGAAAACTCTACAGTGGTGACGGATTACTTAAGAGAGAGGAGTCTCACATAACATGACCCTGGCAGAGACAACCTGATTTCTCTCAGTCAATGAAAATAATGTTAACCTTGAATGCAATGGGTTAATTATCTGAGGGCATTTAAAACAGGATTTGGTTTTAGTCATGTTGAGTTGGAGATAGTAGCGGTACATTCAGTAAGAATTATATCAAGTCATCTGAATTTGGGGGCTGAAATAGTCAAGGCTAAAGATATGGATTGGGAAATCAGCAGAGGGGTGACAGCTGATACCACAGGGTAGATGAACTCTGGTGTGGAAGAGAGTCAAGCTCATGGCTCTATGGGATACCCAAGGGAAGTAGAAAGAAGAGGAAGCTTCCACAGAGAAGAGAGGAGACTTTAGGATGCAGGTTTAACTAAAAATACAACACAGGATGGCCAGTTAAATATTGCAGGGGTAATATAATTCTTCAGTGGTAGCAGCAAACAGTGTCAAATTACAAAAGGTGTTAAAGATGACCAAAAATGTGAAAAGGTCATGGGATTTTGCTAAGTGGAAGTCACTTGTAATCTTTAAGGGAAAATATTTTAGTTTTTATTTGGAAAATTCTTTTAAATCAAAAGGTTGATTAATCAAAAGGTTGATTAATTCCTATGTTTGAATTATTGTGTGTGCTTTCTTAATTTCTGCTCAAATTATGCTTTTACCAAAATTATCTCAAAGGGAGGAATTTCATTGCCCTTCAACAGAAAGGGTAAATGTTCAGCATTAGAAGCCCTCCTCCTCCTACTGAGGGAAAGTTAATATTCCTCAAAAAGCTGGAAGCTCTCAAAAGACTGGTTGTCTACATTAATATATGCATTATAAATGACCATTTCAAACCTTTAAAAAATGTTTTCTCTCTCTTCTCAAAGGGCCACAAATTGCTTACAGTAATTACATGAAATCAGGGGGTGTACAGCAATTAAAAAGAATACAGTTTCCTACATGTTTATTTCTATGAAATTAAAAAAAAAATCACACTCACCAGGGAAATGAAAAACGTGAATCACACTTATTATCTAAAATAAGCTTTTCATTTGCAGGGATGTATCTCTGTATATATTCATGCGCATGTGTACAGAAAGGACTGTATCCTGAAAATATTGGCATTTAGAGAAAGCTTACTAGATATCCTTTAGATCACCCATGCATAACAAATCACCTCAGTTACTTCCTTGTAAACAAAGAAAAATAAACATTCTTCATAAGAAAAGCCTATAGGTTTGAAAATCTCAGCTCTTGACTGTCATCTCAAATTTGCTTTTGTATTATACCTCATCTCTGAAATTTAAAAGACCATGTACTGCCCTCCAAAGACACATAAAGCTTCCACTAACAACTCCATGCACAGACCAATGCAATGTATCACCGTACTTAAGGATTTGCCTAGATGTTTTATGAAGCCCAAAGCAATACACAGCTTAATCAAATCATTAAATAATATACCCATATATTTCCTCGGTCATATTTTTGTTTCAAATACAGCAATATGTAAAATAAAATGGCAACAAATGAAAAGTTTGTGTCACAAAGTATATTTTCTCAGCCTGTAGCTAAGCTATCAGAGATCTCCGATTCTAAAAACTTTCAAGTATGCATTTGAAAACAAAATTGTGAAGCTTACAGTCAAGATAGCACAGTAGGTAAACACTTTGCTCACCTACTCCCAGTAAAACATCAAAATTACAATTAAACTATAGAAAATCCATCTATGAGAATCACCTGAAGTCCAGCTGAAAAGAAATCCTACAACTAAGGACATACAAGAGAAGCCACCTCGACACTGGTGGAAAGGGTAGAGATGCGGAACAGGCTGGTCCCACACCCACGTGTGGTGGTTAAAAATCAGGAGGGATATCTCAGCTGTGGAAGTCTCCTCTGAGGAGTAAGAGGTCCCAGTCCCACACTAAGTTGCCCAGCCCAGCGTTCCAGTGCCAGGAAGAGAAGTCCTCATAACTTCTAGCTGCGAAAACCAGCAGTGCTGGTGCCTGAGTGAGACAGAGGGAGGCTAGAGTCCCAGGTAATCTTCTTAAAAGGCCCACACAAGACTTACTCACTGATGAACTCACTCTCTCTAAGCCACAGTGCTGGGGCAACAGCTTGAAAAGTGCCAGGGACACACGGAGAGAAACTGAGTTGTCAGGCTTCAGGGTGAGGAATGGAAGGGCAAATTTCTCCCAGACAGAAGTGCTGGCAGAATCCACGGTTCTTTTGATGAGCCCTCCCCATTCCTGGTGGGCAGACACAAGCATCCACCATATGAGTCTCCATCAACGTAGCTAACAACATTCACTCTGTCCTGGCAATTCCCTGAGATCCCAACCCACCCAACTTACAGACTCCTGCAAGACACATCCAACAGCTTTACGATACAAACAACCTGTCTTGGCTCATGCTGTGAACTCTCCTAAAATCTCTTAAAGATTCACAAACCCCAAACAAAAAGCATCTGGCCTCAACGTGCCCCATACCTCTTCCTGAGCAGCCTCAAGCCCAACACTAGTAGCAGCTGGCCTGGTTTCATGGCTTGGCCTCACACAGACACCTCAAAGCCAAGCAGAGCTGGCAACCATCTGCAGATCACTTCGTAGCTCATACCAGTTTGCTCCAGCAGTGGCTAACCTTGGTCCACACCAAAGCCCCTCCCAAGAGGCCCCAGAACCAATACACTCAGTGGTCAGCTTCAGATCACACCAGAGCACCTCAACAAAAGACACACCCAAAGGGTTAGCACTCAGCAGGCACCAGAGTCCTGCTAAAGTGAAACCTGATCAATGAGGTCAGCCCCTGCACAACAGTTCCTCTGCTATATAGTCACTGCCAGTCCTCACAGCCAATCAGCCTGAAGGCCAATCTTTCCCACTGATATACCAACAGCAATCAAGGATCAACTGGAATAGGAAGGCACACACAACCAAAACAAGTGACACATCTGTGGCACCCAGCCCAGGTAACCAGGGAATACTGGACTGCTGGACCCCACAGGACACCTACTACATAAGGTCACTCTACCAAGACCGGGAAACATAGCAACTCTGCCTAATATGTAAAAATAATCAGGGAGGCAGCCAAAATGCGAAGACAAAGACACATGTTCCAAATAAAAGATCAGAACAAAGCTCCAGAAAAAGAACTAAACAAAATGGAGACAAGCAATCTACCAGATTCAGAGTTCGAAATACTGATTATGAGGATGCTCAACAATCTCAATGAGAGCTTCGACAAAGAGGTAAGAAACACAAAAATGGAGACAGAAAACATAAAAAGAACCAGTCAGAAATGAAGACTACATTAGAGGGAACAACTGCAGATTAGATGAAGCAGAGGATCAAAACAGCAATTTGGAAGGTAAGGTAGCAGAAAGCATCCAATCAGAAGAGCAAAAAGAAAAAAAGAATCCAAAAAAATTAGGACAGTTTAAGGGGCCTCTGGGATAACATCAAGCATACCAGCATTTGCATCACTGGGGTACCAGAGGAGAAGAGAGAGAACATGGAACTGAAAACCAATTTGAAGAAGTAATGACAGAAAACTTTCCTAACCTGCCGAAGGAAATAGACATATGAGCCCAGTAAGCAAAGAGTCCCAAACAAGATGAATCCAAAGAGGCGCACACCAAGACATATCACAACTAAAATGCCAAAGGTTAAACACAGAGAATCTTAAAAGCAGCAAGAGAAAAACAATTAGTTACCTACAAGGGAGCTCCCATTAGACTTGTCAGCTGATTTCTCGACAGAAACTTTGCAGAAAGAATTGGCACAAAATATTCAATGATGAAAAACAAGGACCTACAACTAAGATTACTCTACTCAGCAAAGCTATCATTTAGAATTGAAGGAGAGATAAAAGAGTTTCTCAGACAAGAAAAAGCTAAAGGAGTTCATCACCACCAACCAGTATTACAAGTGTTAAAGGAACTACTTTAAGAAAAAAAGAAAAAAAAGATAAAATATATGAATGACAAAATGGCAATAACTACATATCTATCAATGATTACTTTTAACATGATGGGTAAAATGCTCCCATCAAAAGACATCGGGTTGCTGAATGGATAAGAAAATGAGACCCTTACATATGTTGTCTATAAGAGACTCGCTTCAAATCAAAAGATACACACAGACTGAAAGTAAAAGGATAAAAAAAGATATTTCATGAAAATGGAAATGGAAAAAAAAAAGCTGGGGTAACAATACTTATACCAGACAAAATACACTTTGAAATAAAGACTGTAACAAGAGACAAAGAAGGACTCAGTAATTTCCACTTCTTGGTATTTATCCAAAGAAACCTAAACACTAATTCAAAAAGACATACACGTGCATATGTTCGCTGCAGCATTTACAACAGTCAAGATATGGAGGTAACCTGAATGTCCACTGATAGAGGAATGGATAAAGGAGAAGCGAGACACATATACAATAGAATAAAACTCAGCCATAAAAAAGAATGAAATCTGCAACAACATGGATGGACCTGGAGGGTATTATGAAAGACAAATACCATATGATTTCACTTACATGTGGAATTTAAAAAGCAAATAAATGAACAAACAAAACAAAAACAAATTTAGATATAGAGAACATTTTAATGATTGCCAGATAGGAGGGGTGTTGTGGGGATGGGTATAAAAGGGAAAGATTAAAAAGTACAAATTAGTAGGTACAAAACAGTCATGGAGATAGAAAGTATAGCCCAGGGAATATAGTCCATAATATTGTAATAACTATGTGTGGTGTCTGATGGGTACCAGATTTATCGGAGTGATCACTTCCTAAGTTACAAAAAAAAAATAATAATAATAAAATGTCTAGTCACTATGTTGTACACTTGAAACTAATATAATATTGTATGTCAACTCTATTTGAAAAATAAAAAATTATTTTAAAAAAAGAAAATAAAATTGTGTAATAAGAACTGTACATTCATGTTTTTCCATTTTCAGTTTGATTTAGTTCCCCTTTTAGAGCAACACTTCAAAAATATTTTCTTTTGCAAGAATTATTCCACCATGTGTGGTATCCATAAGTTCTGTTATATTAATCACCTTATGAAACAGCAGGGTGTCTAGTATTTGGTTAATATATGCTCCCAAAATTTAATTGGTTATGGATGAATCCCTGCCAGGCAAGTTCTAATTGTTTTCTAACACATTCGTAATTCTGCTAGAGATGACTGCCTGTGTTTGGCCAAGAAAGGAAATCTGGAGCAGGAATTGAGTACTGGACTGCGGCTCTGGGCCAGTCAAGTAGCAAATCACCTAAGGGTTGAGTCTTAACCTCCGGGACCCTGCCTCTGGGAAGCAGCGTGTCCTGGTGTTAAGAGCTGTGCTGTAGAGTCAAATGGACCTGGCTTTGAATCCATCCGGTAATCTATCCTGTGGGTTTACGATCTGCTGGTTAGATGTGTAAGTGTAGGGGTTGGGGGAGGCTTACTGGTTTCCTAAACCCCATCGACCATCTGTAACATTCCAAATGTATGAACATAAGAGGGGCAGATCCAAATCAACCCTGGAAGTCCCTGAGAGAGTGGAAATGTGTAACTGCTTCCCAAAAGGCTTACAAACTTTATAATATAATTAAAATCACTTAGAAAGCAACGTCACAGATGACAATTTATGAATTGACCACTATGCACTTAAAACTTTTTTAAAAAATTACCCAGGTCTTCTTAAGTAAAAACAAACAAACAAACAAACAAACAACCAATCTACTGTTCATCATGAAAACTGCCTCAAATCTCTGGGGGGAAAAAAAAAATGATGCCCCTACAGAAAATGAATCCTGGTCTTTATTAAGAAAAGTTGATGAACGTTAAGTACATCTAGAAACCAAGTTATCGTCATTAAAACTGACCCCTGCTGCTGGTTCCTGCCCACACTAGCTCCAAACTTCAGGATAGAAAGGAGTGTCAGCTCACAGACGACAGAACCACTGCCAAGTTCTTGCTTATTATTTCCTTTAATTCTTTTTCTTGGGTCCTCATCAAATTCCTAGGACTTTAAAAAAAAAAGTGCTATCATCAATTCAATTCTTATGAGTATACTGAGGCCTTGACTGAGATGGCATGTGTCCAAAAATCATAAATGTCCTACACTAACTTTCTACTTCTAAACTTTTCCCATGATAAAATATATGGTACATTTTCTCCACATATGGTATTAATTTGCTTTTAAAAAAAATAAAATGAGAATTATTTGATGGTCTTTTGAAGAGTTCCACCACATTCCAAAATGTCATAAGAAAGTAAAAAAATACAGAGAAACCTAAATGACGTTATCTTTTTGGCACATCCCACCAAGATCAGATATATTCTGTGATGAGAGCTGCATTTTAAAGATTTGATTCACGCCAGATCTCTATCTTCTCTACAGTAATGACTCCCATGACTTTTACTCCAGGCCTGAACTCTCCTGATCTTCGTAGTTCTAATGACTTACTGAGCTCTCTAGGTCTCAAATTTGTTCTTTTGTATAACAAAGAAACCAGATTACATAATCACTAAAGTTGTTCTCAGTTCAAATTTGTATAATCTAGTGATTTCTACTGGGATAAATGGCTAGCATCTCAAGTTCAGCATATGTAACATCTATTCAAACATTTTGACCCTAAAACTGCTGCCGCTTCTGGCTTCCTTGTTTCCGTAAATGATTCTATCAACCTCGAACTCACCCTTGCTTAAGACCCTCAAATGATTCTCAGCTCCTTACCAATCCCCCTTGACTAGACACATTCTTCCTTTTCAGCATCTTATTCTATCTCTTCTTTCTCACGCTTCATGACATTCTCTTATAGATCCCAGGTCTCTTGGTTTATCCCTCACCAATGATCCCAGATGCCCTGGCAACATTAGTGATCCAGTATCAACAATGAAACTGACGTCATAGTAACAAATGCAGGAGTAACCAAAAAAAAACCAGGACTCCTAGAAACTACGATCGAGTTTGCACAGAACAACATCCAGGTTTTTTTAATAGAATAACAATGAACACAAGAACAGCTGGAGTTTCCATCAGAAAACATTTAGGAGCAACCTACACACCCCACTGTCAAGAGCTTTAACTTCCTCTATGCCAGCCAAACTGGTGTTGGAGAGGAAGTGGTATTTCCTACCTCAGCCAGCTACCCTAGTGGGCATGCCTTTCTCTGTTCATTTCTCCTTGACTGAATCCTACCTACCTATTTGCTATGATCATAATGTTTGTGCAGGCACCCTCCAATTCATATGCTGTAATTCCAACCCTTAAAGGTGATGGTGTTAGTAGGTGGGGCCCTTGGGAGGTGATTAGGTCATGAGGTGCTGCCCTCAAGAATAGGATTAATGCTCTTTAAAAAAAAAAAAAAAATCCCACAAAGCTCTCTAATCTCTTTCACCATGTGAGAATATAAGAAGAAATCTTGAGACCTGGCCTTCACCCAACCATCCTAGCACCCTGATCTTGGACTTCCAGCCTCCAGAAATGTGAGCAATAAATTTCTGCTGTTTATAAGATACCCAATCTCTGGTGTTCAGTACAGCATCTGAACTGACTATGACACTCATTTAAGCTCAGCCCAAGACCCTTCTCTTCCATAGCCTTACCAGAGATCTCTCTCTCTTTTAATTCAAAAACTACTATGGCCCTTTTCATTACTGCTTAAATTCCATGAAAACATGAACTGGACTCTGGGTTAGTTCCATTTTGGTGGCAGTAGGGAAAGAGCTGAGATGTGAGTAGTCAATGCTTGCTTCACACTACAGCCCTCAGAAAATGAAGTCTCAAGAGTTACCAATAGTTTACAGATGAATACAAATGACCACATCATAAAGTATAATGTAGTGAGCGCTCAAAGATAAGTGTACAAACAAAAAACAACAACAAAATAAGGAAGCAAAAAAGAGCACAAAAAGAAAAAGATTATTTCTGTGAAAGCCAGAAAGGTTTCAGGGAAAAGAAAGCACTTTAACTGGTCTTAAAAGAGGGTCATAGGAGAGTTGGGAACGGGTTAGGAGGACTCAGGCTTGCAAAGGGCAAGGGACAGTCCTTTCTCCAAGATACAGTCATCTTTCTCCAAGATGGAGTCATAAAGTTCAACCTGTCGGTTGCCATTTACGATCAGCTTCTTGGCTGCGTAAGCTAGACTGTGAGTTTTTGCTCGAATTGGGTTATTTTATCTCACTGAACAAATAGTAGGTTGTGATTAGAGCTGTCCATCAAAAACTGACAGAAGTGACATACAGCTTCAAAAGGATTTTTAGTGTAGACTTCTAGGATGTCTCTTTTCCTCCTTCCAAGAGGCCAGGGTGGGCCAGCCCCGCACACGAGGCTCCCCACTCCATGACTCACCTTCCTGGAATGACAAAGGCTATGAGAGCACGGGCAGCAACATTGTTAACTTGAAGACTTAACTTCTGACAAGTAACCGGAATGATGATTTCCTTTTTAATTCTGATGTAAAATGTGACCTGCGTTTTAACAGGACAGGACGGGGAGCACCAACAGGAGACCCTCAAAATCTTCCTTCCTTCTGACTACAACATCGCTCAGGTGCCACCTCTTCCGTCATTATTTTAAAGGCCCTCTGACTTACCAACAGTTTCCCCCTCACTCTTTCCCTTCAAGAGATCCCCCTTGACTAGACACATTCTTTTTGTGTCTAGGTTTTTTTGTAATCCTAGTCCTTTAATTCAATCGATAGCATGTTTATCTTTCTTCACTAATAAATTTTTTAATCCACTAAACTACACAAGGTTTTTTTGTAATCCTAGTCCTTTAATTCAATCGATAGCATGTTTATCTTTCTTCACTAATAAATTTTTTAATCCACTAAAATTTAAGATCTTTGAAAACAGGAAGTATCCATTTTTATACTCAACAAAATAAGTTTATTTCTGATAATAAAAGTAACACAAGTTTACAGAAATTTGAAAACTAAGAAATATATAAAGATTTTCATAGATTTTTTAATTTAATAATTAATTTAGTATTGGTAATTATTTAATAATTATTTATTATTATAATTAAATAATTATAATTTTTATTATTATTAATAAAGATTTCATCATCACTAGTCGTTAACATATTAGCTTTTTTCTATTTTTAGCTAAGCATATATATTAATAAAATTAGGTGAAATTTTATTTGCGGTACAATTTATAAACCATAAAACATGCCCACTATAAGTATAAAATTGGATGATTTTTAATAAATCTGAAAAGTTCCACAGCTATTACCATAACTCAGATTTGTCCAACTAAAGAACAATCCAGCCTGCAACAATTTCACTTCAGCAGAGAGTGGTGACAATTTATAGTCAATCTCCACTCCTAACCCCATCCCAAGGTAACCACTGATCTGCTTTCTGTCTTTACTGATTTGCCTTTACTGGGAATTTTATGTACATACACAAGGTTTATTTAACCAAGCATAATGTTTTTGCGGTTCAAACATGTTGAAGCATGTTATCAGTAGTGCTCTCCTTGTTATTGCTATATGGTTATTCATCATTTTGTTTATCAATTCAACAGTTGATGGGCATTCATTGTGTTTCCTGATTTGGGCTACTCTGCACAGTAATGTTAGGCACATTCACATACATGTCTTTGTGGGGAACCATATTTTCTTTCCTCCCGGGCAGATGACACCCAAGAGTGGAAACACTGGGTTGTATGGTAATTTAATATTCCATTTTTAAAAGAACTGTCAACATATTTTACAAAGCGCCTGTACCAATTGATATTCCCACCAGTAATGTATCAGAGTTCCAATCACTCCACATCCTTCTCAACCTTGATATTATTGGTCTTTGCAATAATAGCCTTTGTACTGGGTGTATAGTCATCTCTCACTGTGGTTTTCATTTTCATTTCCTTTAAGTTAAGCATCATTTCACGGGCTTATTAGCCATTCATATGTCTTCTTTGGTGACAATTTAAATTGTTTTCCCATTTAAAAAATTTGGGAGGAGGGAATCTTCTGATTATTGAGTTTTAGATCTCTTTATATATTTTAGATACTTCAGATATAAATCCTTTATTAGATATATTATTTGGGTATATTTACCAATTTGTGGCTGATCTGAAAATGTCTTTACCCTTTATTTTTAAAGGATAGTTTTGGTGGATGGGGAAGTTTCGGGTGGATAGCTTGTTTTGTTTTGTTAGTAAGCATTTTGGAAATGTCATTACATTGCTTTTTTGCCTCCACTGGTTTGGATGAGAGGTTAGATCTTAAAACTATCTTTTTTTACCTCCTGCATGTAATGAGTAGCTTTACTCCTACTGATTTCAAAATTTTCTCTTTGTCTTTGTCTTTCAACAAGGAGACAACAATGAATTTAGGTTTGGGTCTCTTTATGTTTCTCCTAATTTTAGTTCATTTATCTTCTTTGATTAATACATTAATCATATTTTCCAATAAATTTAGTAAGTTTGTGGCATTATTTATTCAAATATGTTTTTGTCCCTTTCCCTCTCTCTCCTCTCTTTCTGGGACTATCAAATTCCTTTCGATAAAATTTGTTTCCATATACATATCTGTTTCTTTAAATGAAGATTAAAAAAATCTCCTGGTTTAATATCTTCCTTGAGTGTTCCTTAAACATTCAAGGATATTTACCTCAATCGAGAGCTTGAAGATATATGACACTAAGTCCTGTCAGTGGTTATGAATTAATTACTGCTCACAGTTTGTCATCCTCTGACTTTCTACATTACTATATAGTACATAGTTTAGGCAGCAAAACAATATAACAGCTTTTCAAAAACTGAGAAGTACAAAAATATACCAATGAATTGCATTTTTACACAGCAACTTATAGTAGCTATAATAATTACTACAATGACAAGCAATTTATATGTAGATTATGAATTCCCATCACTTTTCTAAATTAGTTAAGAAATTTTGAATGGAAGAGGTCTATCATCTTTGGAACAAACGCCTCAGTTAAAAGACCCCACTTAAAATCCTAACTTAACTGTTTATTAGGCAATTATTCGACACAAGACAATTTATTTCTCTCTGGGCCTCAATTTCCTCATCTATAATTTGGAGATATTGACACCTATATAAAACATAGGATTATTGTGAGAATTAAATGAGGGAAGATTTGCAAAAGATTAGCACAGTAGGTATTGAAAAAGCCCATGGAGATTTGTAGCCAGTTAAAATGCCTTCAGATTAGAACTACTTACATTGTCTTTCTAAAACTGTTTTAAATGTAAATGTATCATAGCTTAATTTATATTTCCAAAAAAGTATTTATTTCCAAATATAATTTGAAATTTATATTTCCAAGTAAAAAAGGATAAAATATAATATAAAATTTTTACGAACTTAAAGCAGACAAGAAATCAATCACTTGATTTAAAAAACTTTATTCTTTAAAATTAAAGACATGAAAAAGAAAACATGATTTTCATAGTTTTTGAGGTCGCATCATCTAACAGCTTAAAAATTTTTGTTGATATCAATTGGCAGACACCCATCAAATTACTCAGACTTACAAAGAATAACAATTTTGGCAATTTACATAAGCTTATTTAGAATCAAAGTCTAGACTCATGGATTTTTATCTCCCATTTGCAAAATTTTTGTCTGTCAATTGTCAAATACTCTGAAGCAATTCATGTTAATTTTTTCAGTGACAGACAAAAAGGATTATTAATAGAGGGTTCAAAAGAAATATTTTAAACACAGTAAATGTACATCACATTACAGCATGTATGAAGAATACTGATGATGCAATTATCCAGGTAAAGATTCATGCTGATATTATTATTTTAATCATGAAGCTCTAAGATCAGATAGTCTAACCCCTTCATTTCCATGATGAAGAAACTGAAGAAAAATATGTTAAGTGACTCACTAATAATCACATAGCTAGTAGCACAGTCTCTGTCAAGACTCAGATTTTCCCTACTTGCTGCATGGTGCTCATCTCTCTGCTTCTTAGTAGCCTAAGAAGACTCTATATACAACTTCGATCATATAGGTTCCTGTGTCAACTGTAATGCAGTGCAGTAGAATAAAAAGAAATGATTTGGACTTTATTCCCTCACGTATTCATTCTCTCACACATTCAATATGTATCGAGTGGCTATCATGTGTCAGGCACTGTTCTGGACACCGGGTAGAAGACCCATGCTGAGCTACACATCTGCCACTGAATTATCTGTGTGACTTGGGACAAAAATTTCTTCATATCCTAGCTTCTTAATTACTAAATTGAAGATAATAATATCAACCTTCCTCACGATGTTGAAAGATTAAATGAGATTATGTACTTGAAAGTGCCAAAGTAAGGTCCCCAATATAGGCACAACTGACCTATTATCTCAATCACACCACCATATAAACAACTGCCACATGAATGTCAGATCTCAAATTTAACACGTCGAGATTGAATTTACTATCTTTCCCTTCCTATGCCCGCCCCCATCCAGTAGCCCCTTTCCTATTATTGGCTCTACTATCTACCCAATCACTCTAGCTAGAATCCTGGAAGTCATTCTGAATATCTCCACCTCTATCAAGCTCCATGTCCAGTCAAACACCAAGTCACCAAGCGTTCCTCTTAAGTCCCTCCCAAACACATTTATCTATCTCTCTCTACTGCCATGGCCTTTTGATAGGCCCTCGCCATTTTTTTCCTTTAAATAATTCAATACCATTTAGCCCCTACACTAGCTGCATGATCTGAACTAAATAAGGAGATTCAATAAAAATGTTGAAGGGTGAGACTCCCCTGTAACCCCCGTCTCTTACTCAATCCCATGATGTAGGCAGCAAACTTAAGTCCTCTAGGCAGGAGATTAAATAAATCCTTTCTGTGGAAACTTAAGCCTCTTCCAGTAAAAGATCCCCACACTGATGTCTGAGGGGCTATAAGGGAAAAAACTGGTTAACCCACTCCCCTCACCCTACCATGACGCCTACCAACCAACACTCCCTGCACAAGCACTCAGATTCCCGTAATCACATTAGTGTCTCAGCTCCTAAATATGAGTTAACAATCAAGATCTCCAAGCAGCGGAAGGATGCTTCCAATACGAAAGCAAGCAAAACAGACAAGCAGAAAAAATGGAACAGATAATACAGAAGAAAGTTAAAAGGAACTATATCACTTATCCTCAAAGAGATAAGAGATGACAACTTTTTGATCTTTGGAGAATTTTCCTTGACATTACCATCCAAATGTCCTGAATTCTTTTCTTGTTAATGCATTTTTTTATTTCCAAGAAATCCTAGTTACTCTTTGATTGTTTCTATTTTATGGCCTCATTTTTATATTTAATGGATGCAATATTCCATTAAATATAAAAATATAATTCATGAGGTTAGTAGTATTTGCATCCTCCTTTTACAGATGAGGAAACGAAGGCAC
Source organism: Pteropus vampyrus (assembly GCF_000151845.1). NCBI lineage: Eukaryota > Metazoa > Chordata > Mammalia > Chiroptera > Pteropodidae > Pteropus > Pteropus vampyrus. The sequence continues at coordinate 16,799,224 of NW_011888785.1, forward strand.
AAAAAATTCGACAGACTTGCTCAAAATCACACACTCAGGCAGGAGTAGAAGCCAAATTTAAAATCAGGCAGACAAGCTTTAAGAGCCCAGGCTCTAAACCACAAGTGAAACTAACTTGCTGATTGGTCATTGGTCATTCATCCAACTTGTTAAAGTCAACTACAAAAGTCAAACATGCAGTATAAGTGCCACCAAGTATGCAACTGAGAGATCCCTAGACAAAATAATCTCTAAAACCTGACTTAGCTCCCAAATTAGCTCATATAGGGTTCATATATCTCAAACAATGATGACACAATAGTGCCTTAAAAAACATTTGCCAATAACAGAGTTAAATTCCAAAATGTCTAAGCTGAGCATAAGATTACCGAATCCTAAAGAGTTATTAAAGACCCTTGAAAGAAACCCAGTTTAACCTGTCACCCACTGCATAGGTCAGATGTTGCATTAGCAGAGGGGAAAGGCTCATTAAAAATTGTGCTTATAATTGACTTGTTAATTTAGAAATCATTACAAGATGAAGAACAATTCACAACATTGATGAATATAAAGAGGGGAACATATGGCAGCCCTCTCTCCCCCATCCCCAGCACTGGTTCTATTACAGAAAGAGTTCATGCTCCTGGATTCCCTATTCCCATGTGTGCCCGCCTTCACAATTCAGCTTCCAGGAACCCAAAAGAGAGATTCCAGGTCAGGGAAGAAGGAGGGAATGGAAGACGTGACTTTTCTTTAGCAGATTCCCTCTCTCACCAGAAAAGTGATAGAGGTAAGATGTGTCTTGGCATCTAGACATTTGGAATTCAGAAGTCATCTTGTCAAAGAAAGGATGTTATAAAGATATTTCGATTCTATTTGATTGTAAGAGCTATGTAATTATTTGACTGCATACCTGGGGCGGGGTAGGGGTGAAGACTCCTGTGGAACAGCATAAGACCACAATCGTGATTTACAACATTCTGTCTTTGAGTAAATGCGTTTGAAGTCTCAACAATCAATATACAGAATTGTGGAAGCAGACCTTTGTCATTTCACATCTACCTAGTAGCCTTAGGGATCTCCATTGTATCAGTTCTCCCTGCTTCCAACCCCAGACTATCAATGCCTTGATCATATTCACTGCCCTGACAGAAATCATCTCTCTTAAAATAAGCCTACAGTTCATGAGTATTCAATCATCCAGGAAAGTGATACTTTTTTAAAAACGAAAATTCATAACAACAACAAAAGAGCCAAGGTAGACAGAAAGAAGAACAAATCGCCTTGAAGAAGGCTAATACATTCACTCATTTGTCTAATATATATGCACGAAATAAAAAGAAAACAATGAAGAGTGTGATCAAAACCACCGTGTAGTACATTTTTCTTCTAAGTTTTCCAAGGTGCAATGCAGGTCCCCATCCACAATTACCTATAAATCTCTCTGTGAAATAGAAAGGAATAAATGCCTGTAGTGAGTTGAATAGTACCCCCTCCCCCCAAATTCATGTCCACTCAGAAACTCAGGGTGTGACCTTATTTGTACATAGGGTCTTTATATACATAATTAACTAAGTTAGGATGAAGATATACTACATTAAGGGAAGCCATAAATCCAGCAACTGTTGTCCCTATAAGAACAAGAGAAGATACACAGGAAGAAGGCTATGCGAAGTCAGAGACAAAGACTGGAATGATGCAGCAACAAACCAAGGAACACCAAGGATTGCTGGGAGCCACCGAATGCCAGGAAGAGGCAAGAAAGAATTCTTCCCTAGATCCTTCAGAGGGACCACACCCTGCCAATACCTTCATTTTGGATTTCAAGCCTCCAGAATTGAGAGAGAAATTTCTGTTCTTTAAGCCACCAAGTTTGTGGTAATTTATTATAGCAGCCCTAGGGAAGTAATACAATATCCCAAACATGAAATGCAAAAAATGAAACTCAGATTGGTTAAGTACCAATTGAAATACAACTCACATATCAACTTAACAAGCAATTATATCAGACAGCTACAAGGAAAAAGAATTGTGTGGTTAAAAAAAACAACAAAAATAAAGAGGCTGTGACATAAGACGAACGTGATTAAGAAAATCAAATAGCAGTCAAACACCAAAATTTTTGAAGGAGCAATTAAAATCAGCCTTATTTTATATTTCATAACTTTTACAAATTTATAAAAATAATATCAATAACAGATAATTTATATACTGAACTTACTGTACTATTAGAATACTGAATTATATGATTAAATTAAAATTACATAATTAACAATTAAAGGATCAATTATTCATTTTCCAGCAGTTCAACTGTTTCCAAATAAAAGAGGTTGTTGCCTTTCTTTCTTAATTTCCTCTTTAACTCCTATCTACCTCTTCCTTCCTGGGTACCCCATTTTTATTAGAAATCTGAAGTGTTTCCCAAGAATTCAAGAAGAATAAACAGTGGGGGAAAAATAAACCTGAGAAATAAATCAAATAACAGATTCAGTTTCTGAAAAAGAGTGGAGAGAGGAAGACAGAGAAAAGCTGGGTAAAACATAAGAGTCCACTCAGACATGTATTGAAAAGAATACATTCGGATGATGAGTTCCATACGGCACGATTTACCGTTACAGGATTCTTTTTTTTTTTTTTACATGCTTACTACTGTACCTTAGCTACACTACTGAGCCTAATTTTTCCTTTCCTGTTTTGAATCCTCCGTTGTCCTATCTAAATAGATGTTGTCCCACTATCTTTATTGAATATGCCTTCACTTTTATAAACTTTTCCTTACTTTTTTCCCCCCAAAAAATTTTGCTTACTTTAATTTAATGGCAATAATGTAATCTCTCACATGAAACAAATGTGCACTATAGTTTTCTACTTAAAATCTATCGTAATATAATGTTTAAGTGTGGGCTCTGGAGTACGAACGCCCAGGTTCAACTTTTAACTCTACCGCACACTATCTGTGACCTTGGGTGACTGGCTAAACCTTTACATGTCCAAATGTCTTCTCTTTAAACTAGAAATAATGAAAATGCACACCTTTGAGGGTTTCATAAGAATTAAATGACACTAGGCCCTGGTTGTGTATGTACAGTGTGTAAGCACATACTTGTCCACTGATAATGTTACTATTATAATTTTAAATTGTTCCATTAGATATTCAAGAATCCACAAAGGAGACAATTGGTTCCCTCACTTTCATTCCTTGTCTGGGAAAACCTTTGCTGAAAAAATGTTTGGACATCTAGAATATAATATCACAGAGTAAGATCATACACATTTTGAAGTTGTTTTAAAGCTGGGATATCCTAAGAAATTTCATCTACTCCATTTCAAACTTACCTCATGACTCTTTATCAGTACCACTGAAAACCATGACGATATCCTATAAGGATTTTAAACTAAAATAGAAAAGCTGGCCCTCAGCACTGCTACTTAATTTTTCTAAGCTGCCATCAAAGACAGAATAAGTTTCAAAGCACCTGAAGTTGAATTAAGCCATTAAGCACTCTAGCTCTAAGAGATAAAATTCAAAGTCCATCTTTGGACATAAATCTAGGTAAGATTAGAGTTGCTTACAAGTAGTTCCACTTTAGGTGAAAATTATATGTTAAAAACTAAATTCCCAAGTAAGCTTATAAATGGCAAGCAGCCACTTGAAAACTACTTTACTGTGCATAGCGCTTTCCTACTTTGAAATTTACCTGCTGTTGACATTTTGTGAATGAGGAAATCAACCAAAACAGCAGAAAAGAGGAAAACTAAAATTAAAGTGCTTCATCACAACTGAACAAGCCATGCTACTACCTCATCAATGTAAAACTGTAAAAATAAAGATATCCCAAGCATCTCCCACCTTCGTCCTAAATATTTCAAGCTCCTCCACTAGCTACACGGAGGAGTTATTGTGTACCAAGAAGTAACAGCAAAAGATTATGAGCAGTGGTGATAGCTTTTGCTTCCACACATAAATAGCAGAAAAATAAGATTATTAAAGGCAGGAATGAGAAGGCAAGAAAGGAACAAATAACCAAACCTGACTCAGAGATTAATTCTTCTTACTAGAGGGTCATTTATATCCATTAAAAATCACTCAGAAGTCAGATTTTATAAGGAAAACCTCAAAATATTTCATTCAAAAGAAAATGCAATGTTACTTTGTGATCAGTTCCTCCAGGTTTCAACAATTCTTGTACATTCTCTGATCTCCAGAGCAGTTGAAACTGAGTTTAAAGACTTCTTGGCATATCGAAACCACAATGCAGAGGTAGATAGTTCTCAGAGATGGCACAAACCAACTCTTATGTTCTAAGTAGGGTTACTTGAGCCCAAAGCCATTACGTGGAGTTATGAACTGAATCGTACCCCCCAAAATTCAGATGTTGAAGTCCTAAGCCCAGCACCTCAGATGTCACTATACCTGAAGACAGGAATTTCTCAGAGGCAATTAAGTTAAAGAGCGGTCATTAGCCTTGATCCAATATGACTGGCGTTCTTATAAGACAAGGAATCTGGACATAGATACAGAGGGAAGATGATGTGAAAACACAGGGAGAAGATGGCCATCTATAAGCCAAAGAGAGAGGCTTGAAACAGATCCTTCCCTCGTGGCCTTCAGAAAGAAGGCCCTGACACCTTGACCTTGAACTTCTAGCTTCAGAAGCATGAGACAGTATATTTCTGTTGTTTAAACCACTCAGTCTGTGGTACAATGGCCCCAGAAAACTAATACAGCTGACTCGCTTCATACTATATGGTAATAAAAACAAAGTCAGGATCAAAACTCAGCTTTCCAGACTCTAATATCCATGGGGCTTTCCACCTCACTACACTGCCTTGAAACTTAACTCCCTGTTTTCACTCAAAGTTCTATCCCACAAAAATCTTATACTTGTTCTACTTGTATAGGATCACACTAAATATGGCATAATATTGTTTATGCTGAACTCTTGTGAGCCACACTCCCACATCGCCAACAAGATAATAGCATATAGATGTCTCATGAATTCAAAATACCTAAAAGCCAAATAAACCACTCCTAAAAGTTAGCATGACACTATTTTGAAATCTAAGAAATCTAGGCACAAGTTCTAACTCCTTGGACAAGTCATATAACCTCTCTGAGCCTCAATTGCATATTTATAATACAGATTCTATAAATAATATAAATTCTATAGAAACAACTCTTCAATTTGATGTGAATATTAAATTGAATAATAGCCTTTTCAAACTGTAAAGTGTTGAAAGCAATTCTCCATGTGATCACAAACTATTTCTCTGGCAACATTTTTTTTTTACTAATTCAAACTCAAAACATTGATATTCCGCTCTCAAATCATCTATAACCAATAATTTACCTAGCTATGACAATTCTTTCTCTATACATCATTTTTTGTCACTGCTTTCTAATAAAAACCTCATAATTTCAAATCTACATTACTTTGAATGACTGATCGATCAGGTTCCAGGTTCCTCCTTATCTAATATATCTTAATATCATATTTATCTTCCTAATATACTCAGCTCAAAAGTCTTGAGAGAGGTCATCTAACCCACAGAACAAGCTCCCACCAACAGAGCCCTGCGATCTACAACACAACTCAATCCCGGGCTAATATTAAGCTTATCTCCAGACTTACCATGTACTTAAGTATGAACAGACAGATCATCAATAATTTCAGCTGGCCCTACTTGCTTTGTCCCTTGAACTTTCCAGTGATGGACACAACTGTCATAACAAGACTGATGATATTATTATAAACTTTCTCTTAACCTTGAATCTGGATCAGTACCAACAGCAAGGTTTGAATGGTTAATTCCAGTTCACACCCCCACATGCTTAGGGAGCATGCCTGCTGCCCAGTTTCATTTTCTTCCCACTTCTCCCTAGGTGCAGTATCTCTGCCCCTTTCCTATTGCCTAACATACAGGATCTACCATAATAAAATTCAACAGCACTCTTAACTTTGCCTCTCTACATAGCTCAACTGGAACCCACTGCTCTATCTCAGCCAGTGGTTTCCAATCCCATTAGACCTAATATCTTCTTTATATAATACTTTATAAACATGCCTTTACTACTATGAAATGAAATTCCCAGATAATAGAATCTGTGTATACACATAATTTCAAATATTTATACACAGAATTCAAATATATATCTATATGTAAATGATATACAAAAAATAATGTATTTAAATATATAAACGGTCAGGCACAACTAACCTGGAAAACATAATAAAGAATAGTGCTCACATCTACATGTAGAACCAGAATGAACACAACCAGTACAAATGCAGACTGATGGAGAGTGTTACATTAACAACTTAACACAAGCAGCACTGCCACTAGTTATAAAACTTTCCAAAAACGGTGAACAAATTTTAGCAAAGTTTTAAACAAAACAAAATAAAATTTTCCTTTGATTTGCATTGCAGTTGTATTTCTGGAAAAGATGGTATGTATTAAATGTATGCAGAGCATACTTTGCATTTATATGCATAATAGTTGGGTCACAGCCTAAGACAAATATAAAAAGATTTTTCCCCTGCATGAATGCCCAGTCAGACATTCAAACAGCTTATGGGACATGAGGATTGAGAAACTTTGTAAAGGAGCAGACAGTATATAGTTTAGGTTTTGCAAACCACACATTCTGTCGCAACCACTTGATTCGAAGAAAGCAGCCACAGACAATGCATAAATGACCGAGAGTGCTATGTTCAAGTAAAACTTTGTTTACAAAAACTGGCAGAGGATCTCAGACTTTAATTTGCCTACCTCTGTATTAAAGTGTCCAACATATTGCAGAATGCTTAGCAACTATCCACTAAATGCCAATTGCATGATCTAATTATTGTGATGACAAAAACACCTCCTATGGAGTAATAAACACCCCACCCCACAACACAGACCTGAGAACTTCTGACCTAAATATTCTTATTCACTACACTTGACAAAGGCATTGAGCCTTCTGGTCTCAGATCCTTTTCTATATCTGTTTGGAACGCAACTTGTCCTCAATCTACTCTTCACTGTTTACCTCCCTTATGTGTAGTGCCGTTCAAGACCCAGCGGACACCTTACCTCCCATAACAGTGGAGGAATTTCTTTAGAACTTGCAATTTTTTAGAAATGATTTGACATCAATATGTCACCTCATATTATTCCTCAAAATATTATCTACATGTTCAGTCTCTCACCTGGAAGGCAAATTCTTTAAGGGGAGACACTCTGTCTAATACTCTATCACATTTATAGACTCTAGCTCAATGATTTTCCTTAAGTCACTCAATAAAGATTATGCTTACCGTGCTAGATGTTGAGGATAAAGCAGTAAACAATCAGACAAAGTCTCTGATCTCACTAAGATTATACACTAGTAGAGAGGAGTGGAAATAATTAATTTCAGATTCCAATAAGAACTATAAAGGAAATAAACAAAGTGATGACATGGTGAGTAAAGAAGGGTAAGATGGTGGTCATCTAGCTGCTATATGATGGTCAAAGGAAACTTTTGGGAAAAGATGACACTAGAATTGCCATGCAGCATACAAAAAGAGCCAGGGAAGAGCCTTCCAGCCATGAGGAAAAGCATGTGTAAAATTCTTGACATAGGAAGTCTTGTGGCATGTTTGAGGAAAAACCAATCATACAGTACTTGAAACTTAGGCTTTTAAATAAGGAGTGACATTATATGATTTCAGTTTTTAAAAAGAGTGATTACAGAGTAGAGAAGGGATAGTATAAAAATAAAAGAGGAAGTGGAGAGTACAATTAAACTATTACAACAGTCCAAGCAAGAACTAATGATACCCTGGACTGGGGGTGGCAAGAAAGTAAAAGAAAGTAGACAATTTGAGATATCTTTTAGAAAATTTACAGGACTCATTAATGGGCTAGATTTAGGAAGGAGGAAGACTGCATGATGCTATTTCTAAAATGAGAAGAAAACAGTTTGAGTTATGGTGGGGGACCATGAATTCTATTTGGATATGTTAAGTTTGAAATCACTGTTATACAGTGATTGATTTTTAAAGGTTGAACCAGCCTTGCATTTCCAGAATAAGCCTCCCTTGGTAGTGATATATTATCTTTTTTATATATTACTGGATTCAAGAGGAAATGCCAGTTAGGCAGATGGATATATGAGAATGAAGACAAAGACAAGGTCTTAGCTAAAGAAAGGCAATGTAGGTCATCAGCTTATGGTTGCTATTTAAAGTCATGAAACAAATAAAATCATATGGAAAGAGTGCTGACTGGAGGAAAGAGGGCCTCCTCTGTGTCTTATAGAAGAAGCCAGCACAAGAGAAAGAGAAAAAGCTATTTACCTGGAAAAGTCGATGTCACAGAAGATAATGTTTCAATCACGTACAATTTGCTAAAATGATGAGTAAATTAAGACACAGAGGTGTCTACTTGATTTGGCAAGTAAGAGGGCATTGATGAACTTTACAAGAACATTTTCAGCTAAATGGGAATAATGGAAACCAAATTCAAGGGGTATAAAAAGGAGAATGAGAGGTGAGAAAAAAAAAAAAAAACAACAGAAATACTCCTCAAAAATAAATGTAAATCATAATGATAGTTGTGGAAGACAAAGCAGACCAATGACAGACTACATTTAGTTAACCAATACCGTAATAATATTATTTCAGTAAATCACTGATATTTATCTTGTTCAGTAAATCACTGATATTTGTCTTATGGATCAGTGATATTTATCTTGTTCAGTAAATCACTGATATTTATCTTATGGATCAGCAGAACGAGTACATATGGTTCTTTCAATGCAAAAATAAACTGAAGTCTTACGTCAAGATAATTTGTACCTTTAAAAATAGAGTAGAGGTAAAGCTATTAATATTACAAGTTCTGAATCTGAACTGAGGAGTTTCCACTAATAAAAGAAGATACCTTATTCTTTTAGATTAGAGAAACTATGCAGGAAGTAATAAAGCAAAAAATAGAGCAATCTTATTTGACAAATTTTTTTTAAAACATATGTAACAACTACATTGTAAAAAGAATTTTTAGAAAATGACAGAATAGAAGAAAATATTACAACCTAAATGACACTAAAATAGAGTGTAAATCAGTAAGAAAAACCAATAGAAAATATAGTAAAGAAGAGGAACAAGGAAATCAAGAAAAAAGAAATACGAATGACTAATAAGATAGCATGATCTCCACATTTTTAAGGACTTTCTTTAAAAGTCATGAATATAGAGTAATGCTAGATTCATATGTGCCTTAGGAGCTCTGCAAACAAAATCAGACACATAAAGTTCCTCAGTCAGTTAATGATAGTCTCGCCATCAATAATACACAGCAATATTTTTTTCCCCACATCTGAGTATACTGCAGGATGATCTTATTTTATTGATATGACTTGATATGACTGCAAGAGGTACTAATTTTTACATTTCAGTTTATGCATTCCATGAGAAATATAATATAGAGTATAGGTGCATAATATTTAAACAGCTACAGGCATCATGCAAACACAAAAGCAAAGATATCAAGAGAAAATTCCTACCTTCCCTGATAGCTGTAAAAGGTGTACCTTCTTCTTCTTGCAGCCTAATCACCTTCAGGGCTACCAACTTGCCATTTACCCTGGAAGAAACAAAAGAAAAAATGAGAAGCAAATCCATGAAAATATGTTCCTTTTATGGTTCCAATCGTCTTCCTTATAATTTATATTTTTTTTTGCACTGAAAATGTCAGTGACTCAATTATGCCGCCACAACAAGATTAACTTCAGTAAGTCTGGGAATTCTATATCATCATCATAAGTACTCACACTTTAAACATTCACATTTTAAATATTCACACTTGCACAGTCCAAGATTTAAATGAAGTTTTCTGTGATTCACTCTATGTTCCTTCCAGAATGAAACCAGTGCTTAACAAAATCACCATGCTTGGTCAATTATTCTCAAGTTAATTAAAAATCAAACAGTCAAAATAACTCTCTTCCTTAGTTTCTCCAATCGCTCCTTTGTTTTGCCAAAATGTCTTCTTCGGTCTTAAACTGAGATCATTCAATTCCCAAGGACAAAAACTTGACACCCAGTCTTCCATCTTCCGGCTTCCTGTCTGTCTCTCTCCCTCCCTACCCTACCTCCCTACCTCCCTCTCTCCCTCTCTCCCTCTCTCTCTCTCTCTCTCTCTCTCTCTCTCTCTCTCTCTCTCTCTCTCTCTTCCCATCCCTCCATCACCCATTCCTACCTTTTTCACTATTTTTTTTTCACTGAAGCACCCTAAAATTATATTTGGTCTGACTGTGTTTTATAATACAGTATATCATCAAAATAAAAGTTATGACTATTTTACTATTACAAGATTACACAGGCCTACCCAAAGCAGATGGTTCTTCCAGACGCATTCTAAATGTGTATTGGCTCTAACTGAGATTGCAGTAGGCAGCTAACTTTTTTCCCAGTCAATTCTGTTAACAAGGACATGACTATCTATATTAGTCTTCTAGTTAAATGCTCTACTTTCTATCTTTACTAGGCCAAGCAGCATATTTTGTTAATTAAAATAAGTAAAACATGCACACATTAAAAGTTCTGTAAAAGATACAAGAGTGTTTGGTGAAAAGTTAATATCTTTGCTGCAGCCTTTCTCACCCACTCAGCTCCTATCCTTTGAGGTCACCACTTACCATTGTTCATACATACTTATACACACACAGAGAGACATACACACAGATATACACACAGACACACACATATATATATATACACATACACACATATGCACACACAAATAGTAGTATGCTTCATGGAGTACATTACGTATTGTTTTTATTACTTAACATACTTTGGTGGCTTCTCCATAAATTCATAAAAAACTGTCTCTTGCTTTTGAAAGGAATACATGGTATTCCTCTGTATGAGTGTAGTATACTTAATCCTAGTCCTCTACCGATAGGCATTTAGTATGTTCCCATTTTTTGCTACTAACACAATGATGCAATAAATTCTTGGAAATGTAATTTCATCCATGTAAAAATATGTCAGTAAGATAAATTCTTAAAAATGGAATTGAAAGATCAAAATATATGTACATTTCTAAATCCTAATTCTGATGAGTATTCAGAAATTATCCTGCATAAAGGTTGTACTAATTTACATTTCCTATAGCAAATGATAAGAGCTCCTGGTTCCCCCTTCATCTATACTACGTTTTCAACCTTGAATTTGCCAATGTGATAGATGAAAAGTGGTTTCTCATTGCAATTTAAATTGCAACCAAAGATCTTTCAAGGTTATGGAACTCGCAAAGGATAACTCATGTGGTCCAGAGAACCCAGTGCCTGAGTCTGAAATAAAGAATTTGAATGTCTCTTTTTTAAGAACTACATCCATTTAGTCTGTTTTTACTCAAAGAACTGTCACAGACATGAAACTCAAAAGGCCAAGAAATTTATCACAGCTCAACCATCCCAGTGGCATTTCTAAACTGATTGTTGAAATACATTATTGGTTACAGTAATCAAATAAAGATATCTAATTATAAAGCTCTGCAATGTGCCATCTACATGAGCTTGTGCGTTGTGTTTATTTTCCTTGTGTTCAGCTGGGAGGACAGGCCTGCTGCTTTTCTGCCCTGCAACTCTCCTCTCCCGAGTACATTACCTTAAATTTTCTGATCTTCACTGCGCTCTAGGTACCCAGGTGCAGGTAGAACATTAGTATCAACATGGGGTTCAAATGGAGACTGTACCTTATGCTCCTCACTTTGTCCTTTACGACTAAGGGAGGCCTTTGGCAGGGCTTGAGGCGGGGATGCAGTCAGTGCTGACATCTGCACAGATTTTTCTCAGCCCAGTTGAGCTCATCGCTAGCTCCCCGAGGGGGCGGTAACTGATTCCAGGAATTGCTTGGAATTTTCTCCTCATTTACTGATATTTTCCCCTCACCCTTAAAAAAACACACACAACCTTCTACCCACAAAGCATTTCCATTTCCCTTGAGATCGTTAACTGATATGTACCATGAACTGAATTCTGGAATACATGGAATTCATATTTTTGAAGGTTATATACTTAAAACACATTCTCAGACCACAAAGCTGTGACTGTACTGAAATACACTAAAAGGAAACAAACCTTCAACTGAGCCAATACTCTTCAAATGCAACTAGAAATGGAACACCTTTAAGTAATCTCATATGTGCATTATTTTTGTTATGGAAAAATTTTATAACATATTTACTATGATAATGGCATAAGAAAGCAAGATCCAAGTCAATGGAATTCTGATTCTGAAGTATATTTCTCCAGAATTAAACCTCTAAGTATTAATTTCTTATGATAATCACAACATTTAAAGACATTGAGATTTTATGAATAACATCATATGAAACTGAACGTGTCCTTAAGATTTATACTAGACCATTAGCTCCAGGAGTGAAGGAACTTTTTCTATTTTGTTGACTGTTACATGCCCAGTGTCTAAAACTGCCTGGCATAGAGTAGACTCTCTATTTTATTGAACGAATATTAATAATGTTACTATACTGACATTTCCATCCTAATACCTGCAAGATAATTCAAGAATAAAGTATAAAAATTATTGCTCAACATCACTAATCATCAGGGAAACGCAAATGACCTATCACCTCACATCAGGGAAACCACAATGAGCTACCACCTCGCATCTATCAGAATGGCCATCATAAAGAAGACAAGAAACAACAGTTGCTAGCAAAGACGTGGTAAAAGGGAAGCTTTACACATTATTGGCAGGAATGTAAATTGGTCTACCTACCATGGAAAACAATATGTAGTATCTTCAAAAAATTAAAAATAGATCTACCATATGATCCAGCAATTCCACTACCAGGTATATTATACCCAAAGGAAATGAAAATGGGATTTTGGTGAAATGTATGCACTCTCATGTTTATCACAGCATTATTCACAATAGCTAAATATGGAAATAACCCTAATACCCATCAAAGGATGAATTGGAAAAAAAAGAAGTGCTACACATACACAACAAAATATTATTTAGCCATGAAAAAGGAAGATATCCTTCCTTTTTGGAACTTGATGGACCTTGAGCACCTTATGCTAAGCAAGATAGAGTCAGAGAAAGACAAGTACTGTATGACATCATCTAAATGTGGAAACTAAAAAAGTTAAACCTGTAAAACACAAAGCATAAAATGGTGGTTACCAGGGAATGGGGGTTAGGGGTGGGAGATAAGAGTGATGGTGTTTAAGGGTAAAAACTTGTAACAAGTAGTAAACAAGGCATAGAGATGTTTTACACAGTACAATGAATATAGACAATAATATTATACTATAATTATGCCATGTGTACCGTGATACATATCACTTCATCGGCAAACATATCACAACAGATAGATTATCAAAGTAGCATGTTCTACACCCTAAATTTATGCAATGTTACATATCAAATTTATTCAATTAAAAAAATTATTGCTTTCAAAAATTTCAGAAATCTCAAATTTTTATAAAGCTTTTAACATCTTTCATGTTTGGTTTGAATATTTATTTTCTTTTTTCATATTAAAGGTGCAGTCTCTTTGTTTTTCATGTATGCAGATATAAAGTTTTCATTTCCTTAAAAGTTTTAGAATTTATAGAATGTTGTGTTAACTAACCATTTTGCACCCAACAGACACGTTTCAAAATCCTCACCATCCTTTAATAATCAGAGCCCGGACTGCTAATCAGCATCTCCCTCGTCAACAACTGCTTCGTTGGTTTCCCGCTAAGAATCATACTGATTTTCAAATTGCTCTTTAACCTAAGAGTCATTGCAACTTTCTCTTTTCTTAATTAGTTTTTCTCTACATGTCTAGACACTCACCAACTACTGAATTACTCAGTTCTAAAGTCTAGTAAAAATGTTAAGGCACTGGCTCTAGTTTTGGAAAAGCTACCTTTGGAAAAACATCATGAATTTTCTAATGTTCAATCTTCCGTGCATATATATTTTTTAAACTTTAGTGTGCACTGAAAGACTTGAAATTCTAAGTTACTACTCTCAAAAAATGTCAGTTTTCAAAGATATCAAATGAAGATATCTGTTATTCTATGAAAAACAAACTAAACATTGTATCTAAGAAGTACCTGTGGGTTTAAGTTATTTTATTAAAGATTCAAAACATATGCTTCAAACACTGATTTCAGTTCTTTAGAATAATTACAAAATTCAAATTGAATCAATAAATTAGAGCTGTTTACAGGAAAATATTGAAGATTCCTCTTTAACAAGTCTTATTAATTAAATCAAAGGCTAATAAACAGAAGGCAATCAAGGTCTGATTGTCAGTGAAGACATAATTCAGGTAAATAAAATGCTTAAAAATAAATGCTTTAAATTATGTTAATATTACCACAGAAAATTCCACTGGAGACATTGTCAGGTTTGTGTCTAATTGTTCTAAGCTATGCAGGGAGCTGTTTTAATTTCAGAGAGTCTTCAATATTCTCTAATTCTCCCGACAACTGCCGTTTCCCAGTCTGACCTCACTATGAAGCTCACTTCAGGCCCAAAGATGAGTGACTCACTGCTCTAGTCTGACCATCAAACGGGACAAGCTGTCAAGTACGGCACCAGGAAGAGCCAGGGGAATGCCTGTACGTGCATAGAGCTATCCACTCACAGAGTCATGCATCCCAGTAGAGCTATGCTGAAGTGGATCCAGCTTTCGAAATGGTTCTAATCACAAACGAAAATTCCTGCCAACTTCAGAAATCTCTCCACAGTTCTGTGTGCCATAAATTTGTAAATAATGAAACTCTCTAGTGAAAGCGAAGCAAGGTTTGGAAGTTTTGAATAAGGATGGCCTATTCATTTTTTCATGCATTTCTTCATTTGTTCATTCAACATTTTGTGAAACCTATAAAAGGAAAACTCCCCAGTTAGCTCAGGGTAAATTTTCCAGGTTCAAAAGATGATATACAAAGAGAATTTTGTTACAGACAAACAGTTCTCAAAGGAAAGTCTAAAGATTTTCTATTCCATTAGTTAACGCAAATTAATAGGATAACTTAGTACAATGAAACAAAATTACAATCATTATCCAGGTCATCTCTGAAAATAGTGTCCATGTACTAACACCTAGAAGAAATTATATCTAGAGAATATGAAGGAAATTAAAGCGATATACCGAAAAGAAATTTAATATACCCTGTGAAATTTAATATATTCTACTTCACTCTTCCATTATGATTTTGTCTCAAGAGAAACTCCTAAGGAACATAATACTGACTGCAGGAAGATACTGTGCTTTTGTTTCCTTACTGTATTGGTTTAGAAGCAATAGAGGATATGTAGATATTACTGAAGAAGTGACAATGGCAAGATAGAGTAAATCAAGAACAATACCTTGGGCTGAATTTATAAACTTCTGGCAAAATCATTAAAATATTTTAAAGGTTTTACTAATAGCACTTCTTTTATTAATTCCCTCTTAAGATACCAGTTAAACTGCTGACTATACTGTATTACATACACATTTCAAAACTTAAAAACTTAACTAAATATTCATAGCTTTGCTAACCTCATCTAAATTCAATTTTTATTCAGGTGTAAATGAGAAATCATCTCGATACTATTTAACCTTTGCTATTCTGAAATAACCTTAAAGTGTTTTCTTTCTATTGTACTTTCTTCTGGAAAAAAAGAAATTAGAATTTCAAGGTAAGCTGTCAGTAATTACACCTTGTCCTAATCGTTATCAAAATTATAATACAGAAAGAAGCAGAAGACTAATGTTATTTCCATTAAATTAATTTTTAACAAAACACAAAAATTAGTAAGAATGGTGTAATGGCTACTTATTAGGATGTGACCAATAGTGCAAAAAGTCTGAAGATTTAATACAATGAGAAAAGAGTATGTTAAGTCGACAGTTGTTACTTAAAAAAAGAAATGATGGCTGCTAAAGCATAATTCATCATTATCAATGTCTTATCAAATGTGTAAACTCATAATGCTTTGAAATATGAAATTAGAGTGACATATGTTCATTGGAGAAAACAGAATGATGTACATTTCAACAATTTAAAACCATCCAACCCTTCACCTTTCCAAAAATAAAATCTGTCAACAAGGATTTGAGAGTCTTATTACCTTGAACATAAAATAAAATAACCTCAGTGATCATTTAGGCTTCTCGGCAGACAAAAAGATCTTTACTGCCTTGATTGTCCTATCTTGGTCCTCTCACTGTCTAGAACAAAGCAGCCCCCCAAAAGACTCTGATGGAACTCAAACTCCCCTACAACACCCCCAAATGATTTATCTCTTCCTAAATGTTGAGCAAAAATTTGCCTCCTGTGATTTCTACTCTCTGATTCAAGTTCTGACTCCACAAAGACTAAACTAAATGCTCTTCCACAAGGCAGCCCTTCACTTAATGAAGTTTTGATAACCCAACCTCAGTCAACAAATATTCATTGAGAGATTCTTATCCTGTACTTGGGATAAAGGATGAACAACAGACGTGGTCCCTGCATTTGCATCTCACCAAGGAGACAGACATAAAGCCCATAACTGCAAGGATGGCTGAAACATGTCCAAGGGAGGCAGGAGGCTCCCACTCATCAAAGATGGAAAAATTTGAGCATCGCTAAAATAATACCTGTAATAGAAAGGTATCAAATATGTTTAAGTCCGTAAGTTTATGAGACTAAAAAAACTCATCAGTTATATTTGGAGGGTACTATGGAACCAACTCATTAGTTTTAAAACTGTTAAATATAGAGAATACATCAAACACTAACCTTCCTTTCATATATTTTCATATACACTATATCTCAGTGTAAACAGATGGTTTGATATGTGAAAGTTTCTCTTTATAGATGCATTGCATGTAGCAAATGAAGAAGGAATGACAGAATTTGAGTACCATTTTTGCTAACCATAATCATTTAATGGATTATTAACAGTTGCTAAAATCACAAAAAAAAAGACTACCAGATAGTATGTGCCTCTTGTTGGAAGCACTCATCCCCCTCTAGGGAATAAATCCAAATTGAATCTGACCAAGTCTATACCTAACTCCTTATTTTAAAGAGATAGGGAACAAGTTTAAAAAAGGTCATTGAAATACATCAGGAAAATCCACACTACAGGTAACTCTTCATATAGAAGAAAAATGAATGTGTTTCTTCAACAAATAAATTTCATGAAAAAATGTGAGGGGAAACCATAGATTAAAAGAGAGAGAGATCAACTAATTGCAATTAACTGTAATGTACAGATCTAATTTTATCTTGACTCCAACAGTATATTTTAACATTCACCGTATGTATATTTGATGACAAGGAACTGTTAAATTTTTTCGATGTGATAATTGTATTGTGGTTATGTGTTTAAAACAGAGTTTTTACCTTTTAAAGAATAAATGTACTATGAAATAACATGATGTTTGGGGTTTGTTTCAAAATAATTGGGAGAAACAAATATAGATAAAATAAGATCAGACATGGGATGTCAACATTTGAAATTGGATGATGGCCTCATGAGAATTTATCTAACTATGTTCTCTACTAATCTTCCATAATAAGTTCTATAAATATTTTTAAAACACCCGATATGAATTGAGATAAATATAATGAAGAAAAATTATAATTTGCTATAGAAAAGATAAAGAACCTATTTTAGATTAGACACTTTGGGAAGGTTTCTCTGAAAATATGACATTTAAGCTGAATCAAAAAATAAAGAAGTGTAAGCAAAGAACCTTCCAGACAGAAGGAATGACCTATACAAAAGTCCAGAGGCAGAGAACATGATGCGTTAAAACTAAGTATAAAAAAGGAAGAGTGGCTGAAGCCTGTTGGCTGGGAATGGGGGGCAGGTGCACAGGGTGCACCTGGATGGACAGGAGAGGAGAGCTAGATCGTGGAGGTCCTTAAGGGCCACAGAAAGGATTGATAAAAAAAAAAAAAAAAAAAAACACTGGAGGATCTTAAGCAGGGGGTGATATGATTAAATTACGTGTCCACAGCTCACTCACTAGGGTGTGGAGAGTGGCCTGAGGGAATACAACGGTGGGAGCGGGGAGGGAGGTCAGAGAGCTATTACAGTGGTCCAGGAGAAAGATGGTGGCCACAAAGAAGCAGGATGCTGAGGAGTGCAATGGGAAAAAGAAAAGTGATATTCTGAAGAGAATCAGCATGCCATCAGAATAAATTGGATTCGGTGTAGAGAAAGATGTAAAGGATGAATCCAAATGTGCTGACTTTAGTATCTGGGTGGATGGAAACACCAGTTATTATTTAATATTCAAGAGTCAAAAAAAAGAAAAACTAAAGAAGAGATTTAAGGTTTTTTTATCAATCCTTTTCTGTGGCCCTTAAAGACAGAGGGCAACCAAGAGTCTGGGTTGGGAGGATCCAAGACTGGGAAGATCCAAGTGGAGACATAGAGGAAGCATTGGCATTTATGGCTCTGGATCTCAGTACAAAAATCTAGGCCAGATGTAAAAATATGAGACACGTGGAAGACTCCAAGAGAAGTAATAACCTCCAGAGAGAGCCGGTTTTCTGTTAAAGTAGGAGTGAAGAAAACACTCAGAAAGAGGAAGAGAATATGTAAGAGTTTGTTGATCAGAGAATAATGTTCTAGAAAGAGACTGAAAGATGCGGGGAGGAAGAGAAGGAACAGCGCAGGAGATGCAGTGGGAAACATGGGGGTGAGAATGGCTAACCAGGCAGTTCTACACCTTGGGCAGGGCCTAGCCAGTGTCCGATTCCATCCTGACAGCCTCTCGGAAGCAGGAGGAGTAGGGGCTGGTGTTTTGGCTGCCGCTCAGTTTAGCTGCCCCTGTGTGCATTGGGCAAGGCAGGGAGAAGATGGGGCCAGGCTTTGCAGCAGTGCAGAAGATAAGGTACAGGTTCCTAGCCCTGGCTACAGATTAGAATCAACTGGGGAGCTTCAAAACATACCATTGCTTGGCCCCACCCCTGATTTAGTTGGTGTGGGGTACGGGTCAGCACCTGTATTTTTTAAAACACCCTGGGGGCGATAACCACTGGGTTAAGCCTTTAGGTTCCCACATCAATTTCTCATTGCCTCCCTCCCTTTGTCTAGTCTTTCCAACAGTGAAGTCTCTTTGTTACAAAAAACATTCAAAAATTTTCAACTATTTTGAGTGCCCTCACAGTCTTAATTGCAAGCTTCTAGATAATTCTCAGCTGATTAATCCTTTTTGAAATGTGGTTGCCAGGGTGTATGCACTAAACAACATGGTCTAATAAGTGCTGAGTGGACTGGGATAGTGCCCTGCCCTGTTCCAGAAACCAAACTGGTGCTAATTTTATTTGTCCTAAGCTCGAATTAGACTGTGACAGTCACAAAATACTGTAAACTCATATTGATCTTGCCAGCAACTAACACTCCTGAGTTTTCTTCACAGGCCCTGCAATCACACCATCTCTAATTTGCCCTACACTTAATAATTCACTTTTTAAACATGATTTCAAAAGTGTGCTTTATCCCTAAAAAAGTTTTAACTTGTCAACAGCAACCAACTGCTCAAGCCTCTCATGTCTGCTTTAAATTCCAGTCCTGTTTACGACAGGGCGTGGCCACACATCTTTCTATCTGTCTACATCCAAGTAGGAATGAAAACACTTAAGAGAACGAGTTCCAGGCAGTGTTCTCTGACACTACATTCTTGACTCCCACCCATCTACATTTGAGGGAACCTGGTTCATTAACTGTGTCCTCCCACCCTCTCTCTCTCTCTCTCTCTCTCTCTCAGTCTCTCTCTCTCTCTCTCTCTCTCCATCCTCCCCTCTTCCCTCTCTCCGTTTCTTTCACTTTCGAACTCTCCTCTCCATAGTCACTCTCAATCACACCTCAACTCCTCTGTCCCACACCACGTAGCAGCTTCTGCGTATAAACTTCAAATCTGAGCTTTTCCTGGATTTCCAACGCTTCCTCTCCTTTCCTCTCTAA
This sequence comes from Pteropus vampyrus, assembly GCF_000151845.1. Taxonomy (NCBI): domain Eukaryota; kingdom Metazoa; phylum Chordata; class Mammalia; order Chiroptera; family Pteropodidae; genus Pteropus; species Pteropus vampyrus. Next base: position 16,819,161 of record NW_011888785.1, read on the forward strand.
GTTGAACTGTATAGTAGTTACCCGGTCCAAAGTTTGTTTGGTTTTGAAAGACTTTTATCACCCATTTTTATATATCAACCTTATGGAGTTTTAGGGCAATGGATTGTACACTTTTTGGTATTCTGGAATACCTCCAGATGCAAGAAACCATTCTGGGAAAAGCAAAAAAAATCACCTGCATGCAGCCCTTGAGGAGATTACCAACCAAAGAAGAAAACAGACATGACTGAGCAACTAAAATACATAACCAACATTGGTAAGTTTCTAAGGAAAAAAAAAAAAAGGCAAAGTTATTGAAGACAAGAGATGGAAGAACTGTTATTACATCAAGAGAAAGCACAAACCACGAAAAAGGTGCCAGGACACTCACAGATGTAAAGGCAGTTAGTTACACATACTCCTGTAATTACTAGAAAAGGGCATGTTTATTGGATGAGATGGGAGAATTTCCTAAAAAATAAGTAAAATGTAGTCTACATGTAGTCTATTAAGAGGAGTTTTTAGAGACTGACTTTTCATATAGTGAGATTTGAAACTTAGTGTGTTAATTAGTTCTAGAAGGTTTTATTCATAACATACAATAACTTAAATCACTAAATATACAACACCACATATATACAAGCAATCATATGCACTGAAAACTAAGAATGAAGAGATGGAGTAAAGATAAAGAAAAAAAAGTTGGGTTTTATTTTTTCCCTAGTCCTACTTTTAAACACACTTGTCTAGAAAAACATATTACTGAGGTCTTTGAAAAGGCTGTATCTTATATTTCTAGAAAAATCAAATTTTCTCCTTCTGAGGTCAAGTTGCCACTTCACATAGATTTTCATCTTCAGTAGCTTTTTTCCCCATAGAAAATGCTTCAAAAAAACAGAATAGAAATGGATGTACTTATGAATGGTATTACTTTTTTCCTATCTTAGATTACCTATTACAGATGGTCCCCAATTTACAATGGTACAATTTACAACTTACAATTTTTTGACTTTATGAAGGTACAAAAGTAAAATATTCACTAGAAACCAAACTTCAAATTTTGAAGTTTGATCTTTTCCCAGGCTAGCAATATGTGGTATGATACTCTTTTGTGATACTGGGCAGCAGCAGTGAGATGATTTGGCCCAACTCTAGGTTAATGTTAGTATTCTGAGAATATTTAAGGTAGGCGAGAATAAGCTATAATGTTTGGTAGTTTAGATATATTAACTGCATTTTTTACAATATTTTAAACTTATGGTGGATTTATTGGGATGTCACCCTCATCATAAGTTGTGGAACATCTGTATTTTCTGGCAAATTCTTACACACTATTGCTAAAAATAAAAATCAAATACTCTCATTCATAACGTTCTTTTTTAAAAGGCTAACTATAGCATTACAATCAGAGTGAGTCAATATGTGAGCTGGGATTAAAGAAAAGACAATAAAGTCTGATGTTCAACCTTATAGCATTTCAAGCTTCCCAGTTCAAAGATATGTTTAAAGCAAGAGATGTTACCATTTCTCTAAAAGAGTCATAAATGTTCCCCTTTCTGTGATGGGTTCAGCATCATGGGAGAGAAGTCAAGCTTCTATTCTCAGAAATAAAGTATCTCCAAATAAATTAAATGAAATGCACCAGAAAGCACATCGCTGATCACCACCAGGCTTTGAGTAGTCCCCAAATATTCATTGCCAAGTACTGTTTGCTAACCACAGAGAGCTTGCATTTTTCATTCAAACATAGTCACACAAAATTAAATGAAGTTTGGAACAGCAGGACAAAACAATTAAAGCAGCCCTGGAGAGCCACTAAGGCAGGAGTATTCAGAGTTCAGACTATTCTTAACACGATTCTAATAAAGACACACACGCTCGCCAGTCCATGTGCACGTGTGCTTGTGCGTGTGTGCACACACACACGTGCACACACACACGCACACACACCAAGTTTATATTACAACTAGTATAGAAAGCTAGTATTTTTTTTTAATTTGGCTGCAAATGTCCATGGAGAACCAACAAAGAAAATTACTATAAATTCACAGTCATTTGGTTAAGAGACTAGGAGACATATCAAGTCAAGAGTATTACGAGTAATTTTTATTTTCTCTAGTTAAAATGTATTTGTACAGTGTAAATACAAGCAATTAATGTCCTATATTTCAATAAAGATGAAAAAAAAGATAGTTGTCTTTAACTCAAAAATAGCACATGTGCTGAATACCCCTATTGTTAAGGTTCCAAAGATATGGCAGGCCCTGGGCCAAAGAGTTTATTTACACTGTCTCATGTAATCCTTTTAACGCCACTGTTTGATAGATACTATAATTATCTCCACTTTATGAAGAAACTGAGGCACGGTTCTAAATCACACAACTAGAAGTAGCAGGCCTACAATATGGACCTAGATGGTCCAACTTCAGAGCCCATATTCATAAATTCTCTGTGGAGCAGCAATAATTAAAGTGTAA
>NW_011888785.1:16821666-16824261 GCF_000151845.1 Pteropus vampyrus
CCCATAGAAAATGCTTCAAAAAAACAGAATAGAAATGGATGTACTTATGAATGGTATTACTTTTTTCCTATCTTAGATTACCTATTACAGATGGTCCCCAATTTACAATGGTACAATTTACAACTTACAATTTTTTGACTTTATGAAGGTACAAAAGTAAAATATTCACTAGAAACCAAACTTCAAATTTTGAAGTTTGATCTTTTCCCAGGCTAGCAATATGTGGTATGATACTCTTTTGTGATACTGGGCAGCAGCAGTGAGATGATTTGGCCCAACTCTAGGTTAATGTTAGTATTCTGAGAATATTTAAGGTAGGCGAGAATAAGCTATAATGTTTGGTAGTTTAGATATATTAACTGCATTTTTTACAATATTTTAAACTTATGGTGGATTTATTGGGATGTCACCCTCATCATAAGTTGTGGAACATCTGTATTTTCTGGCAAATTCTTACACACTATTGCTAAAAATAAAAATCAAATACTCTCATTCATAACGTTCTTTTTTAAAAGGCTAACTATAGCATTACAATCAGAGTGAGTCAATATGTGAGCTGGGATTAAAGAAAAGACAATAAAGTCTGATGTTCAACCTTATAGCATTTCAAGCTTCCCAGTTCAAAGATATGTTTAAAGCAAGAGATGTTACCATTTCTCTAAAAGAGTCATAAATGTTCCCCTTTCTGTGATGGGTTCAGCATCATGGGAGAGAAGTCAAGCTTCTATTCTCAGAAATAAAGTATCTCCAAATAAATTAAATGAAATGCACCAGAAAGCACATCGCTGATCACCACCAGGCTTTGAGTAGTCCCCAAATATTCATTGCCAAGTACTGTTTGCTAACCACAGAGAGCTTGCATTTTTCATTCAAACATAGTCACACAAAATTAAATGAAGTTTGGAACAGCAGGACAAAACAATTAAAGCAGCCCTGGAGAGCCACTAAGGCAGGAGTATTCAGAGTTCAGACTATTCTTAACACGATTCTAATAAAGACACACACGCTCGCCAGTCCATGTGCACGTGTGCTTGTGCGTGTGTGCACACACACACGTGCACACACACACGCACACACACCAAGTTTATATTACAACTAGTATAGAAAGCTAGTATTTTTTTTTAATTTGGCTGCAAATGTCCATGGAGAACCAACAAAGAAAATTACTATAAATTCACAGTCATTTGGTTAAGAGACTAGGAGACATATCAAGTCAAGAGTATTACGAGTAATTTTTATTTTCTCCAGTTAAAATGTATTTGTACAGTGTAAATACAAGCAATTAATGTCCTATATTTCAATAAAGATGAAAAAAAAGATAGTTGTCTTTAACTCAAAAATAGCACATGTGCTGAATACCCCTATTGTTAAGGTTCCAAAGATATGGCAGGCCCTGGGCCAAAGAGTTTATTTACACTGTCTCATGTAATCCTTTTAACGCCACTGTTTGATAGATACTATAATTATCTCCACTTTATGAAGAAACTGAGGCACGGTTCTAAATCACACAACTAGAAGTAGCAGGCCTACAATATGGACCTAGATGGTCCAACTTCAGAGCCCATATTCATAAATTCTCTGTGGAGCAGCAATAATTAAAGTGTAAACCACAGAAAAAAGATGTGTGGTCCACACGCTCATACTGCTCCTTCACTCAACAGAGGCGCTCTGCTTATACCAGTATATTTTTTTTCAGACACTTGTGATCAAAACGTTTACTCTCAAGGCAATGCCACTGTATTCTAATAATTATTTACCAACCTCAAAATAAATCAATATATTTTAGAATGGGTTAATAACTCTTACCCTAATTATAAAAGTAATGTATGTTTATGGAAGAATAGTTGGAAAACAGAGAAAAATCTTGCATGTACAATAATCATACTATTCAGAAGTAAATACGACATGTGCATATCTTCTTGACTTTTTTTCTATGTGCAGATTTTTCTTAATGACACTCTACTTCTATATTTGGTCATTTACCTTTTCGTTGTGGTTTAATAATACATCCTTTTACTGCTGAAATAAGAACCCAGGAAGTTTCAAGTTCAAACACGTTCATACTTTTTCCTTTTAAGGAAAATGGCCCCATACTTCTTTCTTTCTTAAAATTTCATGACTCCTGCATTTTGATTTATTGGTGAAAGCAAACCTGCTGGCCAAGCAATAGCTGGTCGAGGAAGCAATGTGTTGTCCTGACAGCTACACAGGGGCAGGACCTCTGTCTGGGGCACAGGCCCTCTGAGCTGGCCTGGATAGAACTCAGTCTAATGGGAGTAACAGAAAACCACCAATCGAATTATCTCTGAGACAGATATGCTGACAGATTTTACTCTATGAACCCTGATACATGGGCTTACACTTGGAACAAATGAAAGCCATAGTAATCAAATGTCAGTTGAAGAAAGAACTTCCTATGTCCTGACTACAAATCTGTATTCCCAAGTGCTGTCTGTCAGCGTCTCTTCTCATTACACTTAAAGAGCCTGATTACAGCATTCCTAAACATTCTCTCCATCCATTACATGTATTAGTTGAACATCTATTAATAGTATTGTGACAGGTGCTGAAGAATAAATTATATACAGTTGACCT
>NW_011888785.1:16831396-16833831 GCF_000151845.1 Pteropus vampyrus
TATATCACACTCGATTCTTTCCCATTTAGTTTAAAACTAAAACAACAAAAAATACTTCTCTCCTTTCTTGTTCTTTCTGTCTCTGCCTCACTCCTCAAAGTAATAACTTGTATTTCAGCCTCCATTTTTCACTTCCTTTTCTCTCTTCAACCCAAAGCAAATATTCCCCGCAATATTTTCCTTTTCTCTCTTCAACCCAAAGCAAATGTTCCCCGCAATATTTTCCTACCGGTCCCCTACGCGTACTTAAGAAAAAACTTTCTAATTGAAAATTTAATGAATTCTTTTCAGGACTCATCAGATTTGATCTTGCTTAATAGTTGACCTTTTCATCCACACTCCTCTGCAACTCTCTTCCTTCCTTGGTACTTGGCTGGTTTTCTTACCACCTCTCTAAGCAATCCCTCTCATCTTGTTTATGTCTGCCTTTATCCAACTCTAAATACTGGTATTTTGTTACTTCATCTCTTCTGTTTCACTGGAAGAAGATACATATCCTGTTTTAATTTAATAATATTCTATGCTTCATTTTGGGCAAAGTCCCAGGTGCCCTCAACTCTCCAGAGCTTAACACTGAAACTTTCTCAGGAACAAGAAGTTAAAAAAAAAATAAAAGTGTCACTCTGTTTAACCTAGTCTGTAGCCCTCTCATTAGGAATTCAGCTTCCTCTGGGATCCCCAAGAGGGCTGTCTGTACCATTTATTTGGTTTCTCGGTACCTCCATTTCCCTCTCCTTTCTCCTAAGAGGTTTGATGAGAAGCACAACAAAAGCCTTTGGTTCCTCTTCTGCTTCCTCAGAGGCTTTTCAGTCTGTCAGTACCTCTGCTGGCTGCTAAACTACTTCCCAATTCACTCTCTTGTCTCACCCATCAGGCCAATTAGGCATGACTTCTATCTTATTCTCTGTTGAGTTACAACAGGGCTTTCAACTATTAACCAAAGTACCAAATGTTTTCCCTCAGCTCATACAATACTAGTCAGTCTGTAGGACCATTGATTTAAATCCCTGAAAACGGAGATACTTAAAAACACAGCAATCCCAGAGAGACCATTTTGAACTAGAGACAAAATTGCTTTTTAAATTTTCAAAGAATTTGTTTATAAGGGAAAAATAGATATCTGTTTCCTTGAACCTAGAAGGAACGGAGTACATATTTGTTTGGGAATCAACCATTAAGCATAAAAAATGTCTTGAGCCTGTAATCTTTAAAATAATTTCCTTTCTGTCTGAGATTTTTTTAAGCTCAGATGTTTTTTTGAGTAGAAGCCACTGAGTTTGTTTTCCATTTTCAGATTTTACTGGCAAAGGTAGATATCACTATTAAGCTCAATGATGAGACAAAAAACAAGAGCATGAAGTTGAACTTCCTGGGCAAACCAAGCAGACTTAAGGAGAGAATCGGACAAACCCCACTCCTTTTCCTTTCTGATCCTGGCTTTGGCTTACCCAGGATCTTGTATGCCTCAGAACTGTCCCAAATCAACAATGACCACAACCCATTCCTGCACCTGATTATTCTATCAATTTGTAGTCCTAGATTTCTCTGCAACATGCCATCTCTCCATTATTATAATTGCTCTTAACGGTATAGCATACTTCTTTTGAATGCCTCAGTGCTAAACAGACTGTAAGCATTTGACTAAAACTCTTGATGCTACAACCTATTAGCTTTCGGCTCTAATAGCACCTTATTTCACTCAAGCCCCAGTTTACTCATTAATTACTACTTCAAATTTCCAGTATTTCCACTAACTTAAATTACTCTGAGCCTATCGTTTATGTCATGAGCAATAAGAAATCTAGGTAGGTCATGTGAATTTTAGACTGATCAGTTGCTATCTCACAAAAATCATGAGGTCTAGTCTCCACATCTTGCTGTCCAAGAGCATATGCTGCACCTAAAGCTCATTAAGCAGCCAGGAAATGTTTTAAATGGACAAATCTGCATTAGAGGTTCAATGACAATTATGAACAATTCAAAAAAGCTCTCAAAAGAGTCACTGAAATTAATGCTTCTAAATTCTTACTATGAATCCCACAATAAAATATTTTAATCAAATTTTAATTTTTGGCTAAATGATTTATCAAGTTTCTAAAGGAATAAAGCATTACATAAGTAAGGTGATTATATAATTTATATCCAAACGAGGACACTAAATAGTAAAAACACTGAATTAGTAAAAGGTAGTATTATTAATAATCACACAAAGACAAAAAGCTTAAACCAAGATTGTCCCAGGCAAACGAGGAATAAGTCCCCCTCTACACAAAGCACTGTAATCAAACAGAATCTTTGTCCTCAAGAATGTTATCTAAAACTTAAGGTGATTCAAAAAGAAATCAAAGAAAAAGTGGTCAGAAAAGATAACTGAAAGACTGTGCACAGGTAAAAGCAAAGGTTTAATTCCAGACTAAAATGAAATCCAAACTAGT
>NW_011888785.1:16833881-16834851 GCF_000151845.1 Pteropus vampyrus
CAAGGCAGGGCTCAACTTTGAATACAATAAGAATAAGAAGGGATTTATAGCTAAGGAGCAGGTTAGGGGCCACTGTGGATGGAAAGTTACTAAGAGGAGACCCCAAGGGTAGGGGTAATTCTTGCTAAGCTGCTATGACAGGATTCTTACTGAGGGCAGGCTAGAGCAATCAGATATCAAGGGTGGGGGGATTTTCTTTAAATTTAGCCAGATTCTTGCTAAAACTGAGCTGTCTGGGCCTGGCAAGGACAAGGTATATGTGTGTGAGGGGTGGGGCGCAGGGGTAGGTATAAGGGGAAAGTTGGCAAAATCAAGGCCTAGTCAATGAGAGGGCGTGGAGGAACATAACTAAAGTTTTAGTCAAGGAGAGACTCCTGTCAGAAGCAAGGACAATTTCATAGTATGAGTGGGACCTAAGTTGGGCCTTAAAGCTAGAACAGGATGTGGACATGTGAAAAGGAGAGGAAAGCCACTTACACAGTACGATCTATCATGAACAAAGAAGGTGCAAAAGCGGGCAAGTCACACTTAGGGAACAGAGTGAAAACTAAAGAAGCAGTAGGACATAAGGAAAGAAAAGCAGACTCAGAGGGATTTGGATGCCAGGTCCTCTACAAAATTGTTCCAACAGTGTAATTACATATCTGATCTTGCTGGACATCAATATTTTTATTAGCTACTACATTTTTTTAGGGGGGGGGGATAAATGAAGTAAAAGCTAATGTATCTACGTGTTCATCTGAAGAAGTTAAATATACATTTTTATTCCAACCAAAAAAGGTAAATTAACTGAGCCTATAAGTCTACTAAATATACCTGACATAGACTAAAACATACTACAAAATTAATATATTTATAAATATAAATCAAAACACTTTAAAAATTAATACACTTCCAGGATTAAATTCTGTAGTTATATGTACATACTATAAAATATTTGGTAGCAAATCTTTATTGTAATAACAAAGAA
>NW_011888785.1:16834901-16836976 GCF_000151845.1 Pteropus vampyrus
TTCCGTATCTTGGTAGGGCGGTTAGGCCATCTTTCCCTTACTGATCTTTCTGCCCGCTGGATCTATCTACCACTGACAGGTGAAATCGCCAACAACAATAGCAGATTTATCCATTTCTCCTCTCAGTTCTACCAGTTTTTGCCTCACGTATTATGAGACTTTTGTTAGGTGCATACACATTAAGAACTGTTATTTCTTCTTGGGAAACTGACCCTTCTATCATTAGATAATGCCTCTCTTTACCCCTGATGGTTTTCTGAATCATCAGAAGTGTCTTCTTAGTCTGAAATGAATGTAGCTACCCCAGCTTTCTTTTGATTGGTGTTAACATGATATATTTTTCTCTACCCCTTTACTTTTACCTAAGTCTTTATATTTAAGGTAGATTTCTTCTAAAAAAACATATAGTTGGGTCCTGTTTTTTATTCACACAATCTCTGTCTTTTAACTGTTGTATTTAGACCAATTACACTCTAAGTGATTTTGATACAAGTGTATTATCCACCCTGATTGTAACTGTTTTCCACTCATTCTATTTGTCCTTGTCCCCCTTTTTCTGCCTCCTCTGATTTTAACTGAGCAGCCTATATGATTCCATTTTATATCCTCTTAGTGTATCAACTGTACTTTTCAAAAATGTTATAGTGGTTGTGCTAGAGGTTACATCATACATTTATAACTAAGTCCACTTTCAAATAACAAAACAGCATGGCATGTGTAGCACAGGTACCTTATAACAGAATACCTGCAATTCTAATCACCCATCCTTTGTAATACTGCTGTCATTCATTTCACTTATCTACATGCGATAATCACCCAATTTATCAGCACTATTATAGCTTTAAATAAGCAGTTGGCTTTTAGATTAACTAAGAGGAAAAAGAAAAATTTTATTTATTCCTACTCTGACACTCTTCTTTCCTTTATTCTGACCCACGTTTCTGACCTATATTATTTCCCATTTGCCTGAAGAACTTTTAATAGTTTTTACAGGGCAAGTCTTCTGGCAATGAGCTTCCTCAATATTTGTCTGAGGAAGTTTTTATTTCTCTACTTTAGAAGAACATTTATTAGATACAGAATTCTAAGTTGGTGATGTTTTGAAGTATTTTCTTTAAGTATTTATTTCACTCCATGCTTGCATAGTTTCTGATGAAAAGTCTGATATAATTGTGATTCTGTTTCTTTATAGGTATTTTTTCCTCAAGCCTCAATCAAGATTTTTCTGTCTCTGTTTTTCTGCAGTTTTAATACGATATGCCTATGTAGTGGGTTTTTTACTTTTGTTTTGTGGGGGGTGTGTGTGTGTGTGTGTGTGTCCATATCCTATTTGGTGTGCTCTGAGCTTCATGAATCTGTGGTTTAGTGTTTGTCATGAATTTTGGAAAGTTTTCTGCCATTATTACTTCAAATACTTCTGCTCCATTCTCTTTTTCTTCTGTTGGTATTTCATTTATGATATAGCTTTCGTTTCCCCTCTCAACCCCCTGTTTTCTTTCCTGACTGCAGTATTCCCATCTAGTCCCTTCAGGCCCTGACCATCGTGTGCTATGGTTTCTCCACTGAAGTGAGACAGAAAGGCTGGAGACAGCCCCAGCGGGACAAACTCCTTTCCATCAGCTGGGATAAAGCTCCAGCAAAGATTCTTCTCTGTAGAGTAAGTAGGCTTTTGTGACGGAGAATGCTCTGGGTATATTTTACAAAGATGACTCCCCCACCCCCACCTGCCAGAGCCACAAGGGTGTCTTCTTTCCGTGATCTTCAATGGCAAAACCTTGTGTGGTTTCTAGAGGTGAAGCCCAAGAAGATATGAGGGCTTCCCTGAGGCTGCAGCCCTCAGGAGTTTTCACTCTCATATTAGTCCATACTCAGTCTTCAGCAATTCATCAAAATGACTACTTAAGTGTCCCTACCAGTTTTTGGCTCCAGCAGCTTATGCTCCAGGTAAGGAGATTTTAGCTATGTCTATATGAACGTGTCTGTCTCTTCAGTGTTTAGTACCGTGGTTTTCCCTGTGACCTTTGTTCTCAGATGAATTGAAGAAAACTTATTGATTTTCAGTTTGCCCAGCTTTT
>NW_011888785.1:16837026-16839827 GCF_000151845.1 Pteropus vampyrus
TCAGGAAAACTGACAAAGTCATAAACAAAAAATTATTCAGTAATGTTAAGCCTCTGCCATCAAATCTAGCTTCTAATAAGAAATTTAATTTCCATTCGGTGAAATGACATAATTCAGCCACTTTAAGGAGAAATTGTTATTTGGCTTTTCCTTATACTAAATGGCTTTTGTGGAGTCTGACTTCAATAAAAAGTGCATGCGTGAATGAATGAAGTCGATTACCTCAACAAGGACTAAATCAGTAAATAGATACAGACAGGGTGGATTGCATCAGCTTTCCTTAGTTACAGAAATCGTTAAAACGATTTCTGTAACTAAGAAATCACAAAACTTGGCTGTCCTGTATGTCAATCTTCTCAGTTTTTAACACAAAGCTTTCTGATATTACTGGCATTCAAGTTCAAAATGAGTGTTAGAGGAGTAAAGTCCCTGATTTCAGGGGCAACATATACTCAAAAGCAATTAGATATTTGCTCAGTGTTCACCTAAAATGAGGAATAAATACAACGGCCATGACTCTTCTCCAACCGAAGCAGATGGGAAATCATCGGTCGTCATCCAATCGAGGAATTCTTCTGTAACAGCACCAATATACAAATCCCAACCCAGAAAATAAATGAGGCTTCAGCTAGTGTAATATGTTACATTATTATAAATTTTATAAAATGAGTAGTGTATCTATAAATTGAGTAAATTAAATACATATATCAGAATCTTTCTGTCAAATACCTGCAGATATTGTCATTTAACTGTCTACCATTTTTATTTTTTCTAAGATTTATTTACACTCTTTTCTTGTTAAAAACAATCGAATGTAACTGCATAAAAACTATAAAAAATGGACTATAAAACTAATATCCTGTGCCTATGGTAGATAAACAACTTTCATTATAACAAATAGAAATACCTTTCTTTTTTTCTTTGTTTTAAATACACAAATTTTTAAAGAAAATACACATCTTATTTTCTTCTTTTTATCACAATCTTAAAAATCCAGGCTGCTAATTAGTCAACTAGACTCAGATTATAAATTTCAGAAAGTGAGAGAACGTGATTAATCATGTGTCAGATGAGCATCCAATCATTATACTATAAATGCTCACTCATTTTAAGCGACTAAGGAGAAAGTATGATTGACTTCTACAGGATATTTTCAAAAATAGGGAGATTTACTCATATCAGATAGATGGAATAACTCCAATTCTGAAGTATAGTAAAAAAGTGACAGATGAGAGATTGAGAAACCCACACTTTCAGTGCAGCTCTGCTGCTGCTCAGGTGTATAAACATAGATCCATTGCTCAACCTGTCATCTCTGCATTTTCCTTTTCATATATATACTTACATGGGTATATGTATGGTCATGTATTATTTGAATATATATAATACAAGGAAAAGTTTCCGAAAGTAGAACTATAACTATACATGTTGATTATTAAGTGGCTACTAACATTGTTTGTATGTAGAGATCTGGCCACACTAACTTCAATAACTGCATTTGTGATGAAGCATCATCTATATAAACATATTTGTTAGACAAAATAAGCTTAAATATAGTTGTTCTCTCCAGGTCTTATTAATTAAATGAGCCCTTTTTTTCTTTTTAAACAGAGGGTCAATGGTAAATTAGCTCAGGTAATATCAATCACCACAAAAAAAAATTTATAATTTAATCAAGTCGTCTGTAAGTTTGCGTGAATATACAAACAATATAATTGTGCCTGCTTAAATACAAATACAAAAAGAAGTAACTAAAAATAAGAACAAAGACCATGAAAATTTGGCAAGACTTTCAGATGACATAACAGGTAGAATTATTTTCTTCTGTTAATTTAATTCTGAATACTTAACTACATTCACAGGTCGTGCTGGGAATATACTTCGGGTTAGGGCTCAAGGGTGCTGAGTTTCTGATTTACTCAAAAACCTATTTGAAAGAATTTTATTTTTTAAGGTACTGTTCTTTCTATAATATTAGTTCTTCCATTATTTACGAGAAGGATAAAAGGGTTGTAAGGGTGCTAGCAGATCCGGAGTTACGTTTGCCACATGAGCAGAATAAAAAGGGAGTAAGAAAATCTTGGGCCATCAAATCTTGGGCTTAAGTCCACAATGAGAAGACAGCGATGGAATGGAACACTTGTCCAAAATACACTTGTTTGACAGAAAGGAAAAGGGAACAGTGACTGTTCTATTCTGGACAGGCACCTACTATACAGAACACCTCAAATCACCTGGGTGAAACAAGGGGGAGAAAGAGCTGCAATGTCACTATGGAGCTGCCTAGAACAGTGGAGAATACGAATAAGAAATGACTAAAGAGAAATTACAGCGCTGACACAGAAGGGAGATAAGAGAATCACAGGAGAAACTGGTTATGCACCCTCACAGTCAGTCATCGACAAAAGCATATGTTAAGATAGATTTTAAGGAAGCAGATTTCAAATTTTTTTCAATAAATAAAAAAATAAAAGGAGATAAAAATTGTAACAACTCTCTAGCTAGACTTTACTGGGTTTGAATCCTGGCTCTGCCGTTTAGCTGTGTGATCGTGGGCAAGTTACTCAAATTTTGTGGGCCTCAGTTTCTAAATCTTAAAAACAGGGGAAATAATCTTTCAAGGTTTTTCCAGGATTATTCTGCGAAACAGAAAAGTAATAGCTGACATTCAATGAACATGTACTATATGCGAGACAATGTTCTAAACACTTCAGATGTATTCATTCACATATGTTCCTCACAGCTCTATGAAATCAATTCTATTAGCCCTATTTTTTAAAGTGAAAAAAAAAAATGAAGCT
>NW_011888785.1:16839877-16843066 GCF_000151845.1 Pteropus vampyrus
CTTTTTCTTCTGTTGGTATTTCATTTATGATATAGCTTTCGTTTCCCCTCTCAACCCCCTGTTTTCTTTCCTGACTGCAGTATTCCCATCTAGTCCCTTCAGGCCCTGACCATCGTGTGCTATGGTTTCTCCACTGAAGTGAGACAGAAAGGCTGGAGACAGCCCCAGCGGGACAAACTCCTTTCCATCAGCTGGGATAAAGCTCCAGCAAAGATTCTTCTCTGTAGAGTAAGTAGGCTTTTGTGACGGAGAATGCTCTGGGTATATTTTACAAAGATGACTCCCCCACCCCCACCTGCCAGAGCCACAAGGGTGTCTTCTTTCCGTGATCTTCAATGGCAACACCTTGTGTGGTTTCTAGAGGTGAAGCCCAAGAAGATATGAGGGCTTCCCTGAGGCTGCAGCCCTCAGGAGTTTTCACTCTCATATTAGTCCATACTCAGTCTTCAGCAATTCATCAAAATGACTACTTAAGTGTCCCTACCAGTTTTTGGCTCCAGCAGCTTATGCTCCAGGTAAGGAGATTTTAGCTATGTCTATATGAACGTGTCTGTCTCTTCAGTGTTTAGTACCGTGGTTTTCCCTGTGACCTTTGTTCTCAGATGAATTGAAGAAAACTTATTGATTTTCAGTTTGCCCAGCTTTTAATCTTTGTAAGGATGGAGGAATAGCTCCCAAGCTCTTAACATGTTGGAGCTGAAGCCAGAAGTCTTACTTCCTATGTCGTGGGAGGTTCACTGTGAAAACCCAGTCACCATGCTATTAGAAAGCCCGAGCCACATGAAAAGCCAGCTCCAGCTTTCTGGCCATGTGAGTGAAGCATATCGGCAATGGATCCCTCAAATCCCAGTTAAGCTGCACAAAGTGATACCACATGGAACAGGGACAAACCTTTCCTGCCCAGCCCTTCCCCAACTGTAGATTTATAAGCAAATTAAGTGACAGTTGTTGCTTTAAGTCTCTAAGTTTTGGGGTGGTTCATATATATCATTCCTAAGATGATCCTCAAGGCCTTGCCAACTTTTCAAAAATAAATTCATACAAATCTCCCCTAAAAACATCTCATGCGCCCAGTCATATAGAATTCTCCGAGTCTGCAGAACCTACCAAGCTCTTCTCAGGATCTGGCCTAGAATGCTCTTGTCCTTACCCTTTACCTGGTTGGTCACATCTCCTCAAGATATAAGCAAACCTGTCCCCTTCTCAGCAAGGCTCCCATTGTCCAGCCGCAGAAGTAAATCTATTGCCTATCCCTCTCTCTCTCATGCAAATGCATATAAGCTACCACTCTCTATCTTAATTCTTTCTCATAAATCTTTTTGCTTTATGCAATTTAAAATTACAAATATGTCTGCTAACTTGATTACTTTTTGCCTCCCCAACTAGAAGACAGGCTCCATGAGAAGAGAAGCTCAGTTTTGTTCATCAATACATATCCATTGCCTGGCCCCATACACGGAACACAGTAGGGGCTTAGTAAATACCTGTAAAGGAAGAAGCTCTTTTAAAAAGACACTGCCTCCATGCATTCCTTGTTCAGACAAGCGTTTTTCAATCTAGTACAACTGACACTTTGGGCCAAATAATGCTTTGTTGCAAAAGACTGTCCTGTTCCTTTGTAGGATGGTTCAGCAGCATCCCTGGCCTCTACCAGATATCATCAAATGTAGAGCTGACTAGATTTAGATCTAGGTTTAGACTAGAAAGATGCTACTTCCCTAGCATTCTGGTTTAAATCTAAAAGAATGATCATAATAATGAAGCAACTCAGGTAAATGGGTATGCTTTAAACTGAAATCAATCTTATCATCATATCCTTCCCCTAGTCCTCCTCAAAAACCACTTAAATTGAACTATGCAAGAGTGATCCTAGGAGCCATGACATTATAATAATTGGAAACTTCCATATTAACTCTTTTAAAAAAATTTGTCCACTACCCAAAAAGAATGCCTCCATTTTCACCAGCTGGGCATAGCTGATATATTCCCTCAATCTTGAAGAAAGCAAATACCACTGATTGTTTTGAGGGTATCCTAATCAAATGATCAAAGAACCCTAATAATGAAAAGGACCAAAAGAGGCCAATACATCTAAACATTGTCTAATAGGAAAGTTATTCCTGTACGGTTTAGTCTAATAACTGAAATCATGCTTCTTGCCTAAACAATATCCTCATTGTCACTTTTGTCAGAAAGGATTAGGCATTGTTTGTTTATCTGCTGCAAGCTAACTGAAACCATCTGTACCATGAACCAGATTCTAATGCCTTGCATTCTTCCTTTAAAGGAAGTCAGGGCTGAATCTGCAATTTGGATAGACTTTAGCATTTCTAAAAATAAAATTAGCAGATGTTGGAGGGTGGGCTATTATCCTCCTTTGCCAGGTAAGGATAAGCACTCTACTTTTTCAACTTTTACCTATACACAAGGAGCACCAGGCCTGAAAATCACAGGGAGCAAACTCCACTTACTCCATTAGCTTTTATAAAAAATCCAGTTTCCCTTGTATGTTGTAATGCCGTATTTTGTGCATTAAATTCCAAAGCTAACTCTGATTGTATTATCATACTATGATGCCATTTTCATACCCTGTGACTAATAGTGTGGATACAGGCTTGATCTTTGAAGTGAGCTGTGGTAACAAGCTTTGGCGCATGGACCCAAAGTCTGAAAGAAATCAGAGCAGACCTAATGAGAAACAGAGAGAGGGCCTCGGGAGCATCCTGCAGCAGAGCTTGTACAATCTAATCAGATTAGCCTCTCTTTTGTATAGAGTTCCCACTTGTGGATTATGACCTCTCAGGACACTGAAGTCACCATGACGATCCAGGTGTCAACTTTTAAGATTAAAACTTCAGTGAACCAGGAGTTCAATGTTTTCTATCTAGGCATTTCTGACCTTTAGAAGTCTTCACACTCCTCCTGATAGTGTTTCAAAAGAGTTGACCTTCAGGACAAGCAGTAAAAGCCACCTCTTTAATCTCACATGTTCCGAAAAGGTGATTTAACTGCCGCTGTCTTTCTGCTTGTTTTAATTAATAGCATTATCTTCCCCTTATTTCTCCTGGGGCTTTGTAGTGCTCTTTGAAATGTATTTAGTATTTTTCAGTCTTGGTTTTGGGTACTCTCTCAATTTATGAGGTCGCTGAATTCAACTTCAACATTTCAGCACAAATCGGCAGAATGAAA